>NC_045426.1:685843586-686468586 GCF_902635505.1 Sarcophilus harrisii | reverse complement strand
GAAGGTTCCCAGCTGAGGACGCTGCCAGAGGTCCGAGCAGGGGCCAAGCAGAGATCCTCCTGGGCAGTTTGGTTCACAGGCGCCCAACTTGCAGTTGTCTCGGTGGTTAGGGCCATTTTGTGTGCAGCTTTGTCAGAGGGTGCCTTATCAGGGCCTCAGTTTATCCTCCTGACAACCTTGGAAGGGAGTGACAGGTTCCCCATCCCCGCACTTCGCTTTAGGACACAGGCAGACAGTGACAAAGGACACATCCACATGGCGAGTAGAGGGTGAGGCTGGATTTGAACCCAGTACTCTGCCCACCAGACCACCAGGGCGCCTCGTTTAGGGCAGGAGAGGACGGAGGGCTCCCCGAGCCCCATGCCGTCATCTCAAGTGATCCGAGAGGCCAAGTGTGGCCCAGCTCCCCCCCCCCCCCCCCGGGCAGTCCTGCCCACCGGTTTTGAACAAGCTCAGGCTCGGCTCTGGGGAGAGCCAATAAGCTCGGCCTCGTACAGGTGCCGGGACGCTCGTGGAATCAGCCTGTGGGAGGGCCTGGGTTCCAATCTCACCTTGGCCAAGGCCGCCTGTAAAGGGCGGGCGCTCCTCCTTTCTCTGGGCCCGCATCTCCCCTTGTTTATTGGATGGGGGACAACCTCTCTCACCAACAGTGAGTCTCCTCCCTCTGGGCCCGGCCACGTGAAGGGCTGGTCTCAGTGACGGGGGACACGGTCCCTCTGGTTCAGAACCTCCTCCTGCAGGGACTGGCCCAAACTCAGAATGACTGCAAGTGTAGGAGGTGAGATTGGAACCCAGAGCCCACTGCCCTGCGGGACTGGTTGGCTGGCCCTGGGGCCTCCCAGCTCCAAAGCCCCAGATGCTCCAGTCTCACCCTGCAAGTTTTCTCTGAAATCTGAACTTGACCATTCCTGCCCAGTGGAGGGGGGGGGGGCAGCCTCTGGAGCCTTCTCGGCCAGGGAGCACCAGGTTTGCCAGTCAGCGGGGGGGAGGGATGATTCTGGCTCTTCTGCCTGTGGAGCTCGCCTCCCTCCACAGAGACAGGGACCTCCCTTGCCATGACATAGACCCGCACGAGGGAAGGAGTGGGAACCTCTGTAGCTCAAAGCCTCAGGAAACTCCTGAACTGGGCTCCCTTGGGGGTAGGAGGGCGGGTTTTGAGGGCATGGGGGGGTTCTGCCTTTGCCACCAGAGTCTCTCTCATCCTCCCCATCCTTCCCCCCCAGACGACAACAGCAACCAGAGCTCCATAGCTGACGCGTCCCCGATTAAGCAGGAGAACAGCAGCAACTCCAGCCCAGTGCCGGAGCCGAACTTGGCAGCACAAGGCGATGGCCCGGAAGCCAAGTCCGACGAGGTCCACGCGGAGCCCAAGGAGCAGCCCGGATCAGAAGGTAGCTGCCCCGAGCTTTGGGTCTGTGACCCTCCTCCTCCAGCCTCTCTTGCTGCGAGTGTCTCGGACTGGGGGGGAGGGAGGGGTTGCAGTCAGGCCGGACGAGGATGGCAGCTCTGGGCCTTCGCCACAGGCCGGGATGCGGCTTGGGGGAGGGGGGTGTGGGGAGCAGCTGGGGGCAGATCCCCCCTGCACTAACGACCTCCAGCAGTGACACGATTTTATTTTTCCTAGTGGAGCCGTAGCAGTGGTTACCGAAGTTGCCCAGGGAGCTCCGTGCCAAAACATGTGATGTTTGTTCTCCTTCTGAAATGCTTTTTGTGATCAGACTTCTGCCTTTGGACTGTGGGAAGGCTCGGGTGCTGCCCCCCGAGGGCCCGCTGAGGGCTCGCCTTCCCTGCGTGCGCCGGGCAGTGAACGGAGGCTGTTCAGGGCTAGTGGCTTTTAGCTGGTCTTGCTTTTCTGCCTGGTCATGAATTTCACTTGCCTCGAGCAAGCCTGATTCTTTGGTCATGAGGAGATTTTGCACAGTCCAGTTGGAATTCTGAGGTTGTGGAGTGATTCCAAAGAGACTAGTGATGTCATGGCTGAAATTAGCTTTTCTAAAAAAACAAATTAAATTGTAAATGTCTCTTGAGAGTATTTCCTGACTTAGTGTGGGGACGCTGGGAAGGTGCTGTTTTCTGAGTTGGCATGGTCTGGTTTGAGTGGGGAGATGGATGGCTTTTCAGGCCAGGTAGGGAGGCCTTTAGCAAAGTAAGCGAGTCTCCCCCAGTTAAGAGTGCACAGTAACAGGAGACCCCCAGATTTCCCTCCTGTTCTCCAGCAAAGACCTAATGCAGCGTCAGGGAAAAAAAGTCAAGGAAACCAAAGAGAAGCTACAGTGAGCCCCCTCCTCTGGCCCCAATGAGAAAGGGGTCCCACCTGAAAAGTCAGTTCCGGGTCCAGTGAATGAACCAGCCTGGCAGCATGAATCAGACCTGCTGGGGCCCCTGAAACCTGTTGAGCTCCATGCCCAGGAGCAGGAAGAGCTGAGGGCTCAGACCAGGAGACTCCGGTGAAGTCAGAAACTGTGGGCTGTTTGGAGGGCTGGAGACTGAGAAGAACCAGAAGATGAATGCTCTTGGTGCAGATGAAGTGATGGAGAAATCAGCACCCATGACCTCCGTATGGGAGAGCAGGAGGGATCAGACCCTGGCCTTGGCTCCAGGTGTGATTGAGCAGAAGAAATCACCTAAAGACTTTGGGAAAATATTGGGGATCCAGAGGTGTCCAGTAGACAAACCTAGAAGAAGAGAGCAACCTCCCGAATTGTAAGAAATGCCTCTGCCACAAAGAAGCTAGATTAAGGAATAGCTGGATGAAATAAAGTGGGGGATAAAAAGTGAAGTTCCAAGTTGAGATCTGGAGGAAAGAACTGGAAGGAAAATAAATGACTTAGAACAGATGGTAGAAAACTATCTCATGGTGAACTCCCTGAAAATGAGAAAGATGCAAACAGAACCCACTGATGCTGAGACAACAAGAAATATTAGAACAAAACCAAGAGTGATTAAAGTAGGAGAAAGTGTAGACTATCTATTATTAAAGACATTTGACTTGCAGAACTTTGACCCAAGAAAGGAGAAACAAAGAATATTCAGGCTCCCAGAAAACTTGATTACCGCCTCTCTGCCCCCTTCCCTCCCCAAACAATGAGTCCTAAAGGAAAACTTCCCCATTTGTTGCCCCAAAGGGCAAAGTTGAGAAAACTGAGGCTTGCAGAGGAAAAGTGCCCAAGATCATACAAAGTTAGTCCGTGTCTGAGGGACTGGATTTGAACTTAGGTGTTTGTGCCCTGGCAGCAGGGACACTGGGGCTCCCCTCCCCTGCTTTTGTGTAACTTCACAGGACCTCAGTTTCCTCACCTATAAAATAGGAATAATAGCATCTATTGCCCACACTTGTGGGGAGGACCAAATGAAAGAATATTAGTAAAGGGCTTAGCCCAGGTACCCATGGATATGCTGTTTTGTGGAGGGGGCAGGGCTGCTGAGGGTCCTGGGGGAGGGAGCTGCCCCTTGGCAGAGGGTAGGGTCGGAGGCCTTTCCTATAGACTTCCCCACCCTTCTCAGAAGGGGATGGAGGATGGGTCAGGAAGCAGAGAGCCAGGAGCTGGGCGTGGCCTTTCTGCCCAGGTGTCTCCCGCCCCCTTATCTCTTCTAGGTCGTTGCCTAATTCCTTTCGGATCTGACCCCTTCCCTTGTCAGGAGATGTTGGAGAGACAGACCCACTGGTGGTAAAATGGAGCGAGTGCTGAGTTTGAATCTGCCTCCTGCCTCTTGGGGAAGTTCCCATCTGAAAAAGGAGGACTTTAGGTGTCAAACTTGCTGTCAAACCAGATGGAAACACCATTGGGAAGTGTTGAATAAAAGTACAATAAAACAGAATTATCGTAGAGGTTCGACTTCAGGTCTGACTCCCCACGCCCACAGAGCCACACAGCCTCTCTGTAACAGGGATTATGGTTGTGACCCCCAGGATGGGGTCTGGAAGCAGGCTGGGGCCTTCTCAGGGCACCTGGGTAGCATCCTCTCACCACTGAGCGAGCTGTGGGCCAAATGGTGACCTTGTCTTCAGCTTGTTTACCGGGCAGTTTGGTGAATGACATAATGTCCGTGCACCCAAGGACTAAATTTAGGTTTCAGGAAAGTAATTTGCTCTGAGCAAGTTCCAGAGTCAGGCCAGTGAAGCTGAAGGGAGAGGCTGCCAGCCAACAGACTGCAGCTGAGCCTCCTCTGGGGCCCAAGCCTTCAAGCATCAACTTGGCACCCCTGGGGCCCCTTTCCAGGGGATTAGAGCACCTGGCTCCCTATTTCATTCAGGCCCCTACTTCTCTTTCTTGCCCCACTTCAGGTGAGTGCCCATTCATTGTGGGGCATAATTAGGGACTCGGGTCTTTTCTCTTTCCAAAACTCTTCTTAAAAATCTTAAACAATAAACAGCATTTCTGACTACACAGCAAAACACAAGAGGTAGATTTGACATAAAACTAGTCCTCTCCAGTCATACTGTCAGTCAAAAGTATTTTGTTCAGCACAGCTGCTCTATGCCAGGCTCGGCTCTGGGGACACAAAGAAAGACGAGAGACAGTCCCTGCCCTCAAGGAGCTTACAGTCTGGTGGGGGAGACGGCATACAATCAACTGTACAAACAAGCTATAGACAGGATACATTGGAGATTAAGAAGCACTGGGAAAGGCTTTCTTGCAGAAGGTAGGGATTCAGCAGGAACATGAAGAGGGAGAACATTCTAAGCCAGGGGAAATGCCCAGAGCCTAGAAATGATGGAGTGTCTTGTTTGTGCAACAGCCAGAAAGCCAGTAAGTGTCGGAGGCAGAGTTAAGCTGTGAGAGAAATGGAAAGGCTAGAAGAGCTCTGCGTTATGTAGGGCTTTGAATGCCAAGCAGAGGATTTTATATTTGATCTAGAGGTGACATGTTCAGACCTCAGCTTTACTAAGGTCACTTTGGAGGCTGTACTAAAGTAGGAAGATAGATAGAAGGAAGACCAACCAGCAACCTATTACAGTAATCCAGGAATAAGGGGATGATGAGGGCCTGGACTGGTGGGTAAGTATATAATAATTCTATCTATTAACACTCCAGCTTGTCTGTGCTTCTTTCTGAGGGAAGAAGCTTCTTTAAGAATGCTTCTGTGCATTTTTGTTAGGTTTTTGTTAAATTTTCCTTCACTGAATAAAAAAATCCATTTTTTCTTTCTTCTCTTCCTCCCCCCATTTGAAAAACAGACAAATCTTTGTAACAAATGTATGGAGTCAAACCAAACAGATTCCCACATTTGGCAGGTCTAAAAGTTTTTGTCTCATTCTGCATCTGCAGTCAGTTACCCCTTTTTCAGGATGCTTCCTCATCACTCATTCTGGAATTTTTTAAATGTATTTTTAAAAACGTTTCATTGGCCCTCCTTTTTTGACATCATTATTGCTAATTCCCTCCCTCAATTAAAAACCAAGGAGGAAAAACTCCCTGTAACAAAGAGGTAGCATAATCAAACAAATTGAGTGCACACAGTAATCATGGGTGGCTCTTTCCCAGGTCCTTTTTCTAACATAAATAGGCACTTATACACACAGAGAGCTTCCTCAGAAACATCCCTATTAGGTGAGCAGATGGAACTCAACCATGTGCCCAACTGGGGGATAGCTCAGATTACTGTCCACAGCCAGAACAAGGAAGCCACACAAAGACTGATTTCCTGTCTGGGTGGACTCTCAATTTGGGAAGCTATTGATTAGCAACTCACTGAGTATTTTAAGCCCTTGTCCAAGGATAACTACCTGTTGGATAAGATATCACCCCAATGTAAAAAGCCCATCTTTCCCACAAAGTTGGGCAAGAATGTTTTGTTTTGATAATACCCTGGGGATCCGAGCATGCTGTTGAGTAGAAGACATTATTTTCTATGGGAACTTTCAAAACATTTAGGGGAAAGATGAAGGCTGGGAAAAAAGGGGCCAGTCCTCAGGAAATCCAGACAGATAAGGGAACCAACACTCCTGCTTAGTCAGGTAACTAATAGTACCAAATATCTCAGCCAGTGTGGATAGTTTTAAAAAGTTTTACCGATGCCTCTGTACAGTAATTTCTCCATATACTAGTCTCTACTCTCAATTATCTCCCTGAGAAACTAAAAAAATTGAGCAAAAGCAATTGGTACAGGTTCCATATAACATACGAGCAATCTGTACTATTGCCTCACTCTCTCTACCTCCAAATGGGTAGATGTACTTCACAGATAAGGATTCTTAACCACCTTTGTGTTAGGGACTTCCTGGGCAGTCTGGTGAAATCCATAGATCCTTTTCCCAGAATGTGTTTTAAATAAAATCTAGAATTACAAGGAAAACCAGTCATTGAGATAATGATATAATTGATAATAATAGAATTTTTTTCCACATCACAGTACATCAACCATAGAACCATTGTTCAGGAGAGCAAAACCTTTTGCTACAGTTTGTTTCAGCAGATATTGAGTGTACAGAGCAATGTGCTGAACATAGGGAAGAAGGAAATAGAAAGTTCAGATAGAATGTTGACTCCAGAGTCAGTTGACTAGGATTCAAATCTAGCCTCTGATTCAACATTGGGCAAGTCACTTCTGTGGGTCTCATTTTCTTCACCTGTAGAAAAAGAGTGGTTCCGTGACTTTGCTTAGGAACTCATTGGCCCCTTCCTGCTCCAGGTCAATGATTCTGTCTCTTTCCCTTTCAGTCTGGTAGGAGGGAGGAGGAGATAAGACACAAACCTAAATAAAGATCCACATTATTGCATGTCAGGAAGGCCCAGAATGCTTTGCATAGACCTTGCTGGGATTTACAAGCCGTAGACAGCTTGCCCAGGATTAATGTGAAGCCCCGTCGATGAGATCACGTCACTGACATGTCAGAAATTCCCTTAGAAAGTTAACAAAAGCCAGGCGCTATGAGAGTACTGAAGGACTAGCATGAATCCTTCATGGAAGGCTTCCTGTAAGAGGTAGCCTTTAAATTGGTGTTTTGAGGATTGGTAGGAATTCATTAAGGAAAGAAGAGTAAAGGAAATTCTCCAGTAAAATAAGGAAAACCAGACTAAACTAGATGTGCCAGTGCAGTTATATAAAAGGGAAAAAACCAAATACTGTCTAATTCTGATGACCAGGCCTCAGAAAAGAGGGACTGTCTCTTCGTTCTTTGCAAAGCTGGAGGGTCCTTTGGGATTGGAATACTGAATGTGCTATCAGGTTTTACCAAATTTGGGGTTTTTTCCCATTTTTTGTCTGTTCTGGATGGCAAGGGTTGGCTCTTTAAGGAGGAGAGAAGGTGTATATTCAGAGATGAAGACCAATATATGAACAAAAGACACCTTTAAAAATGTTTTCAGTCATTTAATTAAAATTGTACCTCCTGTGTGTCAGAGGAAAACCAGTTCCTACCCACAAAGAGCTTCCAGTTTTAAAAGTCAGGAAGTCAATCTATAAGCATTTCTTTTAAGAGTTTACTATTAAGTGCAGGGGATACTAGGAAATGAATAGGGACCTAAGAAGTCAAGTCTACAAACATTTAAGAGTTTAAGTGCAGGGAAAATAACTACAGACCTGTACAAAGTAGATGGGAAATAATCTGAGAAGGGAGGGCCTCCTGTAGAAGGTGGGCTTTAAGCCGAGTCTCCAGGGAGCCCAGGAAAGAAGTAGTCCCAGGTATGAGTGACAGTCAGCACCATGGCCCAGATGCTGGAGAGAAGGGGACGGTATATGAGAGGAACAGCAAAGCATCCAGTGATGTTGGTGGGAATAGACTGAAGAGGCCATGTTTTTAACAAGAAGGCTATCAGGGGTCAAGGAAGGGCAGGAAGTAAGACCCAGAGATACTAGGGGCTGACGATTCAGCCTTTTGAGCATGGAGAAGACCCCTGACAAAGTAGCCATAGGTATAAACCTCCAAACTTAACATCTGCTGGGCAAGCGAGGGCACGGGTGCCATTTGACCAGCCAAGCAGCTCTTGACCGCCGGAGATCAATGAAGTGAATGATGGAGTAATTGCTTAAAACTAGCTCGAAATTACCAGACCTGCTGATAGGGAGATTCTGGCAAACCTTTTAACGGGAACCAATAGGTCACAGTCCCTTCCCTTCCTCTCTGGGGTCTGGGCAGCTGAATTAGGAGACCTGGCTCAAATCCCGTCCCAGTCATTTAGTATCCATGTGAACCCTGGGCAAGAAGCCTCAGGAAAAACAAAAAAAATCCCCACACAGAGAATATCGTCCCCCCATCCTACGATAACAGTGGTGAACTGAGATAACAAAAACACTTTGTAAGCCATTCTTTCAGGCAGTTAAGTTGCATGATATAAGTGGTCCAAACTTTTTATATTGGTAAACTATGGACCCTTCTCAATTTTTTCAATGTATAAAATTAGCATAAAATTTTAAATGTTTTAAATAGGTTTACAAAGGGATGGTTATCCAGACATTTTTTAATTTGCTCATAAATCCCTGATACCATTGTGGACAGAGCTCTGGACTTGGGGTTTAGGAAGACCTGAGTCTTCAGAGACTTGATAGCCAGCGACCTTGGATGTCACTTTACTGCTCTCTCTGTTAGTGCCCTCATCTGTAAAATGGGTAGCAATAGTACCTATCTCTCAGAGTTGTGGGGATCAAATATGAGATATGATATGTACAGTTATTATGAAAACCTTTAAAGTCTAGATATTTTAAAGCTAGACAAACTTTTAAGTGGTACATTAACAGTATCAGGTTCTGGGTGCTTGGTTCCCATATTCAGTTTATCCTGGAAGACCAGGGAAGGTCAGTGTGGCGATGATCCTTCCTAGAAGCCCATCTTGGGTCGTTAATGCTCCCAGGAATGAAGCTGGGCCTCCAACTAAGTGATGACTCAGGACAGAGGGCCAGGGTCTTTGCCTTGTCCGTCCAGTCAGTGTCTTTGGGTTACTGAGCTGTCTCTAGAGTCAGATATTGGTGAGGGATGGTCAGAGGCCCAATGAAGATGGACCCGGCTCAGTCCAGCTTGTCAGCACCATACTGTGTGCAGGGCTGTGCGAATTGTCACAGGATACAAAGGTCAGCAGGATTGGGTCAGTCAGGGTTGCCAAGAATCTTGTCTGCTCCTGGTTTTATAAGAGCTGCTTATTCTACAGGGACAGAGACCTTCCTCTTTGTCTTTTACCTTTACTTTGTCTGTGAGACCCTGCTCCAGTGATGTCTCCTTCCGGCCTCATCTGTAGACCTGGGAGATTGGATTAAATTATGTTTGAAGTTTCTCCTATCTCTGATATCTCTTCTTCTAGGGCCCCTCCCAGCCCTGATATTCTCTGTTCTAATAGAAGCAGTGGGTTTTAGGGCTCCCCAGCCCTGATATTCTTTGTTCAACATCCTATTTCTATCTGAAATAACTGTTTTAGAGGGTTCCTTAGCCCTGATATTTTCTGTTCTAACAGAAGCATTGGGTTGTAGGGCTCTCCAGCCTGATATTTTCTGTTCTAATAATCTATTTCTAACTGAAATGTATTTTAGGGCTCCCCAGCCCTGATATTTTGTTCCAACAGAAGCACTAAGTTTTAGGGCTCCCTAGCCCTGATAGTCTCTGTTCTAACGGAAGCATTGTGTTGTAGGGCTCTCCAGCCCTGATATTCTCTTTTATAACATCCTATTTCTAACTGAAACATCTTGTTTTAGGGCTCCCCAGCCCTGAGAATCTCTGTTCTAACAGAAGCACTGGGTTTTAGGGCTCCCCAGCCCTGATAGTCTGTTCTAACATCCTATTTCTAACAGAAACATTGTATTTTAGGGCTTGCCTAGCCCTGATATTCTCTAACCGAAACATTGTGTTTTAGAGCTCCCCAGCTCTGATGTTTTCTGTTCAACTTCCTATTTCAAACGGAAACATTGTATTTTAGGACTTTCCAGTCCTGATATTCTCTGTTTTAACAGAAACATTGTGTTTTAGGGCTCCCCAGCTCTGATAGTCTCTGTTCTAACATCCTATTTCTAACAGAAACATTGTATTTTAGGGCTTTCTAGCCCTGATATTCTCTGTTTTAACAGAAACATTGTGTTTTAGAGCTCCCAGCTCTGATATTTTCTGTTCAACTTCCTATTTCAAACTGAAACATTGTATTTTAGAGCTTTCCAAGCCCTGATATTCTCTGTTTTAACAGAAACATTGTGTTTTAGGGCTCCCCAGCCCTTATATTCTCTGGTCAGCATCCTATTTCTAACTGAAACGCTGTTTTAAGGAGGGGAGTGTTTGTTTGTTCTTAAGAAATAGAATATTTTTTCCTGTCTGACTTTGAAAGGGAACTGATATGTCTCAGAACAACTTGATGGAGTCAAAAGGCAGTGGCCATTTCTCTCTCTCATAGAACACATGGTTCTGAGTAGAAATTGAGGCCAGAGTTGCCAGCACTGCGGCTGCAGCCTTTGTGTCCACTAGATGGCACCGGCCTCAAGCCACTGGCGAAAGTGGAGCCAGTGCAGGTCTCTGGCTGAAACTGGACACCTTTGTTCCTGCCTGGGTGACTGGGGTCAAAGACCAGAATATTCGCCAGCAGCGCCAAGGTGGTGGGTCCCCCGATTGCTGTGGATCTTCCTTGCTTGTTTTGGGGTGACAAGGCTTCACCAGCTTACGGGCTGGCCCCGCAGTGGTGGAAAGGATCCAGTCACCTTCCTGGCTGGGGTGGGCCTCCTGCTCCTGGCCTGAGAGGCAGTAGGTGGTCAGCACAGGATGACACAGCCACTGGATGGATTTGTTTTGGTTGGCTCTCCTTATTTGTTACGAGGGAAATTCCCTTGGGATTGAGGGAGTCCCAGCTGGGAAATAACAGTGATATAAGAAGGAAAATATTAGGGAAACATTTCAAAAAGGGGGGGAGGGCACAAAGACCAACAAATTGTGGTCTGTTCAGAGTGGCTTATCAGAAGTGACAGATGTGGACTATTCAAGAAAGACTCATGAATGAGTGAAAAAGCAAACAAGCAACATCAGAAAAACTCCTGTGATGTAAATAAAAAGAGATAGCTAGGTGATTTTGTGGGTGGAGTGCCCCAAGTTCAAATCCAGTCTCAGGCCAGCTTGGTGGCTTACCCTGTT
Source organism: Sarcophilus harrisii (assembly GCF_902635505.1). Classification (NCBI taxonomy): domain Eukaryota; kingdom Metazoa; phylum Chordata; class Mammalia; order Dasyuromorphia; family Dasyuridae; genus Sarcophilus; species Sarcophilus harrisii. Next base: position 686,457,548 of record NC_045426.1, on the reverse strand, counting down.
TACCATGATTCACCGGAGTAGGAAATAGCAAACCCTCCAGTATCTTTGCTGAGAAAACTCTTTGTCCGTGGGGTCATGAAGAGCTGGACACAACAAAAACAAATGAAAAGAACTAAAATGTATGAAATTGAACAAAATTTAATTATAATAGCGAAGTCAGTCCCTATAAACGAACAGGTTTGGTGGATAAGAGTAAATATTAACATTCAAATCCTGCCTCAGACTATTGCTAGTTGTATGACCTTGGACTAGTCACTTAACCCTGTTTGCCTCAGTTTCCCCATTTGTAAAATGGGAACAATAATAGCACTTGCTTCACAGGTTGTTTTGAGGAGCCAATAACATAACATGCCAAGCTTTTGCTATAAAGTGCTATAAAAATGCTGGCTATTATTATGAATTAAAAAGAGACACAAAAGTATACTTCCATGAGGGAGGCCCCGCAGTGGATAGTTGGCGGGAAGGTGTTGACTTCCCAAACAGACTTTGGATAGTACTATTGCTATTGGATATTGCCAGGACTATTAGTTATTGTTATTACTATTGGATATCACCATTGTGTTTGATGAGAGCTTTTTCTTGTTTCTTTTAGATACTTCTGATGAGCAGAATTCACAGTCCTCAATGGAAAATTCAATGAACAGTTCGGAGAAAGTCGAAATACAACCCTCTGGGGACAACGATATAACCACAGAAGCATCAAATAACTCTCAGGTGCTCTCACTTTCCGGGCTTTTGTTTGAAGAAGGGAAGGGCACTTTAAAGAGGCATTATTCCCACTGATTTTTATCAGTGTTTGACGTCAAAGCAGCCCCAGTGCTAAGTCAAACACTTCAGCGGGTTCTTTATTTGTGTCTTCCCCCCTCCCTCCCCTTTTGTGCCTTAGTCTGAGCTGTAGAAGAAGCTATCTCTTATCAGGTAACACAATGGAGTCAAAAAGAGTTCAAAGTCAGCCTCAGACACTTACGAGCTGGGTGACCCTGGACAAGTCCTTTCACCCTCAGTTTCCTCATCTGTAAGATGGAGATAATAATGGCACCTTCCTCCCAGTGTTGTGAGGATAAATGGAATGAACATTTATGAAGCATTTTGCAAACCTTTTAGACACTATAAATACAAATGATTGTTAATAATATTTTTAGTATTATCATTCCTAGGATCAGTGAACCCAAACTCCCTCCTCTAGAACTAATCAAAACCAAGCGCTCGGAATAAGGGCATTTGCTTCCTGGACCTTGAGAGGAGTTGTTGAATCTTAATCCCAGACTCTGTCCTGACCAGTAGCTTCTTCACTGCCCTTAGAGAAGGGCTTCTTCACCCAGGCCCCATCCATGTGTTTTTTTTTTTTTTTAAAGAGATTTTTAGTGACTGAATTTTTTTGGCAGTCTAGTAAAGATCCCGTCTCAGAAGAGGTTTTTTTTGGGAAGCAGTTAGATAGCTCAGTGGAAGAGTGCTAGGTTTAGAGTCAGGAGTTCAAATCTGATTTCACAGTGGCTGTGTGACCTTGGGCACTATCTTAACCTCTGTTTGCCTCAGTTTCCTCATCTGTAAAATGGGAATAATAGAGCCTGCCTCCCAAGATTGTGGCAAAAATCAAATGAGATAACACGATGCATCTAAAGCACTTTGTAAAGCATGATGTAAATATCAGCTGTGATTATTAACCCACAAATCTCTCATAACAGCAGCCAAGGTCCTGGACGTGTTCAAAATGCCTTCTCTTTACCAGATCTTTTTTTTAGTTTATGACATTCTGAGAGCATGAGACTTGAGCCTTTTTCTTTTCTTTTTTTCCTTATTTTAAAAAATTGATTTTATCATCACCTTCATTTCCTACTATATGTGCAGAGCCAGCCATCTCTGCAAAGAAGGGAGGAAGATAAATTCTAGTCTCTTCTCTTGGGCCACTTCTAAGACATCATACGATAAAATATATATTACAGCGGGGTTTAAAAGTGTCCAAAGGACTGAGTTCAAGTCCATCTCCCACACTAATTTGTGTCCTTCAAAAAGCCATTTGACATTTTGGGGACCTCAGTTTCTTCATATGTAAAATAGGAATAAAAATCTCTTCACAGGTCTGTTGTGAACAAACTTGTTATCTCAAATGAGATAAATTGGTGAGAGGTATTTATTGGGCTTTTATTTACTGTAGAAACCAAAATCTGAATTCAGAACCATTATACCAACCCCTCACAACAACTCTGGGAAGGAGTTAGTTGGTATTATCCCCATTTTAGGGTTGTGGAAACTCAGGCAACGTTTGCCAGGTCACATAGCTAGTAAATGTCTACTTAGATTTTTTCTTTCTTAGTTATTTCCACTCATAAAAACCACCTAATGTCCTAAGGGGTCTTTTGTTTATTTGTTTTTTGCTGAGACAGTTGGGGTTAAGTGACTTGCCCAGGATCACCCATCTAGGAAGTGTTAAGTGTCTGAGACCAGATTTGAACTCAGGTCCTCCTGACTTCAAGGCTGGTGCTATGTGCTAAGGTTTTAAAGAAAGGGATTGTAATCTATAATTTTGAATTCCCAGCTTCTGGAAGAATACCAGAGTGTTTCAGCCAGGATGTGATCCCTGCCATCTTTGTCGATACAAATTTAGCCTTTTTTTTAAGAAAGTTTAAACCAAGTTTCTCCCTTGCACAGAGGCCACTGGAGACAACTGAGGGTGCATTCTCACACTGTCTAACCTAAACATTGCCTTGTGATCTCATTCCTTTTTTTCTCTCTTTCCTCCCCTTCTTTCAGGATTTGGAAGGAGCACCACCTTCTAAAAAGATGAAACTAGAGGCTTCCCACCAAAATTCCGATGAGATTTAGACACGGAAGTAGATTTTTCCAATCCCATTTTTACCGAAGGTACACCAGTGGGGGCTTCACTCTAGAACACCCTGACCTACGCAGCTTCTCATGGATGAGAACAGAACTCCTAACTTTTTAAAAGTTTACTGAGCAAAAAAAGAAAAAAAAAGAAAAAAAAATTCCAAGGAGACCTAGGAAGATGTGACTTCTCTCAGACACTGAAAAAAATACAAAATGGAACACTGATTTATTTTATTTTATTTTTTTTTCCTGTGAAAGCAAACGTTCAGAAGTTCTAAGTTACTGTCTTTGGCAAGATTGGAGTCACCAACTCAGGAGGGTCTAATGCACTGTTTCTTTTAAAAAAAAAAAAAAAAAAAAAAAAAAGGTCCCAGTTACATTTGTGTTGCTGCTGTATCTTTTCATTTCTCTATTTAACCATGTAAGATATTTAAGGATGGTACAGGTCAGTTACTTGCTTTTTTTTTTCTTGATCGTTCCAGCAATTCCATCTGCTTTGTTTTTGTGCCTTGTGTCCCTGAGAATAGCTCTTGAGGTCTGATTTTTCCCCCTTCTCCTCAAAAACTCCCGCTCCTAATCCCACCCTACCTCCCCACTTGCTTTTTGTGCCCTCTTGTTCCTAGGCTGCTGCCAACTCACTCATGATGCCTGCCCCATCCTTACCTCAAGAGGGAGCAGAGATTGGAGGAAAAGCAGAAACGTTAGCCATTTTCCCCCTTGGAGAAACCGGGGAGCCTGAGGTTGTGAGCACAGATTTGGGGTTTGAGCCATACAGCCCTGAGCTCCGGCCCAGGTTCTGGAGGTCGGTGGGGATTTTCTTACCAGGTAGTAGGGCAGGGGTGGGAAGGAGGGGAGGTTCTCCCAAAGTGGCCTCCTCCCATGTCCCCAGAGAAGGGGTCTCTGGCTGGGGATGCTGCAACAGCTCCCCAATTTGCTGCTCTTTTTAAAATCTCTCTCTCTCTGGGAAGCGGAGCCCCCTCTTAGGGGACATCACCCCACCCCTCTCCACTTGGCCATAGCTTTGGGACCAGGTTAATGATTGTGCAAACCCCCCTCCTTGAGACTTGTCCCGGCGCTTCCACTCCTCAGTCACCCGGAAATGCATTTCTTAGCCCTCCAAGGTGGAAAATGGCGTTTTTAGAAATTGGTGTATTCTCTGCAGGCTCTGTACCAAGGTCTGAGGCTGGGGAAGAGGGAGGAGGATTGGGGGAGGCCAAGAGGAGCTGGTGCTGACCTCACTTTTCATAGGATGTTGCTTGGGCTTGCCCTCTGCCTCCTCCCAGCCATCACCCTTCCATCCTGCCAGAGCCAAATCCCCCCTTTTTTGTTTATTCCTTCTGGCCCAGCAGAAAGGGCATTCTTCAAACAGCTAACGCCTCCGCTAGAAAATGGGCTGTGCGTGGAGGAGATAATAACCTTTGCGCCCTGTTGGGAGAACAGCATCAATACTGTTTCCTTCAGTTCAACTGCAAGTGCCCCTTCTGGGTATGGTTAGGAAAGCTGGCTCCTCCGGGGAGACATTCCGGCTTCCTGGCTCCCATAGAACAGAAGCCTGTGGTTCAGTCTTGGACTTTGGAATCTCTCTTCTCAGCATTCTCTCTTACAGCCTTTCCAGTTGTGGATTCTCTCTGGAAGTCCATCCCTTTTACTCCGGTGACACTTCCTCCAGGCGGCTGACCTGCCCGCCAGAGTCTCCAGGCTTGATTTTCTATGACTTTCCAAGGGGGTCTGGCTTTTCTTTTTTAAATAAATCTATTCCTGCACTTCGAGAAAAAAAAAGTTTAAAAAAGGAAAAAAAAAAGTTCCTGCATTTCAAATACCTCATGCAAAATTTCTCCTTCAATAAAGGGAAAACAACTCAATCTTGAATTTTGAGTTAGTGATGCTCAAAGGGTAGCTCTCTTTTTAAAACTTAAATAAACAAACATCCTCGTATCCATGAATTTTTCTCCCCTGGGCAGACATTCGTGCTGTGAGAACTGTGCATTGCAATTTCTAGAAAACGAAGGAAATAACTTCGATTCTCCTTTCACTTGGTGAGGTGAAAGGCTTTATCTGCAAACCCTACGATGACCTTTGATTCCGGCTCATCTCTGTTTGGATGATATGAAGGTGCATTTGGAGCTTTCTTTCCTTTTCTTTTGGGAGACCAGAGGTTCCGATATAGACAGCCAGAGGAAAAGTGGGTTTTTTGTTTTGTTTTTTGTTTGCTTATTTTTTAAAGAAAGGGCGAAGTGCGTTGGGGTCGTTCGCACCTCTTCAGCGCCATCCCCTCTCGAGGACCCGATAGAGCAAGATGGAGCAGGGATGAAACGCTGAGACCGTCGCTAGTCTTTCTCTGAAGTGCCTGAAAGCAGGAATGGACCCGCTGCCACACTTGGGGAAAAAGGGGGTCTTGTCGGATCCCAGCGGTCAGGAGGGCGCTCCGAAAGACATGGGCAAACATGGGCTGGCCTGCCCTGGGCTTGATGGTGACCGAAACTTCTTCTGCTGACCACGTTTAGAAATAGTGCAAAAATCCAGATGTGCTTCCTGGGCGGAGCTCACCGAGCCACCCCGTCCCCGCCACCCGGCATCAAGGGATCTGTGGCTTGAGCAGCGGGCAGGGAGAGAGGCCCACGGGCCTTCTGCGCAGACCGGCCCCTCCCGGGATGAACCTGACCGTGTTCCCCGGGGGAGGGCCTGTTTCGTGCTGGATGCCGCAGTGACACATTCCAAATAGTGCTGGCACTTCATGAAACCAACCATCAGTGACCCTCGCGGCAGTTAGGGTCTCTCTTCTGGGTGGTGACCTCCTTTCATAAAAGTCTAATGGTTTGGAATGTCAGTTATCTCCAAGGACCTGTTAGAAGATGTAAAGATTTTTTTTTTTTCCAATGCCTAATCGTTTTGGGTTTTGATTTTTTGGGTTTTTTTGGTTCATTTCCCCCCCCCACCCCCACCCCTCATGGTTTTTTTTTTTTCTGGTGTGTTGTATAGAGGTATGATTTTTTTCCCCACTTATTTATTCCATCAGTAGATATGGTTTGTACAATGTACAATGACTCCCATTTAAAAAAAATAAAAGAAAAAAATTAAAACATGAATGCCATATCCCCGTTGTCTTGTGTTTGTTGAGTCAGAATCCCCTATAATAGGAAGAAAGGCCTCCAGGAGGCCAGGTGGAAACCCACCTCCCATTTGGTCCTAGCAGAGCAGCCCAGGTCACGACTAAATGACGGCCTCAGGTCAGCTGGGGAAGTATCGGAGGCAAGAGCTCAACTGGGTTGTTCTGACTCAGTCAGATGCATTCTGGCTCTCAGGACAAAGAAACATATCAGAATCTCTGTGAGGAAAACCCAGACAGGCAGCAAGTTAGATGTGATTGGAACAAGTAAAGAGCTAGACTGTGTGCGGCCGTACAGGACAGTCAGGGCTAAGGGACAGCCTCAGCCATGAGGGGCTTCTGTCCTTCTGGTCCTGAGCCAGAGCTCGGGAGCTGGGTGCCGGTCTCTGAGTCCCCACGGCCCCGGGGCAGGGACAGCACTGACAAACCTTGACAATTCCGATTAACTGCAGAACTGTGCGGCCCCATAAAAATGGTTGGCCCCAGGTCCAGGACAGCCCACTTGCCTGGGAATTTGGCTACGAGATGGGTGACCTTCTACCTCCTGAATTATCAAGCTTCTCCAGAGCATCTTTGTCCTGGGAAATTCTGGCAAACCTCAGTGTCCCGAGCTTTACCTTTCTCCTCCCTCTGCGTGCCTCAGTTTCCTTGTCTGTAAGATGAGTGATTTGCCCATTTCCTTCTCCAGCTCATTTGTTAAGTGACTTGCTGTGATCTCATAGCTAATGGCTGAAGTCACATTCGAACTCGTGAAGTTGAATCTTCCCGACTCCACCCTTGGCACTCTGTCCACTGGGCCACCCCGGCTGCCCACCCCAATTTACTCATCAGAGAAAAAAATTGAAGTTTTTGTGTGACATTCAAGGCCCTCCCAACCTCCACCTATCTATCCTTCTCAGCAAACCTTATCTCAGATTATTATACTTTAAGCACGGGAGGCTCTAGCCAAACTGCATCCCTGTTACCCTAATCCTCTGAGGCTTTGTTTATACCATGAACCAATCAACAAGGATATGCTATAGTGACAGCCTCTGTGTTGGGTTCTGGGAAGACAAAGAAAAAATAAGTCATAATCTCTGCTCTCAGGGAGTTTACATTCTATCAGGAGAGCAAACGTGTGTAGGACGGTCTAAAAGTCTTAATGATGTTTTAACCTATTAAAACCACACTAAGACTTTTTGGGAAACCCTATATAAGTAAATACAAAACTAGATTCAGAGCCATTGGGGCTGGGGGAATAGGGGGAAGGACATTAGTAATCGATGATTAAGCTTCAAAGAAAATAGGATCCTAAGGAGTAAAAATGAGTGAAATTGAATCGAAAGTGAGTTTCTTGTCATGTCCAACTCTACATGTCCCATTTGGGGGTTTCTTGACAAAGTTACTGGGGTAATTTGTTACTTCCTTCTCAGCTCTTTTTACAGATGAGGAAACTGAGATACACAAGGTTAAATGGCAAGCTAGATTTGAACTCGGGCAGATGACTTTCTTGATTCCAAGCATATTCTTATATGAATAAGGATATGTATAAACTATATAAGGTTATATATGAATAAGACATTCAAAGACCACCACATAGGTGAAGTCTTTGCTTGATCAGTAATTGCTGCCCAAGATTCTTTTTTTTTTTTTTTTTTTTTTTTTTTGACACTAAAGCTTTTTCTTTTCAAAAGACACATGGATCATTTTTCAACATTGACTCTTATAAAACCTTGTGCTCCAAATTTTCCCCTCCTTTCCCCCATCCCCTCCTTTAGATGGTAAGTAATCCAGTATATGTTATACATGTTAAAATATATGTTAAATCCAATATGTGTAAATATATTTATACAGTTCTCTTGCTACTTGCCCACTATTATGTTAAGTGCTGGGGATGAAAAAGGGCAGAAACTACAGTCCCTGCCCTCAAGGAGGTCCCAGCCTAAAGAATTCAAATAAAGACTAGTTATCGTATTGGATAAATTGGAGATAATAGTGTTAGAAACTGGCAGTAATCAATAATGTTATAAATAGGAGGTAATCAATAGAAAAAGGCACCAACATTTGTGCTGCTCTCTAATGCAGTGGGTACTTGAGTGTTAGAAATTAGCAATAATCAATAGTTATAAATGGGAGATAATCAATAGAAAGAAGGCGCTAACATTTGTTCTGCTCTCTAACACAAATAGCTACTTTAGTGTTAGAAACTGGCAATAATCAATAATTTATAAATGGCAGGTAATCAGTAGAAAGAAGGCACTAGTATTTGTTCTGCTCCTCTCTAAGGCAGGTGGCTTCTTTCCTGAGTTTTTGTCTCCTGTTCTGCTAGACTTTAAGCCTGATGAGGGCAGGCAGGGTTTCTCTAAATTTTACATCTTCCCCCAGTCCTTAGCACAATGCCCTGTACACAGCAGGCATTTAATAAAGAATGGAGTTGAGTTTGAATATGGCAAGGATTCATGCATGAGATTTGGGATCAGGAAAGTGACTCAATATTCAGCTCAGACTCCTCCATAGCTTCCAATTGCTTCCTGGAGCTTATCTCCCTGGAAATAGAAGCCATTCCTCATTGATCATATTTTTCAACAGCCCATTAAGTGTGGAAAACCCTCCACACTGGGGATCCTGACATAGGATACAGGAGTTTCTCACCAAGGACTCTGCCCTAGTTAGGATCTTCATGTGCCCCATGGCAACCCACCAGCTCAGTCCTTGGAATTGCACGGCACTCAACGGTGCATTTATTAAGCATTTACTGTAATCTAGGCACTACTTTGCAAGGCAAAAATACTGTTTCTGCTTTCAGGGAGCTCACAGTCTAATGGGACAGATGCCAGGTAAATTGGACACGACTCACAGAAGAGATGGAAGGAAATCTTGCAGGAGAAGATACTGCTGAAGGGAGACATCGCCTGAAAGTAAGCTTTTAAGCTGAGTTCTGAAAGAAGGCAGGAAAAGCAAGAGTTAGAAATGGAGGGAAGGGCATCAGTGACCAGTGCAAAGGTGCAGAGACAGAAGATGGGATGTTGTACATGAGGAACAGCAATAGATTAAACGGATTAAAGCTTATGGATGGGAGTAAGATATCTGACAACTGACAATATAGGAAGGGGACAGCATGTGGAAGCTTTAAAATCCAAGTGGGATTTTCCATTTAATCCTGAAGGTCATAGGGAGCCACCGGCTATCAAGCGGTCACACTACAATTCTGAAGGATCACTTTGACAGTGCAGGACTACCTGCAGTGGGGAGAGACTTGAGGGAACAACCTAGAAGATTATTGTGATTTTTTGTTCAGGTGAGAAGAGACAAAAGTCTTCTCCCTTTGAAGAGAAGGGAACATAACAGTGATCCAGAAGTTTTAGTTCAGTTTAATATTTAGGCATTTGGGACATTCTGACAATGAAAAGAGAAGAAGGAAACATGCATATATTAAGTACCTACTGTATATCAGGCACTATGAGAAATACTTTACAAATATGATCTCATGTGATTCACAACAATCCTGGGAGGTAGGTATTATTATTGTCAACATTTTACAATTAAGGACAGGGGCTTAAGTGCCTTGTGTGAAACATGCATATAGTAAGTACCTACTGTATATCAGGCATTATGAGACATACTTTACAAATATGATCTCATGTGATCCACAATAGCCCTGGGAGGCCAGTAAATGTCTGAGGATGGATTTGAACTCAGCTCTTCCTATTTTCAGGCCTGGTGCTCTATCCTCCTGAGTCACCTTCATGCCTGCTTACTTTCTATATGGACTTGAGCAACTCCTTTCATTTCTCTGGGCCTCAGTTTTCCTACCTGTAAAATGAAGAGGGTAGGAGAGATGACCTTCAATGTTCTTTCTAGCTCAAAATTCATGATTCCACATCTCCCAGGGGATCCAGTGACAGCCCAAGCCTAGTCCTGAGGGACATGGGACTTCTGGATAAAACCCGAGTTCAAATCCTGCCTCAGATATTCACTAGTTGTATCTCTAGGGCCAAGCCCTTAATTTCTATGGTCCTCAGTTTCCTTTTCTGTAAAATGAGGATGGTCATAGCTCCTATTTCCCAGTGCAATTTCAAAGATCAAATGTGGTAATAAAGTACACTGCAAAATGGAGTCTATGTTTATTGTCACTAACCCATGCTATATATTAGTACACATAATCTAATCTATTGATTACCTCCTATTTATAGCATTATTGATTATTGCCAGTTTCTAACACTAAAGTAGCTACCTGCGTTAGAGAGGGGCAGAACAAATGTTAGCGCCTTCTTTCTATTGCTTACCTCCTATTTATAACATTATTGATTATTGCCAGTTTCTTTTTTTTTTCTTTTTTTTAATTTAACTTTTTATTTACAAGATATAGGCATGGCTAATTTTACAGCACTGACAATTGCCAAACCTTTTGTTCCAATTTTTCCCCTTCTTCCCCCCCATCTTCTCCCCCAGATGGCAGGTTGACTAATACATGTTAAATATGTTAAAGTATAAGTTAAATACAATATAAGTATACATGTCCATACAGTTATTTTGCTGTACACAAAGAGTTGGACTTTGAAATAGTATACAATTAGCCTATGAAGGAAATCAAAAATGCAGGTGGACAAAAATGTAGGGATTGGGAATTCTATGTAGTGGTTCATAGTCATCTCCCAGAGTTCTTTCGCTGGCTGTAGCTGGTTTAGTTCATTACTGCTCTATTGGAACTGATTTGGTTCATCTCATTGTTGAAGAGAGCCACGTCCATCAGAATTGATCATCATATAGTATTGTTGTTGAAGTATATAATGATCTCCTGGTCCTGCTCATTTCACTCAGCATCAATTCATGTAGGTCTCTCCAGGCCTTTCTGAAATCCTCTTGTTAATCATTTCTTACAGAACAATAGATTATTGCCAATTTCTAACACTAAACTAACTACCTGCGTTAGAGAGGGGCAGAACAAAGGTTAGTGTGCTGGTGTTCATTCATCCAGTTGAATCCCACTCTCATGATTCCATAGCACATGGAGTCCATGGGATTTTCTTGGCAAAGATGCTGGAGCCATTTCCTTCTCCAGTGGTTTAAGGCAAAACAGAAATTAAATGATTGGCCCAAGATCACACAGCTTGTCCCTGAGTCTCCCTTAAGCCCCAGTTCATCATCTATGAAAACTGGATGGCTTGTGAAGCTCTTTTAGCTTTCGATATAAGGTCCTAGGAGCCCATCAAGCCATGTGGTTTCCCTGGACCTCTGAGGACACGCTTACACAGACAGACTGACTGAGGGAAGACTACTTTCCTTTCCTCTAAGACTGTGATGTTAGTGGGGGAGAGAGGAATAATGACCATCCTCTGCCAGCAGCTTCTAGGAAAACTGGTTCCTTTGGGAAGAGGAAATGCATGAATTTAGCCATGAGCACAGCTGCTGCTGTTCTGATAACAGATGCTTGGTGCTTTATCTAAATGGTCCAGCTCTACCTGAAGCTTTATTACTGTCCTTTTAATTAGATTTTTTAGCAATAAGTGTTGACTAAATCATGCCATGTGTTTCTTTGTGAATCACATGGAAGGGAGGAGAAAAGACTCTTAATGGGAAATGGGACACAAGCTATCCCTTAGCCGTACTTGGAAATTTCCTGGGAATAAGATGATGGGAGGGTTCACAGATATGTGCCAAAGACAGGATGTGTTTATGAAATGTTACATGAGAACCGTTGGCTGGACAGTCAAAGGATTTGAAGAGTTCTCAGAAGCACTGCCAGTGACAGATGGACGCAAGAAAAAATGCTCCAAACCTTTGAATCATAATAGACATGCAAGTGAAAACAACTTTGAGATGTCCCCTCAAAACAAGTAAATTAACAAAAATGACAATAAATGTGAACAATTAATAAAGAATTATTTTAAGTCAATGTGAAGTTGGGTTTTTTTTCCCCCTTGGGATCTGAATTGGACTACTTGATCAAGAATCCAGATAGCAAATGGGAAGAAGGAAAACTTTCCAGAGATAGGCAATAATGCATTTCTCTCTTTCTTTCTAAAAAAAATTATTACTGTTGTATCTATAACCTATATCAAACTGCTTACTTTCTCAATGTGGGTTATGAGGAGGAAGGGAAAGCATATGGAACTGAAAAGTTTCCCCCCCTCAATGTATTTGAGCATTTATTTATTATTGTTATTATTTTACCCAGTTGTATACAAAACAAATCTTTTTACATTTGTTTTTTAAAATTTGGGAGTTCTAGATTCTCACTCTTATCCCCACCCACAATTGAGAAATCACCTGTGAAGTTATGCAAAACATTCTATAAAAATCAAGTTGTGAAAGAAAACATAGCTCTCCTACCCTAATGAAAATAAAAACCCTCAAGAAAAATTAAGTTAAAAAAAGAGAGAAAGAGAGAATGCTTCAATCTGTATTTGGAAACAACCTGGAACTCAACGTTTTAAAAACAAATGTTGAAAATTATTTTTACATATAATTGGGGGAAAATAAAATACCAAACAAATTTTTAAAAAGAAAAATAATAAATTATTGCTACTGAATTTATTGACAAACATTTTACATTCCTAATTCAATTTGCCTCTGTAACTTGTCCAAAGTTGTAGCCAAGACGGGGAGAAAGGAAGAGGGAAAGAAATAGGAGTTTAAGGTTTAAGAAGACGATGACATTACGCAATTTTGGACTTTTTTGCTTTGACTCAAACTGTCTTATTAGCTAAACAAAGATATCCGATTACTTCAAAAAAATATGTAGGCAAGGACATTACCTATCCATTAGCTAAAAGCCAAATGACTCAGGTCATTATTCTGACCTTTCTAGTTATCAATGACTGTGGCACAGCAGAAAATGCTTGAAGTTTTAACATCTCAATTGATCATGGCCCAGTCCTTCTTTCCTAGTCATCATTTATGAAAAGGCCAAATAGATTGAACTTTTGCAGCTTTTGCATCTTAAGTACAGAAGCTTAAAATACTAATGTCTTTGATTTTCCCAGAGGCATTACAATGGGAGCAATTGTAACCATCAGCTTCAGGAAATGATAAAGTTTCGAATGCTGTGGATAAGTTCACTTATGTTGGCAGTCTACTACTTTCTAGGGATGTCCTCATTGATAATAAGATTGACACACTCATTGCCAGAGCTAGCTCAGGGTTTGGGAGGCTCTGAAGGAAAGTGTGGCAGGGGAGAAGAATCAGACTAAGCGAAGGTCCACAGAGCCATTGGGCTGACATCATTATTGTTTGCCTGTGAGAACTGGACAGTCTAGCAGCTCCATGCCAGGAAACTGAATGGCTTCCATTTGAATTTCTCAGAAAGATTCTGAAGATTCCCTGGCAGGAAAAGATCCCAACCCCGAAGTCCTTTCTTGAACTAAACCACCAAACATTCCAAGTCTACTGCCATTGCATGATCTATAAATGCAGTGGGGCAATCTCTAGCACCATATTTGAAAAGTGAATAAAAATGCATATAAAACAAATATTCCAATAGTTTCTGTGGGAACACATCTCTTAGTATGACTCCCATCTCTTAGTCTAATTCTTGAAACATTGTCTCTTCTTTTTACAATTTTTATTTTTTTAGGTTATATATGTATATATGAGTCAAGTTGGGAGAGAAAAATCAGAGCAAAAGGGGAAAATCACAAGAGGAAAAAAATCAGGAAAATAGTACGCTTTGATCCTCATTCAGTCTCCAAAATTCTCTGCATGTGGATGGCATTTTCCATCCAAAGTCTACTGGAACTGCCTTGGATCACTGAATTGCTGAGAAGAGCCAAGTCTATCATAGTTGAGCATTACATAAGCATGCTGTTGCTGTATACAATGTTTTAATGGTCTCCTCGTTTCACTCAGCATCAGTTCATGTAAGTCTCTTCAGGCCTCTCTGGTCATTTCTTACAGAACAATAATATTCCATAACATTCATAAACCATAACTTATTCAACCATTCATCCGCTCAGTTTCCAGTTTCTTGCCACTACAAAAATGGCTGCTGCAAACATTTTTGCACATATGGGTTCTCTTCTCTTTTTTATGATCTCTTTGAGGTATAGTAGTGACACTGTTGGATCAAAGAATATGCAGTTTTATAGCCCTGTGGGCGTAGTTCCAAATTGCTCTACAGAATGTTTGGATCATTTCCCAACTCTACCAACAATGCATTAGTGTCCTAGTTTTCCCACATCTCCTCCCACAAGTAGTCATTATTTTTTTCTGTCATTTTAGCCAATCTAAGAAGTGTGAAATGATACCTCAGAGTTGTCTTAATTTACATTTCTCTAATAAACAGTGATTTAGAGGATTTTTTTTCATATGACTGTAGATGGCTTTAATTTCTTCATCTAAAAATTGTCTGTTTCAAACACAGTCTATTTTTTTAATAGCCTTTTATTTACAGTCTATTTTTTAAAAATAAGGTGGCTAGATGGCAAATGGCACAGTACCTGGAGTCAGGAACATGAGTTCAAATTTAGACTTTTAATAGCTGTGTGACCCAGGCAAGTCACTTAACCCTGTGTGCCTCAGTTCCCTCATTTGTAAAATGAGCTGGAGAAGGAAATGGCAAACCATTCTAGTATCTTTGCTAAGAAAAACCCCCATGGTTTTTTGAATCATTGAATGAAGAGTAGGATACTGCTGAACAACAATGACAAAAACTCCAACAGGAATTAAATAGTTCCTCAAAATATTCTGATGCAAGCTAATCTTGCAACTAATGCCTACAAACAATAGTAATGCTAGCTAAAGTACAAATTGTTGAGTGATATTCCATTCTACTTTCAACATGATGTATCCATGCTGCTTCATACATGTCTAACATAGTAAGTGCTTAATAAATGAAATGATGTTATGAAGGAAGGAATTAAACAAAGATATAAAAGTTTTTCTATTTAACATCATTAAAATCAAAAGCAGTGGCAAATTTTGAGAAAGCAAGAAGATCAGATAATTATATATGTCAAATGTAAATTATCCTAATAGGACTTTAAGCATATTCTTATAATAGGTTCTAAAAATTAGGTGAAGGACTTCATGTATATAATTGTATTTTTAACTCTGTACGAACCAGACATTCTCCAGAGGGTTTTACATGCTTGATTTAAGGAGTTTTCTGCCTTTTGTGTTATATTTGGAATGTTTGGGTTTTGATTTATCAGTTGCTATTTGAATTTTTAAAATATTTTTGTTGAATCCTTTCAGTCTCCATGACCCCGTTTGAGGTTTTCTTGGCAAAGATATTGGAATGGCTTGCTATTTCTTTCTACAATCCATTTAACAGATAAGGAAACTGAAGCACACGGGGTTAAATGAGTTGAACCAAGGTCATACAGATCGTTAAGTGTCTGAGGCTAAGTTTGAACTCAGAAAGACGATTTTCCTGATTCCAGACCCAGTGTTCTATCTACTGCCTCACCAATCTGCCCTTAGGAGATTTAAATCTAAGATGAAAAATGAAATAAATGAATATAGTCTTAAAAGGTTCAATGGCATTGGCCAATAATCAGAAGAGCTAATTTTACAAGTCAGATCCTTATAAATTCTTTTTAAGATTCTTCCTTTAGCCTGTTTTTGGCAGTCTCTATTTTAGGTGCAGGGTTTAAGTAAACATAGAAACTCTCTGGAGTTTTGAGTGAATTATGGGTTCCTGATCCTTCAGCTGGTTTTTGAAAAACTAAATTTAGAAGGGTAGATTATTGAGGTCTGTTGGTGGGTTTTTTTTTTTCATTTTTTTCAGTTCTTTTGAAAATAGCATAATTTGAGGGCAACTAGTGGCTATAGTGGATAGAGTATCAGCCCTGACATAAGGAGATCCCGAGTTCAAATATGACCTCAGATATTTAACACTTCCTGGCTGTGTGACCTTGGGCAAGTTACTTAACCCCAATTGCCTCAGCAAAAACAAAACAAAACAAAACAAAGAAGAAAAGAAAATAGCATTTTTTTCCAATTACATATAAAGATAGTTTTCAATATTCGTTTTTTAAAAAAGGTATTGACTTCCAAATGTTTCTCCCTTTCTCCCTTCCTGGCCCCTCACCAAGACAGCAAGCAATCTGATATAGGTTACACATGTGCAATCAATCATTAAACATATTTCCACATTAATCATGTTGTAAAAGAAGAAACAGAACAAAAAAAGAAAATCATGACAAGAAAACAACAAACAAAAAAATGCTTTGACTTGCATTCAGACTCCATAATGCTTTCTCTGGGTACGAAGAACATTTTCTATCACTCTATTGGAATTGTCTTGAATCACAGTATTGCTGAGCAGAGCTATGTCTGTCATAGTTGATCAGTGCACGATATTGCTTTTACTGTATACAATGCTCTCCTGGCTCTGCTCACTTCACTCGATATCACTTCATGTCTTTCCAGGTTTTTCTGAAATATGCCTGTTCATTATTTCTTATGAAACATTAATATTCCATTTCATTCATATACAACTTATTCATCCATTCCCCAATTGAAGGGCATCCCCTCAATTTCCAATTCTTTGCCACCACAAAAAGAGCTGCTACAAATACTTCTGTACATCTGGGTCCTTTCCCCTTTAGCATAATATAATAAAAAAGATGATTGCAGTAAAGTTGAAAATCTATTATGTATAATTTGCTATTACTTTTAAATGTAAAATAAAATTATCATGTACATTTTTTTCCTTTCCTTCCTCTCCTGGTCCCCCATCTCCCATTGTGGAGAAGGCTATTTTAGACTCAGATATGTATGTGAAATTATTCTATACAAGTTTCCATTCATCAGTTCTTTCTCTGGATGCATTTAGCATCTTCTGTCACATATCCTTTGTGTTAATTTTGGTATTTGGCTTTTTTTTAATGGTTTTTTTTATATTTTATACTTTGCTGTGTATACTTTATACTTTATATATTTTAATATACTTTTATACTTTAATATATTTAATATAATAGCAATCCTATGTATGTTATTGTTTGCATTTAAAAACTCCCTCTGAGAAGGTTTCCACAGATTTTTGCCAGACTGACAAAGGAGTCCCTAACACAAAAAAGATTAAAATCTTCTGTTCTAGGATAAAGGTCAGTGAGATCAGATCCCAGATGCTCATCCATTCCCATTTCCCCTCAGCTTCCCCTAACTCCTTCGCCTTGTTTATATTCTTTCCCATGGTTTTGCTTCTTTCCTATACCAGATGCTGGGAGGTTCTTGGTCTTATTGAATTACCCTCCTCCAACCTCATGTCGTGGGACTCTTCCCACTTTCTCCGAAACCTAGAGCTATTAGTAAATCTCCAGTGAGAAAACGTCGGGTGGTTTTAAGCATTATATTGTGGTCATTCCCATCTTTTCCCTCTTTAAGCAATACATAGAGTCGGGAGTTAGAGATATAACATGCAGTAAATAATGCATAGTGGGAAATGACTTGGTCTCAGAATCAATTGTAAAGATCTAAGCTGAATCCTGGCTTGGTCCACTATTAATTGTTTCCTGGGTAAGTCATATATTTTGAAAATAAAAAGTTTTAATTAAAAACATAAATAATAGCTTTTTATTTTTCCAAATACATGCAAAGATAGTTTTCAGCCTTCACCCTTGCAAAATCTTGTGTCCCAATTTTTTCTTCCTTCCTCCTTCCCTTCCCCTCCCCTAGACAGCAAGCAATCCAATATATGTTAAATGTGCGCAATTCTTTTATACATATTTCCACATTTATCATTTGCACAAGAAAAATCATATCAAAAAGGGGGGAAATGAGAAAGAAAACAAAAAGCAAGCAAACAACAACAGAAAAGGTGAAAATGTTACATTGGGATTCACATTCAGTCTCCATAGTCCTCTCCCTGGATACAGATGGCTTTCTCTATCACAAGTCTATTAGAATTATCCTGAATCACTTCTTTGTTTAAAAAGAGCCTCATTCATCAGAATTGATCATTGCATAATACAAAGTCCTTTTTATACCTAAGGGGAAGAGGTAGGCAGGAGATTGAAAATCCTCCTGACCCCTGCTCAAAAAGTTTTTCAAGAGTTTAACTGGAATTCTCTCTTCTGTCTTGCAGTTTACTGGAATTTTAAATTCCAGCTCTATTTCTGTCTTTAACCAGAGCTCCCAGAGTATCACTGATCCCTACAGACTATTATACTCCAACAGCCTGTTCTGTCTCAGCCTGTTTTACTTAGGGATGTGTTCTCACCTTATCATTTTCTTTAAGCAGGAAGCGTGGTTTGATTAATTTGCTCAATTGACCCTCCAACCTTGGAGCATTATTATCAGCTATAAACAATAAGGCAGAGAATTAGCCATTGGAAGAGGCTTCCTGTTAGGAGAGACCTCCTATGAAGTCCTGGCTCAAGAGACTCCAGGCTTCGCTTACTCGTCTGGAAAATGAGTGGGTTGAATGTGATGGACTCTGAAGTCCCTTCCACCTCTCCATCTATGATTCTTTGGTCCTAAGAAATAGGTTCTACTGGGTGACTTAACTTCTCAGGCCCCTAGTTATTTCTTCTAGCTCTATAATTTCTTGGCACTTTGATTGGTATGGCATTGAATCAGAATAATTGAGGTAGAATTGTCCTTTTTTAATATTACTTCGGCCTACTCATGCACAGTTGATATTCTTCCAGTTGTTTAGATCTGACTTTATTTGTGTGAAAAATTTTTTGTAATTGCGTTCATATAGTTCCTGGCTTTGTCTTGGCAGATAGACTTCCAAATATTTTATATTATCTACATTTATTTTAAATGGAATTTCTCTTTCAATCTCTTGCTGCTGTTGATGATTTATGTGGGTTTATTTTATATCCTGCAACTTTGCTAAAGTTGTTAATTGTTTCTAGTAGTTTAGTTGATTCTCTAGGATTCTGTAAATATACCACCACATCTTCTGCAGAGTGATAGTTTTGTTTCCTTATTACCTATTCTAATTCCTTCAATTTCTTTTTCTTCTCTTATTGCTAAAGTTAACATTTCTAATACAATATTGAATAATAGTGGTGATAATGCGCAATCTTGTTTTACCCCTGATCTTATTAGGAATTCTTCTAGCTTATCCCCTTTATATATATGCTCGCTGATTGTTTTAGATAGGTACTACTTATCATTTTTTAAAAAGTCCCATTTATTCCTATGCTCATTAGTGTTTTTAACATTTTGTCAAATGTTTGGTTCTTGATATGGTCAATTATGTTGATATTTTTTTTTTCTGATATTGAACCCAACCCTGCATTCCTGGTATATTTAGATATAAATATAAATGGTCACTTGATCACAGAATATTATCCCGGTGATAAGTTGCTGTAATTTCTTTACTAATATTTTATTTAAGATTTTTTGCATTAATATTCATTAGGGAAATTGGTCTATAATTTTCTTTCTCTGTTTTGACCTTTCCTGCTTTAGGTATCAGCACTATAGCTGTAATATAAAAGGAATTTCGTAGGTCTCGTTCTTCCCCTATTTTTCCAAATAATTTATGTAGTATTGGAATTAATTGTTCTTTAAATGTTTGTTTATTGTCCTTTGTTGTTGAAGAGGACCAAAATGGCATCACTATGTTAGGGTCAAGTTACAGTGTGTCCAACCATGACTAATACAAGCTTGGAATGTTCTGCCACAGGTTGGACACAAACAATCCCATGAACATTTGGGTTGGGTTCTCTAACTGTGCATCTTGTGTTTCTTCTGAGTTAATTCACTTCTGCTTTGCTCATAGAGCACAGCATCTTCTCCTATGAGGGCACACTACGCTGGGCTGTCCTGTGCCAGTGTCTCCCAGGTCACATACTCAATTCTAAAGTTCTTAAGAGAGACATTCAGAGTATTCTTATATCACTTTTTCTGAGGTTCTTTCTTTGAAATGTTTAGTAGAATTTACTGTAAATCTATCTGGTCCTGGAGATTTTTTTCTTAGGATGTTCATTAATGGTTTGTTCAATTTCTTTTTCTAAAATGGGACTATTTAAGTAATTTGTCTGTTAATCTGGGCAATTTATATATTTTTAAAGTATTCATCCATTTTTCTTAGATTGTCAGATTTATTGGCATATAATTGGGCAAAATAGCCTCTAATTATTGCTTTAACTTCCTTTTCATTGATAGCAGGTTCACCCTTTTCATTTTTGATACTAGTAATTTGGTTTTCTTCTTCTCTCTTTCTAATCAAATTAACCAAAGGTTTGTCTATTTTGTTGGGTTTTTTTCATAAAATGAACTCTTAATTTTATTAGTTCAATAGTTTTCTTACTTTCAATTTTCTTAATCTCTCTTCTGATTTTCAGAATTTCTAATATGGTGTTTAACTGGGTTTTAAAATTTGTTCTTTTTCTAGCTTTTTTAGTTACATGTCTAATTCATTGATCTTTCTTTCTCTATTTTATTAATGTAAGCATCTGGAGAGATAAAACTTCCCTTAAGAACTGCTTTGGCTGAATCCAATAAGTTTTGGTATAGTGTCTCATTATTGTCATTCTCTTGGATGAAATTATTGTTTCTATGATTTGTTGTTTGATCCTCTCATTCTTTAGTATTGTATTAGATTATTTAGTTTCCAATTAATTTTTGGTCTATTTTTACATGGCCTTTTATTACATGTAATTTTATTACATTATGATTTGAAAAGGATATATTTACTATTTCTGCCTTCCTGCATTTGATTGTGTATTTTTATGCTCTAATACACATTATATAGGTGCCATGTACTCCTGAGAAAAAGATGTTAGAATCCTTACAAGGTGTTAAGTCACTAGAATTGATAGAAACAATGCTTATGTTTACATCTTTGAGAGTTCACACATTAGCTCACACATTAGTTCACAAGTTTGGGAGATTCACAAGTCAGGATTCAGTATAAGATTCACAAGTTTACACCTCCTACAATCCCACTCTCGGAGGAGGAGTCAACCTTTGAGTTTACACCTCTAAAAGAGCATAAAAGGAGCTGAGTCAGTGGAGTCAGAGAGTTGAGGAGATTGAGAAGCTAGAAAATGCAGTCAGGCAGAATTGGGGATTTGGAAGAAGAGAGCCTGAAGCTGGCAGAAGCAGAGGCAAAGGATTAGCAACAAGAGCTCTTGGAACCAAGCAGAGAAATAGGCCTCTAAGAAAACTAACTGGGCTATTTTGGAAGAGACAATAAAGAATTTGAACTTTTAACACCTGGCTGCATTTGAAGTGATTATTACTCTGAACTGAAACTAAGGCTGCCTCCAGAAAACCTCCCCAAGAAACCTGCTCCCAGAGAGAACCATTATCATTTAGAAAAGAAGAGAATACTACAAAAGGTATTCCTTTCTGTCCCATTCAATTTTCTTCAAAGGTCTATCATACTTAATTTTTCTTCTTGTTTGTTTTGTGGTTAGATTTATCTAGTTCGGATAGAGGGAGGTTGAAATCCCCCACTCGTATAGTTTTTCTGTCTATTTTTTCTTGCAACTCACTTATTTTCTCCTCTAACAATATGGGGGCTATATCACTTGGTGCATATATGTTTACTATTGATATTACTTCATTATCTGTGGTACAATTAAGCAAGATGTAATTTCCTTCCTTATCTTTTAAAATTAGATCTATTTTTGCTTTGGCTGAAATCAGGATCACTTCCCCTGCGTTTTTTTTTTTAACTTATGTAAAGCATAATAGATTCTGCTCCCACTTTTTCTTTGCTCTGTATGTATCTCTGCTTCAATTTCTTTCTTTTTAAACAACATATTAAAGAATTCTGACTTTTAATCCATTCTTCTATCTGCTTCCATTTTATGGGAGAATTCATCATGTTCCCATTCCCAATTAAGATTAATGGCTCTGTATTTCCCAATATCCTATTTTCCCCCAAGTTATAGTCATCTTCTCTCCCCTTTCACCCTTTCCCTGAACCTCCTTAGGCTCTGAGAGAATTCTACTCTGAGACCAATTACCTAAGGATGTTGATAATCTCTCTCAACTCATTTCTCAAAGATAAACAAACTTCCATCTGGTTATAGCTTCCCATCCCCATGATTCTAAATCCTTGGCTGTCCCATTGTGCAAATCAATTCTCCATTCCACACTGCCCCATGTCTGATTCACCTTCTCCTCAATTCGACCCCTTTGAGGTCTCATCCTAAAGCTACTCATCCCTTTTACTATCCCTGGAATGCCTGCTCCATAGACAACAAACTTGTTTTTTTCATCTTAAAACTTTTCCTTTCCCACTTCTTACTTCTGACTTTCCAAGGACCTGGATCCCTTCTGAGGACACAGCCTCCTTGGCCTCCCTCCCCCTTCAGCATGAAATGCACTTTCACTCATTCCCCCACTTGGGGAAGTTGGAATATTCTTTTCCCCTATTTCCATATGGGAGAAAAATAGTAACCATAGTTATTTTGTTACATTTTGATAGACTAATCCCTCAACCACAAGGTGACCTAACATTAGAAAGTCCCCAACTGGTATTGAAGGAGAAATAAAATATAATAAACTATACAAGGACACCGTAAAGCAGATGGTCTTGGCTATTGATTTAACAACCACTAGCTATCTTTGACTAAGAAATCTTGTAGTTTTGTCTAAAATGATTCCTTTCACAATTATAAAAGTGCTTGGTCACTTTCCCTTGACTCTTGTACTTGAGTAGGAAATATTTTCTTAGAATAAATCTTTTCAAGAAACTGGAAATTAAGCAGATGCCATCATTTGGGAAATGACTAAGTTATGGCATATGAATATAATAGCATATTATTCTTCTATAAGAAATGATGAACAAATTGTTTTCAGAAAAGCCTGGAAAGAGTTACATGAACTGATACTCAGTGAAGTGAGCAGAATCAGGAGAACACTGTACACAGCAACATCAAGATTATATGATGATCAACTATGATAAACTTAGCTCTTCTCAGCAATATATTGATCCAAAACAATTCCAATAGTTTTGGTATGGAAAATGTCATCTGCAAAGAGAGAAAGAACTATGGAGGCTGAATGCAGACCGAAGCATTCTATTAACCCCTTCAGCTTAGGGTCGCACAGCTAGGAAGCTGAGATCAGATTTGAACTCAGGTCCTCCTGACTCAGGGCTGGTGCTCTATCCACTGTACCACCTAGCTTCCCTACTTACTATATTCTAAGTAGACCAGAAAGGTTATAAAAATCAAATCTGTACTCTAGGAAACTGACTCTACTACTCAATGAGAGTAGTTTCCCTTATAATGTTGATATCTTTGCTTTCCATTTGGCCTCCTATCTGTGACTTATATTCATTAGCGCCCCAGTGATGGGGATACCTCTCTCAAGAGATACCATTCCTTGGATGTCCATCAGTTGGAGAATGGCTGAATAAATTGTGGTATATGAAAATTATGGAATATTACTGTTCTGTAAGAAATGACCAACAGGATGATTTCAGAAAGGCCTGGAGAGACTTACACGAACTGATGCTGAGTGAAATGAGCAGGACCAGGAGATCATTATATACTTCAACAACAATACTAGATGATGACTAGTCCTGATGGATCAGGCCATCCTCAGCAACGAGATCAACCAAATCATTTCTAATGGAGCAGTAATGAACTGAACTAACTATACCCAGAAAAAGAACTCTGGGAGATGACTAAAAACCATTACATTGAATTCCCAGTCCCTATATTTATGCACACCTGCATCTTTGATTTCCTTCACAAGCTAATTGTACAATAATTCAGAGTCTGATTCTTTTTGTACAGCAAAATAACGTTTTGGTCATGTATACTTATTGTGTATCTAATTTATATTTTAATATATTTAACATCTACTGGTCATCCTGCCATTTAGGGGAGGGGGTGGGGGGGGTAAGAGGTGAAAAATTGGAACAAGAGGTTTGGCAATTGTTAATGCTGTAAAGTTACCCATGTATATCCTGTAAATTAAAGGCTATTAAATAAAAAAAAAAAAAAAAAAAAAAAAAAAAAGAGATACCATTCCTTTCAGTTGAGTGAATTCCTCCATAGATAGACACTTCTAGGTTCTCCCTCTCTCAACATCTCTCAGTAACTTCTCCTTTTTGGAGCTTCACTCAATTCATATTTATCTCCCAATCACAATTTTTTTCTTAATAGTATTTTATTTTTCCAAATACATATAAAAGTAGTTTTCAATACTGATTTTTGGAAGACTTTGTGTTCCAAATTTTTCTCCTTTCCTCCCTTCCCTCCCCCCTCCTTAAGACAGCAAGCAGACTGCCAATCACAGTTCTTATAGCTATTGCCTGTCAACTTCCAGGAAGCTTCTCAGACCTATTTATTCATCCCTAACCTTTCTGCTGACCTCCATTCTTGCATCTCCAACTACCTATTAAGCATCTGGAACTGGATGTCTCATAGAAAACTTAAACTGAGTATGCCCCCAAATGAACTCCTTATTTTTCCCCCAACCCTCTTTTTTTCCTAACCTCCATCTTTCTGTTGAGGATACCACCCCAACCATCTTCCCAGTCATCTGGGCTCACAATCTCAGTACATCTTCAACCCAGTAACTAGTATTTTGCCAGAGCCCGTCCATTTCACCTCTGCAATACCTCTACAATACATTCTCTTCTTTCCTCTGACATGGGCATTCCTCTTAGTTTAAGCCTTTATCACACTTAAACTACTACAATAATCTGCCTCAAGTTTCTCCCCACTCTGGTTCATCCTTCATTCAGATGTTAAAGTGATTTTCCTAAAGTGAAAGTCAGATTATGTCACCCCACTCCCACCCAGACCCTCACTACTCCCAAACTCCTGTGTTTCCTTATTATTTCTAAAATCAAATATAACACCCCCCCCCCCAGCCTGTTTGGCATTCAAAGCCCTTCTTAACCTGCCCCATGCACTTTCCACACTTCTTATACCTTATGGCCCCCATGTATCCCAATGATATTGATCTCCTTGCACAAGACACCCCATCCCTGGCTCTGGACATTTTCACTGCCACCCTCTCATGCCTGCAATGCTCTTTCTTTATCCATGCCTCCTGGTTTCCCTCAAATCCCAGCTAAAATCCTACTTTCTGCAGGAAGCCTCTTCTGATCTCCATTAAGTCTAATGCCTTCTCTCATTGGTTAATTCCAATTTATCCTGTCTATAGTTTATTCATACACAGTGATGTATTTGTTGTCTCCCCTTTAGATTATGAACTTCTTAAGAGCTGAAACTATCTTCTACCTTTCTCTGTATCTGTTAGTCGGGAGAATAAACTCCAAAACCTGAAATAGTCTTGGAAAGTCAATTAGTAGGTCTGCAGGTAGGAAGAGAGCTGGAGAGAAGAAATGGCCCCTTTGAGTTTTGGTGAGTTACAGTATAAATTGGAATTAACCAATGAGAGAAGGCATTAGACTTAATGGAGATCAGAAGAGGCTTCCTGCAAGAGAAGGGTAGTTGGAGATGGATATCAACAGATAAATAGATCTAACTTGGGTGATCCTAGTATCCCTCATAACCTTCTGAAGCTCTCAGACATCATCCTGACCTCTACAGAAAACTTTAGGGTTAGATGATTTTCTAGATACATATAGATTTAAAAATATTAACAAAAAGTTTTCCCAACAATGTAATAAAATATTTCCCTCTATATTCCTAAAACTTAGAACAATGGCTATCATACAATAGATGCTTAATAAATGCTTATAGACTCTTATTCAGCCATGACACCTAGGGAGACAGAGAGAGAGAGAAAGAGAGAGAGGGAAGAGAGAGAGGGGGAAAGAGGAAGAGAGAGAAAAAGAGAGAGAGGAAGAGAGACACAGAGAGAGACAGAGAGAGGGGGAGAGAGGAGAAGAGAGAGAAAGAGAGATTCCTAAGGTCACACTAAACAAGGGCAACATTTGAATTTAGGTCTTCCTGCCACCATGTCCAACAGCTTCCCACTCTGCCTCTAGCTGCCATAATAACAATTGCCATTTATTTATTTGGAAAGGCTCTGTGAGTGATCTCCTTGGCCATAGGTAAGCGCCATTGGGGGAAATCCCTTTAGTAATCCAGCTGTGCAAAAGATTTGTAAGTTGTAGTCATAGAGTTGCCTGGAGGCATAGAGATCACATGTTGCAAAGGGGTAACTCATGACTCTTGGAAATCCATTGGCTCGAGTCCCGGGAGGTTCCCTTAGGTACAATGTGGTATTTCTGCTGAGCTTTTTGTAGAGCCTTAAATGGATATCCAGTCTGCCCTTGGCTCCCTAGGCAGATGTTGTCATGGAAACTGCTAGACTGGGGGAGGATGGGAAGTTCTGTGAACTTCGGCTGGTCACAGAGCCAGGGACCCTGAGCCCACTCCCCACTCTGACACCTTGAACATTGGTTGACATTTTTATAGTTCTGGAAAGTGGGCAAAGCACTTTCCAACAAAGGCAATATGCTCAAAAGAGACAGTATTTGTGAGGGTTAACAAAGTGTCCAACGC
Source organism: Sarcophilus harrisii (assembly GCF_902635505.1). Classification (NCBI taxonomy): domain Eukaryota; kingdom Metazoa; phylum Chordata; class Mammalia; order Dasyuromorphia; family Dasyuridae; genus Sarcophilus; species Sarcophilus harrisii. The sequence continues at coordinate 686,431,283 of NC_045426.1, read as the reverse complement.
ATAGTAGGTACCTAATAATAAACGCCAGTTCTCTTTCCCTTCCTCCTCCATTTGGGCTTCACAAAGTCCCATGAAATAGGTTCTGCACTCCAAGTGTTATTCTCACTGCAGTTTTACACATAAGGATCACGTTAACCTCTATCCATTGGCACTCTATCCACTGAGCCTCTCAAAGAACAGTGGCTTGGGAGACTAAGGGATGCTGGGCCTGATTCTGCTTACTGACTCTCTCTCTGCCTTGGTGAATGACTCTCACCTTTCCCATCAAGGACCTAAATGGGCAAGTTGGGTCAGATGGTCTGCAAGGACTCTTCCAGCTCTGATTTGCTATGTAACTATATGGGGAAGTGGTATCCTATGGCCTCACTTCTCTTATCTGTAAAATGGGAGTAATTATACTCCTTTACTGGACTAGGAGTCCAAAGACTTTTTGTCTTTGAAATCCCACTGAGCGGTTGCATAGTTGAGTGAGTCATTTCACATCTCTGTACATTTTAAGATTAGCGTCTGTCAAGAAAGGACTTGGCTGAGGATCCAGAGCTGGGTGACTTCGGATTTATTTCTTTTCTTCTTTTCTCTGGGAGTTAGTAGAAACAACCCGAGACTTGATTCTTGGATAAATGCCAATCAGTAAAAACCAGTATCTGACCCAGAGACTAAATTATCTTTTTTTTTTTCCTGTACAACTGAGGCATTTCTAGATCAGTTATTTCAAGATGATTCAGTTCTTTTTTTTTTCTGAAAGCAATTGGGGTTGAGTGACTTGCCCAGGGTCATACAGCTAGGAAGTGTTAGGTGTCTAAGGTCAAATTTGAACTCAGGTCCTCCTGACTTCAGGGTTGATGTTCTATCCACTGGGCCACCTAGCTGCCCCTAATGATTTAGTTCTTACAAGGAATTGGTGAAAGAGTTGAGACTAATGCTCAAGTCTGATTTGCAGCTTCCTGCCTGGGATAGGGATTATTATATCAGAGATTTAGAATTAGAAAGGATTTCAAACTTAAGCTCTTAAACCCTTACCTATTTACTAGTCTTCTACCTCTTTCTCTGAGTACTTTACTCTTTCTCTTTCTGTTTTTTAATTTTAAATTATAAAGATTTAATAAATTAAACCCATATAACATTTAATTAAATTAATGCTTCCACTTTAAAAATATTTTTATAGTATTTTTCCATATACATGTAAAGATAGTTTTCAATAGCCACCCTTGCAAAACCTTGTGTTTCAAATTTTTCTCCCACTCTCCACCCTCCTCAAGTCAGCGAGCAATCTAATATAGGTTAAACATGTGTAATTCTTCTAAACATATTTCTGTTTTCATCATGCTGCACAAGAAAATCAGATCAAAAGGGAAAAAACACACAAAAAAACAAGTAAACAAACACCTGTCTCTCTTTGTGTCTGTCTCTTCGGGTCTCTGTCTCTTTTTCCCTCTCCCTCCCACTTTCTCTTTCTCCATTTACCCAAGCATCTCTTCTCCCATTCAACAATGAAAGAAAAAGAAAACCTTAAAGCAAATACACATAGTTCAGCAAAACAAATTCCCACACCCACCATGTCCCAAGAGTCTGCCTCCCTCCGCATTTAAAGCCAGCACCTCTCTGGCAGGAGATAAGGGCCGTGTTTCATCTTTATTTCTCTGGGCTTGTGGTTTTCCATTATATCCATCAAAATTATAAAATCTTTCAAAGTTTTATTTCCTTTCTTCAAAATGTTGTCAATATTTACATCATTTTCCTATTCTGCTCCCTTCCATTGGAAGCAGTCCATAGAGAACTTCCTACTTTTCTATGACACACAATCATTTCTTCCAGCACAATAACACTCCATTCTGTTCATATACCTCTATTTGTTCAGCCACGCCCCATTGGGTAGCGACCTCCTTGGGTTATAGTTTGGGGCTATGAAAAGAGCTACGTATGATAAATATTGTTGTATCTACTCCTAGTCTGTTGATTTCTTTGGGGCACAGTTCTCCTAGTGGTGTGGACAGGTCAAAGGGCATGCACAGCTAGGCACTGTAATCTAATCAACAATACTTCTGTATTTAGAAAAGGGATGTCAACTGATTGACTATCCACATATCAATAGATAAAGCAATTATTAAGTGCTTACTTGGGCTAGGATCCAATAACAATGAAAAAGATAGTCTCTATCCTCAAGAAGTGGACAATTTAGTATGAGGAAGGAAGGAAGGAAGGAAGGAAGGAAGGAAGGAAGGAAGGAAGGAAGGAAGGAAGGAAGGAAGGAAGGAAGGAAGGAAGGAAGAAGAGAAGAAAAAAGAAAGAAAAAGAAAGGAGGGAAGGAAGGAAAGAGGGAAGGAAGGGAGGGAAGGAAGGAAGAAAAGAGGGAGGGAGGGAAGAAGGAAAAGACAGTTTCTGCTTTTCAGGAGATTACAATCTTATGATGGAAGTCATAAGAAAAGAAAGCTCAGTGGGCTTGAAGGTAAGGGTGGAGCAGTCAGTCAGAGGAGTCTCCATGAGATGTCTCAGCCGAGCTCTTTCCTTAAAGGCTTTGGAGTTCCTGGCCCTGCTCTCTAACCCAAGAGGCAGAGGGAGTTGATGAGATTTTACAGACTCTGCATCCTCATTTTTAAAGCCAAAAAGACACGAGATATACATCTAAGCTTTGTTTTTACCAATCAAAATGTTTTTTCTGGAGTTCTACTCTGAGGGAAGGGCATAGCACACTAAAGGGAATAAAACCAGTCTGGTTCCCTCTCTTTGGGGTCAAGCCATTTCCCAGGCTGAATCTGGGCTCTGATCCCTGAGCCAGAGAGCCTTGTGGGAAGGTCCCTCACCCGCTGCTGGGGTTCAAGTCTTTGTGTCCCTAGTGAATAGCACTGTCCCTGGCTTATCGAACCACCTTTGCATGTATATGCCCCTTTCTCTCCTCTGACACTGGGCCCAGCCTGGTGCAGGCCCTCATCCCTCACTCCTGGATTACCACAATAGCTACTGTAATACAGGAGGCAGGTAGTCTCCCCACATTAATTCATCCTCCATTCAATCACCAAACTGCTTTTCCTAAAAAGCAGGTTCTACTAGGTCACTCCCCTACTCAATTAACTTGAGTGGCTCACTATTGCCTCCAGGATCAAACCCCACAGAATGCTCTGTTTTGACAAAGTCCTTCATAACCTGCCCCTGTAATGTTGGAGAAACTGAGGCAGGATAGAGATTAAAGTTATAATAATTTAATTTATTGGAGAGTTTAACTAATTGATTGGATTGGACTCTCATCTCAAAGTATTCAGTATCAAATGTGTGATTCTCAAGATTCTTTATAGGGTTTAGTGGTTAAAAAGAACAATGACAGGATGGAGGAGGCAGAGTGAGCACCGGACATTCTGATAAGTTGGGAAGGTCTGGGATCCTGATGTCTAAGAAGAAGGGCTTTCTCCTTATCTAAATTAAACATTTACAGTTTATAACCCTAGAGTAGCTAGTCCTAAATTATATCAGTCTTAATGGTTAGGAGGGGGGATGTTGTAACCAGGCAGAACAATTCAGGGAAACTGAGGTAGAATAATCAAAGGAAATAATACCCCTTCCACCTTTCCAGTTTTCTTTCACCTCGAGCTTTTTGATCCAGTGATAGTGCCATTCAAATGTGACCTCAGGCATTTACTAGCTGTATGACCCTGTCACTTAATCCTGTGTGCCTCAGAGAAAATCCACCAAAACAGGGTCAGAAAGAGTTGGACACAACGGAAAAAAAAATGACTCAACAACCAATATCCAGAGTCCCATGTAAGCCTCTCCCTTTGTCTACTTGCAGTGATGTCAGTCATCTATCGCTTTGGGGTCTTTTTGAGATTCTGGAGTGGTTGGCCATTTCTTTCTCCAGCTCATTTTACAGATGAGGAAACTGAGGCAGAAAGGATGAAGTGACTTCTTCATGATCCCGTTTGGGGTCTCCTTGAGAGAGAGAGACTGGAGGCATTGGACATTTCTTTCTCCAGATCATTTTTCAGATCAGGAAACTGAGGCAGGGAGCGTAAAGTGACTTCTTCATGACCCCATTTGGGGTCTTCTTAAGAGAGAGAAAGACTGGAAGGGTTGGCCATTTCTTTCTCCAGCTCATTTTAGAGATGAGGAAACTGAGGCAGGAAGGATGAAGTGACTTCTTCACGATCCCATTTGGGGTCTTCTTGACAGAGACGCTAGAGTGGTTGGCCATTGTTCTCCACTTCATTTTACAGATAAGGAAACTGAGGCAGGGAGAGTTAAGTGACTTGCCTAGAGTCACCCAGCTAGGATGTTTCTGAAGCTATATTTAAACTCAGTCCCTCCCGATTTAAGGGCCAGCACTCCATCTGGGGTACCACCTAGTCACCCCTGCATGTTCCCTCAGCCAGAGATAAAACCCAAAGAAACGGTAGACCCCACTTTTGACTCACTGCCTATGTGAGCTTTGGAGAGTCATTACAGCCACACGGGTCTGTTTCTTCATTTATTAGATAGAGCTGGGGGGGAGGGGGACCGAATGGCCTCAGAGGTCCCTTCCAGCTCCAGATTGTGAGCCCAGGACTGGCCAGGGGGTCTCTCGTCCTTCTGACTCAGGAGCTGGAGTTATGAATAGAGATCCTGTTTGGGTTCCCTGGCTAGGAAATAACAATGGGGCCCTGGAAGAAAGGCCACGTGCCTGAAGACTGGCCAGAGTAATTGGGGCCGGAATGTTTTTCAGACAACTTCCCCGAGATGGCAGCAGCCCTTTAAAGTCACCAAACTTGTTTATTTGTGAAGGGACCGTGCCAGATGGCTCCCTCTCCAGAGAAGGCTCTGAATGGTTCCGGGCTTTCAGGACACAATATTGGAGGGAGCCCCCTCACTAAGGAGTCCCCCAAGTCTTTGGTGCCACTTTATTAGGGCCGGGTAGCCAGTGATGCAGTTATGGGCACACTGAAATGTCCCCTTTCAGGGAGCTTCTTTGGTAGAAGGATAAAGGCTGGTTTAGAACCTGTGTGGGGCCCTTGCCCTCCCTCTTAGGCCCCTTTCCAGGGATCTCTGAACCCCAGAGCAATAAAGGGGGGCATAAGTAGGGCATAAGAAATTTAAATGTGAAAGACAATTTCTAGGGGTTCTTTCTCCCTGAGGCTGAACCCCATGAGCTGAGAGTGCAGCTGTAACATATAAAACAGCCATGCTGCTATTTTCCTTAAATATAAAAATTGAGGGGGGGGCCGCAATTGGATGAAATGACTTGGCTGGGGTCACACAGCTAGTAAGTGTTTGAAGTTAAATTTGAACTCAGGTCCTCCTGACCTTAGTGTTGGAGCCCAATCCACTAAACCAGATGGCGGCTACCTAGTGAACCCCTGGGTATAGAAATCGCTAGTTTTGCCTCCGATGATTGTCTTCTCCCACTCTTAACCCTAGCCCTAGAAATGTATTATTAAGGAACCCCTAAATTCATGCACCCTGGTTGGTTATAGGCTCAGGCTACTGTGATAGCTTTTCTCAGGGACTTTGCAGCTACTGTTTGGTATAAGTCAGAAAAAAATTGGATAAACCTAGCCCCAAGTCTTTGACCTGGAGGAAGCCAGGGAGATCAGTAGGGGGAGCAGAGTAGGGAGGGCGTGGGGGCCAGGCAGGGAAAATGCCAGGAACCAAAAGATAAAGTGTCTTTTTTTTTTTTCCTGGGGTCAGCCAGGAGGATAGACATGAGTATGTATTATGGAGTAAGGTAGAAGACTGGAAAAGTAAGAAGGGACTGGGTTATGAAAGGCTTGGAAGGCTAAACAGAGCATTTTGTATTTGATTTTGGAGGCAATAGGGAGCTACGGCAGTTTTTTGAGGAGCGGAAAAATGACATAATCAGACTTGCACTTTAGGAAAATCACTCTGGTGGTTAAATGGAAGAAGAGTTCAAATCTGGTCTCAGAAACTTACCAGCCATGTGTCATTTAACTCTATTTGCCTCAGTTTCCTCATCTGTAAAATAGGGATAATAATAATATCTGCCTCCCAGGGTCATTGTGAGGGTCAGATGAGGTAATAATTGTAAAGAGCTTAGCACAGTGCCTGAACCTAGGGCTATATTTGTTGTTCGATTGCATCTGACTCTCTGTGACCCCATTTGGAGTTTTCTTGGCACAAATAATCTATTGATTGGCCATTTCCTTCTCTAGTTCATTTTACAGGTGAGAAAACTAAGGCAAACTGAGTGGAATGACATATCCAGGGTCACGCAGCTCAACATAGCTAGTGTTGAGGTCAGATTTGAATTCAGGCCTTCCTGACCCCAGGGCCTGTGCTCTGGCCTCCAACCAGTGAGAGTTATGTGACCTTTAGCCAGTCACCTAACCTCATTTGCTTTAGTTTCCTCCTCTCTAAAATGAGCTGGTGAAAGAAGTGGCCAACCGCTCCATTATCTCTGCCCCCAAAACCTCAGCGGGGTCCTGAAGAGTGGGACACAATGGAAAAATGTCTCAATCACAACAACAATTTGTGAGGCCCCAGAGGATCATTTCCCCAAGTATCAAGCAGAGCAGCGGGCTCTTTCAGCGTGTCACAGACCATTTCCCTTTGGGCCCTCTGCAGTCAAGGCTGTTCTTGCCATCTCCCATTTCTGGGTCTTCACACAGGCCTGAAATGTACTCCCTCCTACCTTTTAGGTCCCTCACCTTTACAGTTTTTTTTTAAGACATGAACCATTTTTAAAAACTTAAATATATATATGTGTGTGTGTGTGTGTTTTATATATATATATATATATCTCCCTCAATACTCAGCTTAGACACTACCTCTTCCACAAAACCTTCTTTGATTCCTTCCTGCCCAGCATCTTCTACCCCAGCCCAAAATTACATTGTCTATATTTCTTATTTACTTGTCTACTTCACATTATCTGTTCCAGTAGCATGTAAGCTCCTTAAGCATAAGGACTATTTCAGGTTTGTCTCTGTCCACACAGGACCTATCAGGAAACACACACTTGGCCACACAGAGCAAAAGTAGGAAAGGATTTTTTGGGCCATCAAGCCTGACCTGTTCATTTTATTTTTAATAGCTTTTTATTTTCAATATACATTCAAAGATAGCTTTCCACATTCACCCTTGCAAAACCTTGTGTTCCAATTTTTTCTCCCTCCCTTCCCTTCACCCTTCTCCCCTAGACAGCAAGCAATCCAATCAATATAGGTTAAACGTGCACAGTTCTTCTAAACATATTTCCATATTCATCATGCTGCACAAGAAAAATCAGATCAAAAAGGGAAAAAAATGAGGAAAAAAAAGTAACAAAAATGGTGAAAATACTATGTTGTGATCCAGATTCAGTCTCTATTGTTTTCTCTGTGGATTCGGATGTCTCTCTCCATCCCAAGTCTATTGGAATTGGCCTGAATCACCTCATTGTTGAAAGGAGTCAAGTCCATTACAGCTGATCACATAATCTTGTTGTCCTTGTAGATAACATTCTCTTCAGTCCTTTCATTTTAACAAAAGAGGAACCTGAGGTCCTGAGAGAGGAACTGATTTGCTCAGGATCCTACAGCAGTTAAGTATGTAGGTCAGGAGTCTAAACTCAAGTCTTCCTCATTCCTAATCCACTGTCTTATGTACTATAATATCCGGATACGAATTGATTGATACCAAAGATGTAGAGGGGAAAATCTCCAATCTTATTATTTTTTTAAAAAGCCAACAGCAGACTGTCAACAACCACTTACCAGATGCCGACTTTCCCATCTATATAAATTTTTTATGAGAATCATTTCCATATATATTGAGGATGTCCTCAGTGTGGGTCTAGGTAGGGAATGGGCAGAGATTTTTGAAAGCAATATTCCATAATAGGCTGCATCTTTTTCATTACACAGTTGATGGAAACATGTAGAGAACTGCAAGATCCTACTAAACTGATTGTTTGCTAATGATTTTTTAAGAACCACTTAATTTGGCAGCACAAACCACTGCTCTAAATGCTCTCTTTCAAGCAGGCATCTTAACATAAAAATAATTCATGATTCCTTACAAGCTATAACAACAGAGACAGGCCTTTTGAAAGACTGTCTGATGATAAATAACAGGGGAGGCATTAAACAGACCAACATGTTTATTATCTATCTAAACCCGATCACCATCTTTCTGTGGAACACAATTCATTCTCTCTTGTTTGTTAACCTGGGGGTATCTTTGACTCCACCTTCTTCCTCAACTTTCTTTTCCAGTCAGTTACTAAGCAATTCTATCTTTGCAGTGTCTCACATCTATCCCATCCTCCCAGATGTATAATCTTGGAGCCATCCTTAACTCTTCACTCTCCCTCATCCTGCATGACTGGATATATAGAATATAAATTCTCTCTCTCTATAGAATATAAATTATTTGAAAAATAGGCAAATGAATCCTATCAAATTCCTCTTATGACACAAATATGCTAATACCTAAACCAGATCGAGCAGGGAACAAACTATAGACCAATTTTCTTAATATTAAAACAAAATACTAACAAGGGCATAACAGCATTATATTATAAATACATTTATTTACATGGATTTATATACATGGATTTAAACCAAAAAATGCAGGGATGGTTCAATATTAGGAAAACTATCAGCATAATTAACTACATTAATAACAAAAATCATGATTATCTTAATAGATGCAGAAAAAGTTTTCTCTTTTAAATTAATTTATTTTCATGGGATTTCACTTATTATACATTCTTACTGCCCCACCTCACTAAATAATTAAAATAAAATTATATGTTGATAATAAATATTTTAGTTTAGCAAAACAAATTTCCCCATTAGTCATGCCCCCAAATGTACCTAAGTCTCTCTTGGGAGTTTAAGTCCATCAGCTCTCTATGAGGTGTCATGGTTCATCTTTAATTTTCTTGATCTGTGGCTTTATAATTCATTGATCAGAATTCTATAAACTCAGAAAAAGCTTTTGACAAAATACAACACCCATTCCTCTTTAAAATACTAGAAAGTGTAGGAATAAATGGAGCTTTTCTTAAAATGATAAGTAGTATCTAAAACCAAGAGCAAGCATGATATGTAATTGGAATAAATTAGAAATCTTCCCCATAAGATCAGGGGTGAGCAGGGATGTACATTATTACTACTATTGCTCAATATTGTACTAGATGTACTAGCTTATGGCAGTGAGACAAGAAAAAGAAACTGAGGGAAAAAGAATAGGCAATGAGGAAACAAAACTCACTCTTGAAGAAATTGAAGGAAAAGAATAGGCAATATAGAAATAAAACTATTACTCTTTACAGAAGATGTGATGATATACTTGGAAAACCCTAGAGAATCAACTAAAAAACCAGTTGAAACAATGAAGAAGTTTAGCAGGATATAAAATAAACCCATATAAATCATCAGTATTTTTAAACACTACTAAAAAAACCCAGCAGAAAAAGATATAAAGGGAAATTCTACTTAATATAATTGAAGAGAATATAAAATACTTGGAAATTTACTTATCAAGATAAATACAGGAACCATATGAAAATGATTACAAAATGTTCTTCACACAAATAAAGACGGCCCTAAACAACTGGGAAATAGCAATTGCTCATGGCTAGGCCAAGTCAATATAATAAAAAATAACAATTCTACATAACATGCTTATTCATTACCATACCAATCAAACTACCAAAGAATTATTCTATAGATCTAGAAAAAATAATAAAAAGATTCATCTAGAAGAATGAAAAAGTCAGGCACATCAAGGAAACTGATGGGAAAAAAAGTGAAAAAAGCTAGCCTCATGGCACTTTCAAACTATATTACAAAGCAATAATCATCAAAACAATCTAGTTCTGGCTCAGAAGCAGAGTTGTGGGCCACTGGAACAGATTGCATATGGAATATACAAGGGCTGGTTCCATCTTTACAACCTTTTTCCCATGTGTCCCCTTGTCTCCATTTATTTACCTTGATTCAAGATGTTATTAAGTCTCACTTAATGATAGGCTTTTATGGTTTTTTGTTTGCTTTATTTATTATTTTTTTTGAGAGGCAATTGGGGTTAAATGACTTTCTTAGGGTCACACAATGCTTGAGATTGGATTTGAACTCAGGTCCTCCTGGCTCCAGGGCTAGTGCTCTATCCACTGCTTCCCCTAACTCCCATAATCATAGTCTTTTTCCTTCTAACTTGTCTCTTCTCCTATTTTCCATGCAACTCCCAATTTAACATTCTTCAACCATAGGATTTACCATGTTACTCTTTTGCTCAAAAATCCTCAGTGATTTCCTTTTGTCTTTAGAAGGAAACATAAGTTCCCATGAAGCCAGAGACAGTTAGGTGGCATAGTGGATAGTATTGGCATTTCTGCCTCAGTTTTCTCAACTATAAAATGAAAATAATAATAATAGAACCTCCCTCACAGGGCTGTTGTGAGGATCAAGTGAGAAGATATCTGCAAAGCGCTTAGCACACGATGTAGGTACATAATAAGTGCTTCTTTCTTTCCTTCTTATGCCTGATACTTCAAGTTCATTACAGTCTAACTCCGACCCATCTTTCCAGACAACCTTCTCTCACACACTATTCCCATTCTATTCTCTAATTTTGCTTTTACATAAGTTAATTATTGCCATTAAAAGCTGACTCCTATGCTTGGTTGAATTGCAGTCACTTACTGTAATGATATAAAGGAGAATTATTTGAGTAAATTCTAGGTGGTTTAAAATGAAGAGACAGTTTCTCTCACTTATTTAGATTCCTCCATTTAGCAGATCAAAATCTTCTCCAATCAATCAATCAACCATCACTAAATATTTATTAAACTCCTACTATATGCCCAGCACTATACCAAGCACTGGAAATACAAAAACAAATGTGAAACAGTCCCAGACATTAACAACTTTGTAATTTAAAGGGGGGAGACAATATATATATGTATATACAATTTGTATATATTCTAGTATATGTAGATATATATGTGTATACACATATATGTGTACATATATAGCATACATATATGTGTGTACATATAATACTTACAAAATTAATATAGGGTAGTTTGGGGAGCAAAGAGAAGGGAACAAACCTTTATTACATCTCACTTACTCTGTGCCAATTGTGATAATTGCTTTGCAGATATCTCAATTGATCCTCACAGTTTATTAGCAGATGGGAGGGTTAAGAAATCTTTCATATAAAAAGATTGTCCTTGAGCCTTGATCTTGAAGGAAATCAAAGACTCTGAGAGTACAAATGAACAGAGATAGGAAGTAGAAGCAAAACCTGGGCTCCACTTGGGGCCAATATGTTGGAGAACAAAAATCCATAAAGATGAGATCATCCTCAGTGAGAAGAAAGTCCACTTCTTCATCAGAGAATTAAATAAAGGAAGAAATAGAAAGAGTGATGCCAAAGGCTTAAAATGATTGACTTCCTGTTGATCCTATTTATAATTAATTGATGTTGTCCTATAAATGCTTAAGACATGGCTCTTGATCTCTGAACTTAGGGCAGAGTTCCACTGACCTGTAATGGGTTAAGGTGAAAATTTCAACTCTTCATGCCTCAAGGAATTGTGGAAATTTTGGAAAATAAAGGGAGTGGGACCTGATATCTTAACTCCACCGAGTTATCCTTCAAAGATGGATGATCTATTCTCCAAAAGCCTGAGCTGGTATTTCAAATCTGGACTCAGATAATGAACACTTCTTGGTCTAATGAGAGAAGAAGGGTTGTTGCTAGTCCCCATTAACAAAATTCGAACCAATCATGTTATTTCTTCTGTCTCAGATTTGTCATATTACCCTCAATCCCATGAAGTTTGTTCTTTGTTATGTACCCTCCAAAACCTATATAAGGGGAATTGTCTGCTTGCTAGAGGTCTTTGGCATTAAGGCAAGCCATTGACCTCTTTCTTAATATGGTAGCATGGCCACAAGTAGCTGCTCTGAAAACTCAGTGTCCATTATAATAATGTATTTGTATTTAGTGTCCAACATAGAACTTACCAGAAAGCTTCCTTTTCACATTGATTAATGAAGCAATAGGAATTGCTTCTAGGGCTATTTTCTAATCTATATCTTGCCACTGAACCCAGATGGCTCCAGAGGAGAAAGTAAGGTTGGTGACTTTGCACAACTTTCCCTCACTTAAATCCAATTCACTTGTGTGTCACAACATCACTTTCCTGAAGACAAGGTCCTCTCTGAGAAAGGGTAAACAACAATAGCATGCGCCTGCTGATAAATGTTATCTTGTGCAAATCTCTGCCTTGGTTTATCCTTTTGTTAAATTCCAATTGAGACAGGTTTCTGAAATGAGCTCATGGTGAACAACTTTGATTTTTTTTTTCCCTTAGCAGGATTGTGAGACCATGCCATGCAAGTGAATTGGACTGATATTCCCTCAAGGTTTTTCTTTCCCTGCTTCTTAGATTAGCAAGTCTTATAAGACTCTGAAAGCAGACAATAGTCTAGAATTAGGACAGGCTATGCTCCATTCCTACAATATTCTCCTCTTTCAACTCTAAATGTTAGAACCCCAAATTCAATCTAAGTACCACTTCCTAAACAGGATTATTCATAATCACCCAGGCCCCCTTTGAAATTACATTTTATTCACATTATTTTTGGTATCATTACTCTGGGCAAGTTATTCACTCAGCCAATAAGTATTTATTAAGCTCTTATTAAATGCCAGACAGTGCTAAGCACTAGGGGTACAAAAAGAGGCAAAAGACAGTTCCTGCTCCTGCAACAACCTACAACCTAATAGGAAACTCCACAGTGAAAACAACTTTGTCCAAACAAGTTATATATAGGATAAATAGGAAGCAATTCACAGAGGGAAGGTACTAGAATTAAGAGGGAAAGGCTTCCTGTAGAAAGGGGGAGCGGGGATTTGAAAAAAGCCAGAGGCAGAGATAAGAAGGGAATGACATTCCGGGATTAAGGAACAATTAGTGAAAATACCCAGAAATGGAATATTTTGTTCAGGGATCAGCAAGGCCAATGTCACTGGATCAAATATTGGGGAGAGGAGGCTGGAGTAGGAAAGTTTAAAGCAGGGGTCCTCAAACTACGCCTTCGGGCCAGATGCAGCAGCTGAGGACGTTTATCCTCCTCACCCAGGGCTAGGAAGTTTCTTTATTTAAAGGCCCACAAAACAAAGTTTTTGTTTTTACTATAGTCCGGCCCTCCAACAGTCTGAGGGACAGTGAACTGGCCCCCTATTTAAAAAGTTTGAGGACCCCTGGATGAAGACTGGAAAAGTGGAGGCACCTATTACAGAGTTTTCTCTAGTAGTTAACTCGTAAAAGGCAAGACAGATAGGGAATGATAGGATGTGAGAATCAAAAGAGAGATAACTTTTTGAGAGCATAGTTCCAAATTGCTCTCCAGAATGGTTGGATCCATTCACAGTTCTACCAACAAAGTAGCAGCGTCCTAGTTAATGTCCTTATCTTAAAAAGGCCAAGGTCTCCCATTACTTCCAGAGCCAGTCTTCCTGATCTATATTTGGCCACTGGACCCAGATGCTCTGGAGGGGAAACTGAAGCAGGCAACCTTGCACAGCCCTCCCTAAAATCCAACTCATTTGCATGTCATGGAATTACTTTTCCGATGTCATGGTCCTTTAAAAACACTTTATGTGTGACAGGGTGAAGGAAGAAGGGACACAAGGAAGTGAGAAGAGCAAGTTTACATCAAATGGCCTTAATTTTTTTCAGCAAAATATGAAGCAAGGTTCTTACCCGAGTGTTGGAATCCTTACAAAGTGTTAAGTCATTAGAATCGATAGAGACAATAATTATCTAATTTAGCTTGGTTCAGTATGATTGATCTGATCCTTAAGGAGATGTTATGGGCCAGAACTTGAAACAAGGTACTAAGTGGAACTGAGGAGACAATGTTTAAATCTAGTTTAGAATTAATTTAATCCTACAACAAATAATGGTTTCCCAGTGATATAATGATTGGTATGTACTCAGTGTATAGCATATAAGCAAGAAGCTCTCAGGGCCAAAGAGTACTCTGGGAGATTGAGAGCCAGGAGTGAGTGGAGGCATCAGTTGAGAAGCTTCAGAGAGAGCTGGAGGCAGAAGCTGGCAGCAAGAGCTCTTGGAACCAAGGAGTGAGCTAGGCCTCTAAGAAAGCTACCCGGGCCCAAGAAAAGAGATAATACTTGGAAGGAGAAAATAAACGTATGGATTTTAACAGTTGGCTGCATTTGGGGTGATTATTACCCGGAACTGAAACTAAGGCTGCCTCCAGAAAACCTCCCTGAGAACCATCATATATTATAAACCATCATATATTATAAAAAAGAAGAAAACACCACACCTGAGAGAATAGGGAGTAAGAGAACGATGGGAGATTTGAAAAAGCATGAAAAGATATGAAAGAGCCACTATGGAAAATGGGATAGTGAGTTGAGGGAAGGGCCATTCTAGAAGGCAGAGTAGATAGAGCAGGAGTCCTGGAGTCAGAAGGAATTGAGTTCAAATCCATTCTCAAACACTTAACACTTCCTAGCTGTGTGATGGGGATAAGTCACATAACCTCAACTGCCTAGGTGGAAAAAAGAGTTGATAAGGAAGATAAGGAAGGATTGCCTAGCAAGAGGTGAAGACCAAGATACTGTAATATAAATTTAAACTGGATCTAGTCAGAAGGGTTGTGTGATTTTCTTTGCCTCTGTTCAGCAGCAGGCATGTAGTCCTGAAGGCCTACATTCTGAAAGATGTTGAGAGTGACTCAGACGGTTGAATTGGTTCAGTAAGGATTCAAGGTTGGGAAAGTAGGATAGGGTGGTTATTGCAAGAGTGATGGTCTGGGAGAGAAGTGAAGGTTTAGGGATTAAAGTCCCAGTGTAAACAAATGCAGGGTTTGGTAGTAAAAGGGTAATTGGAGATGTGGAGAGCTAACAGAAGTGGTTAGATAAGGGGATTTGTCCCAGCCCCTAGCACAGGCATCTCACATATGAACACTTGTTTTATGACCCTGTCACCACTCTAGTCTAAGCCACTCATGACCACCTACCTTCCTGAATCATGGAAATAGCTTCTTCACAGGTCTTTCCACTTCCATCCTCTGCTTCTTCTACCAGTTTAGTAACAAACAAAAGAAATTGGGTTAATTCTCTCAGCCAGGTACCACTGGGCCTGCCCACATTGTCTAAAGGTAGATGGGTAGTTATGTGCCCCTAAAGCTCATCAGGATACTCTCTTCCCTGATGAACCTGCTATATATATATGTATATATATTTATGTATATATATACATATATATTATGTAAATTATATATATATATATATAATTTCCTTTAATCCTCTGAAGAATCTTGTAGCAGCTACCATTTATTATTTCCATTTCATAGATGAAGATACTGAGAACTCAGGCTGTTAGGAAGCAGCGAACAGACATTAAAGACAAGTGTGAGTGGGGATGGAAGGGTCACCCAGCTAGTTCCCTTAGGAATCTAAGTATTAAGTCCTTCCCAATTTCAAGTTTGGCTCTCCTTCCAGTTCACTGGGATCTTCCTCTAGAGTCTAGCATGAAGCTCTGCAAAGAGCAAAGGCTTAATAAATGTTTGTCGAATGAATGAAAGGCTCCCTTGCTTTACAAAAGCTCTTATACTCATGATCTTATTTGATCTTCATAAATCTCCCGTGAGGTCTTCAGGGCAGGGATTAGGACAACTCTTTTACAGTGAAGAATACCACTGACAGGGAGGACAAGTTTTCTTTGTTGGAAAATTCAGTAGGGCTGGTCCCTGGCACAAGTCGGAAGATAGTATTTTGGCAACTCATTTCAAACTTGCCCAATTTATATTCGTAATTTGTTCACGCTGGTGCCGGAGAGAGCTGTTCTTTGGAGATGAATGAGATAACATTCAGGAGTAAGGCAGGGTGGCTCTGCCTTCATGAAACATGGAGAGCAAGAGTCTTCATGGGGTGTGTGGAAAACAATGCAAAGTTGTTTGTGGCTAGGACCTCGGAGCTGTAGCTCACGCCTGCCACTAATTGGTGCATGACTTTGGGCATATCACTCAATTTCTGAGTTAAGTTTCTTCGTCAGTAGGATTTAAGATTATTAAAGAAACAGGAACGACTTTTAAATTAAATTTAATTTTGTGAGATTCTGAGCCTGAAACATCTATTACAGGACTGGATACGTGGTAGGGGCTTAATAAAGTTTATGACCACAAGTTTATGACCGTTTCCTCACCTCCTCTTCAAGATCTATCTTCTGCATAATACTTTTCCCAATCCCCCACCCAAATGTTTCCCTCTCTGATACTTTGTATTTAACTATTTGTATTTCTCTTAACAAGTGAATTCCAACAAGCACCGATTATATGCAGCTACCAAGCGAAATGCTTATTAAAAATTATTTGTTCTCTTCGTTCTCCTGCCATCCAATTATTCTTCATTTGTATCTGTTCTATGCGACCTCCATTCTATCGCTAATCCGCCTCGAGTCTCCGTCCCCGTCTTCCTCTATCTCTCCGGTTGCTTATCGGTCATCTCCTGCACTATCCGTCTGCCTGCCCACGTGTGTGCTTTGTCCATCTCTCCCATCTGGCAGGCTTCTCTCTCTCCATCATCCGTCTCTGCTCCCTCTCTGTCCCCCTCCCCGCCTCCGTTTGCAGGTAATGTGCTGGGCAGCGATTACTACATTCTTAGACCGGAGCCCCAGCGCCTGGCTCAGAGTAGGCGCCTAATAAGTGCTCGTTACATGACTGTGCAGTGAGGGTGTTCGCTCTGAGACGTGTCACTTCCCCTCGGAGAGCCCCGGCTTCCTCCTTGGCACAATGTCGGGGTGGGGCCGGACTGGCCTTTGGGCCGGCGATGCAGGAGTCCCGGGGCCGCAGCCCGGCCTCCGGCCTCGTTCGCCAAGTCTGGGGAAAGAAGAGCCCGGGACCCCCCGTTGGGGCGGGCCACACGCCTTGCACACAATAGGCGCTTAAGACCGCTCGGACCGGGCTCGTCGGCATCCGAGCCCCCAAGTCCCGGGGTCCCCGCTGCAGAGAAGTTGCTTTGGGGCGGGGAGGAGGCGTGGGAGGGGCGGGTACGTCTTGTTTGCCCAGCGAGGGAAGGAGGCCCCAGGAGGAGGGGAGGGAAGGAGGTGGGGGGCGGGGCGCCCAAGGGTTGTGTAGATTTAAAAAAAAAAAGAAGAAAAGAAAAGAACATTTTTGTCCTCCGTGGCTCTGGGTAAACCGCACACCCGGAGCGAAGGCCTTGCGCCTTTAAGAGCTCGGCCGAGGCCGCGGATTGGACGCGCCGCGCCGTGACGCAGAGGGAGGCGGGGCTTGGTCCGGCGGTAGGCTCCCCTGCCTCGGGCTCTTCAGGGGAGCGAGCGGGAGGCGGCTGCGGCGGCGGCGGTTCGAACCTGGCCCCGGCCCCCGCCCCGGCCCCGGCCTGGGCCCCGCGCTCGGCCCCAGCCCCGGCCCCATCCCCGGCCCCGGGGGATGCCCCCGGCGGGCCCGCCCTCATGGCCGCCGACGTCTTCATGTGCTCTCCCCGCCGGCCCCACGGCGGGGCCCGCCCGGTGCTGCTCAAAGCTCCGGCTCCCGACGACGACGACGACGACTCGGACACTGATGAGCCCTCGGCCCTCACCGCGGCCCCCGCGGGCTCCGGCCCCTCGGGCGGCCCGGGCGGGCCTCGGTCCGGCCCCGCCGCCGCCCCCGCCCCCGGCGGCCCGGACGAGGACGAGGACGAGGAGGCGGAGGATGAGGAGCCCGGGGGGCGGCGGCGGGGCCGGCAGCAGATCATCCACAGCGGCCACTTCATGGTGTCGTCCCCGCACCGCGAGCACCCGCCCAAGAAGGGCTACGACTTCGACACGGTCAACAAGCAGACGTGCCAGACGTACAGCTTCGGCAAGACCAGTTCGTGCCACCTGTCCATCGATGCGTCCCTCACCAAGCTCTTCGAGTGCATGACCCTGGCCTACAGGTAGGCGCGCCCCCTTCTCCCCCCACCCCGCCCCTCGGCGCGCGGTCCTCACTCACCGGCTCTCCCAACCCCCCCACGACGCCCCATGGGGTCCCTGATCCGTGGTTCTGAGCTAACCCCACCCTACCCGCCCATGGAGTCTGCTGGAGGATGGGGGAGACCCCCCCTCCATCCTCCCCCGCCTCCTGCACTGCCACCCTATAGGGCGGCATCCTATGGGGTGACACCCCTTCCTCAAGAGGCTGTTTGTCCTCCTATCCTATCCTTCCAGTTGATGGCGCTATCTCTTTCACCCCCTACAAAGCCGGGTGCTCATTTGGCCGGCACGACCCTCTAGCCCATCCCCCCAGCTGGAGAATGACCACCACTCCCCCTACACAGGGACCCTGGCCCCTTTCCCTAAAAGGGAGAATCCTGAGATGAGGATGATAACTCCTTCGGCCTTGGAGACCTAGGCTACCTCCCTCTCAGCTGGGATAATAACTAACCTTTATGTCAAAATTAACAGTTTCCATGTGTGATCTCATTTGATCCCACAACTAACCTGCGAGGTAAATGCTTTTATAATCCCCATTACAGATGAGAAAACTTGAGGCTCTGAGACACTAAATGGCTAGTAAAGGAGCAAGGCAGGATTTGAACTCTGGTCTTTCAGGTTCCAACATTCTTACTTGACTGTGCTGCCTAACTGCCTTGGCCCTTAGGAGGTAACCCTCCCATGGAAATCAAATCCTTCCCCTCCACCTGAGAGAGCACAGGAGGTTGCCTGACCTGTCCATCCCTACCCTCCCCCCTCCTCATACACACACATTTTCTCTCCCACATAGATCTACCCACTTCTCCGGGCTGGAGACCCTGGGAGGTGATTTCCCCAATCACACAGGATGTTCCTTCCTGCTTCTGTACACAATGTGTCCACACTCTCCACACTTTAGTGAGCATTCATTCACTCCTCCCCACCTAAATACCTAGCTCTACCTGCTGAGGGACTTGAAGGTGACCCTTAGGAGGCACCTGCCCACCCACTCCTCCTTCCATCCTTCTCTCCTTTATGGAGACTGCTTTCTCTTCCAACCATCTTATTCAGAGTTCTGTGCCATTTCCCTGTGGAAGGTGGGGAACACAGTAGAGACTTTATCTCCAGCTGGGAATCTGAGAGCTAGCCCCTCCATATGTACATTTAGGGAGTTCCTCTTCCTACCCAGAAATCCTCCCCAGAAATGTGCTTCCTCCTATAAGGAGCTGAGGGAGAGAGGACTGAAAGGACATATCCCCATAATAGGAAGCTAGGATCTAGGAGATACCCCCTAGAGGGGGCTACTGATCCTAATTGGAAAGTTTTCCTTCTCCCCTCCCCCAATAGGGAAGCTCAGGAAATAACATCCTTCACTCCACACTAGACTTGCCCCTTCTCCCTTCTCTGTCCCCTGGGAGTTCTCCCCTCTTTTCTCTGATACCAGGGAAACCAGGATTTACCTCCTTCTCGCCATTGAGAGACTTGAGAGATGGCCCTTCCACACCCAGTCTGGGAGTTCCCTCAACCCTCCACCTAGACCTAGAGGTCTGGGAGACTAAGAGTAGGAGGAAACCTTGGGAGATATTGCCACACTCCTCCCCCAGCCCACCCTGGGGAGCTCCCCACCTCAGTTCCCTGCTCTGAGCTGCCCCTTCCCTTCCTGATGGGATGTAGGAAGGTTCTCCCCTCCCCCTTAAGGATCCCGACAGCCTGGCTTATGTATCGGGTGGCAGCTTGCCAGGCTGACAAGCAGAAAAGGAGAACCAGGAGTTTGAGGCCAGAAGGAACTTGGACAAGTCTGCCTCCAGCTTCCCAACTTAGAAGTGAAAGAGACCTTTAAAGATAAACGGATTTCTAATCTTCCAGGCACAGAGAGGAAATTGAGTCTCCCGTTGGGAGGTTGGGACTTGTTTCTGGCCAAGTAAGGGGCAGAAAGCACATTTCCTCTTACTGTGTGATGGACATGTACACAAGGGGTAGGGGTGAGAGGAATGGGCTCCATAAACCTTGAGTGCTGTAGATATCAGTTATCATTATCATGTCTTATTATTCCAGCAAAACATTTACAGTTAGAATGGATCTTCTAGGAGTTCTATCCCTTGGGCAGACCCCTTCTGATAATGTTTTTAAATGAATAAAATAAAATACAAGAAATTATAAAGGAAACAAATTATATTGAAATAATTATCAAAATATTTTAAAAATGAGTTCATAGGCTTTACATTAAGAACCCTTGAAGTAGTCCTTTTCCCTTAATTTTACATGGAAGTTCACTGATTGAGTGTAACCCTTCTGGGTCTAAATTTTTCCTTTTGCACAATGAAGGGTTAGATTAGGCTAATTTATTAAATATTGGGTGTAGCAGGTAGGTGTTGGGAATGCCTAGGCAAAAACCAAATACTCCCTGCCCTGAAGGATCTTAGCCTTCTGTTGCATGAGGGGGAGGGAAGAGAGGAGTGGAAGGGCTCAGGTAATTTATACACAAATAAATACAGATACAAAGTTTTTTAGGGAGTTGAAGGACTCTAATAACGGGAATCTCAGAAAAAGCATATTAACAGGAGATAGCTTTAGAACTGATCCTTGAAGGAAAGTAGACAGGAATATATCACTCAGAGGCTTATGCTTGGGACATCTGGGGCGGGGGAGTAGGGGGAGATGTGCACCAAGTCTGGGAAAAGGAGCTGGGGCCAGGTCAACTAGAGGGGTTCCTCTTTCTAATAGACACAGTAGGGAGCCATTATGGATGGATTTGCATCTTCATTGTAGATACTGGTGAGAGAGGGCCATTGGCTTCCTACAACTTGGTGGTTCCTACTTTCCTCCAATACCTTTTTGTTTCAAAGAAACCCTAGGATATTGAAGCTGGATCCATGGACTATGTAGAGGTTACAGCGAAGGAAGGTCCTTGTCCAAGGGAACATATTGAGCTGCTAACAATTAGGGACTAAGACTCAGGTCTTACGGTCCATTCTACACCTGGCAGAGGACTTGCTGGTTTTAGACAGGAGGCCCCACCTCTTCCCTGTGTCAGTTACTGGGAACCATAGATGTGCTTCCGAGGAACTGTGGGGGACACGTTAAGACTGAGTCTTGGGTATTGGGAGCCACCAGCTGCTGGAAGTGTAGCCTGGCCCTTCTTGGAGCAGTGGGAATCTGGGCTAGGAGACATGTTTCACCAGCTTTTGAACACTGGAATATGGAGCTTGCTGGTCCCGGGGCTGCTGTGCCCAACACCATCCTCACAGCCTGATTTCAATGCCAGAAGAATCCCTGAGCTACATCCAGCCAGGTGCTGAGTCTAGGAAGGGATGGAAGGATTACAGTGCCTTTCCATTCTGTCATGGTGCATGCATTAAGGATTTGGACCAAGTAGCTCTTTGACTTTCTTTGGAAGATTTGCTGGTACTTAACCCTTCACATTTGGGATTAGGATCACTGGTGAGCTGGGCTGCAGGCAGCATAAGAAAAACCAGTTCAGCCATCTTGCCTGGGAGTCTCTCTCCAGGAATAACTTATACTATAAAGAAAAGACATTGGAACTTCTTTCTCCTTCTCCTTGGTAAGCTGAGTTACTGCTTTCTAAACAGTTAGCTCCAAGTTTAGCCTTAATGTACTAAGTCAGACATAGTTCAAATAGTAAAAACTTGACTGTGGTTGGCATTTTTCTACCTTCTGGAAGAAATAATTAGGCTATATGTTCCTCTGAGTTCTGGTAATAACTCCATTTCCTTTAAAAAGAATTTCCTTGGTGACTTATTTGTCACATGTCTACTCCTTAGCACTGACTTCCATCCTCTCAGGCACCGTATTGGCAGTTCCTCCCCTGGTGCTCTGGATTTTCTTATTTGCATCTGCACAGACAAATCTGGATGGGGGCTCTCTATTTAAAAAATAAAATGGTGGCATTGCTATGACCCTTTGAGCTTGTATTGGCACGTTCCAATAAGGGAAGACCAAAGGAATATAGCCCCTCTAGGTTGTACTGTTTCCTTTATCATTTGGGGGGAGCCTTTTTCTTAAGTCACATGTGGAAAAGTAACAGTTTAAGGAAACTTAATTCCATTATTAGAAATAAGTCTTACTAATGGGAATAAGCCCATTATTAGAGTGGACACTCTCTCTGAACCTCTTTTTGATCTGTAAAATGGCAGCGTTGAATCTGAGCCCTACCATTTCCTTCCAGTTTTACAACTTGAGCCTGTGATTTACTTTTTCTGGAAGTGCACTGGGATTTCCCTGATTAAAAAAAAAAAAAAAAAGAAGGGCTAAAAACTTAGTTTACCCAAACTGTACTATCAGAAAAAGAGGAAAACAAAGTTATCCTCTTCTAGGGTGAGAAAAACAAAGTTATCCTCTTCTAAGGTGTCTGATAATCTCAAACATGTTTTCTAAAACTGTATTTTCTTAAACTGATCTTGGAATTCTGGGTTTAGTGGTGGCAGACAACCACATACAAACGGAGCAGACCTGTTAAAGGCCATGCTCTACTGCTCAAGAGTGTTATATATTCATTCAGTGAAGAGGACTATGAGAGATTAGTTGAAATGGGTAGTATCGGAAAAGTGACTTCTTTAGGTCTAGGAAAATTGAATGCATTCAATAGAATATATTCTCAGAAATTTAAAAAAAAACCTAATTATTTTTATACTAGTCTATTGCAGATAATTGTGCAAAAAGAAGAAATTTTGAAGAGTCACAAGTTTTTTAGTTTTCTCATTTGAGTTTTAGTTTTTAACTTATAGTGACCTATTAAAATACCAAATACAGAATACAGAAGAAAGGCAAATAGACAATTTGCATTTACTTTTAGTAACTATTCCTGCAGTATGTGCTGTTTCCAAGCTTAATAATCATTTCATGATTCTGGCAGAATTATAAAGACATTGGCAAATAAGACATAGTAAATTTAAGAAGAATTCAAATTTTTAAAAGCAAAAATATAGTCTGGAAACAGTCTTCCTTTAAATATAACTGACATAAGTAAAGGGGAAATTTGTTTTTGTGTATGATGCATTCTTACAAGGATAACTAGCCATCAAGTATTGTTAAAATCAGACTTTTCTTATGTACTACCACAAATAGTATACATATTAAAGAATAAAATATTTTTTTATTTCAATCTCCCAAGTACAAGGAATTCAAACATAGATAGTCTTAGTGCAGTTTTAAGCTTCATTAGCTTCAATGTAAATTGTATTTAAAAACTCATATAAATAAAATGATAAGAAAAATGAACCTTCAAGATGTAATAGAAAATCCCAAGGGATTGAGTAATTGTACCATATTTGCAAGTCTCTCACTTTTAGGGACTCAACCCCACACCAAAAGATATATACATGGAATTTATTTTGTAATTAATTTATATTAATATTGTTTTGTATTTCCCTTAGTCACTTCTAGTTATGGTCCTCTTTTGTATCAAAGACAAACAAAACAGTTAAGCAAAATGGAAAGGACCAATTGGATCTGAAAGTGTCTGTGTCAACATTGCTGTCCCTTTTTACCAGAAGGAAGTTGATGAATTTCCTCCTCTCTTTTCCAAGACCAGGATTAGCCATTGCAGTTTTCTTTTTTGTTTTTGATTAATTATATTTGAAAAAGATAAACAGAAAAGGAATACAAAAGAGAACTTTGTCATGTTGGCCATTGCAATTTCTTGGTGTTTGACCTTATTGTAGTGATTGGTGTTGACTTTATTTGTACTAAAGTGAGCCCTATAGAAAAGAAAAAAGAGAAATATGACTAAAACTTCTCATTTGTTACATACACATAGTTTTCTTGGCCACAGAGTACAACATTTATATGAACTTAAACAGCCCTGCTTCTGCTCTCCTTATTTTAGTGGCAATCATAATTTAAACAATTTCCTGCAGATTTGTTTCAAGAAAAGAACTTTGTCATTGGAGAAAGTGTGAGAAGTGTTTGGCTGAAGGCTTACTCACTATTAAACAACTCAGGAAAGAATATTTCATAAATGGCATTTTCCTCTCCCTACCCCAAATTACTTGAGAAATAAATTTTTCCTGAAAAAAAAAACTGAGTATTATTTTTAAAGTAAACAAGGAGGCTGAGGATGACTTCTTTCTCCCTTGTCAGTTTCTGTAGTTTGTTACTGGATAATTTTATCTCGCCTATTGGTTTCATCCCTGTGTTCCCTTTGCCTTTATTGGGTTTTACTGCTATAGATCCCCTCATTTCCTTGTGTGAGACTGGCAATGGGATACCCTTCCTTCAGCTGGCAGCGAAGCTCTTGACTGCAGATGCTGACAGAGGAATGACCCAAAGACAGTTGCTGGGCTGTGGCATTTGGCAAAGAAGTGAGAGTACAGCGGCAGGTTCCTGACCTTAGCTCTCCCCTGGCAGAATTGGCTTCCTGAGAAGGAGAGCTCACATGCTAGTGAGGGTGAGACTTGGCTCCTATGAGAGAAGGAAGTGAGCACTTCTTATTAGAAAAACAGTTCCGCTGGGATTCAAGCCTTGATGACTTCCAGTTGAAGATCTCCTCTTTTCTTCTTTGAAGATTTAGGACTCTTGTCCATACCACTAGTGAGAATGAGTGCTGATTATAGGGCCAGCTGGTTTTTCTCTTATGTTCCTAGCCTAGGTTTTGTCTACCTTCCACTTCCTGTCCCATGACTTTATTGTTCTCATTCTCCACCCCCATCCCCTACTCCCCCAATTGTATACTCTCTGCTTTTGGGGTTTGATTTCCTGTTAACTGCTGCTGTTTCCAGATGAGTTTCAGGTTTTTATTTGAGGAGAAACAAATTGTAGGAGAATGTTGGCTTTCTGAAAAGTGACCTTTAGCATACTGTGTTTTGTCCATTTGTGAAAAGGCAGAATCTCTGCTCCCTCACTTGTACTGATTTCTTAACATTGATAGATGAGGTCTGAAGGAGTGTATGTGGGTGTGACTTAGTCACCAAAAGGAAGTAGGAAGGAACAATATCTTATATTTCATTGTTAAGTAAAACCTTCCTTTTCCTTACCCCAGGGAATAGATGAATTCCCCAAGGGTTAGGAGATCCCTTAAATAAACCAAGTTGGACTCAATTGTAAGAGACAAGAAGAGGAAAAAAAAGGAGCCCGTGGCAAGTAGAGCAGATCTGGTTCTTGAATCCAAAGTAGTCTGTAAATTAGTCACTTTCTTTCTTTTCTTCCCACATTCCCCTATATCCCTTTCCCCAATTTACTTTCTTAATCCACTCTGAATGCTAAGTAAAGAAATGACCTTGTAATGGTTACATTGTTGAGTGAGACTGGGAATTAAAGATCTCTTGAACCAGCAGAAAATCATTGACTTAATCTGAATTCTTGTAGTCAGACAATTGGAATGGGAAAGAAGTTTCTTAGTTTTGGGAAAGATAGTTGTCAGGTTGGCACCCCACCATAATTAACAATCTGTATAAACAGGGCCTCTATGTTAATTTTTAATATATCTTCATTATCTACCTACAAATGGG
The DNA here is from genome assembly GCF_902635505.1 of Sarcophilus harrisii. Taxonomy (NCBI): domain Eukaryota; kingdom Metazoa; phylum Chordata; class Mammalia; order Dasyuromorphia; family Dasyuridae; genus Sarcophilus; species Sarcophilus harrisii. The sequence goes on along the minus strand of NC_045426.1, from coordinate 686,405,903 downwards.
GGCAACTAATACTTGTCTCACTAAAACTTTTCAACATGATATAATGGTAAGAAACTAGATAGGTTATTAGCAGATAAGGTCTGATGCCAACTTGTCTGCACAATAGCAAATCACTTTAGCTGGCTTTTGTTTTAAAGTTCTGTAATTTTATATTTTGAATAAGACTGATTTAAAAGATGCCAAATAGAATCATTGTTGGGGGGAAGGGGTGGTCAACATTTATTGAATTGCAATAGTGAAAAATAGAAAAAAAGAATAGTAGTTCCAATGGAAAATATTAATTATACTTGGCTCCTGCCTTCTGCTGTTTTAATCTTCCCTTCTTATTTTTTTTCATGTAGTAGTATTTTTTTTTCTATTTTCATGTAAAGGTAGTTTTCAACATTTATTTTTGCAAGATTTTGAGTTTAAAATTTTTCTTCTTCCCTTCCCCCTCCCCAAGACAACAGGCAATCCAAAATAAGCTACACAAGTACAATCATGTTAAACATATTTCCATATTAGTCATGTTGTGAAAGAAGAATCGGAACAAAAAGAAAAACCATGAGAAAGAAAAAAGAAAAAACAAATTTTAAAAAATGAAAAGAGTATGATTTGATCTGCATTCCAACTCTATGGTTCTTTTTCTGGATATGGATGGCATTTTCTATCACAAGTCTTTTGGAGTTGTCTGGTATCACTTTATTGCTAAGTAGATCTAAGTCTATCATCATTGATCATTACCCAGTGTTGCTGTCACAACATTCCTGATTCTGTTTCCTTCACTCAGCATCAATTCATGTAAGTCTTTCCAGATTTTTTTGAAATTAACTTGCTCGTCATGTCTTTTTTTTCCCCTTTATTTATTTTTTTAAAATAACTTTTTATTGACAGAACCCATGCCAGGGTAATTTTTTACATTATCTCTTGCACTCACTTCTGTTCCAATTTTTCCCCTCCCTCCGCCCCTTCCCCCATATGGTTAGCAGTCCTATATATGTTAAATAGGTTACAGTATATCCTAGATACAATATATGTTGTGCAGAACCGAACAGTTCTCTTGTTGCACAGGGAGAATTGGATTCAGAAGGTAGAAATAACCCGGGAAGAAAAACAAAAATGCAAACAGTTTACATTCATTTCCTAGTGTTCTTTCTTTGGGTATAGCTGCTTCTGTCCATCATTGATCAATTGAAACTGAGTTAGATCTTCTCTTTGTTAAAGAAATCCACTTCCATCAGAATACATCCTCATACAGAATCGTTGTTGAAGTGTATAATGATCTCCTGGTTCTGCTCATTTCACTTAGCATCAGTTCATGTAAGTCTCTCCAAGCCTCTCTGTGTTCCTCCTGCTGGTCATTTCTTACAGAATAATAATATTCCATAACATTCATATACCACAATTTACCCAACCATTCTCCAATTGATGGGCATCCATTCATTTTCCAGCTTCTGGCCACTACAAACAGGGCTGCCACAAACATTTTGGCACATACGGGTCCCTTTCCCTTTTTTAGTATCTCTTTGGGGTATAAGCTAAGTAGAGACACTGGTGGATCAAAGGGTATGCACAGAGTTTGATAACTTTTTAAGCATAGTTCCAAATCGCTCTCCAGAATGACTGGATATATTCACAATTCCATCAACAATGTATCAGTGTTCCTGTTTTCCCACATCCCTTCCAACATATTCCGCATTATCTTTCCCTGTCATTCTAGCCATTCTGACAAGTGTGTAGTGGTATCTCTGAGTTGTCTTAATTTGCATTTCTCTGATTAATAATGATTTGGTTGCTCATCATTTCTTATAGCAGAGTAGTGTTCATATAACACAACTTGGTTAGTCATTTCCCCAATTGATGAGTGAGCCCTCACAAAAAGAACTGCTATAAATATTTTTGCATGCATTGGTCTTTTGCCCTTTTTATGATCTCTTTGGGTACACACCTAGTAGCAGTCTTACAGGATCAAAGGGAATGCACAGTTTTGTAACCCTTTTGATATAGTTCCAAATTGTTCTCTAAAATGGTTGGATCAGTTCATGTATTAATATCCCAGTTTTCCCATATCCCTTCCAACATTTATTTTCTTTTCCTGTCATTTTAATCAATCCAATAGGTGTGAGGTGGTACCCTAGAGTAGTTTTAATTTGGATTTCTCTAATTAGGGATTTAGAGCTTTTTGTTAATATGACTTTAGATAACTTTAATTTCTTCATCTGAAAACTGCCTGTTCCTATTCTTTGTCCATTTATCAATTGGACAGTCTTTTTTGAGCATTCTGGTCAAAAACATTCTGGTCACTTGAGATGAAAATTAAAAAGACTTCATTTCTTTCTATACTTAGAGACAAACCTTTTGTAAAGACTTCCTACTTAACTACATATTTGAGAAAGGTATAAATCAAGAGAGGAGGATAGCTTAATCCATTAGATTTCCTTAAGGTATAGTTCTTTGGAATGCAGATCTAGGTAGCACATATTAATTATTAATAACAACAGTAAGAAGTTAGAGGCTGTACCAGATTTAACAGATGGTATAAAAGAAAATTATATGTTCTAAAACAGAGCTCCTCCAAATTGTTTAAAGCTGTAAATACATGATTGATGCATGACAACAAATAGAAGTGTCTACATTTTGAACAGAGTTTGTGTTTTAATAAAATATGATTTATATAAATATTTAATCTGTATACATGGATTATTGTGTAATCATTGTGCTATATAGTAATATGGCATAACTCCTAAACAAATCGTATATGTTATAGCTTCCCAATTCTTTAGAAGCATTTAGATATGTGTTGGACTTAAGAGTCAGGAAGACCTGAATTCCATTCTTGATTCAGACCATTATTAATTGTGTGACCCTGAACAAGTCATTTAACTTTCCTCAGCCTCAGTTTTCTTGTCTGTAAAGGGGAGATAATAATAGTGCTTGCCTCACAGGGTTGTTGTGAGAATCAATTAAGATTTTATTTTATGTATGTACATGGGCACATGAACACACACATGCACACATACAAATAGTAGTACCACAAACATTAAGGCATTATATACATGCTAGCTCTTATTGTTGACCTAATAATTCATTAATCAACCCAGATTTTTGTGGCTTTTGTCAATGTAGGGACAGTTTTCTTTGCCTCTGTGAAGATTTTAATCCTATTTCACAAGAAGGGGAAAAGACAGAAGTCAGTTAATTTTCCAACAATAGAAAAAAGACTGCTCATACTTCTGGACAGAATTCCCTGGGTGCCTGCCCCTCTCATAGATGTCCCTTTAGCATATGAGAGGCTAAGCCTCTGATCTGACGATCTCTGTATGGGTAGAAATACATAGATAGAGCACTCTGTATCAGCACTTGCCTGTTTTAAATTTTTTACTGGCCTCTTCTGAACTGCCTACAAATGTATTCATATCTAAATTCCTTGAGATTCCTTGAGACTCCTAATAGGAGTCACTCATTACTGCTTCTCACTAAGTGTTCTACGGTCTGACTTCTGAGATCATCATTCAATAGAAATTGCTCCCTTTTCTCGGTCCTCATCCTTATTGATTTCTCTGACACCTGATACTATCAATCTGTCTTGAGTGTTATAGGTCCTTGGAGGCAGCATAGAAAAGAGCAGTTGGAGAATTCTAAAAACTAGGCTAACTTAGAAACTAGGACTTCTTGGTCAGGTTGTGAAAGAAATAAGTGGTACCCCTCTGTTAAATGGAGAATTGTCAAGAGACCTTCTCTTTTAATCCTACTCCCTTTTTCCTCACAAGGTAGGAAGATGTCTTGTAGAAACCCAGATTTGTGTATCCATTTAAAAATGTCATTGAGATCCTAACCCTGCTTTATCATTGGGGCTATTCTTCGTTCAAGTGGTTGAACAGCAGAGAGGTTACAGAATAACAGAAATCCCAGGCTGGTTACTCAAGAGTGACTAAAAAGAGCTGTTAGAGAGACAAATGTTATTTAATTCAGTAATTATATATTGAGTTCCTTTTATAAATAAAGACCAGCCTTCTCTCCCTCTCATTTCCCTTTACCCTACCTTGAGAAAGAAAGAAAAATAAAACTTCTGTTCCAACCATCTGTAATCAAACAAAATAAAATTTCTCACTGGACAATTCTAAAAACAAAGGTATTAATCTGTACTCTGAACCCTGTCTATCAAGATGTGGGCAGTATGTTTCATCATGAGTCCTCAGGAATTGTTGCTTGTCATTGTGCTGATGAAAGTTCACACATTTTCTTTTTATAAATATGTTTTGCTTTAATCAGCCAAGATTCATCTTTTCATCCTCCAGTATTAGTCCTCCACCTCACTCATCATCCACTCACTCCATCTCAAGAAAAATAAAATCCACCACACACATGTGCCGTTAGTCAAACAGATTTGCATATTGGAAATTTCCTAAAAATTATTTGTCTTATTATGCATTTGGAGTCTTTTATCTCTATCAAAAGGGAAGATCATGTTTCATTATGAATCCTCTGGAAATCTAGTTGGTCATTACACCAATAAAAGTTCAGTGTAATAGCATTTTATCATATTTATATAGTATAACTTATTCATCTCTCAAGTTATGGATACCTCCTCCCCCGTTCCCATTTTTTGCTCACACCTCAAAAAGTACTATATTTGTTGGATTAGATTACTCACTCTCTTAATCTACACTCTAATCACCCATTTTCCTCTTTCCCTATTGTTTCTCTATGTACTGAAATAATATTTCTGTACCCAGCTCTTCCTTCTTTTTGACCAGTTCAGATGAGAGTTTCAAGTTATCAGCTACTCCCTCCCACCCATTCCTCTTTTGTATAGATGTCTACTTGTGTACCCCTATATAATGTGACACAATTTATCCTAACTCTTTTCCCCCTCACCCTTTAATGCATTCCTGATCCCCTCTCTTTCCATTCTTAAAGTCAACATATAACAGAACCATTCCCAGGACTCCTTGTCTAATAGGACAATAATAGACTCCTTGTGAACCCTGATAACAGGGATTGGAGGAGAATGATATTTATCATTTCTCCATAGTTGAATGTAAGCAGTTTATCCTTATTTAGTCTTTTTTCACTGTTCATTCATGCTTATACATTTTTTTCTTCACACCTGTATTTGTAGTTCAGATTCTTTTCATCAGGAATGCTTGTCGGTGTTGAGTTGTTTTTGTCACCGACTCTTTGTGACCCCATTTGGTGTTTTTGTTTTGTTTTATTTTGGCAAAGATACTGGAATGATTTATCAATTTCCTCTTCAACTCATTTTGTAGATAATGAAACTGAGGCAAACAAGATGAATTGACTTGCTCAGGCTCACACACCTAGTGTATGAGGCTAGATTTAAATTCAGGTCCTCCTGATTGTAGACCCAGTATTCTATCACTTTACCTCAGGAATATATAGATGTCCTCTATTTCATTAAAAATTCTTTTTTTTCTTTATTGTAAGATCATACTTAGTTTTACTGAATAAGTTATTTTTGGTTGTAAGCCCAAATCCTTGACCTTCTGGAATAACATATTCCAAGCTTTCTGTTTCTTTCTTTCTTTTCTTTCTTTTTTTTTTTTTTTGTGTTTAACATTCACTCTTTTTTTCTTCTTTTTTTCCTTTTTTTAAAAAAAATTCGTATAGCTTTTTTATATGCAAAATATATGCATGGGTAATTTTTCAACATTGACCCTTGCAAAACCTTGTGTTCCAATTTTCCCCCTCTTTCCCCCCACTCCCCCAGACAGGTAATCCAATATATGTTAAATATGTTAAAGTATATGTTAAATACAACATATGTATACATATTTATACAGTTATCTTGCTGCACAAGAAAAATTGGATCTAGAAAGAAGGTAAAAAACCTGAGAAAGAAAACAAAAATGCAAAGCTTTATATTTCTTAAAGTGCTGAATCTTGTATGATCCTGACTGTGGCTTCTTGGTATTTGAAATCTTTTTCTCTTTCTGCTTACAGTATTTCTTCTTTGACTTAAAAGGTTTGAATTTTGACTGTGATGCTCTTGGGAGTTTTCATTTGGAAGTTCTTTCAAGAGTTGACTGTGGATCCTGTTTCCACTTTGCCCGCTGGTTCTAAGAGAAGGAGGCAATTTTCTAAGATTTCTTGAAATGTGATGGTTAAGTTTATTTTTTTTTTTCGATGGCATTCACATAGTCCATTGAATCTTAAATTTCACTTTTTCTAGATTAGTTTTTTTTTGCTATGAACTATCTTAAATTTTCTCCTGATTTTTTGGCCTTTTAACTTTCTTTAAATATTTCTTATTGCTGTATGGAATCATAGGTTTCTAATTGGTTTATTTGAATTTTCAGGGACTTTATTGCTTGGAAAAGGATTTGTGTTTCAAGTATCAAACTGTTCCTGTAGTTTTTACTTCTTTTCCAACTTTTTCCTCTGACATTCTCATTCCATTTATAAAAACATTGTTCACTCTAAACTCTTGTTTAACTCTTGTAAACTCTGAATTCTAGTTGAGTTTTTGCCCGAGTTGCATGTTCCTCTGAGGCATTGATTGTAAATATTTTGGGTTTGTCTTGAGCTTTCTACTAACCACAGCAACTCGTTTTGGTGAAATTTTGCTCCTCTTTTCCTCTTGCAGTCTTCCAGCCTTGACTTCATTCTTCCATTTCTTGACTTCAGACTTGGTGATAAGGTTGGATTCTGCGACACTTTAGGAAAGAAGAGCTGAGTGAACTGGCTTCGTTGCTGCTTTTTGGTGGGCATTAAATGGTGTAATTCCAGGATCTCAGTGATAGACTGAAGATCTACAAACTCCTAAAATGGTCTGATTTAGAGAAAAGTCTGATTACTTTTCCCCTAGTCTGAGTTCTGCAAGTTCCTAATCTCAGATTGAATCGAGCAAGGGTAGACTGCTGCTGAATCTAGATTCTGTCAGTCATCTGGAAAGCTCTGCTGGCTCAAAGCAGCAGAATTGTACACTTTGCTTTGGTCTGGGATTCGTGCCTTTGTGATTCCTCTGCAGGCTGGATTAGATGTAAGTCAGACTTTGTGTTTGAGGTCTGAGTCACACCGCTGCTGCAGCTGTACATGGCTGAGGGCTTCCCTGTCTGGAAGCCACTGTCATGTGTAGGTACCCTTCTCCTTCCATTCTGGATCTGGTAGTGAGTGGCACGGCTGCCACCTGTCCCTATCCCAGGGCTCTCTGTGAGTCTGGGGGGCGGGGGGAGGGTGTTATGAGAGGTCCTCTTGCCTTGTTGCATAGACTTTTCCTGGGCACTAGATTGCTCTGGCCTGAGACTCCCTGTCTGGACAAATGACCCACAGTGACTTTTTCTGGATGTTCTATCAGGATTCCTACAAAGCCTGGGTATTGGACTCGTTTGTTTTGGGCGTCCTCCTTGCGTGGTGTTGGGATTGGGACAGGTAGAACCAAAGAGACTCATCTTTAGGAATCATGGTCATGGTACACTGGCAGATGGCTATTGATTGCTTGTGTGCTCAGCTGCCTGCTTTCTGCTGATAACTTTCTGTTTGCTCGGCTCTGTGTGGGAGTTGTTGCTGGCTGGCTTCTTGGCACGAGGGTGTGTATAGAGTGTTGACGTGATTGCCAGGGGTTGGATAAAGGGTGTGAGACAGGTGTAGTATGGAAAGAAATCCTGTAGGAGAGCTCTAGACTCAGGACTTCCCTTAGCACAGGATTTCTTCTTGTTTCCTGCCAATGTCCAATTTCTAAATAGTCTGTCTGAACAGAGCCCAAGTGATAACTTTCACTTGGGGAGGACAGTGTGAGTCATTCCTTAGAACTATAAGGGAGCCAGAATGAGACCTTACAGAATATAGGTCATTATCCTAAAGAGGACTGGGGAGTTGGGAAAATCTGACAGTTCACCCTGACTTTTTTTTTTTTGGCAGGAATCAGTGAATTGTGGTGTGGAGGTTGGCTTAAGGAAACATGTCCTGTGAACTGGCCTTCCTGGATGGGCCTGTTTAAGGGCTTTCTCCTTGTGAGGGGCCAGTTCTGGTTCTCTCTCAGCCACATGGGTGTTGTGGACATTTGAGTCTTGTCTTTTTTAATGGCTCTCCCAAAGTCCTTGGTATGAGAGGGGAGAAGTTGGGAGGAGGGTGGGAGGGTGGTTTTTCAGATAGTCCTTACTGTGCTGTTGTAATCTTCTCACAAAGGGTTCATTGTCTGGGGACTGAGTGCTGGTCAGGTCAGGTTGGTTTGGCTCGAATCACTCTGATGCTCTAAAACTGGCTCTTTTAATCAGAGACACTGTACCTGGAGGTGGGATGGGAAGAGAACTGCCAGTCCCAGGAAAGGGGGGAAAACACCAGCTTTCCATTTCCCTTCCCTCTCCCTCTTATCCAGCTCAGAGTATGCAGCTTTCCCGCTAACTGTATGGCCAGGCTAGGTTCCTTCTGGACCCCAGCCGGCACGCTGTTATCGTCCTCCCCACGTGAATGCCCGGCAGGCATTGGGTTTCTGCTAATCACGCCACTTGCTCATGGTTTCAGCCTCACTTGGCTCTTGGCTGTCCTGTACTTGAGACCACCTGTTCTGGCCTTGGCTCACTTTCTGCCGTCGGCTCAGCTGAATTCTCCTTGCTCTCTGCTCCTCTCATATCCACAGTACTTTATGCTAAGTTCACTTAGTAGGGAGAGAAATAGTCATTTCTCTGGCATGGCCACTAAGTAACATGAGACCACAAGCAGGGACTTGGAGACAGATGGTCTGTTTCTTTCTGATGCTGACATTATTTTACCTCAGTGTCTTCTTAAGCTTACATTTATTTCAGTTCCGTTAAATTAGTCGGATCCAGCTCTTGCCTTTTCAGCATTGTAGACATAAAGGTGAGCACAACATCCATGCTGAGACATAGAGGATTCTTATTAAGGGGGCCCTCTCTCAAATGCAGGAAATTAGTTTCTCTCCAGTTGAGGTTATAACTGCAAAGGTAATGTAGTAATCAACAGCCTAGAGGCTGAAAAAATGCTGAGCATGAAATGTTTTTGAAAAAGTGTAATTAGTCTCTAGCTCTAGACAGCTAAATTGAAGTGTTTATTCTAAAAGCTGGAGTTGGGAGGGCTTTGAAGAAAGCTCAAGGGTATTTTGTGTGGGTTATTTTGTTCATCAAATAGAAAGTGATCTCGTGGAGTATTTAGCCATTTGCATGATAAAATTTGAGGAACACCAAAAGCCTTATTTTCTTAATATATGTTCTTTCTTATGCTTTGGTTTGTTGAGGGCTGGTATTATCTGGTGATGATAAAGTAAGTCAGTTAATAGATAGAAACATTTTAATAGAATTAAATTAAATTAAATTAAATTAAAATCAAATTACCTGACCAGTTTATATAGGAGGTTCTTGAAGACACAGAATAGTTAAGGTTTGGGAAATAGGATTTGGGAAATCTTGCACTATGAATGAAGAAGACTCAAGAGCTGATACTACAGGAGGTGTCCCAGAACAGCAAGGGAGCAACTTAAGGTAGCTGGGGGAAGATGGAGGTAGTGAGATAGACTTTGCCTGCTTCACGTGGTTGTACCAAGAGCTGGCCTTCTTCAGTACACTGGGGCAATAAAAATAAGAGACACTATAAAAGACCTTTAGAAAGCCTTTGTGTACTTTTCAATTTTCTGATTCTGTGGCCAATTAAAAAAAGATGTTTGAACGCCATTTACCTTTCTTGCTGACAGCAACCATTTATTTGCCACAGAACCTAAACAGAAGAATGCATTAGGAGAGGTCATGTGATACCATTGTCCCAAATGATATTTAGAGACCATTCCTAGATTGTTTCTATCTTAGCAACAAATTAAGCTACTAAAGGTCCATATCTGAAGGAAGTTCAGAGACCATTGCTCAAATGCTGATAGCTCAAATTTTCAAAGTTTAAAAACTGCATTTTTATTTTCTGAAGCCCCTCTTCTGAGCAAGTTAGACAATTGTAGCCTTCCTCTGGAACAAAGAGATATGGAGATAGGAGTAGAGAGCAATAGTCGGGGTGCTTATTAAGGATCATTTCGTCTTACTGGCAAGAAGGGGCAGGAGTAATACAAAAAGAAGACTAGATGATGTCGAGTCCTTAGTTCCCTGAATCAGAAAGACTTCTTGTGGGAGTGAAATTTTATAGAGACTTTAGAAGAAATATGGAAGTTGTTTGCTCTAAAAGGGACTGCGTCCCTTTAAAAAGATCAGGAATCTAGCAATATATAAGATGTTTTTATGTCTCCTTGACCAAAATTAAAAAACACATCCCTGTCAGGCAGTTTGAGGTAGTTTGAGATAAAGCTCCCCTGCTGTGAGATGGTCCTGGTCCTGCCTTGGTGTGGGAGGGGGTCACATAGACAGGGTGATCCATGAGCCTTCCTTTGCAAAGCCTATGGATAAGCCAGAGAATGCGTGTGTTTGTGCAGACATTATCTACAATGTCAGTAATATCTGAAGAGGGGGAGGGAAGACAATCAGGCAGGTGGTGTCCTGAGACAGGAAGTAGTCCCTGTGAGTAAGTCCTTTGATGCCCTTCCATGTTTTGCAGGAACTTGAAGAGTTATTAGACAAGGAGCCCTGCATTGTCCCCTTCTCTAATCCTGTATCTCTGCCAGCCACATCAAGGTGGCTACTTAGTTTGATTCTTCCCTTGACTCCTGTGTCATATGAATCCCCAGATTGGTTCTTGGATGTGAGCAGGGATCCTATTTCATTTTTGTTAGTCTTGAATTTGGATGGTGCTTCCCCCCTTTTTTTCCTTCTTTTTTCTCTTGAAAATCCCCCTTTGCTTTTCCTCAAACTTAACAAGGAATGGGAAAATTTATGTGGCAAGATCTCTATTCCCTCTGATTTAGTCAGATTTTTGAATTGAAGTTCAATTCAGTCCAAATTGGACATTTAAAATAGGGCAAGAAGAAGACTAAATTGGTTAGTCCCTCTTAATTCCATTTCCTCTCCAAAAATCTCTCTTCTTATAACTGGCAGCTATCCCATAGGCAAAAGGAAAGTAGCAGGCAAAGCTGAAATTTTGATCAGTAAAACTGTTTATCTTAATCCTTCTCCCTTCTAAATACATCAGTACCATGGGTCCATTTGTGGAGATAGAAAGGAGGTTCAGTAGGGAAGAGTGTTCTCCTGGATATTAACAGCCTTTCCTGATTGTGTTCCCAGACCACCTCATATGGAAGTGGATGGAAGTAAGGAACCTGAAGTGCTTTAGGCAAAAGGATTTCCCTCCTCCCTGTTTCCCCCATTTGTCCTGTAGTCCATCAATGGTTGAGGAATTTTTCCCTTGCCTCTCTTCTGGCACCACTCCAGCCCTGCCAGGTCTGGTCTCTCACATCCTCAGGCTTGACTCTGTTCCCCCATTCCCCCTTCTCCCTTTTCTGCTTCAGGGGATATCAGAGGCAGCCAGCCTTGTTCTCCATTTCTTCCTTCACACTAAGGTTCCACTCTCTAGCCAGACTAAGTGGTGCTTGATAAGAGTAAGTGATGTGAAGTACGCCTGAGTGCCTGTGTGGGAAGGGACATGTGCCCTCAGTGCCCATGTGCCTGTGTACAGCCTTGCTGCAGGAGAGCGTCACCTGGGGCTGGAGGGGCTGGTCCTCCTGTGCTCATAACACCCCTGGAAATGCTCGGGTCTCTGCTTCCCTTGAGCAGTCATCCGGTGTTCCCCTGCAGATGTCCTTACCTGGTGGGAAAGTGAAGAAGGAATTCTAGAAAGATGGGTTTGTTCTTTGTTTGCTGAATAGGATGTTAGGAGTCCTTCGGGCCCCCGACCTGTTTGATTCATTTATTATCTTCGATTTAGACTAAGGGATTAGTTTGTCCACGTGAAATCCAGTAGTTCTTCCTTATGTCCTGTCCCTGTACAGTTGATCTGTGAACCTCTGAAAAGACGCAAAGGAAGCCATTAACATTTCATTCTGTGTGCTTTGGGGAGGGAAGAGGAAAGGAAACTGGGTGATGTTACAATGTTCTTTTTGTAGTTGCAGGCATTTAACTGGGACAGTAGGAAAGCATATTTGAACTCCAAAAGCCAGCAAGCCAAATAGCTTTCTAATTAGGGATGCTGCTATTATATTTGAAGGTAGGTCTTTGCTGGTTCACACCATGTCTCCATCAGTGGACGGTGATCTGGTCTGAGATTCTGTTGATAAATAAGAGGAATTTGACATCTGGCCAAGCATGGTGGACTGGATCTGATTTCTCCAGCACATTTTAGAGCTTTGACATCAGAGAAGGCAGGTCCTCCCCACCCCCAAGCCAGGAGAGACTAGCAGATCTCCAACTAATCTCTGGTCTGTACAATTACTTGAAGAGCCCCAGACTCTTATGATCTCTAAATATAAAACCGCTTGAATTGGTTTTATATTTTATACTTAACTTTTCTCACTGGGGCACACACATTTTCATGCCATTTTCTCTCTCAGACATCAGTAAAAATTCAGAACTCTTGCCCTTTATCTCTAAATTGAGAGGGTTGACTTTCTTTAGAGTTTATACTCCTCTATGTGGTGGTGATCTGTTTTAGGTGAATGCCTAGTTCAATGGATTAAAGAATAAAGACTTTTCAGGATTTTGTGCTGTTGAGAAAATAAATGTGTATTATTTCCTATGATGACTTTTTGTCACTCATCTTTCCCTCTAAATTTTCTCTACCTTTGAGTTTCTGTTTTTTTTTTTTTTTAACTTTTGAGGTGGAGGTGGAGGGGGAAGGCCCTGAACTGCTAGTGAAAGAGTAAGACTGGATCCTCTGACTTTGGTTTTATAGAACTGCAATAACTAAAGCTTTGCTTAGCCATATATGGAGCTGTGGACCCATGCAACTCTCTAGAAAGTGCCCTTATTTCAGGATTAATAATATCATGCAAAAAAGCCTGAGGCTGAAGCCGTGGGAATGATGAGAAAACAAAAATTACTTCTCCTTATATTAAACTTGATTTCATGTAGATAGAATGGGTCTTTTTGTTGCTTTAACTTCTGAAAATCTCATCTCTTGGTAAGTGTGAAAATGAACATTTTGTAGTGAAGTCTGCCACTAAGCTGTGCTTGCCCAAAACGAGCTTCTTCTCAGAGTGAAAAGAAGAACTAAATAATTGAGGGATTTACAGAAGTAAAAGTATTCTGGAATAGGTGGAAGAGAAGTTAGCTTGATTTTAGTAGATTCATTGTGTATGTGGGGGGGGGGGATGCAGAGCTTCTCTCTGTAGAGACTGAGTTTGTAATGGGAATTGTACCCTCCTAGCCTTCTTTCCTTTCCTTTTTTTGGGGGGGGGAGGGCAAAGGAGGGACATGGGTAGGTTGGGTTACTGAGATACTGGGTTACTCCAATATCTCCCTTGAGGTGGTAATTGATTGATTTCTTTTATAAGAAGCACTCTTCCAGTGCTTGATAAATAATCAAGATATGAACTACACCCAAAGAGCTATAAAATCATGCATATCTTTGACCTAACAATACCATTATGAGGTATGAATCCCAAAAGAGATTTTTTTAAAAAAGGAAAAGGACCTATATGTACAAAAATATTTCCAGCAGCTCTTTTCTCATGGCAAAGAATTGGAAATTGAAGGGGGGATCCCTATCAATTGGGGAATGGCTGAATAAATTGTAGAATGTGATTGTGATGGAATATTATTATTCTATAGGAAATGGTGAGCAGGATGCTTTCAGAAAAATCTGGAAAGTGCTCCATGAATTCAAGGAAAAGAAAATGTATTGTGTACAAAGAAATAGCAATGTTGTGGAATGATGGATTGGCTGTGATATTGCTAATATCAGCAATACAGTGGCTATTCTGAAGGATTTATGATGAAAAATGCTATCTATGCCCAAAGAAAGAACTGGTTGTATCTGAATACAGATTGAAGCAATTCTTTTTTATACTTTATTTTTCTTAAGGGTTATTTTTTTGGAGGGAAGGCTGATATATGTTTTCTTTTATGAAAGTGTTTTGCATGATTTCACATTTGTCTTCTTTGGGAGAGAATTTGTAACTCAAGGTTTGGGTTTTTTAAATAGTATTTTATTTTTCCAAATACATGCATACATAGTTTTTCAGCATTCATCCCAGCAAAACCCTGGTTTCAAATTTTTCTCCCCCTCTCACACCATCCCCTCCCCAAGATAGCAAGAAATGGGTTAAACATGTGATTCTTCTAAACATTTTCATATTCACCATGCAGTATAAGAAAAATCTGATCAAAAGTGAAAATCAAACACACACACAAACCAATAAGCAAACAGCAACAACAACAACAAAAGGTGAAAATACTAGATTCTGCTTCACATTCAGTCTCCATAGTCCTTTCTCTGGATGCAGATGGCATTTTCTATCCCAAATCTATTAGAATTGTCTTCAATCATTTCATTGAAAAGTGCCAAGTCCATCAGAGTTGATTGATCATCACATAATCTTATTGTTACTGTACACAATGTTCTCTTGGTTCTGCTTATTTCACTTAGCATCAGTTCATTAAAATCTTTCCAGGTTTTTCTGAAATCATCCTGATCATCATTTCTTATAGAAAAATAATACTGCATTACATTCATATACCATAACCGATGTGCATCCACACAATTTCCACGGAACTCAAAAGTTTTAAAAGAATATTTAACATACTTCTAGAAATACTGAATATAGCAAGAAAACAAGAAAAAGAGAGGAAAGGATTTTATTGTTTTTTTACAGATAATATAATTTACTTAGAAAAACCTAGAGTCGACTAAATAGAAACAAAATAAGCAGAATTGCAGAATATAAAATACATTCACAAAAACCATCAGCATTCCTTTATATCACCAATAAAACCAAACAAAAAGAGTTTAAAAGAGAATTACATTCAAAATGATTTTAGAAGCTATAAAATATTTTGGAATGTGTCTACCATGATACATCCAGGAACTATATAAGTTCAACTATAAAACACTCTGCAGAAATTAAGCCAGACCCAATTAATTGGAGAAATATTAATTGCTTCTATCTAAATTAATTTATTTAGTGCTGTACTAATCAGTTACCAAAGAATTAGTTAGAATTTGAACTAAAAAGAATTAGATATAATTAACAAAAACTAATTAGTTAGAATCAGAGCTAGAAAAAAAATAGTGAAATTCATGTGGAGGATCAAAAATCAAGGAATTTCAAAGATGATAATAAAGTGGTAAGAAAAGGCATCTGCCAGTGTCAAACTTCAAACTGGATCATAAGATGGTAATTATTAAAATGATTTGGTACTAGTTAAAAAGTAGAGAAGCTGATCAGAAGAACTGATTAGATACACAACATGAAAGAAGTGAATACAATCGTGTAGTTTTCAGTAAAACCACAGACCCCATTTACTTTTAGGTGATTCCTTTTTAACCAAAAATTGTTGGGGAAAAGCAGAAAACAGATTGTCAGAAATATAGTATAGAATATTATTTCACACTGTATCACCTAGATAAACTCCAAATGGATATATGACTTAGGGACATAAAGGTAACATCATAAGCATATTAAGAGTAGTATCACAGACCTTTCAGATCTGTGAGTAGAGGAAGAGTTTATAAGCAAGCAGTGAAGAGAATCACAGAAAATAAAATGGAAATTTTCCACTATCTAAAATTGAAAAGGTTTTGCCCAACAAATCTGTAGTGGTTAAAATTAGAAGGGAAATAGATAACTGGGGGAGGGGGCAAAATCTCTTTGTTAAGTTTTCTTTGATAAAGGGCTCATCCAAAATACATAAGAAATTTATTCAAATTTATAAAATTGTGAGTTATTTCCCAATAGGTAAGCAGTCAAATGATAAGAATAGGTGATTTTTAAAGGAAAAGAGCCAAACAATCAATAATCATGTGAAAAAATGCTCCAAATCTCTAACACTCAGAAGAATACACATTAAATTAAATTGAAGTTCTATTGCATACCCAATAAATTGGCAAAGATGACAAAAGAGGAAAATACATATTAGAAGGGCTGTGGGAAAACAGATAACAATGATCCCATTGTTGGTGAAGATGTGATTGGCCCAGTCATTCTGGAAATAAATAGGGAACTTTGCCCAAAGAATTACTAAAGTAACCCAAGTATACCACTATTAGTGGTATCCTATACTTCAAAGAGAGCAAAGAAAGAGGGAAAAGCACTCATGTACAAAAATATTTATAGTTGTTCTTTCCTTAGTAGCCTCAAACTGGGAACTAAGGGGATGCCCACCTACTGGGATATGACTAAACAAATCTTGGTGTATGAGTATAATAAAATATTACTGTGCCAAAAGAAATGATGAAATGAAGTGTCATAGAAAACTGGGAAGACCTCTGTGAACTGATACAGTAAAATGAGAACTCAAAACACACAATGACTTATATTATAGAGGAAAAAGTCTAGTGAATTCAGTGATAAACTATAAGCCCAGAGGACTGAAGATCAGGCTTGTACTCACCTCCTCTCGGAAGTTATGGACTCAAAATCCTGGAGAGAGATGTGAATATTTGGATATGGCTAATGTGAAAATTTGTTTTGTTGGATTATTTCTTTTTACTGTAAGATCTTTGTTTTGTTTTTGTTTTTGTTTTATGGGGGGGTAAAGGGAGGGAGAGATGATAATACTTGTAAGGATATATTTTGAAGAGTTAAAATAAATTTGGGAGACTTGAACTGAACTTTTAAGTATTGGGGACATTGAAAAAGCCAGATTAGCTGGTGTGACCCATTTCTATTTGTTATTAGCTGTAGGTGTTGAATTCCAAAGTCAGGATTTTGGACTTTACTCATTTATTTTTTAGAAGAATTTATTTTTTAAGCAAAAGAGGGCTTTGGGGAATAGACATGGCTTATGTATCTATCTACTCTAAGAATATCACAATTTGGCTGTCATCATTAAAGCAACTATTAAGTCTTTTCCAATAAATGGATATAAGCAAGCTCTGTCATGGGCTCTTCTCTTTTCTCTTTATATTTTCTCCTTTGGTGATCTCAGTTGTCATGAATTCAAGTATTATCTCCCTGCACATGACTCCAAATCCATCTTATCTAAGCAAAAACTCTTTTCCTCTAGTTTAGTTTCATATTACCAATTGCCTATTGGACATCATCTGGTTGTCTCATACTCAGTATATTTAAAAACTCATATTTCTCCCCAAAGCCAACTCTCAGATTTCTTGGCTTCTTTTGAGAGAGTACAAATTCCTTCTTAATGTCCTATATAGTAAGTCATTTGTCAAGTCTGGTTGATTCTATTTCTGCAACATCCCTCATGCCAGTTGACTTCTTTCTGTTCCCACAGACCTCTGCTTAGTTCAGGCCTCATCACTTGTCACCTAGTCAACTGTCCTGGTTTCCTAATTAATCTCCAAGCTTCATACAATTGTACAATTAACACTCCTAAAGCACCGCTTTTGCCATGTCACATTTCCATGGCTTCCCCTCTAAAAACCTTAGCAGGTCTCTATTATCTGATATGAAAAGATAAAATCCTTGACATGGCATTTGAAACCGAACACCATTTGATTCATGTCTGTCTAATTTTATTGTAGTCCTCTCCTTGACCAACTCTGAGTTCCAGTCAAACTGACCTCCCAGCTGGTATCCCACCCAGTATTCCATCTCCCCTTCTTGGTCTCTGATCCTGTGTGGAGGGCACTAACTCCCCTTACCTATGCCATGGAGGAAGCCTGGCATCTTCCAAAGCACTGCTCAGGGGCTCTCTCTTCATCAAGAGGTTTTTCTGGATGTCTCCACCCTCCTCAGTTTTAAATGCTCTCTCAGTGTTGGTTTGTATTGCTTTGTGTATAGTTTGTGTTTGCTTACACTTAGGCCTTATGTTATATTCCCCTAAAAAATATTTGTTCCTTGAGTATACAGGAACTATATTTCTTTTTGTTTGTTTGTTTTGATATTCCCAGTACCTAGCATAGTCATAGTCTCTTATTATCCTTAATAAATGTTTGGACAGTTGAATAAAAACACCCACTCTCCTCTGAAAAGAACACTGGATTTTCTAGAAGCAGCAATGTAGAAACCATTAAATTGTAGAAAAGTTGAGAGAAGAACTGGATGACAGACAGTCAGGGTAGCAGTTGGGTTGGGGTATATGGAGTATTTATTTTTATGTGTCTGGTGAGAATTCAGGGGAAAATCTCATTTGGACAGTAATCTCCTTTGTAAATCTGAAAGATTTTTGGTCTTAAGTTTTATAAAGGATTGTTTTGTTGGTTTTAATGATTCACTGAATGACATTTGACTCTTGGTTTTTTAGCCACTTGAAACCTTAAGAGCTAAATTTAAAACCAAGGATCTGAGTGCTCTTAAACAGTTTTTTGAGTTGATGCTTTGAGAACTCCCAAGTCAAAACTTGTTTTAAGCTATGAAGGTCTGGGGTTCTAGCGGGGACTTCTTTCTTCCCTGAGTCAGTGGAGACAGAGGCTCCTTTTAGAAATCGATTCCTGTGGCTGCCAGAGCTTATTTTTAGGGTTGGGGGATGTGACAATGTTACTTTATCCTCTGAAATGTGTAAGCAGCTTCAGATTTCTCTGGCTCTTGATCAGTGTAAGTAGCTTGCTTTGCTTTGGAATTGCCTAATAGTAGTAATGATGCCTGGAGTTTATTTAGCACAGTTCTTCAAAGGGTCTCTCAGCTTTTTGCCACCTAATCATCATCTCTCCTCCCACCAGTCCTGAAGGAGATGCAATTTGGAGGGAAACTAAAGCAGGGATGTGGCTGCAAGTTTTTTGTTTTTCTTTTTTTTTTTTTTTTTAAAGGGACTTGACTAGAGTTTCTTAGCAAATCTGCAGAGATCCAGCATTTATGTTAGACTGAGGGACCCTGCCTCTAGATTTATATTGCATTTGTAAAAATCGATGGTCTCTTAATTCCATTGCTTTACTTCATGTCTAAGACAAATTGGGGTTTGTTTCATATATAAAAATGTTAAAAGGAATATTTGAACCCATTAATTATCACCTTTTTATTTCACTTAAAAATCTTTTTCTTTTCTTTTCTTTTCAATGCCAAAGGCATTGGATGTCTCATGTAGGCTCATTTCCCCCTTTGCCATCTTTTCCAGATTTTCTTTCTGAGCAGAAAGACCCTATTAGAGTCATCATGATGTTCTGACTCAAGAAGTACAACCAATAACAATTACTTTTAAATCTACAGACTTGAAAGTAGCAGATTAAATGCGAAATTTGTATGTACGTGAGTACTTCTTACAGCATGATTTCTTAAACTCAGCATGTGTATAAATTCAAGTTAGCCCACTCCAGTTATCAATTTTAACATGCTTTCCAAACTCATAATGACTAATGACACTTGGTGCCTGTTCACTTGTCTCTGATCCCACGGATTGTAGCACAAGAATACTGTCCCTGGAAATTCCTATTCCCACATGTAGTCATGTATGGAAAGATGCTGAGGCCCCAGGACTCTGTGATTCCATCTCTTCATTGCAGCCATTTGTCTAGATTTAGGACATGGACCTGCCATAGGCTGCAGCTTTTGTACAGCTAGAGAGGTGGCCCCTGGATGCAGAGAATGG
Organism: Sarcophilus harrisii; assembly: GCF_902635505.1. Lineage (NCBI taxonomy): Eukaryota > Metazoa > Chordata > Mammalia > Dasyuromorphia > Dasyuridae > Sarcophilus > Sarcophilus harrisii. The sequence goes on along the minus strand of NC_045426.1, from coordinate 686,386,437 downwards.
ATTAGGCTGAGAGCAGGCCAGCAAGCTCGGATCCTGATTTACGAGGTGGGGAAGTAGGGCCCGCCCCCCAGACCACAGACCTCCGAAGGGAGCTTTGCAGTTGTGACCTTGGCCTTGGTGCCAGGCCCCAGAGCGGCGCTGCTGGGACCCAGTGAGAGCCCTTCCAGGGAAAGGCCGAAGCGCCGTGTGTGGGTGTGGGAGCAAGGCCTTGAAATGCTGGCAGGCCTGTAGGGAGGAGGCCCGCGTGGGCCGGCCAAGGAGAGGTGGGTTTGGAGAGAGCCAGAGACACGGCAGCGATTCCGCTACACTTGCCCTCGCTCCCCCTCATCCTGGCTTTCTTCAATGAACCTTTGTCTTGACCGTGGACTGTTAGTCTTGGCTCCCAGCAGCCTGTAGAGTCCAGCCCAAATCCTGAAGAAAGGCCAAGGAAGATAGACTAGGCAGAGGCAGGGATATCGGGAGAGAGCCCAGTCTGGAGTCGGGGCCTGAGCTGGACGCTGGGCTTGGGGACTTGGGGGGAAGTCATTCAATCCCTCTTTTGTAAAAAAGGTCAGAAGTAGACCTGAAAGGCGGAAGTCATTGCATCTCACCCCCACATCTTATAGATGCTCCTTCTAATTCTAAAAGTAGCCCATTGTAAAGGCCCCCTGAGCCTGCAGTGGCAAAGGAAGGATGCCATCTGGTGTCAGTTTAATTCATCCATCTTATTGTACAGATGAGTAAACTGAGACCCAGAGAGGTGGAGTTTTTTACTCTTTGTAATTAATAAGTGGCAGAACCAAGATTTGAATTCAGATTTTCTGACTCCCATTTGAACACTCTTTCTGTTACCTCCTTGTACCTCATACTTCTCTCTCCCTTCCTCTTGGGGACTCGAGAGTCAGACTCTAAAGCCATCTACCTCCCTTTGCCTTTAATAGTAAGTTACTGGAGTTGTCTGAAGCTGATTGAATCCAGCTCTTACTCCTGGCTCTGCATTCATTTTTATTTTTTATTTTTTTTTTTAAATTTAATAGCCTTTTATTTACAGGATATATACATGGGTAACTTTACAGCATTAACAATTGCCAAACCTCTTGTTCCAATTTTTCACCTCTTACCCCCCCACCCCCTCCCCTAAATGGCAGGATGACCAGTAGATGTTAAATATATTAAAATATAACCCAGATACATAATAAGTATACATGACCAAAACATTATTTTGCTGTACAAAAAGAATCAGACTCTGAATTATTGTACAATTAGCTTGTGAAGGAAATCAAAGATGCAGGTGTGCATAAATATAGGGATTGGGAATTCAATGTAATGGTTTTTAGTCATCTCCCAGAGTTCTTTTTCTGGGTATAGCTGGTTCAGTTCATTACTGCTCCATTAGAAATGATTTGGTTGATCTTGTTGCTGAGGATGGCCTGATCCATCAGAACTGGTCATCATCTAGTATTGTTGTTGAAGTATATAATGATCTCCTGGTCCTGCTCATTTCACTCAGCATCAGTTCGTGTAAGTCTCTCCAGGCCTTTCTGAAATCATCCTGTTGGTCATTTCTTACAGAACAGTAATATTCCATAATTTTCATATACCACAATTTATTCAGCCATTCTCCAACTGATGGACATCCATTCAGTTTCCAGTTTCTAGCCACTACAAAAAGGGCTGCCACAAACATTCGTGCACATACAGGTCCCTTTCCCTTCTTTATAATCTCTTTGGGATATAATCCCAGTAGTAACACTGCTGGATCAAAGGGTATGCACAGTTTGATAACTTTTTGAGCATAGTTCCAAACTACTCTCCAAAATGGTTGGATTCGTTCACAACTCCACCAACAATGCATCAATGTCCCAGTTTTCCCGCATCCCCTCCAACAATCATCATTATTTTTTCCTGTCATCTTAGCCAATCTGACAGGTGTGTAGTGGTATCTTAGAGTTGTCTTAATTTGCATTTCTCTGATTAATAATGACTTGGAGCATCTTTTCATATGACTAGAAATAGTTTCAATTTCTTCATCTGAGAATTGTCTGTTCATATCCTTTGACCATTTTTCAATTGGAGAATGGCTTGATTTTTTATAAATTAGAGTTAATTCTCTATATATTTTGGAAATGAGGCCTTTATCAGAACCTTTGACTGTAAAAATATTTTCCCAGTTTATTGCTTCCCTTCTAATCTTGTCTGCATTAGTTTTGTTTGTACAAAAACTTTTCAGTTTGGTATAATCGAAATTTTCTATTTTGTGATCAGTAATGATCTCTAGTTCTGCTTTGGTCATAAAGACCTTCCCCTTCCACAGGTCTGAGAGGTAAACTATCCTATGTTCCTCTAATTTATTAATAATTTCATTCTTTATGCCTAGGTCATGAACCCATTTTGACCTTATCTTGGTGTACGGCGTTAAGTATGGATCAATGCCTAGTTTCTGCCATATTAGTTTCCAATTTTCCCAGCAATTTTTATCAAACAGTAAGTTCTTATCCCAAAAGCTGGGATCTTTGGGTTTGTCAAAGACTAGGTTGCTATATTTGTTGACTGTTTTATCCCTTGAACCTAATCTATTCCACTGATCAACTAATCTATTCCTTAGCCAATACCAAATAGTTTTGGTAACTGCTGCTCTATAATATAATTTTAGATCTGGTACAGCTAAGCCACCTTCATTTGATTTTTTTTTCATTAATTCCCTTGAAATTCTTGACCTTTTGTTTTTCCATATGAACTTTGTTGTTATTTTTTCTAGGTCATTAAAATAGTTTTTTGGGAGTCTGATTGGTATAGCGCTAAATAAATAGATTAGTTTAGGTAATATTGTTCTTTATTATATTTGCTCGCCCTATCCAAGAGCATTTAATATTTTTCCAATTGGTTAGATCAGACTTAATTTGTGTGAAAAGTGGTCTGTAATTTTGCTCATAAAGTTTCTGATTTTCCCTTGGCAGATAGATTCCTAAATATTTTATATTATCAGTAGTTACTTTAAATGGAATTTCTCTTTGTAACTCTGACTGTTGGATTTTGTTAGTGATGTATAAGAATGCTGATGACTTATGTGGGTTTATTTTATAACCAGCAACTTTGCTAAAGTTGTGGATTATTTCTAATAACTTTTTAGCAGAATCTCTGGGGTTCTCTAAGTATACCATCATGTCATCGGCAAAGAGTGATAATTTGGCTTCCTCATTGCCTATTCTTATCTGCATTCATTTTTAAAAATTGTTTCAACACATCTTAAAAATCCCCAATGATGTCCAGTTGAATTCTCTGTTATGTACAATCCCAGGAAAGTTACTTTCTTAATAACATTAATAATTCCCATGTACTGTGCCATCCAAATAATTTTCTTCATTATTATATCATGTCTCTATCTTAAAAGGTGTTCATAAGATACCTAGATCTATCAGTGATAACAGAAAAGAAGACTTGAGATTGTAAACTGCATATTTTAAGGAGTGAATAAATTCTTATTTCTTGGGGGGGGAATAGGAGATGTTATACTAGGGCAGTGTGAAGATGTTGCCTTCATGGAGGAAACTTGTGTACTAATTGATGACCTTGGAGGATGAAGATGACGAGACTAAGGGTGACCTTGGAGACTGAGGGTCAGACCTCACAGCAGGCTTTTGACCACTTTAAAGGGCCAAGAATGTTTCTGGAATGTAGGCCTATGGGAGTATCAGCCTTGTCAGAGAGAGGAGCTGAAATAAGGGAGAAGGCGAAGATGGTTCCCTACGAATGTGTGAAGATGGATTCTGCTAGTCCTTTGGAACTCTTGGGGACAGGGCTGGCATTTGTCTCAGCTGCTGTTGCCAGTTATAGATGTTCCTGACCTAGAAATGCTTGTGGGTTTGGGTAGTCAAGAGGCGGAATACTTGGTTCCAACTTCTCTCTAGTCCTTAACCTACTGTTTGGGTTTTGTTTCTGTTCTTGGTTTTTGTGCTGCACTTCATGTTCCTCCAAATCTGTAGACTGACTTTAGAGATAGATTCCAGGGGTTATTTGGGAAGCATGGGTATAATAGTGTCACCCTATACAAACAGTGACTGAAGAAACTTCAGCAATCATCCAGATCAGCCGGTCCTTGAAAAAGACTTCCCATGTGCTCTCCAGTAAGTGCCCCGCCATCTCTGCTTGTGTCCTTTTTCTAAACATTAGTTTAGACACTCTCATTTTCACTGAACAGCTAACTCTCTGCCAGGGGGAAGAAATCCTGGGAGACTAGAAATCTAAAATAACCATGCAGATGTGTTGGCAGGTACCTGCTAAATACTACATAAAACCTACCAGGATTGACTAGTGATGAAACAGGACATTTGTATTGCCCGAACCACAGACTTCAGAGGTCACATACTGTCTACCATAATCAGCCAAGGAAGGACCTCGTCACCCTGGGGCATTTGGGATGAGAGGGGTAATCTACCTTCTTCAAAATCTCATTTAATCTGCCTTCTTTCAGACTGTTCAAATAAAATGAGGCCTGCCAGGAGGAATATTGCCATTTATTTTATTCTGTTTTTGAAAAACAATCCCTCTTGTCCCCAAACACACAGAGAGAGCCTTGGTGATAACAAAGGGTAGAATTACTCTGCCAACTGGTGCAACCTTTAGACCCTATTATTCAAATATGCCTCAGTTCTTCTTCCTGGAGGGAATGAAAGCATTCTGATACTCAGGGACATGCTGCTTCCCTCCCTAGTTTTGTTTTCTCAACATTTTCTTTTGGTGAGAAGTGCTCACTAAGGTTACCCGGCATGTGTTAAAAAGAAAATGCCGTTTAGTGGAAGGAAAGAGAGAGGCGAGATAAGATCACTTGGTGGGGGGGGGGGGGAGGAAATTATTTGTTTGTTTTTTTGAATTAAAGTGTGTGCATTCTTTTTTTTTTTCCACAGTATTTTATTTTCCCAAATATGTGTAAGGATAGTTTTCACCATTTTTGTAAGACTTTGTGTTCCAAATTTTTCTCCTTCCTTTCCTTTTCCCTTCTCCCAGACAGCTCTTTATAGTTATACTCTATATAGTTATACATGTATAGTACTTTTAAACATATTTTCATATTTGACATGTTGTGCAAGAAAAATTAGATCAAAGGGGGAAAAATGAGGAAGAAAAAACAAACAAAAAGATGAAAATACTATGTTTTGAATCACATTCAGTCTCCATATTTCTCTTTCTTCTGAGATGGCTCTCTCCATCACAAGTCTGTGAAAAGATTGCTGTGAGAAGAGCTAATTTTTTTATGTTCATCATCATATAATCATGCTGTACAAGAGTACAGTGTTTTCCTGGTTCTGCTTATTTCACTCAGCATCAGTTCATGCAAGTCTTTCCAGGTTTTTCTGAAATCAGTTTGCTCATTATTTCTTATAGAATATTACATTCATATATCATAATTTATTCAGCCATTCTCCAACTGATGGGCATCTACTTAATTTTCAATTCCTTGACACTATAAAAAGGGTTACAAACATTTTTGTACATGTGGGTCCGTTTCCTTTTTTTATGATCTCTTTGGATACAGACCCAATAGAGACACTGCTGGAGCAAAGAGTATGCACAATTTGATAGTCCTTTGGACATAGTTCCAAATTGTCCTACAGAATGGTTAAATCAGTTCACAACTCCACCAACAATGCAGTAGTGTTACAGTGTTCCACATCTCCAACATTTATCATTATCTTTTATCATCTTAGCTAATCTGATAGAGGTGAAGTGGTACCTCAAAGTTGTCTTAATTTACATTTCTCTAATCAATAATGATTTAGAGCATTTTTCATAAGACTATAGATGACTTTAATTTCTTCATCTGAAAAATGTTCATATTCTTTGACTATCAATTGGGAAATGGATTGTAGTCTTATAAATTTGATTCCTTTCTCTAGATATTTTAGAAATGAAGCCTTTATCAAAAAACACTGGCTGTAAAAATTATTTCCCAGCTTTCTGCTTCCCATCTGATTTTGGCTGCACTGGCTTTGTTTCTTAGCCAGGATTAAATGGTTTTGATAATTGCCACTTTATAATATTTGGGTCTGGTATAGCTAGGCTACCTTCCTTTGCATTTTTTCCCATTAATTCCCTTGATATTCTTGATCTCTTTTGGATTAATAGATTAATTTTACTATTTTTTCCAAGTCTATAAAGTAATTTTTTTGGTGGTTTGATTAGTATTATACAAAATAGATTAATTTAGATAGAACTGTCCTTTTTAGTTCAGTCTACTCATAAGCAATTAATATTTTTCCAGTTCTTTAGATCTGTATGAAATGTATATTATATATGTGCATTTTTAGAACTGTATACTATGGATTTTTCCTCTCAGTATCCTTCCTCTAATAATTGCAGCAGAAGCTAATATATATCTTTTGATCCTCACAGCAACTCTGGGAGGTAGGGGCTATTATTGCCTCCTTTTTAACAGGTTGAGAAACTGAAGTAGACAGAAAGCTAGTGAGTTTCTGAGGCCAGATTTACAACAGGTCTTATTACCTGGTGCCAATTTTAGTATTTGAATGCCTATTATATGTATAGGTACAGAACAGTGTAATAAGTAGAAAGGTTAGCTCTCTGAAGCCCTTAAGGCAGTTTTATCATCCCTGACTTGGTAGTGACCATAGAACTTTATCAGCATCTCTATTAGACATCTACAATGCATTATTCAATATTATGGTTATTTGACTCTGACATACTCTTTTGCAAAATTGTAAGCACCAGAAGGATATGCATAGAATTTTAGCTAAACTTTGTATCCCACCTATTTATAATAAATTTATATTAAAGGTTTGTGGAAGTGATTGTAGGTTTCAGATGGTTTACTATGTAAGTCCTATGTTTCACAGAAACTGGAAATGATAGGTTTTTGTTCTTTTCTGATTAATAAGAATAGCCAAGTGAGAATGATTACAAGAAGACATTAGAGAAAGAAATCAGAATTTGTTTTTTTTTTTTAAATGGAGCCTTTCTGTAATAGTCAAATCTTACATAAAGAATTCCCTGTTTGTGGCAGCCCTGTTTGTAGTGGCTAGAAACAGGAAACTGAATGGATGCCCATCAATTGGAGAATGGTTGGGTAAATTGTGGTATAGGAATGTTATGGAATATTGTTCTGTAAGAAATGACCAGCAGGATAAATACAGAGAGGCTTGGAGAGACTTACATGAACTGATGCTAAGTGAAATGAGCAGAACCAGGAGATCATTATAGACTTCAACAACGATACTGTATGAGGATGTATTCTGATGGAAGTGGATTTCTTCGACAAAAAGAAGATCTAGCTCAGTTTCAATGATGGACAGAAGCAGCTATACCCAAAGAAAGAACACTAGGAAATGAATGTAAACTGTTTGCATTTTTGTTTTTCTTCCTGGGTTATTTCTACCTTCTGAATCCAATTCTCCCTGAGCAACAAGAGAACTGTTTGGTTCTGCACACATATATTGTATCCAAGATCTATTGTAACCTAGTTAACATGTATAGGACTGCTTGCCATCTGGGGGAGGGGTGGAGGGAGGGAGGGGAAAAATCGGAATAGAAATGAGTGCAAGGGATAATGTTGTAAAAAATTACCCTGGAATGGGTTCTGTCAATAAAAAGTTATTAAAAAAAAAAAAGAATTCCCTGTACAAATAAAAAAAGTGATTGTAATTAGTGATATGTTATAAATGTTTGCCAACCAGCTTTCTGGGGGAAAAGTGTATATATAACACACCTTTATATTTACTCTGCAAGGGTTGGCATGTGAACCTAGATCACCTAACTACAAAGCCAATTTCTTTGAACTATGTTGTTTCCATAAAAATCTATTCTGTGAAGTCCACTGTACTAAATACTCATAATTATGGTTGTTTATGAATTCAGTAACTGAATAAAGCTTAGCATAGTAATAAAAAAAGTTTTATATGTATATATGTTTTATTTTTTGTTTTTTACTCCATGTAAAAACAATTTTTTTACATTTTTTAAAATTTTGATTTCCAAATTATTTCTTTTCCTCTCTCATCTCTCCCCTCATTGAAAAGGCAAGCAATTTGGTATAGGTTATACATGTGCAATTATGCAAAACATATTTTCATCTTAGTCATGCTGTGAAAAAGAACACAGATCAAAAATAAGAAAAAAAATAAAAATAAAATATGCCTTAATTTGCATTTAGACTTCATTGATTCTTTCTCTGGAGATGGATAGCATTTTTCATCATAAAGTCCTTTAGAATTGTCTTGGATCTTTGTATTGCTGAATGTAGCTAAGCCATTCACAGTTGATTATCTGTATACATTGTTTCCTGGTTCTGCTTACTTTATTTTGTATCAGTGAATATAAGTCTTTTCAAGGTTTTTTTGCTTATCATTTCTTAGTATAGTTTACTCTCTGGTTCTAGAATATCAGGGCAGTTTTTGTTAATTTCTTGAAAGAAGATGTCTAAGTTTGTTTTTTGATCATGGCTTTCAGGTAGTCCAATAATGTATAAATTATTTCTCCTGGAAATATTCTACTTTCCAGGTCAGTTATTTTCCATGGAAATATATCATTTCTCCTCCTCCTCCTTTCTCCTTCTCCCTCTTCTTCCTTCTCTTCCTTCTCCTCCTCTACTACCACTGGCCATTGTTGCTTCTCTTTTGACTTTTGTTTTATTGTTTTTTAATGTTTCATGGAGTTATTAACTTTACTTGCCCATTCTAATTTTTAAGGAATTTTCTTCAGTGAACATTTATACCTCCTTCTCCATGTGGCTATTTCTGCTTTTTAAGGGGTTCTTTTCTTCATTGGACTTTTGGGCAGTTCTGTTTTTTTAAGGTGTTAATTTTTTTTCCATTATTTTTGTGTATGCCTCTTTTACCTTTTTCATGATTTTTTTTGCATTACTCACTTTTCTTTTACTAAGTTTTACTCCATCTCTCTCATTTGATTTTTAAAATCCTTTTTGGAGCTCTTCCAGGAATTCTTTTGGGGTCTGAGACCAATTTACATTTTTCTTTTAAAGTTTTGGCTGTAGCAGTTTTGACTTTTGTCTTCTGAGTATATGTTTTGATCTTCCATGTCATCATAGTAACTTTCTATGGTTAGGTGTTTTTTTGGTTGTTGTTGTTGCTTATTTTTCTAGGCTATTTCTTTATGTAAATTTATGTTAAAAGTGGTCTCTGCTCCAGGGTGGAAGGAGCAGTATCCTAAGCTTCAATGTTTTTGTTTGTGCAGTTATTTTCAGAATTAGTATTGAGAATTTGTAAGTTCTTTCAAGGTGGTATGACCCAAGGAGAGATATGTTTACTACTTTACTGGCCTGCTTTCTGGTCTGTGATTGACCTCAAACACTCTTCTGCCTTGGTACTGTGACCATGGTCCTTGCTTCCCTGAGGCAACAAGTTTTGATGTTCTAGTGATTCTTGCTTTGGAACTGTAACATAGGACTGTGACCTGGAATGCCTCAATCTTGTACCCAGTGCTAGCAAAGGGACCTCTGAGGTCTCCTTCTGACCAGTTGTCAATTCTCTTTACTGTCTATGGGCTCAGCTCTGGAAACTACTGCTGCTGCTACTGATTCAATTGCCCCCAAAACCTGCTGCTGGAGTTTGCTGGGGCCCAGCTTTCTCTGGACTGTACTCTATTCTCACCCTAGCCTTTCCGGACAACCTCCCAAGTTGTTTTTGGAAAAATGTTCTTTTGTGCGTTCTGCCCCTCCAGAATTCTTTTTGAGATGTTATTTAAAGTTGTTTGGAGGGGAATTTGGAAGAGCTTAGGTTAGTCCTTGCCTTTTCTTCACCCCTATGCCCCTGTCCCTGCAACATCTCTTTTTCTATCACTTTCTTAAGTCTAGATAGTCAACAAAACAGTAAATTTAATGCTGATTTGTAGTGTTTACACTTCTCTGAGTTGTAAATATACTCTTGAGAATAACATTGGGAGCCAGAGTAAGGAATGGCTTCTGTACTCCTTGTATGTACTGTATTGGGGAGAGGTGGTTTGTGTATGGGTTAAATAATTTATGGAACATTTTAGCTAGAAAGAATCTGCTCCAAAAATGTTCTTTCCAGAGAAAGATTTCTGAGTCTAGAGAAGTAAAGGGATTTTTCCACCATAGTTATATAGAAATAGATCTCTAGATGAAAACTCCCTGGGAATATTACAGTCAAATTCCAGAGCTCCTAGATCAAGGAGAAAGTGCCGTAAGCAGACAAAAAGAAACAGTTCAAATATTGTGGCGCCAGTCAGGATAACACCTCAGTGCCAGGCACTGTGTTATATCCTGAAATGTTAAAATAATAAAAACATCTCTGTTCTCAAATTTACATTTTAATTTTAATAGAGAAATTGTTCAGTATACATTAATCTGGCAAGGTTCATCAACAGTCCAAGTGTCTAATATGTTTGAGGTACATATTTCTGTGGAGAGGAAGCCGAAGGGGAACTAAAGATTCTTAAATAGGGCTTGATCTTGCTATTTACTATTAGTCTTTTCCTCTGTATACCAGATGAATGCTTCTCTCTGGAGAATAGGATCATGAAGGATATTTTCCTGAATGATCAATAGTTAATAATCTTCATGGATGATCAATAATTACTACTCTGGACATCCATAGGGTCAGGAAAAAAGTATTTTAAAATATATTTGTATTTTAATATATTAAAAATATGCAATATATATATATATAAAATATATTTAAACATAATGATATGTTTAAATACACAATGTATTTTAAATATATTTATATGCCTTCAAATATGTGTTTGTTGCCTCTATCTGGTAGTTGTTCCATCAGAGTCTTGCCATCAATAGTCTAGTTCTCTGAGAAGTATTTCTCTCACAATTGGAGTTAGAAATGTTCAAATAATGATTGGCTTTATAGGGAGGTGATTGGGAAGGATATATGGCAGCATAGGGCCACCTCATAGCTCCTAATTTCTTCCTCTTGTGTTCTTATCTGACTTAGGTTCTTTTGAGTGGGGGGGGTAGTAATTTTTACATAGGGTCTGCAATAGAAACTGAGTTCTCAAATACAGCCAGTGTTCATCAGTAAGTCATTTTAAGACAAAATACTGAATATCACTTTTTTTCCTTGCCATGTCAGAGCGGGCAGAACAGCTGGAATTGGCTTTTGTAAGTCATTTTGAGTGAGTGTTTGGGAAAAAAGATGTTCTGGGATCCCATGGATGCCATTCAGTGGATGGTGTTGAATGAAGAGTTTTTGCTCCTATTTCTCTTGCCTTTCTCATGTATCACCCTCATGTATCAAACAGTAGGAAAAATGTCTGTATTTGAGAAGCGACACTTGTGGCCTGGGGCTCAGGCGAGCTTTCTTTTGCTTTGTACCTCCTTAGCAGAATGAACGACTTAGGGAAATATCGGTGGGTTAAGAAATCCATATAGGCAGACCTCAGGTGACCGGGCCCGGGCAGGTGGCCACCTCAGTGCTCAGAATCGGAGCTTGCAGGAGGGGTCACAGTTCAGGCCAGTACTGGGACATATGGTCATGGAGGGGATTGGGGTTTAATGTACTGGAAGGGTAGCTTTTGGCAATCTTCTGATTGGCTTCCACCAAATCGGCGAAGTCATTGAGTTCTTGCTTTTGCTTTTCAGTGGGAAATTGGTATCTCCCAAGTGGAAGAACTTCAAAGGGCTAAAGCTGCAGTGGAGAGACAAGATCCGGCTGAACAACGCCATCTGGCGGGCGTGGTACATGCAGTGTAAGTGACCTCCCAGCCCAGGCCGAGGGCCTTCTTAGGAGAGGAGAGCCCGACGGTTCTGGCAGGCTTCGGGTCCCTCCGGGGAGCCTCCATCCAAAATGTCCCTGTAGAAGAAACCCGGGAGGGCATTGTCTGTAGGGAGGATGATCCCTGGAAATAAGAGACCAGGGTAAACTTACATTTTCTGGGTTGAGCAGCCTGTGTCTGCAGCTAAAACCAAGGCAAGAGGGGAAGCTCGAGCAGGGAACGGCAGATGCCATCTTCCTGGCTCTTACACAGCTCGGGTCCTGCCCTTCAGGTGATCTAATAGCTTGGAGACCAGAGCCTAGCAGTGCATTTGTGTCCCACGAGTGGCTTCTCTGCCCTGGGAATGTTTTTAGGTATTTTCCCTCTGATCTCTACCCCGTGTGCCTCCCCAGGTTTCACGGGAAGATAGCCAAGGGGGGAATCTGGGTCCAGACTAGATGGGAGGGGTCAGGCTGAAGGCTTAGGCAGAGTGACAGTTCCTTCCCTTCTTCCTCCTAGACTTGGAGAAACGGAAGAACCCCGTGTGCCACTTTGTGACCCCCTTGGATGGCTCTGTGGAGGTGGATGAGCATCGCCGTCCAGAGGTGCCCGGGAATAGGAGGGAGTGAGGGCACTAAGTACATGGGCATCTCTGAATTGATTCTTGTCTCTTTAGAACTATCTGATTTTAAGAGTTGAAAGGAGTATTCACTTGTTGTCCTATAAGCACTTTGCTAAATCTTCTTTTCACTCACTTCAGTGCCTTTTTTTAAGCTCTTTCTTTCTGGGCACCTCTAATTTTTGGTGGGACCTGAATAGAAACCATAACTTCACCTTTCAACTCTTAAGGGCTTTTGTGGCCTGAGAGAATAGGAAGTACCCTGTGAGTGTGAAATATCATGGCCAAGGGCCAGTGCTCAGCCTCCCTCTTTTGTCCTTTATAGGGCATGTCTTATCTTAACCCTGATATAAGGAATCATTTCTGCCTCTGACATTTCCTTTCCCTTTTCCCCAATTCAGGCCATCACCACAGAAGGGAAGTACTGGAAACGTCGAATTGAGATTGTGATCAGGGAATATCACAAGTGGAGAACGTACTTCAAAAAAAGGGTATCTGTCCTTGGAACCAGCAAGAATGTAGTAGAGATGGGAGTGAATGGTGTCTCCAGAGCACTATATTCCAGCTGCTAGAGCATAGACTGACTATGAGAGATGTTTGTGGGCTTCTGACACTTTTACCAAATCTTTAAACTAACAAATGGATTCTTATTCATTCCGCCTTGCCCCATATTTTTCTTGTTATCTGTTCTTCCTTGAACCAGTAAAGAACCAATATATTTAATTGTTATCTTTCCAAAGTTAGGTTTGGAAAACACTAGCTAAGCAGAACTGTATATATGGTGCTAAGGCCTGTTTGGGCTAGGAGACCCTCCTGAGCCCCATGCTTTGGTTCTGCAGTCTCCCAGCTCTCTTTCTCCCAGAGAAAGGTATGATTGACTGTCTTATAAAGAGAGAAGCAATCTCAGTGACACAACAACACGTCCTGCTCCCCTGTAAGGTCTTTGGTAACTTGGGTGTCCCTTTCCTCACAGCTACAGAAGCACAAGGACGAGGATCTATCCAGCTTGGTTCGGGTGAGTAGACATCTGGGAAACAGAATTGAGCCTGCCTAGAGCACCGTTCAGGCCAGTTACTCTTTAAGCCACCTTTGACTGAGACAAGAGTGAATTACATGGCTTGGCATGGGGCACCATAGCAGGAGGTAGTTTGTGAATAGAACAAATTCCTGCTTGTTAATAGAAAGAATTGTGAGGAAATTGGTTTACAAATGAGAGAATATTATGTAAATATGAATTGTTGGTGTTTTTATTATCATCATTGTCAGGCTACTTGCTCTCTTTAAAATAGGACCCAGAGAATCGAATTTGTCTGGAAGCAGCTAGGTAGTGCAGTGGATGAAGCTGAGTTCAAATTTAACTTTGGACACTTGCTAGTTTTGTGACCCTAGGCATGTAATTTAATCTCTACCTGTATTTGGTTTCCTGAGATGTAAAATGGAGATAATAACAACCCCTATCTCCCAGGATTGTGATAAGGATCAAATGAGATAAGATTTTAAAAATGTTTATTATACAGTGCTGACACATAATAGGTTCTTAATATCTATTTATTGACTGACGTTCTTCTAACTTAAAAGAACAGAGTCTTGAAGCAGCTAGGTGGCACAGTGGGTAGAGCACCAGCCCTGAAGTTAGGAGGACCTGAGTTCAAATCTGGTCTCAAACACTTAAAAATCCTGGCTGTGTGACCCTGGGCAAGTCACTTAACCCTAATTGCCTCAGTGGAAAAAAAAAGAATAGGGTCTTTATCAACAGCTCTTGTCTTACACTCTTAGGGTGACTAGATAAGACTCCACGTAGTTAAGAATTCTGGGTTATATTTTCTTTCCTTTTTAATACTTTTGTTTTCTCTTTGCCTCCTATGGGGCTAGGATGATGACCTGCTTTTCTGGCATAAGAGTGGGGATGGGTGGGACACCCCAGTCCCCATGGAAGAAGATCCACTCTTGGACACAGACATGCTCATGTCAGAATTCAGTGACACCCTCTTTTCCACTCTTTCATCACATCAGCCAGTGGCCTGGCCCAACCCACGGGAAATAGGTAACTTCGTCTGTTTGTGTCCCTAGTGGCAGAGGACTTTACTTGTTTCCCTTCAATCTTAGTCTTTCCATTCCTAGTGTAGTTTCTGAACTTTGCCTCGCTTCCCCAGTGTGTCTCTAGTGCTATTGCTTATTTGTTTTGAAGTTGGCATTTTGGAAATTGGGCAGTGTTTGTTTGTCACTGCCATTAGAGACTGAATACTGAGCTAGATGGGCAGTGGGATTGATCCCCTGTGGCACTTCTGCTGTTACCTTCAATTCATCAAGCATTTAGTGAGTCCTGGTTGTAAGGTGCAATGATGGATTATCCCTTCCTCTGAGGAGCTTCCATTCTACTGGAATATTATCTTAAGACCAATGTCCTTAGGTATCAGTGATAATTCTGTTTTATTTGTCCAGGAGAACCGAAAGCAAATCTTTACCATATTCTTTGCCCTCAGGGATTTGATATCATACCTTTTTTCTGCCAACCTTTTTTTGTTAGACATGGACTGAGGAACAGAATTTGGGGGAGTCTCAGTTGTATTGGGCTAAATCTAGTAGTTATCCAAACTAAGTTCTGTATTAATATAATGAGTCCCTGGGATTGGGAGCTCTTCAGGCTGCCTAGAGGGGGCTTAACCAGTCTGGTTTGAAGAGGTGAAAGCTCCTTTGTTCCTCAAAGTAGGTTTGTTGTAGCCCCTGCACTTCTAGCCCAAATGTGATAGGGAAACCCAAAATTTGCAAACAATATAGAGTAACTCATGCTCTAGTGAAAACAAAGCAAACTTTTGAAGAAAGCTGTTTACTACCTTGCTTTTTATGGGGATGGCGCATGGCTCAGGACCATGGAAGTGTATCCTAATCTTGCTCGTTGTTACCTCCAGTCTTTTCTATGCTATTGTTTCATTGACTGAGCAGCCTGACTTAACTCCTTTTTCTTCTCTGCCTTCTTGCAGCACATTTGGGAAATGCTGACATGATCCAGCCAGGGCTAATTCCTCTACAACCAAACTTTGACTTCATGGACACATTTGAACCTTTCCAGGGTGAGCCCCTTGAAATCATGGTCACACCTCTCTTTGTAATTCCCAGAGGAGCCAAATAAGTGGTTAAGTCCAGACTACTGTGAAAAATAAGGTGACTTTGTGCTGTTCATAAGCAACAGTGGGTGCACCGCGATGGTAGTGAGGGGGAGAAGATGTGTGTCTGGCCTGTCTGGGCCTTGGCTGCTGTCCTTACCTTGGCTGTGGACAGTTCTCCATCTGTTCAGCAGAGGGCACTGGTGACAATCCTAGCCCAGCTGGGATGTCTCAGAACAAGCCCTTTATCACTCAGACCTGAAGAGCAATTGAACTGTGGGGTTGTGGGAGTTGTTCTGAGTGAGCCTTGATGGGCTGTCAGGAACTGGGTCCATAATAAGAAAATTGTTCTAGAGGATAAGTGAGTCCCAGCAAGGGCGAGCAGCTTCTGCCTCCTGTCACCACTCTCTGGGTGAGGGAAGACATCTAGCATTGCTGAATCTACAGGTACCTCTTTCTCTACTCTAAGGCTGTCTGGAGCTTTGGGACTCAAAGGGCCCTGATCTTGTCTTTCAGACCTTTTCTCATCCAGCCGCTCCATCTTCGGCCCTACACTTGCTGGATCTACTCCTTCAACTGCAGCAGACTCCAATAGTCCACCAGCACAGGTAGGGGTGTCCGTTTCTAGGAATTTGTCTCCAGGATGTACCAGGGACATGGCCATCATGACTGATTTAATAAGGAAATCATTATAAACCTTCCTTTTTGGCTCTGGAATTAGTGTGTGAGGTGGAATGCAGAGTTTAATCCTATCCCAGGTTTGGGAATAGTTGTGGATACTCCTGTTCATACATTTTCATACTTCACAGGAGACCTGAGTAAGAATGTCTTGAATGGTCAGAAGATGTGGGTTCAAACTGTTTATTTCTTTCCCTTTCTTTTTCCCTATCACTAAAAATTCTGCTTTAATCCAGGGTGCAGCTTATCTTAAAAGAATGGGTTGTTTAATCTTTATATGTCATTCCCAAGCTTTGGGAATGTGGGAGATCTGTATCTCCAGATACACCCCTGGAAGACCCCATGTGTCACTGTAAACCTTGGTTCTCCCATTTTGTAAAGAGAAGGACAGGATTTATGGGGAACTTGTGATCTCCAGAGTGTAAAGACCCTCCATAACTGTGGAAGTGTTCGTGTTGTCATGGCTTTCTGTCCAGGCTTCCTTTGGGAGGCCAGTCCCTGTTGGGAGCATCTGGAGAAATTCAGAGATGGTACTCCCCTAGATTTGCAGATAGCTTCACCTTTGTTCTCTCACAGGAGTCGAGCCCTTTGGAATCTCAGTTTGGGTTCTCGGTGCTTACTTTGTGTTAGAAACTGATGAGGAACAACTCTTAAATTGTGGTATTCTCTCCTTTTTTCCCTTAGGGGCCTGTCCTGTCAGCCGGTGCTCTGCCCACTGTGAGCCTCCCTGACAGCCTCATTGTCCCAGCTGGGCCATCCTCCCTAAGCCCCACAGAAAGGCGCAGCTGTGAGCGTGGGCCCCGACTTGGAGGCTATGGCCCAGCCACAGACTATGAGAGCCCTGAGCCGCCACTGAGTGGCGCACAGACTTTCCTCCCAGTGTTTCCAGGTTCCCTGCTCTCTCCCAGCCCAGCTCCAACACCATCTTCACCTGAAATGCCATTAGTGCCCCCTCCAGCGGCCACTTTGAATGCCCAGGCTCCATCTGCTTTTCTGCAGCCGCAGAAGTTTGGAGCTGGCAAGTCATCCTCAGTCATCACCCACACAGCTTCGGCTACCTTTACCCACGATGCCTCTGCAACGACTTTTAGCCAGAGCCAGGGCCTTGTGCTAACAGCACAACAGCCAGCCCCGCCAGGACCGCCCTGTAGCTTGGCAGTGCCTCCGGCAGTTGGGCCAACCCAATCTCGCCTGACTTTTGTCTACCTTAAATCTATGCCCTTGGCTAGTGGGCGGGCCAAACAGCCCCCTAAAATAGTGCCTGCTCCAAAACCTGAGCCTGTGTCCTTGCTCTTAAAGAATGCTTATATCACCCCAGGTGAGTAAGGTAGATAGTTTACTGGGTGATGTTCTTGATCCCCCATAAATGAGGCAAGAACAAGTACTCTTTTGATCCTACTTTTTCTGCCTTTTTTAATTGTTTGGGTTTGTGAGGTGCTTGTGGGAGCATAGGGTCATGGCTTAAGAAATTTCAGGGTTCTTGGGAGCTACCTTCTCAAGCCTTGTCTTGGGAAGCCTTGTCTTCAGGTGTGGGAGATTGACAGGGCTTGTTGGTTTTGTTCCCTTGGCTTGGGCAGTAACTGAAGGGGCCTGATGTTGCTTTGTGTGACACTGTCCTGACCTTCCCATGCTAGTCCTTGCTGTCCCTACTGTGCTCCGAGAGCCTTTGCCCTAATCTTTTCCTCCTCCTTCAGCTGCCTTTTCAGGACAACCCCAAGCAGTGATTGTGACCCCTGGTCCTCTGAAGAGAGAAGGGGTGCTGACCTCTACCATGTCCCAGCCCAATGTGGTCATCACCAGGGTAAGGAAAGCAAGGCCTCCTTGTCCTGGGAGAGGAGGGCACTGGATGTTGGGGGGTTCTCTTATTACTCTGAGATCTCTCCTTTCCAAGGAAGCCTCCCATCCCATCCCACTCCAGAATCACTAGGTCCCTTGCCATGAGGACTAACCCATCTTTCCCTCTCTTGCATGCAGTTGGCAGCAGGCAGCAAACTGGTCTGAATCCTGCGTCTTTAGATAAGTAATGCCCATCTCACTGTTGTGGCAGGCTCCTGGCGTCCCAGAGTTCCATAGTGGTGTCTTGGTTGCTGCAGACCTTGGTCATGCTACTAGTAGCCAGCCATCCCCAGCCTCCCGGCTCTTCTCCCCAAGTGCTGTGCAAGACTCCTTGGTGAAGGGGGAGCAGATCTCTCTGCACGGAAGTGCTTCCCAGATTGCCTCTCCATCTTCCAGTGAGTATTTAATTTTAGAGGGAGCAAACACCTTAAGTTATGGGTAATAAATAAAACAAACAAGTTTGTATTTCTCTGATGTGACAATATCCAACATTTCTCTGTAAGTTTAGGTAAGAACTTACCCCCGTATCGTTTAGCCATAATACCCAGGAACACATAATACAGTCGTACATAATCAATGCCTTAGAGAGCTCTAAGAGTGCTTTGTGAAGTCCCAGGATGGTGGTAGAGGAAGTGCGCCAAGGGGCAAGAAGCATGGGGCTTGTTACGAGCAAGAAGCTTGTAGAGATGAAGGGAGCATTTGAGGGAAGTCCAGGCATAGGGGACAAAGGTCAGAAAAGGAGCAGAAAAGTGCAGGGCTGTCTCGGGCGCATTTGATATACCTTGGAACAGCAGAAAGCCTCAGTGACCTTGGGCAAATCAGTCACAGTCCCTGTTTGTGAAGTAGAAGGAGTGGACTGGATGTTCTCTCAGGTCCTGAACAGCTCTAGCTCTTTGATCTTAAGGCAGTAAAAGAAAGCTGGAAAAGTTGGTCTCTAGATTGTATAGGGCTTTCAATGGCAAGCTAAGAATAAGGGTGACTAGGGGCCTGTCTCTTCCCTTTCCAGTCTTCCTCTCCCTTATTCCCCCCCACATGGTCTTCAGTCCCTGCTGTTCTATGAACAAAACATTTTATCTCTTGGTTCTGAACATTTTCTCTGGTGGTTCCTCATGCCTAAAACGCTTCCCTCACTTCCTTCAAAAGTCATAGAAAATCCCACCTTCTATAGAAAGCCTTTCCCAACCCCACTGAATTCCATTGCCTTTCCTCTGTTAATGATTTCCTTTTTCTCCTGACTATAACTTGATTTGTATATATTTGCTTACAGTGGTAGGCACTTAATAAATTTTGATTGATGGACTAACTTATTGGAGAGAGGAAGATGCTTTCTTTTAGGAGGCTGTTATCTGCCTTACAGTAATTCCTTCTACAGTATACCTGAGCTAATCATAAAGCTTTGACTTCAAGATCTCTGTAGCTCCCTCACAAAGCAGCCAGTTCCATTTTTGGACACTTCAAATTGCCAGGAAGTTGTTCCTTAATGCCACACCTAAATCTGCCTCTCTGCTGTTTTCAACTCTGTGTACCTCATTTTGTTTTTTAGGGCTGAGCAGCAGTTTGAGCTATGGGACAGTTTCTTCCACTACTTGCAGATAGCTAGCTTATTCTCTCATATTTTCTTTTTCTCAGATTTTTAGTTCTTTCCACACATCCTTATATAGCATGATCCTCTGATCTTTTACTATCTTGTTAGCCTTCTTCTAAACCAGGAGTTCTTGACATTTTTTGTGTCATGTACCCCTCTCAAAAATCTCAGGAAGCCTATGTTATTCCCCTGCTCAGAGTAATGTTCTATTAAAGAAAATATTGATATTTACAAAATGAAATAAAAGTTAGAGCATCTGGCTTTCTCCTTTCCTACAAACAAAAAATGGAGTCTCTCCTAAAGGAAATCCTGGGGAATATATTTGTGTTTCAGTTAAAGTAAGGGGTTAAGGCTCTTAGATTCTGAATTGAAACACCAGAAAAAAATGTTTGCATACATAGAACAGAATTGTGAATCTCTACTGCATTTATCTCTTGCTTTTTTAAAAAATATGATGGATTCTATATATTACTTTCAAATTGTCCTGCTTCTCTTTTCTCCCTTTTGAACAATATTCTGTTCTCTTTCGTGCATTTAAAAAATGTTACATTGTCCCCTTTTTTGACTTTGCCGAGTTCCCTTTCTTCAACATTCTTCTTCCTTCCTTCCATTTACAAGTTTAGAGAAAGAAAAAATTCTTTGTAAAAAATAAGCAGGGACAAAACAGATCCTTTCAATGACCGGGCCCAAAATGGTGTTTTTCTGAACCTTGCATTCATCATGTCTCTCTCAGGAGGCAGATAACTTAATGGAATCAAAATAACATTCCATTTTCTTGGTATACCAATTTGTTCAGCCATCTTAAAAGATAATCCAAGGCATCCCCATAGATTCTAGTTCTTTTCTCTCCCTCACTCCCACCCCATCCCCAACTTTTCAGGATGAGAAAATTTGTTTGCTTTTAGTTGTTTGCTTCTTGGTATTATTATCTTTTCCATTCCTGCCCCCAGTCTCCATTTATTTCCTTATTGAGATTAATATATGTCTATACCAAACTATTTTTATGTGTCTATTTCAGGTAAAAGTAAAGTTCATTTGACCACCTCACTCCTTTCAAACCTCTTACTTCATGTTTGTGTGCCTCTCTTGTGTCTGCAATCATGAGAAATTAAAAGTTCTCCCCCATTTCTTTTCCCTTGCATACCAATGAATTCCTTCCCCCCCCTTTTTCTTTCCCCTCCTCCAACCCTAAAAAGCAGAGCCAGCCCACCTCCAAGATTTAACTCCCCCAGTACTCTTCGAAGAAATAAAGGTTCCAAGGGCAACCAACCCGAACAGCATGCACTTGGGTGCTTCCCTGTAAGTTTACTTGTGCAGGGGTCTCTGGACATCTCATTGCTCCCTTTCCATCAGAGATACTCAAAAAACCTCTCTGAACAACCTATTCCCTGTAGAATTTAAAAAAAAAAAAAGCTATGAGGAGGACAGTTTTTTATCTTTTGCTTTTGTTTCACTGTTCCTAGCTGGTAACATCAATTTGTTTGACCCATTCTTGTTTCCAATTAGTACCTTTCTGGGGTATGGATTACCCCTTCTCTCTAAGCTCTTGTCCTTCTGGTTTTCTCCTCTAGAGCTTTTACCTCTTTATCTTTCACTTTGTTCCTTTGAGTTCATGCCGCCCTTGTAGAACATTAATTTCTCTTTGACTCTATTTATAGTTGTTAGAATTGCTATCTTCTTTTGAAAGATCTTCAGATTTGTAATCACTTTCTGTATTTGTCGGGTTCTCTTTGATTTACCTCTCTCTCCAACTTTAGTTCTTTTATTGGGACTTTGTGCCAGGACTGGGCTCTGCTTCCTGTGACACATAAAGGGGGGCAAGAGGATTGGCCTTGAGTGGTGTCATCCTGGATTCAGATTCTGACCTCTACCCACTGTGCTTAGGGTCTCCTGGAGCTAGAAATCCAGAACTTTTCAGTCAACACGTGTGTGTCTCTCTCGTAACTGGCCCCGGCCTGGCTGTAGGGACCCCATTTCTCATTTGTTAATGAGTCAACTTCTGGTTGACTTCTTGTGCAGTTTAAGGACAGGGGAAATCACTTACTGTAGTTTGTCATTGGATTTCTTGATCACTATTTGGTCTGTCCAGCTCAAGATACATATTCTGACAAACATGTCCATGTGGTTTTTTTTTTTTTTTTCCTAGTTCTTAAGAATCTACCAGAATTCAAAGAGAGGAAAGGGAACCACATGTTCACAAATTCTGCCCCAAAATCGATTATTTTGTTTAATGAAGACCTAGAAACTAAAGAGATGTGCATCAGTTATGGCATGTCAGTGGAATGGAATTGTGCTTAGGAAATGATAATGGTCAGAATTATTGTAACTCGGGATGACTTGATGCAGAGTGAAGAGAGCAGGACAAGGAAAACAATTATAAGAACATCATAAAACAAAAGGATCCTGAAAGCCTTAAGAACACTCAACAGTGTAGTGACTTCCCTGAATCCAGAGGACCAAAGGGGAAATGTGCTTCTCGCCTCCTGGCAAAGAGGTGATGGACAATAATAGTAACAGCAGCAGGAACAGCAGCTATTATTATTGTAGTGTTTACTCTGTGCTGGGTATCTCACTAAGTACTTTATAAGGACGAGCCTGAGAGGCAGGCTGCTGTTTTTATCTTTGTTTTAAAGATAAGGAAACTGAGGCAAACAGGTGAAGTGATTTGCCCAAGTTCACAAAACTATTAAGTGTCTAGGGCTGAATATGAACTCAGGATTTCTGACTCCTGATCTACTATCCAGAATGAGACATAGATTTTTTTGGGCGGGGCTAACGTCGGGATGTTTTGTTTGACTATGCTTATTTGTTATAAAGGATTTGTATTTGAGAGGAAGAGTGGGATCTAGAGCAAACTGATTTTTGTTAATGGGAAAAAAATGTAATAATAAAACAAACCCTTCCTAAAAATAACTGTCAGGCCAAACCCTCTGTTTTCCTTTTTCCTTTCTTCTGTTTTGCGTTTCATTTTTTCCTTTGCTCCAGGTTCATCCAACAGAGTACTGTCTTGGGAACATAGATTTAGCACTGGAAAGGACTTAAAGGGCCATCACCCTTGTCTTACTGATGAGAAAACTGAAGCCTGGGCCCATTAAGCGGCTTCCTTGTGGTCACCCAGGTAGTGAGTGAGGGTCAGAGATAGAATGTGAATCCAGTTCCTGGGCCTTCAGAGCCAATGCTCTTTCCTCTGTACC
Organism: Sarcophilus harrisii; assembly: GCF_902635505.1. Lineage (NCBI taxonomy): Eukaryota > Metazoa > Chordata > Mammalia > Dasyuromorphia > Dasyuridae > Sarcophilus > Sarcophilus harrisii. Next base: position 686,363,745 of record NC_045426.1, on the reverse strand, counting down.
TGTTGGTGGTAGAAACCAGAGGGCTCAAACTTGCCAGAGTGCAACCTGAACCCCATTAATAATGTCATTGGGAAATGTTTTAAAAAATTTTCTTTTTGCAACCATTGTAGATAATGTTAATTTGTGGTACTTTTCTGAATTTCTCTGCTGTAGCTATAGAGATCCTTTTCTATTTGAGTTTGACACTGCTGCTCCAAACTACCTTTTTTTTTTTCTTCTTTTATTATCTATCTCCACTTGCTCATCATCATCTTGATCTTTAATCATTCTGTTCTCTTTTTGACTTCTCTAGATGTCTACCACAATTGCTATCTCTTAAAACTCTTCCATTACAACATCAGCATTTGTTGCAAGTATATTTTTAGGCAGAGCCTTCGGAGCTGTTCTTTCTGTCTTTCTTGCAGGCATCATCCTTATTAACTCTGAAGACTTTTTGTCACTTTCCCCAGAAACTCACAACTGCTTACTGATCCCAGTGGGTTATCTTGGCATTTCACCCTGAAATTTCTGGCTCCATGTCACCCTTTAAACTCAGTGATCTTGTAGGCCAGTAAAATCTCCAGATATTTTTCAGATGGATTCTATCTACCTATGGTCCTTCTCCATTTTGTATTGGTAAAATTAGTTTTGGAACTCTAAGACTTGATGCCTTACTATTTAACTGAGCCTCTGTTCTAGTCTGATGAAAAGTTTTAAAATCCTGATTCTATCACCTAAAAGTACATTAGCTTTCTCTCCTAGTTTTGTATCATCATCTTGTTCTGTCATGTATTGATCAACATGCAACTTAGGCCTTTTTTCCCCAGGTAGAAAAGATTTTTTTAATCTTAAATTTTCCTTTTATTGTGAACTTAATCATCAAAAGACATATATATTTCAGAATGCAAACAAAATAAGATGACTTTATATGAAGTCATGAATTCATTTATTAAATGAAGGATACCCTTCTTTTCAAGGACTGTTGAAGAATGCTAATCCCTTCGTGGTCAGAATGGACTTAATATTCAAAATGTAAAATACATAGATGTGGCCAAAGTGGGAATTTATTTTGCTTAACTATATTTGTATGATATAACTTTTTTGTATTTCTTTTCTTTTTTTCTTTGTGTGTGTGTGGATGTGCATGTACCCACACGCATGTGCAGGGATTGAGGTTAGAGAGAGAAAAAAACCAAATGTTTTATAATTGAAAAAAAATTTTTTTTTAAGGTTTGTTCTTTCACAATCTATTCTTTGGCTTTCATTTTCTTTATCACAGATTTCAAAGTGGAATAGTGATTTCTCTTTAAGGTTCTCATTATTGCACCCAAGCAGTTAGTTTTCCTCAATAGCGACAGTCATGTCCAGAATAGCAGGTCCCCCTTAATCATTTCACCATTTTTTGAAGGCTGACATTTTTGAAGCAGGGCAAGAAATGGTAAGGTCCTCTGCCTTTGACAGGAAAAGAACCCCTCACCAAACATCTGGATAATTGAATTCTCATCATAATTCTATCACTCCTGTTTTAAGCTTGTCATCATTTCCCCAAACTCATTTATTTGTCTGTTTTCACTTTCTGTCCAGGTGGTTTCCACTGTGCCCTTATAATGCTTTTCTTTATCTTCACTAAAATACCCTCCACCAAGCTTCTGGCCTTTGGTTCCCAGCTTTTCTTAACATGAGTCTATCTTTTTAATATACAATGTTATAGTCTCTCTTTTTACTTATCCTCTTTTATTTTAATGAAGTCTACCCTTCCAGGACCATGTTGTAATAATGGGTCCTATCCCATCAATTTTCTCTGATACTTGGGGGGCTGATTTGTTGCCTAGTGTTAATATCTCTAATTCACCATGTTTGTGTATTGTGTATATATATATAATTGAGGCCGTGTGTTTTCTGATCTCCTATCAGCTTCTGCTTCTTCTTGCTTCCTACTCTGTAGCTACTCTTTATGAAATTTAGCTCTGTAGACATATATATACATGCATATATGTTCTTTTCTTTTTCTTTTTTCCTCACAGTTTAAAGCTCTTAATTTATTTGCAAAGTTTTAGGAAAATATGTAGGGTTTGTTTTTTTTTACCAGTCTTGGCACACTATCCCTGAATGTTCAATTCCTTGTATTTGTGTTTTGCTTTAGTAAAATGCCAAGCTGATAAGATCACATTGTGGAAAGTTCTCAAGGTTGTGCAAATGGATTTGGCAAGAATGTTGGATTTGAACGTCATTGTGAACAAGTATAATTTAATGCATTTAAGGAAAACCATCTACAATTTACCTCCAAAATGATAATTTCTGAGTGCTCAGGTATAGATGAGAAACAGATCTTAAAGGCTTAGATTGTTTCTAAAGCTACTTATTTCTTAAGGATATTGTGGCATTAAATGAGACATTGTCCATATATTGCTTTCTGACTGTAAGTGATGCATAAATGTGAACTGTTATTTGGATATCCATAGTCTTGTCAAAGGTAGAGTTCAGGTTGAATTTCTATTACTTTGGCAGTCCTTTTGGGTTCCTATGAAGGCAGATGTCATTCTGGGTCTATTGGAAATTATTTTTTCACTAAGTAGAGCTCCTTATGTTTATATTCTTCAGTCTTTGGTAGAGAAGAAGGGAAAGTCTTCATGAATTGACCAATTTTATGGTGTTAAAGTTAGTGTAAATGTTTGATTTATTTGAAAGCTTGGAAGCTCTATGATGGCTTGTAGAAACCCCTTCTATATACTATTTGCTGAACTGTTTGTTTGGGTTCCATTTCTTTTTTTTTCCCCTCATCAGACATATTTGCATTTTTAAATTTTAAAATTAATATTTTCCCCGTCAATTACATGTAAAAACAATTTTAATGTACTGTAAAAAAATTTTTTGAGTTTTAAATTCTTTCCTTCCCTTCCCCTCTCGTGGAGAAGATGTCACAAGTCAAATTTCCATGTTTGTCATGTTGTAAAAGAAGACACAGACAAATAAACACAAGAATAAAGGAGAAAGTATGCTTCAGTCTGCAATTAGATTTCATCAATTCTTTTTCTAGATATAGGTAGCATTTTTCATCATAAATTCTGAAGAATTGTCTTGGATCATTGCATTGCTGAGAATAATTTAATTCATTCATAATTGATCATGATACAATATTGCTGTTACTGTATACAATGTTATCCTAGTTCTATTTACTTCACTTTATATGGATGTCTTTCCAGGTATGTTTTTTTTTTAATCCACTTGCTCATCATTTTTAATAGCACAATAGTATTCTATCACAATCACATGCGACAACTTGTTCAGTCATTCCCTGTTTGATGGACGTCTCCTCATTTTTTAATTCTTTGCCACCACAAAAATAACTGTTATAAATGTTTTTGTACACATAGGTCCTTTTCCTTTTTTGTTTTTTTTTATCTCTTTGGGATACAGATCTTATGGTGGTATTGTTTGGTCAAAAGGTATACATGGTTTTGTAGTCTTTTGGGCATGGTTCCAAATGGTTCTACAGGATGGTTGAATCAATATATTGGGTTTTATTTCTAAGAAGAGTTTGTATTCTTGCTTTTCAGGCCGAGATTGTCCGAACTCTGGTCAGGCCTCTCCTTGTGCATCTGAACAAAGCCCCAGTCCTCAGTCTCCCCAGAACTGCTCAGGGAAATCCGCTACAGACCCCCCAAATGTGGCTGCATTCAAGGTATCTGATTCTCTGTTTTGGGGTCCCTTTGGAGATGGTGAAAGGGAGAGGGCAGCTAGGAACCCATGAGGCACTTCTATATCCTGGATAGGCACTCGAGGGCTAGATTAGGAAGGAGAGCTGGAACAAGCTCAACAGATCTTGAGAGCTAAAGCATCCTAGCTTCTCTGCGCCATCTTCTTCCAACTGAACCAGTTCTTTCATCTGTCAGGGACCGGTGACTGTATTTCTACCAAGTGCTATTGAGAAGGTTCTCCAATACCTATTACTTGGTAATGATGAGTAGGCCTGACTCACCCCCTACTCTGTAAGCCTCAGTAGCTCCAAAGTCAAATGGGAAATCCTCCCTAATTGGTTCCTTCTTACCTGTCTAGTCTTCTTACACTTGATTGCACTCTGCAAGCTGCCTGTGCTAGCCACCTGGCTATTCTACGTTTAACACTATCAGCTCTCTCTGATGCTTGGGATGTCTTCCCTTCTCACTTTCCTCCTGTCTTCCTTCAAGACTGAGTGCATCCCACTTTCCACAAGAGCCTTTCTCAGTCCCCCCCCCATCTGTTAGCGCCTTCACTTGAGCTTTGTCTCCTTGTGTTACCTCGCTTTTAAGAACATAAAGTCCTTGAGAGCTAGGACCATGTTGTTGCTTTTCTTTGTATTCACAGTGCTTTAGCACAGTACCTGGCACATGATAAACAATTAATTAATGCTTCAGAACTTCCCTCTCTGTCTCTGAGAAGACCACATTTGCTGAGGATTGTATCTTTGGGAAGAGTCAGAGAAGAGTTATACATCGACCAATTTTGATCTTTTCCTGACTCGGGAACTCTATGGCATTGTTTATAAAAAGTATCTTGGCTTCCTGATGACTTCAGTGGGTTGTTTTTTTCCTAATTTTCTTCCCACTTGCAGTATTATTACCAGCCAAGGGTAACATTTGCAACTAACTCTCTTATATAAGGTTGATCACATTAAAATATGAGGCAGCAAATAGAAGTTTAGCCCCAGCAGGGCCCAGTGTAGTCGGGTGTAACACATCTGCTTTCTCTTTTTTTTTTTTAAATTTATTTAATAGCTTTTTATTTACAGGTTATATGCATGGGTAACTTTACAGCATTTACAATTGCCAAACCTCTTGTTCCAATTTTTCACCTCTTACCTCCCACGCCCTCCCCCAGATGGCAGGATGACTAGTAGATGTTAAATATATTAAAATATAAATTAGATACACAATAAGTATACATGACCAAAACGTTATTTTGCTGTACAAAAAGAATCAGACTCTGAAATATTGTACAATTAGCTTGTGAAGGAAATCAAAAATGCAGATGGGCATAAATATAGGGATTGGGAATTCAATGTAATGGTTTTTAGTCATCTCCCAGAGTTCTTTCTCTGGGCGTAGCACACATCTGCTTTCTCAATCAGAGCCGGAGAATGAAGCACATTTCAGCTGAACAGAAGAGACGTTTCAACATTAAGATCGGCTTTGGAACCTTAAACAGTTTGATCTCCAACAACTGCAAGCTGGTAAGTTGACCGAGAGCATGGGGATGGTTCTAGGGAGTCTTGTGCACAGGAGGGAGCTCTTTGCCCTCCCCTCTGTCACTGGGCTCACTGAGAGGCTGACTTTCCCTTTCTGTAGACCAGCCATGCCATCACCCTGCAGAAAACAGTAGAGTACATTGCCAAACTTCAGCAGGAGAGAAGCCAGATGCAGGAGGAAGCGCGGCGCCTTCGGGAGGAAATTGAGGAGCTAAACGCCACCATCATGTGAGACTCCACCTTAGGCACAGTGGGGTCGGAGAACATTTCCTGTCAGGATGCCAAACATTAGAAAGTGGGGAAACTGTGGTCTTTCTAGCCCCCATCGCCATGGAGGATGCCCACGCTCAGGTGTCTGACTCAGAATTACTCAGCATGTTTCTGACCTTGTTGTTTCAGCTCCTGTCAGCAGCAGCTCCCTGCCACAGGGGTCCCTGTGACTCGTCGCCAGTGTGATCATATGCGGGACATGTTTGATGATTATGTAAAAAGTCGGACTCTACAGAATTGGAAGTTCTGGATTGTATCTTTTGTTTCATTCTGTCCCCGAGCCCTGGACCCTATCAGAATCTACTGGGTGGGGGGAGGAAAGTGGAGAAGGAGAGGAGAGGAAATTACAGAAAAAATATCACTTCCTGCTCTTCAGAAGCATCCCCAAGAATTGTTGTCATTGTGTTTTCATTGAGCTTATTGAAGTAGTTAACTCCCCTGGGTCTGGCAGAGTAGAGAGGCCTGGCCTGGATTTGGTGAGAGGGTCCTCGGGTTCCTTGTTCTGGTGATGGGGATTAGTCTGAGTCCTTGCTAGCAAAGGATATTCACCATCAGGAAGTTCACTCAAAGGATCACAGGACTTGAGAATCAAAGGAACCATTTAGTCCAAGAACCTCATTTCAGAGACATATCAGTTGATCCCACCAATAAGGGGAAGTGCCTGGGATAGAACATTGGTCCGGGCAGTGGCCAGGCCAGTCTGAGATGCTGAATCTTTTACCAGTTATTGCTCCCCAGCTTAGAGACTACATGGCTTGGGGAGGGAAGTGGGGGCCAGGGCATAGGGAGGTGATTGGGAAGGATATATGGCAACATAGGGCCACCTCATAGCTCCAGGGCACTTTGGTTCTGCCTCTGAGACATCTGCAAAACTGGAGTGAGCTGCTTTCTCAGTGGTTTCAATGCTGATCCTCTGAGATGATAGGCTTCCAGAGAGACTTTAATCAGTACCCATCTTTATGGTGGCAAGTTATATGCATAAAGCAACTTGAAATGACATATAAATACTGACTTTAATTTCACTATTTCAGTTTACTTTGTTTTATTCGTGAGGTACCATGCATTCTTGTTTTAATCACCAAGCAATCAAAATGAGTCAGTATTCTCTTGAGTAAAACAGCTTAATTGCAGTGCACCTAACTTTCTTCATTTCTTTCAAATTAATTATTTAAATTAAATTTTTACATTGGAAAAAACAACCTTCCCCTCACAGAATCTACATTCTATAGTGGTCACAGAGTGTCAGATATAAGTGCCTCTTTTAGATCTTGTGTCAGAAATAAAAGTCACACTATTTCATAGGCTTATCTCAATTCAAATCAAAAAGTTATTCACACACATATACATGCATATGTCAGCATGTATATATGTATGTATAGTGCCTAATTTCTTTTTAATCACCATCTAATGAGGGAGACAATATGCAATGAACTGAACAAAGGCTACAGAGCCACTTACTGAGAGTGTTGTTGTAGTGGGAATAGTTTTTCTTTGTAATAGTAGCTTTTTATTTTCAAAATATATGCAAAGATGGTTTTCAAGGCAAAACCTTGTGTTCCAAATTTTTAATCCCTCCCTTCTCCCCCCTTATCTCCCCTAGACAACAAGTTAAACATATGCAATTCTTCTAAACATATTTCTACCTTTATCATGCTGCACAAGAAAAATCAGATAACAAGGGGAAGAAAATGAAAAAGAAAAAAAAGGCAAACAAACAAGAACAAAACAGATGAAAAGACTATGCTTTGATCCACATTCAGACTCCATAATTCTCTTTCTGAATGTTGTTGGCTCTTTTCCACAAGTCTATTGGATTTGCCCCGAACCACCTTAGTATTGAAAAGAGCCAAATATATCACAGTTGATCATCATATAATCTTGTTGCTGTGTACGATGTTCTCTTAGTTCTATTCACTTCACTTAGCATCACTTCATGTAAGTCTCTCCAGGTCTTTCTGAAGCCATCCCGCTGATCATTTCTTTACTGTAAGTTATTCAGCCATTCCCCGACAGATGGGCATCCACTGTTTCCAGGGCTGCCACAAACATTTTTGCACATGTGAGTCCCTTTCCCCTCTTTTGAGATCTTTTTGGGATACAGACCCAGTAGAGACACTGCTGGATCAATGGGTATGCTCATTTTGATAGCCCTTTGGGTTACAAATTCCTGGGGAATTGTTTTCCTAATGTTGTTTGAACAGGGTTGCTGAGACATGGCTTGACATGGCATGTTCTTCTAATTTTAAATTTTTTTTCCTTCTGTACCAGCTCCTTAGTACTTTTGAGTAAGGTCATGACATTGTCATACCTGCAATTTTGAAGCTTTCTTTGACAGCAGCTTTAAAGAAGCTAGGCTAATTATAAGGCTGTTAAGAAGGGACCACAGGAAGATGATCACTATCTGAAGTAGGATGCCAGTGACATTTTGAATGATGAAAAAATGATCCAGGATAAAGAACCTATAGGATCTAGCAATTAAGACTGAAGCAAAGATAATTCTGAAGAGAGAGCAGTGACAAGGTCAGTTCTGAACACGTCATGTTTAAGAAGTCAATAAGCTTCTGGACAGAGGTATCTAGCAATCATTTGGAAATACAGGACTGGAATTGAGGGAAGGGGTTGGGGCTGGATATGTGAATTCAAGTGTCATCTGCAGAGAGTTCATAATTAGTTCCATAGCAATGACTTAAGTGAAATGGAAAGAGTATTGGAAAAGAAGAGAAGGACCCAGGGAAGAGTCTTAAAGGAAACTCAAATCAGGGCACAAATTTAGGACACAATAAAAGGATGACCAGTGAAAGAGACTGAGGATTTGTGGTGTTAGGGAGGAAGAGAACCATGTGTGAGCAGTATCTTGGACAACCAAAAAAAGCAAAAGTATTCAAAGGGAGGAGAGGGGTCAACATTCAGATGCAGTAAGAAAGTCAGAAATGATGAGAAAAGGCCATTGGTTGTGGCAAATAAAGAGGAATCTGTGACCTAACAGAAACCAGTTTCAGTAAAGCTGTAGAGTTTGAAGTCATAGTGGTGGCTAAATTGAGGCAGGGTGTAAAGAAATGGAGGCAGAGGGTAAAGAGGAAGGGGAGACAAGATGATGGCGCAAAAAAGTGGCAGGATCAAGGGAAAATTTTTTGTTTTAGTTGAAGAAGACCTGCATATGTTTGTAGCCAGGGGACAATGTGCCAATAAAGAAGGAGCATTTTTTGTTATTTTGTTTGCAACAAGAACCGCCCTGCATTAATTACATCAGTTAGAGAATCCAAGATGTTTAGAAACCACATGGAGGAAGGCATTTTGTTTTAGTCCAACATGGGCTTTGTTGGCATAGAAGGCAGTGCAGTACAGTGGACTGGGCCCTGAGCAAGTGCTGAACTTGGAGTAGTGGGTCTCAAGTTCAGATCCCATGTCTACCAGTTACAAAGGCAAGTTGTGTCATCTCTCCAGATCTAGACTTTTTCTCCTTGAAATGAGGGGCTCAAGACTAGGGGGCCTCTAGGGCCCCGACCAGTTGTAGGGTTGTCACCCTTGGATCCCGGCCTCTTGTGTGATGTTGGCTGCCATCCCAGGAGCTCAGTAAGAGATTGAAGGAAGGGAGGAAGGGCAGCAGATAGTCCCTTAACCCTCGGTGCTTCTCATGTTTCCCTTAACCCACGTGCTGGGCAGTTCAGCATCATCATCAAACCATTGTTTGAGTCGTTCAAGGGCATGGTGTCCACCACCAACCTGCACGAGCTCCATCAGAGCGCGCTCTCCTGGCTGGACCAGCACTGTTCCCTCCCTGTTCTCAGGCCAAGTGAGTGGGTGGGCCCTGTGTATCCGTGTCCCTTATCCCCGGCAGGGGGTTGGGGGGCTGCTGGAGGGAAAGGTGTGTGTTGGGCCATATGGCGGGGCTAAGTTCCCCCATCCCTCGTCTCTTACAGTGGTTCTGCTCGCCCTCCGCCAGCTGAGCACCACCACCTCCATACTCACGGACCCATCGCAGTTACCGGAGCAAGCCTCGGAGGCCGTCAGCAAGAGGACAGGGGCCTCGCAGCAGCCCTGAGCCCCTGTGCCCACTCAGGGATCCCCGAGCCTGGCTCCTTGGTTTTCCCCCAAACCCTGCTTCCCGGCCTCCGTGGGACTCGCCTCTGATAACGGTTTGCGTCTCAGCAGAACGGCCCAGCTCAGGTTTGTAGCAGGTGGGGGTCCTGCCCACAGCAATAGCCCGTCTGCTGGACCTCGGCGCGATGGGGTTCCTGTGCTTCGTGACCTCAGGCATCCACTTCTCTGGGATTCAGGCGGCGAGAGCTGGTCCAGAAAAAGGGAAATGTCTGTGCTTGATCAGCCTGGGCCCGACCCTGCTTCACTCCAGACCAGCTTTTCTGGAAGGCTGGGGGAGTGCAACGGTTTTGGGACAAAAAAAGGGAGCCTCTGTCCTGCGGTTGGTTAAAGCCTTCTCCCCGTCAGCGCTTCCAGGCTCGGGCTCGTGTTTCTCTCTCCATACTTTGTGGTGGTGAGGAGGGCTGCTTTTCTCCGGCTCCGCCTCTCCTGATGTAGCATTGGAAGGTGTCTGCCGGCAACTCGACATGCACCTGTAGCTTGTAAATACACTCAGACTTCTGTGGGCAGCCCTGCTGCGGGCTGCCCCATGTCACCGCATGGCAGGGAGTTGGTGGGGAGGAGGGGGTGCCTTCTTGGGGAGTGCTCAGGCTGCCTCAAGCACCGGGTCATTCTGGGGCAGGGATAGAAGAAACGCAAAAAGCCACTGCCTCCGTCTGGAAAATGGGGATTTGAGAGAGGCAGCGGGCCACGGGGCGGCTCATGTATTATCAGGGACGTGAGAACTGAGTGCGGGGCAGGGGGGCCCTCAGCCTTCACCCGGCAACGGGACCCGCTGTTTCCCTCCCCTGGCTTGTGAGCTCCAGGTACTGAAGGGATTGAGAGCCTTTTACAAAACAGAGTAGAGGCTCCAGAAGAAGCCACTGTTCTTAAACACCCAGGTCAGTGTAGCCTCGCTCCAAGATCGATCTTCCGCAGCCTCGCAACCCTAGATTTTCGGACCAAAGAAATTCCTCTGGGCAAAGTCTGAGCAGAGGGAACCCGTCTAGCTCGCCCTTCGGGTGGCTGAGGTTTTGTACTAGATAGGTCTTTGGAAGCATCTGTGGATCGGGAGGTACCTGAGCCCCTGATCCAGGGGGAGGTCCCACCTGTGGGGACTGGCCCATCTGCGAGTGACCGGCCGTGCTGGTAGGTGGATCTTTTTAAAAGAGAAAAGCTCTCATTAGGACCGAAAGCACTGGGAATGTGTGGCATGCAGAAGCTTGCTTCCTAGCTGGTGACCCTCCATGAGACAGTTTCCATGTGGCCTCTGTCACCATCACAGAGCTTTACTCCAGTGGTGAAAGCCAGCCCTGCTGCTGCTGCTTCCAGCTAGAAAAGTGAGGGGGGGAATTATCCCAGTCCTTGGGAAAGTGTCCCATTGTTCCCCCTTTTAAAAATATGCCAGAACCACTTAATTTTTCCTGAAGGTGATAGGTAAGAGGCTGCTTTCTCCACTCTGCTGCCGGGGTTAGGCAGTGAGCGTCATGTGTGACGATTTTGGGCCGAGCTAATCCTTCAAAGTTCTGGGTGGTCTTCTCAGTTCCCCCCTTCTCTCATCCACATTTCCACTGCAATATAGGTAGAACTGAGCACATTTTATTTCCACCATTTGGGGGCCTGGTTTACCTAGAAAGTAATCTTTTGTTTCTCTGATAAATGGGGCATCCCCCTCCAGGCCAAGAACACGTCTCAGCATTCAGTTAGCCCTCTTTGGACTTGCTTCCTGATTGGAAATTTGGAAAAAGGACTGCAGCAGTAGCACAAGGTCCTTAGGGAGTTACCTACCTTTCGATGTGAAATTAGGAAGGTTCAGGGAAGCAGACAGGAGAAGCTGAAGGGAGAAAGAGGGCTGGTAGGGCTTTCCCAAAAGAGAAAGACTTTTCCCAGAGGAGGCTTGCCCCTCAGACTAGAGTAGGAGAGGAGAGATGTCCCTCCTCTGAGAACTTTTAATTCAGATCAGCAGCAGATCAAAAGGGAATTTAGCCACCCACCTTTCTAGATTTGATTGTGTCCCTCGGAGCCAGCTGTTCCTTGAACAGCTTTTCTCTGGCAAACCCATTCTTCACAGCATCAGACCCCTCTTGGCTTAGTGTGAGTTATCCAGCGTGAAAATGAATCCTGCTTGGGCGTTGGGGCAACAGAGCAAGTGGTGAAGAGGAACGCAGCCTTGGCTTTGTCTCTCCAGCCTCTCCTGCACTGGCTTTGTGGGCTGCTGGGGAAGGGGCCCGAGCAAAGCTGTTGTCATCAGTACTGCCCAACAGCACTCCAGAAGGGGGGTGGGAGTGGGGAGGGGCCTGGGGGCGTGGGTAAAGAGGGGACAAGCAGACTTTCAATCTTCTCCGAATGTGAAATTGGCATTTTGCTTTTCTGACCTGCCTTTCCCTTCTACTAAATCAGTGTTCTCGAAATATTTAAGGCAGTAAGTAGGTTAGACTTCATGAAGTATATGTGTATGTGAATACTCACAAATTGTATAATAAGGTGCATGTTTTCATTGTTTACCCATTTACTTAAATTCATTTATCCTGGTGCTCATGATGGCCATGGTGATTAGGAAGCAGTTGTAACTGGGACTTCAGAGATTGAGGGCCCTGAGGTTTTCCTCTGAAGGTCCCCTCTGATTGGGTTTGAATTTGCCTTCTCTTATCAACTTGCAGGGCAGAGAAGGGTTGGGAAGTTTCTAGGGTTTGGTCTGCTGATTTGGTGCAGAATCTGGGATTGTTTTAGCCTGCTGCCCAGGGAAATGGACAGAGAGCAACTCTGACCTTGTATCTGTGATTTGTTTACACTCACTTTTCCCCTTTCTCTCCCCTCCTGCTAAAGAAACAGCTGGGTCTTTTGAGGGGAAAAAAATCAGCTCAGAAAAGTCCCCTCTGCCACACAAATCTCAGAAAGTGCTTTTCTAATACCGAACATCTCTCTGATCAGCATTATCAGTTCTTGTTTCATGATGAGCATCGGAAGTGTGAAGACGCTGGCTAAAGCGGACGTTCAGTGGGGTTTTCTGTGCATTCTGACTTTGGTGTACTTCCTCCCACCACCCTCTCCCAGCCTCCCCCCACATCCCTCCACGTGGGTTTACATAATCTGAATGATGCTTTATTGCCTAATTAGGGTTGCCTTCATCATGCTGCAGGGTGGTGTTTGGGTTTCTGTTTTCCACAGGACAAATAAAAGTGTTTATGAGGAGAAAATGTCACCGATAGAAAGCCAGTGAGTAGAGAGGAGTGCGAGAATATAAGGCAGGCGTGAGAAAAACGCCCAAGAGTGCCAAATATGCCTGATGCGCCCGGCGCCGGCCCAGGCTGGGATGTAGGCGGCTGTCAGTTCTGTCTGGGAAGGCTCTGCTTGGCTCCTTCCATCCCACGCTGCTCTGGAGATCACATCCACAGGAAATAGTCTCCATAATCCAGGGCTGAAGCAAGCCTGGTCTCCTGTCTTCGACCAGAGCAGGTAGAAAAAAGGTGCCCAAATGCCCGGCACTCTTAGGCGGGCTGCAGAGGAGCATCTGCCAAAATGTTGTGAAAGCTTCCCCGTTCTCCGAGGCCGCCACTTCGGCCCTATTGTTTTCTCTTCTAAGAATCTCCTGGAGCCGGGAAAGTTTCCCTAAGTACTGTTGCTGCCCAGTGGGGGCAGTGGGGAGGGTATGTATCGATAGGGAACTTAAGGGAGTTGTGGTAACCATAGCAACAAAGCATCCTGCTGGTCCAAGGCTGAGACAACTTTGGTCATGATGGCTCCACCCTCGTGCCTTCCTCCTCTCTTCCCTAGGGATCAGGGCCAAAACCAGATGGAGATGCTAACAAATACACCTCAGGGACTCCACAGACTTCTGTTTAATCTCCTGTCTTGGGTGTCAGAGGGATCCGGCGAGATTTCTTCCAGGTGCCCAAAGCCCAGCTCTGTGTCTAGAAAGTGAAAAAGGCAGATGGAGTTTGCAGTGATGTTTTGCCTTGTCGACCACGTTCTCTGCTGGGTTTAGGGTAGGCTGTGAGATGTTGTGAAACCGTCTGGCTCACTACTGGTTTTTCTGGTCTCAGTTCTTTCATATCTCACTTGCCACCAAGACAAGCAGATCAAGAAACCACCGCTGTGGATGCACAGAAGGTGATGCTCACTAACTACCTCTCTGGGTGGTGTCCTCCCCGTGACATAGCATTTGTGCTCCGTCCCAGGCCGTTTCCTTAAAAGCCCTTAGTTCCTTTGTGTGCTCTGAGAGGGAGAGCGCCTTTCCTCGGGAGTCTCCAGCAAGGCTGTGAGGAGAAGCAGTAAGTGTAATAATCCAGAGCACGTTTTAAACTTATTCTAGCGCCTTCACCTCCGTGATCTCACCCCATCCTTGTGGTAGCCCCGTCAGAAAGGCCCAGCAAGTATTATCCCCATTTGACAGATGAGGAAATGGAAACCTTGGGGACATGGCCTGATTTTGGAAGGTGAAGGATCCTCACTGTGATTGGCTCTTCATTCCAGTTATTAGGGTGAGGTTTGTACCTTACCCAAGAGGATAGAAGAGGAAGTCTGGCTGTGAATTTGAAGTATTGAATAATCCCTGGGGCCCATGTGGAGTGAATAATCCACGGGACCCTTGTGGAGTCTGTGAAGGCCCTGGCCAAGGCTCCCAAAGCCCATGGCACAGAAGGCCACCTGTGCTGGGGGAGAGGGGAGACTCAGACCAAGGGAGGGGGCCTGCCTTCCTAGCTCTTACCAAATGACTTGCTGGTGCTCATGAAAAAAAACAACTTGGGGGAAAAAGGGAAACTTTTATCTTGAATGTCTTTTTTTGTTTTTGTGTAGTTTAGCTAAATGGAATTTAAATTTTGTGTGACTCACTTCTTTTTATGTCATCATATGATAACACTTATTTTTTCCCTTGTTCCGACTTTCTCTCAGATGAGTGAGTCTGAAATCAGAGTCTGAGAAAGTTTGAAATACTCTTCTCTGGGTTTTATTTTGCTTTGGGTTTTAGTAGAGATTAGGATGTCTCTGGAAGTATGAGAGTAAAGGGACTGAGGAGAAGCTAGAATTTTAAATATTTCAATATTAAGATTATAGAGTTGAAAAGGACCCCAGAGGCCTTCTAGTCCAATCCCCTCATTTTTTATTTGAGGAAACTGAGGTCAAGGGAGATTAAGTGATTTTACCCAGAGTCACACAGGAAGTGCCAGACCGGGAATCTTATCTCTGGGGCATCTTCACCTACAGTTTGTATTCTACTCATACACCAGAATGAGCTCTTAGCTCTCAGCAATGAGAGAGATTCCTGGCCTCTCCCATCAGGCTTCAGGAGTTCCCCATGCTGATGGTCATTTTTTTACGTTTCTAAATTGTTCATCAACAAAAGGAAAACTGAATTCGGAGTTTTTTACTGTAGCACCACAGTGTGATATACTGTTACTTTTCTGGTTTTAGTTTATTGCATAAGTGGGTTTATTGTGAGTTTTGTTCATTCTTTCAGGGTTCATTTCAGCAAAAATTTCAGATTTGCTTTGGGATAAACTTCAGACAATAGAAATCTTTACATCCCTTTGTCTTTGTGTGAAAGGCAGTCCCACTGCGCCATACATCACCCTCTCCATTTTTCTGCTATCCAAAAGCACATTTCCACCAGCTGTATTCAACACTACAATGCATTTTTTATATATATTTGCAGCCAAAACAATAAAAACTTATTTTTTGGAAGAGCTTGTGCTGTGACTTGTATGATTTTTTAATTCAACTTTGATCATAGGAAGGTATGCTGAAAAAAGTGAGGAAAAAACCCTTTCAGTGGTAGATTGGGGGAAGGAAGAATAAAGGGAGCCCGGTACTGAGAAGAGGGAGTGACCAAGCTTGTGAAGAAGCCCCCTAGACCCCTTGAGAGATCCAACCAAGGACCCCTATCAACAGGCTGCCACTCCGATGAGGAGGAGGAGTTAGCCTTTATGGGGGCACTTGAATGTTTGCAAAACATGTTGCATAGATGATGGTCTCCTCTAAGCATCACAGACGGTTGAAATATGAAACTAAGAAGAATAAATGAGAAAAGGTCAGTGACTTATCCAGAGTCACATAAGCTAGAAATCCGGGTCAGGATTTGAACTGAGGTCTTCCTGGCTCAAGGCTAATCATGCTCCACACACTGTGCCATTAAGGGTCCTCCTACCAACTGACCCCACTTCCTCCATTTTGTTTCTCTGCCTAGAGTCCTGCATCGGTGAGTGACTCCCGGGCCGTCCCAGGAGCTGCCCTTGGTGACTGTCCATATGATCCTGCAGGGAGGGCACCTGAAATGGCTGTGAAGGCCACCCTTGCAGACACTCCCGGAAGTTAGAGAAACTTTGCTTAGTTTCTACATTTAGAGCAGAGGTGCTGTTTTTGATCCTCTTGGTGTTGGGAGGTGCTGCCTTAATTCAGGGAGATGCAGTTCCCAGAAGTTTTGGCAACTTCGCCCCACACGAGAGGTGACCCCTGTAGCAGGAGGCCCCTTCCGGGGCCACCCCAATCCTATGATCACACAGCCTGCTCCTGTCAGATCCAAATCTGTTGACTAAGGGTACTAGAAAGAGGCCCTTGTCTTATCAAACTGACATCTCATTCAAGAGGAAAATGTATTTATCTTAAATAGAAAAAATATGAATTCATTACACAAAGTAAAAGTTTCGCTTAATGAAAGAAAGCTGATGAATCCCAGGCTCCTTTTCTGCACTTGGCTTTGTTTTGTTAATTACCAAATTTGAGGGTTCTTGGGAAGGACATTAGAGAGTCTGGAACTGTTGGGGGACAGAGAGAAACATAAAATAATGAGATCTGGGGGGTAGGAGTGTGGAGGGATGAGATGAAGTCAAGTGGTTGACCAAGAGCAGAGACTACAGAACCGAGAGACTTTGTCAATCATTTCTGAAACTAGACGGGATGCAATTATTCTGTGAGTGAAGGCCATGTCCTGTTTACCTCGATCAAGGTCTGCTCTGAGCAGGCACTCGAAACACCCAATGGGTTGTGATTCCAACCAGGAACCAAATCAAGAAACATTAAATGTGCACGATATGCCTAAAATTCAAAAAGTTCCAGTCCTCAAGGAGCTTACATTCTACTTGGCTGCTATTGTTAACAACATTTTTTTAAATAAAGCTTTTTATTTACAAAACATATGCATGGATAATTTTTCAGCATTGATAATTGCAAAACCACCTGTTCCACTTTTCCCCTCCTTCCCCCATCCTCTCCCCCAGATGGCAGGATGACCAATACATGTTAAATATGTTAAAGTATATATTAAATACAATATATGTATACATATTCATACAGTTGTCTTGCTGCACAAGAAAAATAAGGTCAAGGAAAAAAAACCTGAGAAAAAACAAAATGCAAGCAAACAACAGCAGAGAGAATGAGAATGTTATGTTGTGCTCCACACTCAGTTCCCACAACCTCTCTCTGGGTGCAGATGGCTCTCTTCATCACAAGATCATTGGAACTGGCATCAATCATCTCACTGTTGATGAGATCCACATCCATCAGAATTGATCATTATATAGTATTGTTGTTGCAGTATATAATGCTCTCCTGGTCCTGCTCATTTCACTCAGCATCAGTTCATGTCAGTCTCTCCAGGTCTCTCTGTATTCATCCTGCTGGTCGTTTCTTACAGAACAATAATATTCCATAACATTCATATACCACAATTTATTCAGCCATTCTCCAACTGGGCATCCACTCAGTCTCCAGTTTCTGGCCATTACAACAAGAGCTGCCACAAACATTTTTGCACATGTGGGTCCCTTTCCCTCCTTTATTATCTCTTTGGGGCATAAGCCCAGTAGAAACACTGCTGGGTCAAAGGATATGCACAGTTTGATAACTTTTTAGGTATAATTCCAAATTGCTCTCCAGAATGACTGGATCTGTTCACAGCTCCACCAACAATGCATTAGTGTCCCAGTTTTCCCACATCCCCTCCAACATCCGTGTTGACAACAATTCTAACATGGCAACCCATCAAAGGAAGGTGGGGAAGGAGAGGAAGGAGAGGATACCTGGAGGAGGGCATGGTGGATATTGTCTGAGTAACAGAGCCCAGGTAGGAGAGAAGGCGGGCTAACCTGAGCATCGCCTAAAATGGAGGTTGGGGAAGAACTGGCCAATCAGAAGGTGACTGCAGGGGTGGAGTGTCTCCATTGAAGACCAGTAGAATGAACTTCCAGAGCAAGGAGGCCACGGGATCAAGTAAATTCCCAGTGTTGAATGAATGCAAATGTATATAAATAGGGAATAACTAACAAAGGTGAATTAAGAGGAATCAAGAAAGACTTCCGATAGGAGGTGGAAACCAGGAAGGTCTTTAGTGGAAGAAGGATGAACAGTTGCCAGAGGTTTACCCAGTGTGGGGGAGACATTTATCTCAGTTTCTTGCGAAGTAATGAAGAGACCAAGGAAGCTCGTCCCATCATCCCTTGCCCTCCGTTTATGGCCAGCCAGCCCCCATTTTCAAATCACACATTTCCCTGTTGATACGCCTTGTCTTCTCACATTCTTTGAAATCTCTCATTTGTTGTTCGTGGCGGCCCTCTTTGTAGTGGCCAGAAACTGGAAACTGAAGGGACGCCCATCAGCATCAGCTGGGGAATGGCTGAGTAAGTTCTGGTAAATGAATGGTATGGAATGTTATTGTTCTGTAAGAAACGATCAGGAGGAGGATTTCAGAGAAGCCTGGAGAGGCTGACAGGAACTGATGCTGAGTGAGATAAGCAGGACCAGGAGATTGTGTACAGGGCAACAGAAGGATTATATGATGATCAATTCTGATGGACGTGGCTCTCTTCAACAATGGGATGATTCAGGTCAGTTCCAATTATCTTGTGATGAAGAGAGCCAGCTACACCCAGAGAGAGGACTGTGGGAACTGAGTGTGGACCACAATATTAACATTCTCCCTCTTGTTGTTTGCTTGCATTTTGTTTTCTTATTCATTTTCTTTTTTGATTTGATTTTTCTTGTGCAGCAAGAAAACTGTATAAATATGTTTACATATATTGGATTTAACAAATATTTTGCCATGTATAACATATATTGAATTACTTGCCATCTAGGGGAGGGAGTAGGGAGAAGGAGAGGAAAATTTGGAGCACAAGGATATGCAAGGATCAGTATTGAAAAATTCTAAATGCATGTTTTGAAAATAAAAAGCTTTAATAATAATAAAAAAATTAAGAAGATATCTCATTTGTATGGTAATTGCCACAATGAGAGGAGAAAGTCTGGGAGATTTCTGGCATATTGGGTAGACCCATAGCTAATTTAAGAGATCACAGGTTGGACACCTGTGGAGGGGGATGGTCTGCAGATTTAGACAGTCAGGATCCTGAAGTGACAGCACAGGGTCGTCTGGGAGCAGCCTGGTCACACCCACCACAAACCCCCTCCGTGTATGTTTTCGGTCACAGAGTCATAACTGATATTCAATGAAAGTTTGTTAAATGAATGGTTAATTCTCCCAGGTTTGAGCCTCGGCCCTCTTCTCTACATTCTAAGTAAGCTTATTAACTCCTATGGGTTTAACAGTTCTTTGTACTAATGATTCACATACACACATCTTTGTATACATACATACATATATACATAGATATAAACATAGATATCAATGAACGTTAAGTAGGAAAAGGACTTCTATTGTTCATGGTGGATTTTTAAAATGGAAGTCCTTTATAAAGTCCACATTTAGTTTTAAAATTAACTCAGATTTACATGGAGCAGGCTGTACATGTAAAAGAAATGATTTTATTTTTTACAAAGTAGCAGATATTTTAAATTATTATTCCTCCCTCCCACTTCCACAAACCAATCCTAAATCCCTGGATATAGATTATTTGGTTTCTGTTCACCTTTGGGGCAAGCTGAGTGCATCAAAAGAAAAAAAGTCTGCATTGCGAAACCATATGGGCCATTTAACGGAATTAAGCACACAAGTACTCACACTTTTGCTCCATTTCCGATCTCCTGGAAGCCTCTGTTGAGCTTCTTGTAAATGATAAAGGAAAGCAGAAGCCCCTGCCTGCCCTCTGAGAGCTTCTAAAGCAAGGGATTTCAGCTACATGGGCTTGAGTTTGTTGCTCTCTCTGAGGAAACAAATGTGATGATCTTATTTGGCAATGAATGGATGAACTCTCCTGATTTGATGGAGAGGAAGGCTGTGATAGGGGCACAGGGGACTCTGAGGGCCCCAGAGATTCCAAAGAAAGAAGAGGGCATGAGAAGAGTAGGATATAAGGAGAAAAGGGCATGAGAAGAATCATGGGAAATCAAGAAAGGCTGGGTCTTAATAAGGAAAAAGGTAGCATCTTGTGTTGTATCACATAGGGCCCCACAGAAGTGAGAGCAGCTATTTCTTGCTGTCCTGATTCCCAGCCACATTTGGCTTTTAGTCTCAATTCTAACATTAACTGGTCACAATGTGACACTGGACAGAATAATTTTGCCTTTGATCTCTCTGAATTTGTTTCCTCATTTATAAAATAGTAAACTTGAACTGGGGCATCTAGGGCATTGTCCATCCCCAAACGGATCTGTTTTTATTAGGGCTTTGAAGAAAATTTGAAAAATTTAAGGGAAAAAAATTTTCAGAAATGGAAGAATTTGGAAATTAGAAAAAAAAAAAGAATCCAAAGGGGGATGAAGTCATAACCTTATTTTAGAGAGGGAATTGGGTACAAAGTGTCTACAATCATTGGGAATAGCAGGAATAAGGCTGGCCTTTCCTTTTAGATGTTCTTTCAATCCCATCTTTTCCCATCCCTCTTCCTTTAGTCCCGGAACCAGCTAGTCAATATTTCCATCGAGTTGTAGACCTATTCCCACAATATATCCATTCAGAACAGACTGAACATGTATCAAAAGTCATAATTTATTAGATATATTCAGAGGATTCTATACAGATTTTCATCATCATCCAATAAGTAAAACATATATAAAATACATAAATAAAGTACAAGTAAAATAAATATCAATAAATTAAAAGGGATGCTCTCGGCATGTTGTGAGACATGTTGAGGACAAAACATAGGGAACTATGATTCCACTGATAAAAGGAATTCCTCACATAATAGGTACATATAGAAAAACACAAGTTGATTAATAATAATAACAACAGGTGGAATTTGTATAAGACTTTAAGGTTTACACAGAACTTTCTCTCCATTATTTTCATTTGTTCTTCTTAATACCCTGGGGAGTTAGACGTTATTATCACCCTCATTTTATAAAGGAGGAAATGGCCCAAGAAAGACAAATTAATGTATTTCAGCTCACAGTCACGTAGCTGGTAAAAATCGGAGAAGGGACTGGAATCTAGATCTTTCGGGTTCCAAGTTCAACATTGTTTCTCTGAATATAAATTCATTATCTTGGTGGCTTTATATAAATAAGGATTAATTAATAACAATATAATAAAAGCATGACATTAAAATCCCTAATCTTTAAACCTTGTTTTCTGCCCCTTTGGAGGAGACTGTGAAATAATTTATTATAACTTAGTGAGGTCACCATTAAAAAAAAATTTTAAAGCATTTTTAAAAAATGCTTTTATATTCCCAGAATGGAAAATAATTTCACTGATAGAATGCTCCCAACACCAGATCTCAGAGGGCTGCCTTGAACACTGAAAGGGTCGGGGCCAAGGGCCAGCGTGTCAAAGGCAGGATTTGAAAGCAGGTCTTCCTGGCAGCCATTACACCGTGTATGCCTTTTTAGTGTAAAAATTTTAAAGTCCTCTAGAAACGTGAATTATTTTCACCATTTTTCATGGTTTGTCTACAAATGTCGGCCATTTTTATGGCCTTGAATGGGACTGACTGGATGAAGTCTTCTCAGTTTATGAGAGGAGGCCTAAGTCACATGATCCCTGTACCCAGAGCGGGAGGATGAGGTCTTGGACCTCCGGTTTCAGGAAGTCACACGATCCCCACTCCCAGTCTTGAACCCTGGGCTGCAGGGAGTCACGTGGTCTCTGAAGTCAGGTCCATGGGAAGCAGACA
Source organism: Sarcophilus harrisii (assembly GCF_902635505.1). Classification (NCBI taxonomy): domain Eukaryota; kingdom Metazoa; phylum Chordata; class Mammalia; order Dasyuromorphia; family Dasyuridae; genus Sarcophilus; species Sarcophilus harrisii. The sequence goes on along the minus strand of NC_045426.1, from coordinate 686,342,184 downwards.
ATATTGGTGACCATTGGTCAAGGAGGGTTACTTCCTTTCAGTCTATCCAATGAGAGGGCTTGGGTCTTTTGTTATTTAAACCTGAGAAGAAGCTGGTCAGGTTCAGGGCAGGAGGTGGGATGGCTCCCAGGTATGTCTGAGCCTCTCCCTGCAGGGATTAAATAAATGCTTTCTCTATGTACCTGAAGAAGTCTCTGATCAGTTCATTTGAGGAACCTGTCTAACACATAGGTTCACAGTAAAATGATGGCGGTTCTCATAGAGATGTGTCACAAAATGGAAGAACTTTTTAAAGGCATTCAAAGCAAAAAGTTTCTTCTTAAACGCATCCGAAGGAGGAATATCCAAAGGAGAAGAAGTTGTGTCTGTGGCAGACAAGCTTACTTGGAGACTCTCTAGCTGAGCGATGAGATGAATTACGTCGTTTTTGATATCGCTAGAGAAGTCCATTTCTAATTCTTTTATCTGTTGCAACTTTTTCAGAAATATATTGCTGTAATTACAGATTGCTGAACGATTTAGCTCAGGTCCATAGAGTTCTAAAGATTCAGTTTCATTTTGCAAGGAATTTTCCAGATTTTTCTAGGAAGTAAGATGAAAAGGATCAAGGTCAATCAATAAGCATTTTAAAGTGCCTACTATATGCTAAGTACTGAGAATACAAGCATTTTTAAATGCCTACTATATTCTAAGTATTGAGAATACAAGCATTTTAAGTGCCTACTATGTGCTAAGTACTGAGAATACAAGCATTTTAAGTGCCTACTATATTCTAAGTACTGAGAATACAAGCATTTTAAGTGCCTACTATGTGCTAAGTACTGAGAATACAAGCATTTTTAAATGCCTACTATATGCTAAGTACTGAGAATACAAGCATTTTAAGTGCCTACTATATTCTAAGTACTGAGAATACAAGCATTTTAAGTGCCTACTATGTGCTAAGTACTGAGAAATACAAGCATTTTAAGTGCCTACTATATGCTAAGTACTGAGAATACAAAGAAAGAAAAGCTCCTGTCTTCTAGGAGCTTATAGAATAACTTCATTCTTCATCATAATCATCAGAGGTGTTTATTCAGCTCCTAGACAGTGATTCCAGGGGTCTAGAGAACTTGGATAAGGAAATTCTCTTGACCAAATGCTGAATACAAACCAGGTAATTCCCACAGCCCCTACGGTGTGCCAGGCACTCTGCTAAATTCTTTTGAAATTATCATCTCATTTGAGCCTCACAGTAACTTTGTGTGGCAGGGAAACTAAGTGGTACAGGGATGGAGCACTGGGCGTGGAAACCTGACTTCAAATCCAGTCCCAGATAGTGACCGCACGGCACTGAGCGAGTCATTTTCGCTCAGCTTCTTTGGCTGGAAAATGGGACCCTCCTGGTCGGAGTTATCATGAGGATCAAATGAGATGATATAATGTTTGTAAAAACAGCTGATCAGAGAGACTGGCACATAGTTGTGCTGTATGAATCATAAGCTGCCTCCGGTTACGGGAGTATGTTATAGTGACTATTTGGTTAAGGGAATTTTCTTTATCCAAGAGTGGTTCTCAAAGTGTGATCCAGAGAATTCTGGGAGATGCTGAAACCCTTTCAGAGGATCTACAAATTATCAATTGGGGAGCAGCTAGGTGGTGCAGTGGATAGAGCCCCAGCCCTGAAGACAGGAGGACCTGAGTTCAAATGTGACTTCAGAAACTTAACAGTTGTTTGCTGTGTGATCCCGGGCAAGTCACTTAATCTCAATTGCCTTGTTCCCACCCCTCAAATAAAAAAAAAGCTAAACCAAAATTAGTTTTAATTTCTCATATGGCAAATATCTATAAATATAACCCACATAAACAAAAACTCTTTAGGCAGATCCTCAATTATTTTTAAAGTATAAGGATACTGAGAACTGCTCTATACCAGTGAAATCACTATGTTAAATAGAAATATAGGGCAGTCCCTATCTACAAATTTTGCATTGACTTCTCTGCAGACATGTCTTCCCTGGCCCCCATGTTCCCCTCTGGCACACAGTCCCCCAGTAGAATGTAAGCTTCTTGAGGACAAGGACTAGCTTGTTTTACCTTTGTATCCTCAGCAATTAGCCCAGTTTCTGGCAAATAGACAACACTCAGGGGTGGGCAGGTGACACAATGGATAGAGAACTGGGTGTGGAGTCTAGAAAACTCATCTTATGAGTTCAAATCTAGCCTCAGATACTTCCTATCTGTGTGACTCTGGACATGTAACTTCACCTTGTGTGCCTCAGTTTCCTCATTTGTAAAATGAACTGGAAAAGGAAATGGCAAGTCACCCCAATATCTTTGCCGAGAAAACCCTAAATAGAGTAACAAAGTCACACAACATCAACAACAATAAAAATTGCTAAGTTTGAATGTTTTCAGCTCCTCAATACGGATCATAATTTAGAGCTGGATGACAATCTTAGATTATCTACTCCAGCTCCTTGATTTTAGAAAGACACAGAGAAAAGTGACTTGGCCAACAGAGGTTGGAAATTTGAACTCAGCCGCCCCCACTCCAAATCCACAGTTCTACATAACCTGAAGATTAGCCTCCTCGGATACTTGCAACAAAGTCTTAAAAAAAAAGATTCAAAAGACACTTACATAGTTTTCATAAACCCTTTTAGCAATGTTTTCTAATTCGCAAATTTTTTTCTTCAAAGATAATCTTCCAAGTACCGGGGTTTCCTGCGAAGGAGCCCACCATAACGCAAAACAAAGAATCAACAGGGGAAAAGCTCCTAAGAAAAAGAGAGAATTGACATATCCCGATCAACAAATTATTCCAGAATCTAATCTCCAGATCTCTCCCCACCCATTTCATCCTGGGTCCTTCAATTAATCTGTCAGTCAGTCAATGAGCATTAATGCTTCTATTCTGTGCAGTGAGTGTGATACAAGAAGAAAATTCATTTTTCTGTCGTGAGAGATGTCTTCCTAAACCTCAATTTCCTCATCTGTAAAGTGGAGATAATATTAGCCCCTACTTCACAGAATTGTTGCAAGCATTAAATGAGATTAATTTAGGAACAGGTACTTTGACATGCTGAATAAATGCTATCTGCTATTTGTATATACATATATATATGTAATTCTATATTATACTATTATATTATAGGTCTTTCAAGATAAAAGGTCACACAGCTGGTAAGAGGATTCAGCCTTCTGCTCTCTGATGTTAATTATCTATGTGACCTTGGGCAAATGATTTAATTTCCTCACTTGTAAAATAGGGTTGGATGAAATAGCCTCTGAAGCCCACTTCAGTTATAGATCTGTGATCTCAAATGTCCAAGCCAAAATTTGAATCCAAGTCTCATCTTTTTTTTAAATTATTTTTCTTTCTTTCTTTCTCTCTCTTTCTTTTTAAAATTAAAACCTTTTATTTTTTGAAACATATGCATGGATAATTCTTCAACATTAGCCCTTGCAAAACCCTGTGTTCCAATTTTCTCCCTTCTCCCACACCCACCCCGAGATGGCAAGTAGTCCAATATATGTTAAACATGGTAGAAATACATGTTAAATCCAATATATGTATACATATTTATATAATTATCATGCCGCACAAGAAAAAAAGAGAAGCAAAATAAAATGCAAAAGAACAACAACAGAAAGAGTGAAAATACTATGTTGTGCTCCACACTCACTTCCCACAGATCTCTCTTTGGGTGTATATGGCTCTCTTCATCACTAAATAATTGGAACTGGTTTGAATCATCTCATTGTTGAAGAGAGCCATGTCCAGGTCTCTTCTGATTCTGAGTCCTACTTTCTATTTTGTTATGCTTTTCTAAAACAAGTTCAATTATTTCTAATTCACAAATAGGGAAACTGAGGCTTGAGACTCTCTTGGAATCACATAGCTGGTAACTGTTGGAAACAGAATTATACCAAGTATCTCCTGAGTGTACAAATCAGGCCGCTGACCACAATCTCCCTCCCCCCCCCCACTTTTCTGATGGCAGTTCTACCCTTCAGGAGCTCATTAGAAAGACAAAACAAAGGGTGAGAAATCAAGAATTTTGACCCCAGAGTCAGTAAATGCTCAAAGAAGTGTAATACAATGGAAAGAGCATTGGATCTGAAAGTCAAAGGACTTGGGTTCAAATCCTGAATCCTAGCTCTGCCTTGGACAAATCATTTAAACCATTCTTCACCTTGTTTCCTCATCTGAAAAAAAAAAGAAATGAAGAGAGAGAGAAGAAAGAAAGAATTGCATTGGTTGACAGCCTCTAAATCTGTTATCTAGACCCTCGGGATCCCATTTTTGACAGTAACATTAACTAGACTACCTCTCTATGGTCTCTTCCAACTCTTTGCCATACTCTGTTTTGTGATCTGATGCTCAAGGATTCAAAACTCCTAGAATCTCATAGAAATAGATTGGTAAAATCCATACCTCGATGCCGATCCATAGTCTTGAGAATTTGTTGTGACTTCTTCAGAGTAGCTTCTTGAGACGGATGTGTTAGCCATGGTCCTGAGATGGTATATAAAGGAATCTATTGGATGCCGAGGGTGGGAAAAATGTGGGGTGGTAATCAATTAATTGCGTCATCACTAATGGCAAAGATATTGCTCAGCTTTTCTTCAGAACAGTGGTCAAAACCTCACTCTCTAGTGGCAGCAGCATCTAAACAGGAGGTGGAAAGAAATTTTGAGGTTTACCATTGAGGCTGGCAGGTGACTCAATGTGATCAAGCACTAGGTCTTCTTGGAAAAGATTTGATTAGGCAAATTTAAATAAAAAAAATCAAAACCCAGAATGGATATCTACAAATTCTGTGGAAAAGGTGACTTGTTAGAGCTAGGGAAAGCAGGGGAAGAGAAGAGGAGAAAGGGTCTGACAGGTAGGGAATTCCTTTAGGGGTAAATTGGGTAGACAAACAGTTTAAGTTTCTACTTATTCATAATTTAATCTGGGAGATGGCGGGAAGTGATCTTAGAAGTCCAATATAGTCCATGTGCTCCTGTTTAGCATGGGAAAATGTGCCAAAGATCTGCAAATATGTGCTAAAGAGAGTGTCTTCCTTCTTCTGTGAATGACTGTCCCTGACTGCCTGGACCTCTGCGATATCAGAAAGGTCACTAGGCAGAATTGCCAAAGAGTTAGGCCATTCTTGTTTCCTATTCCCAGAGGAAAAATGCAAAAACTAAAAATTTCCCTCCAACTTCCCATTACTCATTGAGGGAAATTTTATTTTAAACTTTAGGTGATAGGATTCTATGTTTAGAACTAGAAGAGACTGTACAGGCCAGATAATCCAGCCTACATTTTACAGATGAGGAAACTAAGTCACAGAGTTTTTTTTTTTTACAGTCATACAAGTATCTGCCACTAGTTTAGACTCGAGTAAATCACTTTTTCTATTTGAGCATACACTAATTTATAAAATCAGGACAGAGGAGGAGAGAAGACTGTGAACTAGATTGTATCTTCAGTGCCCTCCATATTTCAGTGCCTTGAGACAAAGCTCTATCTTAATTATGTATTTATTTCTCTTCCCCTCCCCCAATAGAATTTAGTGAGGAATAATCACAGGAACTACAGAGTAAGTGGTTTGATTTGTGACAGTCAGTTTTTAAATATTTGGCAGTTTTCTAATATAATATATACTCAAGTTAAATGAAATCTCCCCAGAAGTTATTTTTATTTTTTCCCTTTCTGTTTTCAGGAAGAAGTAAATGATAATAAGAAGCCCTAATCACAGAGTAACTTCTAAACTATGCTGAAGGGTTGATGACATCTACTCCAATCTTTTCCATCTTTTGTCTAAGTGATACAGAAAGTGTGTCTGAGACCTGGGGAGTTCCTCAGTAGTCAAAGGGAAATTAAATTCTAGTCATCAAACTAAAACTTTTGAAGATAGGAAAGTAAATTCACAGGCCTTAGAAAGATTTCCAACAAACTTTGAAACCAAAAAATTTTCTCTGGACAATTCTTACTTAACTAGAAAATTCGATAAACAAAAACCATCCTCCCCCATAGCTCTATCCTCAAAAACCCTAAGTAACGGAAGCTTTTTTTATAGAATTTATTTTAAGTTGTCATTTGCTCTCTCAGCATGGTGTAATGGAAATAACTGCACTTGGAAGTAGGTGATGAATTCAAATCCAACCTAAACAAGTCCTTTTGCCTCTGGTTTCTTCACCTGAAAAATTGAGATGATAATAATTAATAATATTATCTTACTTCACTGGTTTGTTATGATAGAAGTGCTTTCAAAACTTAAGTGCTATATAAATGCTTTTTCCTCCCTTGGGGAAGGGAATGAAAGGATGAACTTAATTTAATTTAATTGGTGCAAAAGTGTCTCAGGGAAGAAATCCCCCAATCAATGCTACTCAGTAACTACTCCAACACTGATAATCAAGAACTTCCTCCTCTCTCTTTTTCCTTATCTCATACTACTCAGATGTCTTTTTTCTATCTCTTCTGTCATTCCTGTTTCACATGAAGAGATGGCTCTTCTCCTTTGCAAGGGAGACTCCTTTACATCCATATTCCATTCTATCTTTTCCAGCACTTTGCAGCTTCTATCATCTCCACTTTTTCACCAATCTTCAATCTCTCAAATATCTCCTAGCTGCTTCTTCACTAAAATCACACTTATGTGTCTCCTTCCTGCTTAGAAAAAAAAAACTCTCATTTGATTTGAACATCTTTGTTAGTTTATTCTCCAGTGTGTGTCTCTTCCCTTTTGTGGTTCAATTTTTTGAGATGGCCATCTACATTGAGTGCCTCTACTGCCTTTCCTCTGTTGTTGCTCTTGTTGTTCAATGTTTCATGATCCATTTGGGATCATGGAAAAGATATCGGAGTGGCTTGCCATTTCCTTCTCCAGCTCATTTTACAGATGAGGAAAGTGATTAAAACAGTTAAGTGACTTACCCAAGGTCACATAGCTAGTAAGTGTCTGAGACCAGATTGAACTCTGTTCTTCCTGACTCTAGGCTGATTCTTCCACACTCTAATTGACCCTCCTTTCTTAAGTGTTCAATTCTCATCAGTCTTCCTTGTGTTCTCATCATTTAACTGAAAATGCTTTCTTCAAATTACCATTGATTTGTTAATTATCAAATGGCCTTTTCTTAATCTTTATCTTTCTTGATCTTTTTATAACTTTTGACATTGCTGACCACCCTCTTCTCCTGGACACTCTTGTGGTTTTTGTGACACTGCCTTCTCCTGGTTCTCTTCTTACCCAAACTCTCCTCCTTATCCTCTGCTGGATCTCCATTAAGGTAATACCTACTAACTGTGGATGTTTCTCAAGGTTTTATCTTGACCTTTCTTCTCTTTTCCCTCTATACTATTTCACTTGGTGATTTCATTAGCTCTCATGAATTCAATTATCAAATCTTTTCCCCCCAAATTTTAAAAACATTTTAATTTAAAGTTTTGAGTTCTAAATTCTTTCTTTCCCTCCATTCCCTCCCCCCGCTCCCTGAGAGGGTAAACAATCAGCTATAGAAATACATTTGTAATTATGTAAAACATTTCCATATTAGTTATTTTATATCAGATGACTCAAATAAAAGAAAAAAAAACAAAGAAAGGAAGTGAAAAATAACATACCTCAGTATGTATTCAATCAATAGCAGTTCTTTTTCTGGAAGTGAATAATATGCTTCATAATTAGTCCTTTAGGATTGTCTTAGACCATTGTATTGCTGAGAATAGCCAAGTAATTTCCCAGTTCTTCATCACTGTACAATATTGCTATTACTGTGTATAACATTCTCCTGCTTCTGCTTACTTCACTATGCATCTGTCTATATAAGTCTTTTCAGGTTTTCCTGAAACAATCCTGCTTGTCATTTCTTATACCAAAATAATATTTCATTAGAATTATATACCACAACTTGTTTAGCTACCCCACTGTTAATGAGCATCCCTTGGACTCTAAATTCTTCACCAGCACAAGCACTGCTATCAATATTTTTGTAAATGTAGTTCCTTTTTTGGATGTCTTTGAGATATAGACTCAACAGTGATATTCCTGGGTCAAAGAGATAGCTCTTTGGGCAAATTGCTCTTCAGAATGGTTGCATTGGTTCACAACTCTACCAACAATGCATTAGTATCCCCATTTTTTCACATACACTGACCCCCTGTGAAGTTGTACCTCACAGGTTTTTTTTTCATTTGCATTTCTCGAATCAATAGTGATTTGGAGGATTTTTTTCATATGACCATGATAGCCTTGATTTCTTTGTCTGAAAACTGCCTATTCATATCCTTTGACCATTTGTCAATTGGGAAATAATTTGCATTTTTATGAATTTGACTCAATTCTAAATGTATTTGAGAAATGAGACCTTTATCAGAGATATTTGTTGCAAAATTCCCCTCTCCAGTTTTCTGCTTTCTGTATAATTTTGGTTGTATTGGTTTTGTTTGTGCAAAAATGTTTTTATATAATCAGAATTACCTGTTTTACATTTTGTAATGCTTTCTATACTTCTTTGGTCTTAAATTCTTCTCTTATCCATAAATTTGACAGATAACCTATTTCATGCTGTCTTAATTTGCTTATAGTTATCATCCTTTATGTATAAATCATGTACCATCTTGATATTATTTTATTATATGGTTGAGATGTTTGTCAAGTTTTCCCAGCAGTTTTGGTCAAATAATGAGGTTTTGTTCCAAAAGTTTGGATCTTTGGGTTTATCATATACTAGACTATTATGATCATTTACTAAAATGTAATTTGCATCTAATCTATTCCACTGATCCACCATTATGTTTCTTAGCCAATACCGTATTGTTCTGATAATCATTGCTTTATAATACAATTTGTGATCTGAGATGGCTAGACCACCTTCTTTCACACTTTTTTCATTAATTCCCTTAATATCCTTGAAATTTTGTTCTTCCAGATGAATTTTATTGTTGATAGTTATTGATATGGTGCTGAATAAATAGATTATTTATTTAATAGATTATAAAGATAGAATTGTCATTTTTGTTATAGTGACTTGACCTACTTATGAGCAATTAATATTTTCCCAATTGTTTGACTTTTTAAATCATCTTTATGGAGATGATTCTCAGATTAATTCATCTAGCCCTAACTTTCAGAACGAAATCACCAACTACTTATTGGACTAGATGTCCCATAGATATGTCTAAAACTAAACTCAATAATCTTTCCCTCCAAATCCCTGCTCTTTCCAAACATCTGTATTATTATCAAGGGTTCTAATTTCAAATTTCTGCATTATTATAAAGGGTTTTAATCATTTTTGTTTGAAACCTTGTCATCATCCTTGACTTCCACTCCACCTACTCCACATAACCAAAATGCCAAGTCTTTTTATTATTCCCTTCACAACATCTTTTAAATATATCACTCTTTCTTTTCACTCAAATAGCAGCCACCCTGGTGAAATCCTTTCGCATATATATTATTGCAATAAGTTTCTGCTTGATCTCCCTGCCCCAAATCTTTCCCTGCTCCTATCCATCTCGATTCAGATATCAAAATTATCTTCCTGACCATGTCATTCCTTATTTTTTTATATTTTATTTTTCCAAATCCATTCAAAGATAATTTTCAACATTTACTTTTTAAAAACCTTGGCTTCCAAAATTTTTCCACTCTCTTTTACTTTCCCTCCTCCCCAAGACAGCAAGCAATTCTATATAGGTTAAACATACAATTCTTCTAAACATATTTCCATACTCATCATGCTGCACAAGAAAAATCAGATCAAAAGGGGAAAAAAACAAGCAAACAACAACAACAACAACAAAAAGGTAAAAATACTATACTTTGATCCACATTCAGTCACCATAGTTCTCTCTCTGGATTTGGATAGCTCTTTACATCACAAGTCTACTGGAATTGTCTTGGATCTCCTCATTGTTGAAAAGAGCCATGTCCATCAGAATTGATTATCACACAATGTTGCTATTACTGTATACAATGATACATTGGTTCTGCTCACTTCACTCAGCATCAGTTCATGTGTTTCTCTAGGCTTTTCTGAAATCATCCTGCTTGCTCATCATTTCTTATAGAAAAATAACATTCCATAGCATTCGTATACCATCACTTCTTCAGCCATTCTCCAATTAATGGATATCCATTCAGTTTCCAGTTTCTTGCCACTACAAGGAGGTCTGCCACAAACATTTTTGCACATATGAGTCCCTTTCCCTCCTTTAAGATCTCTTTGGGATATAAGCCCAGTAAAAACACTGCTGGATCAAAAGGTTTGATAGCCCTTTGGGCATAGTTCCAAATTGCTCTCCAGAATGATTGGCTCACTTCCCAATTCCAGCAACAATTCATTAGTGTTTCAGTTTTCCCACATCCCCTCCAACATTTGTCATCTTAGTCAATCTGAGAGGTGTAAAGTGTAATCTCAGAGTTATCTTAATTTGCATTTCTCTCATTTTTTTTCACGTGACTAGAACTGGTTTTAATTTCTTTATCTGAAAATTGTCTGTTCATATTCTTTGCATGTCATCTTTTATTCAGTAAACTTTGATGGTTCTCTACTACCTCCTCAAGAATCAAATATAGAATCTAGCTTTTAAAACCCTTTATCACTGCCCCTTTCCTGCCTTTCCCATAATCTTTTCCCTTCCATGTGTTCTAGGACAGGACTTCTTAAACTGTTTCCACTCACGACCGCTTTTCACCCAAGAAATTTTTAAATGACCCTGAACAGATAGGTATATAAAATTGGTATACAAACTAAACATTTATTGATAATAAACCACAAAGAAACTTATTTTTAAAAATTCTTTGATATTTTGCCATTTGTTAAAGATGAAGCAAATTTTCATACTGATGAGATGGATATGCTTGTTTATTTTTATGTAAAGAATTAAATCTTGTAATATTTTATATCTTTTGCTGCTGTCAAATTTTCTCTGATCCCCACATTCAGTTAAGTGACCCCATATGGAGTTAGACTTCACAGATTAAGAAGCTTTGTTCTAGGGCCTGAATGCTCCTCATAAAGGACATTCTTCTCACCACATCTAGAACATTCTCTCTCACTTTCCTCTTTCAAGATTCAGCTCAAATTCTATTTTTAAAAATTTTAATTTTAAACAACTTTAAAAAAGCAACTTAGAAAAACTTTAAAAAGTTAGATTTAAACTAAAAATAGTGCTTTACAGGATGATTTCAGAGAGTCTTGGAGAGACTTATATGAATTGATGCTAAGTGAAATGTACAGAACCAGATCAGGAGATCATTGTACACGGCAACAAGAAGATTATACGGGGACCAATTCTGATGGAATTTTCAATAATGAGATGATTCAGGCCAATTCCAATGGTCTTGTGATGAAGAGAGTCATTTGTACCCACAAAGAGGAGTGTGGGAACTGAGTGGACCACAACGTAGCATTTTCACTTCTTTTGTTGTTGTTTGTTTGCATTTTGTATTCTTTCTCTTTTTTTTCTTTTTTGAACTGATATTTCTTGTTGCAGCACGGTGCTGCAGCATCCATACAGATGAGATTCTTGACCCCATCATTGGAAGGCGGGCCATCTGGGCCAAGGCTTGCACCACACCGGGCTTTTCCTGCAGCAGAGCCTCCTCCCCAGACGTAGTTTGGGCCTGGGCCAGGACACTGCCAAAGGCAGCACAATCATCGCAATTGGAGCTGCTGGAGTGGAAATTGAGCCGGGCAGGTTTTGGCGGAGTGTGCAGAGTGGGGGAAGGGTATCCTCGTGGAAACCTGTGTCTCCTCTCAGATCATAAATGTCGCACTCCCAAGATGAAGATGGGGTAGAAGGTCCTGAGAACAAGGCTCTCGGTAGCCTGGACCTCTTCCTGGGGAGCCATTGGCAGCAAAGGCTCCCTGGCACTCAAACGAGTCGTGTGAAGGACCCGAAGGGAAAAGGATTCTTGATGTCTCGAGGTCCCAGCATGCAATGGTTGGTGTGGATCCTCCCGGGAAGAGCGGGATCCGGGAGATGCTCGTCCTCCACAGCTGCAGGAGAGTGCCCACAGCGATGGCACGCCGCATCTCCCGGGGTACTCGTGGAACGCCACCGGCCAGCTGGCAGATGGCATCCTGGCTCTCACTGCGGGTGCTGCGGCCAGGCTGAGGCCCTCTCCGGGGGGCCTCTCTTGGTTTGGGGAGCTTGGTAGGGGAAGCGCTTGCTTCACACCCTGGACCAGGCGGCAGTGCCGGTGCATGCTGGCCGAGCTTGACTGCAAGGGGTAGGGGCCCCATGCACCTGGCCAGACCGGGCTGCAGCTGCTGGAGGCCGGGGGGAGCGCAAGCCCCAATGAGAGGCACTATGCCCCCCTCCAGGACCACCCTTGCCCTCAGCCTCCCAACCCAGGGCCGCCCCGTGCAGTGGTGCCCACCGCATGGCCTCTCCAGTTCTACTTTTTCCTTCTCACTTCCCCTTTTCTCTCCACACCCCAGCTTGTGCCTTCTCTCTGAGATTACCCCCTCACTTCTGCCATATAGATCTTGCTCACAGACAAGCTGTTTTTCAGGGGGGACAGATACATTGTCTTCTCTTGCTCCTTGAAGTGGAGACCATGTTTTTGCTATCTTTGTACCCTCACGGTTTAGCGTAAAAAACAAAACAAACAAACAACAACAACAATAACAAAGCCCACTTAGCACGGTGCCTGACAATAATAGATGCTATATAAATACTTATAACCTCCCTTGCCTCATCTGTACAGTAAAGAAAATCATATAATGACTTTATTGGGATTTTTTGATGATTTAGATTACTGGTTTGAGTCTTGTATTTTGGGTGCATTAGAGGGAAAAAGAACAAGACTTAAGGATGCGATTTATTGGGGTTGGAAAAAATGGGAAATTGCACTTCCTATAGTATGTGAGTTTTCTGCTAATGAGAGGATGAAGTATTTCCTGTCTCTTTACATATTACTCCCCTCACATTCTTTTCTGTCCAGTGGCCTGGCCTACTAGTGACTTCACAAACAAGACCCTCCATTCCTCAGCTTTGGGCATTCACTCCGGCTGTCCCCCTGGCTGCCTCCTGGTTTCCTTCAAGTCCCAGTTTAAATCCCACCTATAATCACTCTTAATGTTGGTTATTTACCATTTATCCTGTATAGATCTTGTTTGTATATTTGCTTTTAGCACAACTGAGGACACAAAGAAAGGCAAAAGAAGGTTCTTGCCCTCAAAGAGTTTACCATCTAACAGAAACGGCAAGTAAACAAATCTATACAAATAAGAATAAATAGTAAATAAATGGGGCAGCTGGGTGGGGCAGTGGTTAGAGCACCAGCCCTGAAGTCAGGAGGACCCAAGTTCAAATCTGGGCTCAGACACTTATCACTTCCTGGCTGTGTGACCACTGGACCTCAATTGCTTCAGCAAAAAATAAATAAATAAATAAAGTGGTAAGTGACCAGTAATAGTTATTGACAGAGTGGCCCAGAGCAGACACTTAATCAGTGATGATTGGAGACGATGATGACATGACTGAAGCATTCCACATTTTACAGGTAAGGAAACTGAGGGTCGTGCAGGGACTGGGCCGGGCTGGCCCAGCTAACAAGTGCGTTGGGAACGGTTCTGATCCTAGACAGAACATGGGAGAGGTCCGTGCTTCCTGGTTCCACCTCGAAAGTCCAGGACCTTGGCCAGAGGATGTTGCCCAATCCTGTGGACAGCCCAAGGCGTGGTCTCCTCCAGCGCTTCTGTGCAAGCGGGCCAGAAGGGAGGTGGGGATGAGCGACGCGTTTACTGTTGCCTGGCAACGCACTCCCGCCAGTATCTCTGCCCCGTCCCTCTTAGGGCCTCGCGCCCCATCCCCGTTGGGCTTCTCGCCCCCCCCCCCCCCCGCTTCCGCACCTGGGGCTCCTACTTCCCGCTCCCTTAAGCCTCTCTCCCTTTCCCTCACGGGACCTCGTCCCCTTCCCCATTAGGACCTCGCTCTCTCTTCCCCTTTTTAAGGACTAGCGCCCTCCTTTCCCCAGGCCCCGCCCCCTCCCCGCGCGACCTTCCAGGTCCCCGTCCCCGCGGGGCCTTGTGGCCCTTGTGCCCCCTCCCCATCATGGAGACAGAGCAGGGGCCCGTGACCGTGAGCAAGACTTTCCATGAGCACCTGCGGCAGCTGGGTCTGCACGAGTTCCCGTGCGGGGTGGGCAGCTGGGTGAGCCGGGGAGAGGAGCTGGGCTTGAGCGAGGGGGACCTTGGGCCCCGCCCTGGCAGAAGTGAGATCCCCCCTGGGGGGGGGGGGCGTGCTGTGGGCCAGTGATACCCGCCCACTCCCAGCTTAGTCCCTCTCCCACATGCCCCTCGGGTCGGGCTCAGCCCCCTAGGACAGGGCTCTAGTCTCCTTGGACCAGGAGTGGCTAGAAGCTATAATCCCGATAACGGGTCTCTGAAGCTGTAAACCCCCACCCAGGGAAAGGCTGTCAGCTTCCGCCATGAACGGGCAGCCCTAAGTGGGAAAGGACCCCAAGCTCCCGACAAAGTGTGGGACCCCCCCCCCCACTGTGGGACAGCTCCCGGGGACAGGTCAAAGCTTGTAACGCGATGGGAGGACTGGCCCCGGTACAGAATTTGTGGCCAGACTAAACGACTCCCCTCCTATGACATTGGAGAGCTCCGGGGGCCAAGAAAAGGCTTCCCTCAGCGTTTGCAAGGCTCCCGCTGATTGCTCCAGGGCTTGGGAAGGAAGCCTTGGTATTGAGAGACCTTGTTACTCCTAGGGACGTCTCCCAGCTCTGCCGCAAAGGATTATGTTTATAAAAGGACTCTGTGATTTAATAGGGAGTTTGCGACTCTGGTAGAGGGGCTACTGTCCCCCACCTTCTGCAGCCTTCCTCACCCTGTACAGAGCTTGCACCCGAGAAAAGTGTAGCACTTGTAACCATGATACAGAGTAACCAGCCTTGGCAAAGAGCTGCTAGAGCCAATGAAAGGTTCTCTGCCCTGTTCAGAGCTCATAATCCCCTGAGAAGAGCTTGTAAAACAGAGTTTGTAACTCTAGGAGAGGACTCTCAGTTTCCAGTACACAGTTTGGTCTGTACTCCAAAATTGTTTTATAAAACAAAGGGGAAAAGTGGAGGGTAAGAGGCCAGGGGCCAGGATAGAGCTTCCTACCCTGGGGAAAAGGGTCTTGGGAAAGGGTTCTTAGCTCTAGTAACCTCAGTATAAAA
The DNA here is from genome assembly GCF_902635505.1 of Sarcophilus harrisii. Classification (NCBI taxonomy): domain Eukaryota; kingdom Metazoa; phylum Chordata; class Mammalia; order Dasyuromorphia; family Dasyuridae; genus Sarcophilus; species Sarcophilus harrisii. Next base: position 686,327,023 of record NC_045426.1, on the reverse strand, counting down.
TGTGTAGATCCAAGAAGGGGGCTCCAGGTGAATCTGGATAAAGGATTAAGTTTGTAACTCCCAAGAGTGGGCTCTTAGCTTCAGTGCAAAGCTTGCTAGCTATTTATTTATCATTTATAAATATCTGTTAATTTAATCATTAATACAAGCTTTGTGCTTGGTCAAACACTGTGCTGTTTCTACTCTCAAAGTTTCTACTCTCGGGAGCTGGGGATTCTAAGAGATAGAAATTGAGGTTTTTTGTTTTATTTTTAAAAGCTATAATATTACTATAGAAATTTCTAACTCCTTTATATATCATTTCATAATCATGTCAATATTGTAGTATGTATTACATATACCAGTATGATATAATTGTAATAGTGTGTTCATAGTCATAATGATATCATTTCCTTTATAGTTGGGGGTGTACTTTGAATGGGATTGTACCATAAACTTCATAACGCACAAACTTTATAAAAACAAAATTCTAGTAAGTTAAAATGAGTAGCTGATTTGGATGTAAAAGATGATACCATAAGCAAATGAGGGGAGCATGGGATGGTCTACTTGTTAGATTTGTAGATAAGGGAAGAATTTATGATCAAACAAAAATAGAAAGTATTACAAAAGTAAAATGGATAATTTTGATTACAACAGATTTTAAAAGTTTTTGTCAATGCAGCCAAGATTAGAAGGAAAACAGGAAACTGGAGGCGGGGTGGAAATCTTATAGTAAGTTTCTCTGATAAAAATGGCCTCATTCTCAACTATACGATAATTCAAATTTATATGAGTGCAAGTAATTCCTCAATTGATAAATGATCAAAATATATGAACAGGCAGTTTTCAGATAAAGAAATTAAAGCTATCCATAATCATTGGGAAAAAAAGGTCCATTCTTCTTTTTCTTCTCCTCCTCCTCCTCCTCTTTCTCTTTCTTCTTCTTCTTCTCCTTCTCCTTCTCTTCCTCCTCCTTCTCCTTCTCCTTCTTCTTCTCCTCCTTCTCCTCCTCCTCCTCCTCCTTCTCTTCCTTCTTCTCCTCCTTCTTCCTTATTTTTTTTGGTGAGATTACTGGAGTTCAATGTCCAGGGTCACAAAGCTAGTAAGTGACAAATATCTGAGACTGAATTTGAACTCAGGTTCTTCTGACTCCAGGGCCAATGCTCTATCCACAGCGTCATCTAGCAGCCCCTGAAGTTCACTATTTGATTCAAGATCTATTTATTTTCTACTCTGTAGCATTATATTTAGTTTGCTTGATAAGTTATTCTCATTTGTAAGCCTATTTCATTTACCTTCTAGAATGTTATTCCAGATTCTCTCTTCCTTTATAATGTAGCAGCTAAATCATGTGTAATCCTAATTGTAATTTCTTTGTGCTTGAATTTTTGCTGTTTGCAGTGATTTTTCTTTGACCTGAAGCTCTGGATTTTGGTTATAGTGTTCCTGGGAGTTTGTGGTTTGTTTTAGGAAGTGATCTATGGATTGTTTCCATTTCTACTTTACCCTGTAGTTTTAAGAAATCTGTTCAGTTTTCTTTTAGGATTTCTTGAAATATGATGTCTAGGTTCTTTTTCTGATCATGGCATTTATGTAGTCTAATGATTATTACATTTTTTTTCCTCAATCTGTTTTCCAAGTCTAATAAGGATTTTTGTTTTGTTTTGTCTTGTTGATGCTATAAGATACTTTATTTCTATTAATCTTTTGATTTTGTTTTAACATTTCTTGTCTCATGGAGTCATTGGCTCCTTTTTGGCACTTTGAATTTTTCAGGGAGTTTGTTGTTTGGCCAACTTTTTTTTTTTTTTGCTTATAATGCTTTTTAAAAAATTTTACTCATATGGATTCTACTAGACTATGAGTTTTTTTGAGAGAAGGACTGCCTTTTATCATTTTATCTCTCATCACTGGCACGTAATAGGCATTTAATAAAAGTTTTTTGAATTGAATTCTCAATAGAGCAGATAATAGAAGAATAAAGGAGAAGGGGAAAGATATACAAATGTAAGAAACAAAATATCTTACCAAGAACTCCACTGACTCACTGATGAATGCAGGAAAGATTTATTTTACATTCTTGCAAGAATGGGTGTCTAGACACACTTTTGAGACTGCAAAAGCAGCATTTTATTTCCTATCTTGAAGCACAAGTCCCTCCCCTGATTCCCCATTAATTGAATGCTATAGAAGTTACATGACATGAATCTCCATTACATAGCCAGTCCCTTTGGGCAACCTTTTGATTGAGAAAAAAAAACTTTTTATTCTCTTCCCAATTCTTTCTTCCATAGCTTTTATTTCCCCCCATTTTTTCCTTCTAGCACTCTATTTTCACTTATAGAAACATTAAAATTCCATTTTTAACCTTTTGCTTCCACAATTCCAGTAATGCTACTAAAATTAGTGCCAGAGGTCTGTTTTTCTTTAAAGATTTGCTTGTAGCCATTTAGGAGTCATTCTTTTCTTCTGGATTTATGTCTTGAGCATCTCTGCCACCAGATAAGCTTTTTAAGGTGGTATTCTTTTTTGGTTTTCTCGTTCTTCTATCCTACTTCTTGACTTTGGAGTTTATGTTAGGTCCATGGCCTGTACTCCTGGAGAGGTCTGGGTTGGTTCCATTGCTGCTGTCTCAGAGTACTGAGTATTGTGGGCATCTTCAGGCAGGGGACCTGCAAATTTTCAATGCTCCCAAAGTAATTGGGTAAAGTCTGATTGCTTTTCTCCCAAGTTTCTAAGTTGAGTTTGGGTCTGAGAAACGGTGGGACCAAGTTGTAGCATCACTGGCTAACTGGGATCCTCTCCAGGTTCTCTTTGGTCAGAGATTCCCACTCTGATTATTCCTCTTCAAGCTTCAGATTAGGCTAGAAACTGGAACTGAGACAACACTGTTCCTGGGGTCTGAGCCACACTGCTGCTTTTTGTTTCCCTTAATATACTGCCTGGGGACCACTTCTGAACAGCACCCCTTGATATACAAACCCCACCTTCTTCAGCGCCCCCTGAAGGGACCCAGAACTGGGTAGTAAATGAAGTTGCCAGATGGCTTTGAGTCTCTGATGGGGGTTTAGGACCTCTTTAGTAAACAGCCTCTTGGGGGTGCCGAAATGCTCTGCATAGCTGCTTATGGCCGGACCCTGTCCTCTCTCCGTTATTATGCTGGCCTGGGTTGGAAAAATGACTTACTGTGAGTTTTTCCCTTCTGAATTTCCCCATCAGGATTCAGTCTTTCTAGATCTGTTTGAAAGGGTTTTGGGAGAGTGACATAAAAGGTACTCTACCAACTTGGCTCTATCGCAGAGAATTTCTTTGAAAGTCTGTTGAAATAATTTTGAAATGCTCCCAGTCCCAATAGGTGAGAATTGGGAGAATCCAGATACCATAGCATTGTATAGTTCTTTTACAGGCTCAGGAAAAGAGGCCCAACCTTTTCTGCATTGGTTTATTGAAATTCAAGCACCAAAGAAATTACAATTAGGATTACACATGATTTAGCTGCTACATTATAAAGGAAGAGAGAATCTGGAATAACATTCTAGAAGGTAAATGAAATAGGCTTACAAATAAGAATAACTTATCAAGCAAACTAAATATAATGCTACAGAGTAGAAAATAAATAGATCTTGAATCAAATTGTGAGTTTTATAGGACCGATGCATGCTTGGAACTGACAGTTAATTCTCTTTCCATCTATGGAATCATTTAGGGCTCATTCATATGTTCCCTAACTTCAATATGTCAAAAATCTGTGTTTTTGTTGGGGCTCTGTGTGATTTCCCAATTCAGATAGCAATCTTCTTTTTAGTGGATGGCATTTAGTAGCTGGCAAATGTGGCCTCCCCAAAAATCTGTTATCCCCCATCCATCCATCTGATGATGAACCTCTTTAGATTTAGCTAGATTGATTCTCAGTAAACACCCCCACTGGTTCTGAAAAGTCACACAGTCATAGCCAAAGCTTTTTTTCAGCTTGGTAGAATTAGGCTGTGCTTTGAGATTCTGAAATTGCGGCAATGCAGTGATGAAGCTTGCAGATAGTAATTTAACGTTGATTTTGTAGTTACTTCATGCCTGTATTTCTCCGCCAAATTGCAAAATCCTCAAAGAGAGGGAATTGTGACTTTTAATTCCCGGGCATTTTCCCAAGTAATCAACAAACTGTTTGACTCCCGTGTGGTGCTCAATCTCAACCAACTATTGATTTTCTTGCTCTCATTTTCCTTAAATCATAGTTTACTGTTTTCTTTTGGTTTTATATCAACTTCATTTTTTCATATATCCGTCCTTTCTTCTTTACTCATGAAGCTCTCTTTTGTACTGAAGAATACAAAAGGGAAAAAAAAAGATAGTTCCACAAAATCAACTACTTATAAGGCAGCTCAGGTGATGCTCCATATCTCTGCAAGGGAGGAAGTGCTTTTTCTTAACTCTTCTGCAAGACCGAGCTGAGTCATTATAATGACATATGATGTTCAGTTTTGTGCCTGTTGGTATTTTTTTCCATTTACATCAATGTGAGCATTGGTTTATTGGTTTTAATTACTTTTCTCTTTGTCATGTCATGTATGTTTCCTCATGCTTTTTTGAATTCTCCATATGTGTCATTTCTGATGGCATGATAATATTATGTTAATTATACTACAATTTATTTTGCTCTACCCCAATTGATGGGCATCTATTGGAGTTCCAATAGTTTGCTAACATAAAAGATACTGCAATGAATATTTTCTATCCTTTATTCTTTTTTTTCACCTTTTTTGTTTTATTGATACCTTTTTAATTATCAGAATTGTTTTTTGGGGGAGGCAGTCAGGATTGAGTGAGTTGGCCAGGATCACACAACTAAAGTGTAAGTTGTCAAGTGTCTGAAGTCAGATTCAGGTTTTCCTGCCCCCAGACTCACTTTTTGATAGAACCTCCCCTTAGCTCCCCTCTTGTAACAAAGAAAAACGATGAAGTGAAACTCCAGGATGAGACGACCCTCTCGACGTTCTGTGGTCTCATGGTGCAAGTAACATTCTGTATACATCTACATTAAATACGTCTTTTAATTTTCTATTTAAATTTAATGTCTTTTGCATCACCTTCTCTTCCAGGTATTATCCCTTCCCTTTCTCTTACTCAGAGAGCTATCCCTTACAGCAAAACTATTGAGCAAAACTAAGCAAAACCATGGTAAATTATGACAGTGTATACAGTGTTCCACATCCATAGCCCACCACCTCTGCTTTGAAGAAAGGGGATGCATTTTCTGATTCCTTTTTCAGGAACAAACTTGGTCATCATTAGACACCATTCAATTTCTTTTGTTGCTGCTGTTCTTTCATCTTTATGTTTTTTTCCTAGTTTGATTTCCTTCATTTAAGAAAAAATTAGTTTCTATCTTTCCATACTTTCCTGTATTCATCATACTCATTGCATTTTCTAGCTCAATGGCATGCCATTATATTCTTATATCACTTGTTTAGCCATTTCTCATGATGAGCATCTACTTGCATTTAGTTCTTTGCTGCCACAAAGTACCGTTAAAAATGCTTTTCTCATTTTTTAAAATTATCCGATCTTGTTTCATTTTGTAAACCACCTATGAAATGCGCAGATAAAAATTCTGCACTGATCATAGAAGGTCTTCCTCGCCAGATAATCTTCAGAGACAAGTACCGGGAGGCTGCTGTTGCTAACAGTTGTTTTTAAGAAGAAAACCAAATTTTGTAACTGCTATCATGTTAAAATCTACCTCATCCGTATTTCTTGGTGAAGGCGAAGAATTGTTATAACAATTGTTAAAATGTTTAGTTTGGTTTCTTAAATTCCAGTTGAGTAATATATGTATGTGTGGATATGTATTTATAATGCATAGTACTATATAGTACTATATACATAGAACTTATAGTTTTGTTCACCTGCTTCAAAGAAGGGTGTCCATATATTCAATTTTACAAACATTTATCAAGAATCTATGCTTAGGTATCAACAGAAGTAATCAACAAACATTAAACCCTGACTGTGTGTCAAGCATTGACAGAAATACAAAGATAAATGAGGATCCTAGAACTACATTTATCATTTCTAGTTGACTGTTTGAAATGATTAGCAGCTATTGCTATGGGACAGATGGTACAGTGGATAATTGCATGCAAATTTAGATCCAGCCTGAGACATTTACTAGCTGTGTGACCCTAGACAAGTCAATTAATCTTGCTTGCCTCAGTTTTCTCATCTGTAAAATGAGCTGGAGAAGGAAGTAGTTTCCCATCTTACCCAGTCCCAAAAAAACCAACAAACAAAAGCCCCCAAACAAACAAGAAGTTGTTTGGCCAGCAGTTTCCTGTTGCTTCTAGCACAGGTTTCTCAACTGGGGATTTCAAGCTCATCTCCAATTGACTCCCAAACACTTCCCAGACTTTTCCCCTTCCTCTCGCATTCATCAGGAACACTATGTACTCGCTCCTGCATCTGGGATTCCCCTCTGTCTTTTCCCCTCAGCTTCATAAAATCCCTAACTTCTTTAAAAAAAAAAAAAGCTTTATTCAGAAGTCACCTCCACTAGCAAGCCTTTCTGGGCATCCTCTCCTTTGTGCTCTCTCCTTTCTGATATTACTTGGTATTTACTTTTCTAGGCTCTATACCTAAATTGAAGTCTTCTGGTTTTTTATTTAAACTCATTAAGGAATATGACTTTCTTACTTCCTAGACTTTAGGCTCTTTGAGGGCAGGAACCATATTACTCTACCTAGCAAAAGGCCTTTCCCACATTAGACTCCCAGGAAATACTCATCGTATGAATGGATATTGTCGATTATCAGTTTAAACTTACATGAACTCTCCTTTTTCGACCACAGAACAGAACTCGTTTTTCCTCTCAAAACTTGAAATCCTGGAAAGGTTCAATTCCTAAAATGCCAGATGATGTTCCCCCTGAAGAGGAGACTGTAAGTGCCCTGTTGAGACTGGTACAAAGTAGAAAGTCCCCCTGGACTCATCCCAAGGATGCGACCATGGAAGATCAATACCTGAGAGAGCTTGCCATCCACAACCCCCTCATCATTGAAGATGACTTCTTGTTCTCCTATTTCACATCTCTCCGAGTGGTGGACAAAGGGGTAGGTTCTGGAGACAGGAGATAGAGGTTAATAGTACAAATGGGGAGTCCTCCTTCCAGAAATTAGTGGTAATTTGAAGGACAAAGAAAGGGGAAATAAAAGGGAAATCTAGGGAGCTTAGAACACCAAGTTCTATTCTGCCTTTATAGTGAACTTGGAAATTTGGATTGAGGGGAAATAATGTTGATGACAAATTGAATAAGAAGGATTTTCCTAACATAATAGGCTGGACTAGGAGTTTTGGTCACTTCTCTCCAGGCCTCAGTTCCCCCCTCTGTAAAATGATTCAGTAACCTTTGAAGTCACTTGAGGGTTGGAACATATGCTCACCTGGTCCCGCTTACCCAGAAGAATGGGCTGCTTGCTTTGTTTGGCCATCATGAGTCTGTTCCCTAGATCCTTGGAGTAAATTCAGTTGTACATCCACCCACTGGATTCCTTCCCCACTCATCCTATTAATAATCCTGGTTTATGTGGCTCAACATCGTGGGAACAGGGACATTTTTCACACTTACTAATGAAAAATCCCTTCTGGTTGTGTAGAAATAGGGTCGAGCTTGTAGATTTTAGTGGCCAAGAATTAAATTAATGGCTCATCTTTATTTTGTTTCTGAATCAAGGTGATTTTTTTTTTAAAGGCATCTAGCTAGATAGATGCTATGTTTATTTCTTTTCTCTATTTTTTTTAATCTCTCCCATGGTTTTTCCCATTTGCTCTGATTTTTCTCTCCCAACATAACAATGTGTATTAAAAATAAATAAACTTAAAAAAAATATCAAATCCAATGAGTTACAAAGCAGCCGAATGCCGAGGTAACACTGTGTGTTGTTCAGGTTCTATTTGTGTCATTTTCACCACTTTATAAGTTTTCAAAATGGTTTATTTTTTTGGTAAAATTGATGATATAATTTTTTTTAAAGGCATGTAGGAAAAACTAAACTAGGACTAGTCCTGGGGAGAAATAGCATCGCCACCACCCATCTACTCACCCAGGAGGCTCTCCTCCCTCCCCCCAATCCACCCACCCCCTGAAATTTGTTAGTTTGGGCATAAGTGTGCATATGACATATATGGGCCCTGTTAGTAAATTAGACTAAAGTCTTCACTTTACATAATTATATTTCACATAGGATTGGAGAGAGAAAAATAAGGCAAAGTGCCTGCAAGGTACTTGTCAGCCTAATGAGAGGCAATAAATCTGTAAAGATAAAAGAACATGTACAGAGAAGATGCACAAAACAGATGGCAGCTGATGGACTTGTAAGAAACTAAAGCTCTGAGGAGGTCTTGCTGGGGGAAAGTTGTAGAATTATGGAAGAGAATCCTAATAGGGCAGCTACGTGGTACAATGGATAGAGCCCTGGCCCTGAAATCAGGAGGGACCTGAGTTCAAATCTGTCTGTCTCAGACACTTAACACTTCCTGGCTGTGTGACCCTGGGCAAGTCACTTAAGCTCAGTTACCTCAGCAAAAAAAAAAAAAAAAAAAAAAAAAAGGAAGAGAATCCTGATTACTGAGTCCAGAGATTCCTAATAGATTTCAGGGGCTCTATGAACTTGGTGTATGTATATATATTTATATTTATGCACACACAGAAATATAGATGCACATATAGTTATGTCTATGTGTATACATTTTTCTATTAACTTATGAAATGTAGGATTTCCTTCAATTATTTAAAAATATGATTGTATAGGATTCATCAGGTTGCCAAAAAGGGGTCTACAACACCAAAAAAGTGAAGAACCTCTAATCTAATCAACTTTTTCCTTTTACAAATGAGGCCCAAATATATAGAATATATATTTGTATATATAGATATATCTTTAGAATATATATGTGTATATATATATATATATAAAATCTTGCCCAAGATCATACATGAGTTACTGTGCGTGTGAGTCAGGGCTTGAAGCCCATTATTTCAGAGAACCTTTCATTGTGCAATATGGTTTCTTCATGACTACATATTAGTGGACTCTTTGAGCTGGGATGCCCTCCGTTGGGATAGGTCATGATTCTTCTGTCCCTTCTTGTTCTTGTATTTGTTTTCCCATAGTTCCCAGAGCAAGACTGGAATCTATATTGTATCATGGTCTCCTACAACAGTATCTAGGGAAACCCACGGCATAGTTCTCAGAATCATGTTTTTAAATGCATATAATAAAACATATAAGATTACAAAGGAAACAAATTACATTGAAATACAGTCGTCAAAATACTGGAAAAAAAAAAAAGACATTCACAGCCCCCATGTTGGGAAACCCTGTCCAGAGGATATATTATTGTGTTGAGGGCTTCATCTGTGTTGTTTGGCATTTTGAGGGGGTTGGTATAACATTAGGGGGGAATCCCTTGCTCTCACTACAGCATCCTTCCCACCATTTTTTCAGATCATGCATTTCCTGAATTATGTCTCGTGTACCTCTTCTTAACCGTTGGTTATCCCTGCAAATACGCTACAGCCGACTTTGGCCCTCCACATGTCCCTTGTCAATCTGGCGCTACTGATTTCTTTGGAGTTTTTTGTTAGAGTTTGTGGTATTCCAAAATTCATAGTCATATACACTCAAAACTGGGAGAATATGTTTGGAAGGACAGCTTTTTTATGCCAGGAAGCAGTTTGGGATCATTCAAAGTTCAGTGAGATTTCTTAACTCCACTTAGATAAGCAAGAATGTTATTTCGCCTAAAATTAAAAAAAAAAAATGATGGCACTGACTTGTGCTTGGGGAACACAGGCTGCCCTCCCATATCTTCTAGGTCACCCTGATTGATGAGGACCTGCTGAAGTTCCTGAAGCTTGAAGAGCTGATCCTGAGTGCCAACCGAATCAAGGAGGTAGATCCCATGAATCTGCCCCCAACTCTTAAGGTAATGAGTGGCTGGGATTCCACCAGTCTTTCAGAGCTGTGGAAAGCTGAACCCCAAACATGCAGAAGAGTATGGCCAGTGCCATTGGGCTGAATGCAATGGGGCATCTCTGGGTCTTTTCAAATGTGGGTGAGCCTATAAGTGAGCTTTTAAAAAGCCATTCCCAGATTCAAGTTTGGAGGCTAAATCCTCAGAATATTTGATTTAGTGCCAAGAGGGAGTGAAGAATGCAGTTCTGCAACACGCTGGGTAAGAGCTGAGCCAGAGTCTGGTGGAGAGACTTTGAGGAAGGAAGCAGAGCTCTCTCAAACTCCTGCCACTTTGGAGATCTTTCTAAATTCCCCCCATCCCCTTACCCCTTTGATTCTACCTGAGATCAGCCTTATTGCAAATCCAAAAATATGTGTTCCTATAGCCACAGTTCTCCCCCCACCCCTCAGTTTTTTTTGTTTTTCCTTAAAAATGAAAGCAAATCTCCCAAATCTTGCTATAGGGAGCTTTTCTCCCCAAATTCCTATTGGTCTTCCCCACAATGCCCTCCTCCTCATCCAAACAATAAAATATATTACAGAGGAGTTAGGGCACTTTCATTTCTTCAATAAATATTAAGTTGATATTATTTAACTATACGAGGATCAATTCTGATAGACGTGGCTCTCTTCGACAATGAGAGGATCCAAATCAGTTCCAGTTGATCAATAACGAACAGAACCAGCTACACCCAGAGAAGGAAAACTGGAAATGAGTGTGGACCACAACATAGCATTCCCACTCTTTCTGTTGTTGTTTGTTTGCATTTTTGTTTTTCTTCCCAGTTATTTTTACCTTCTTTCTAAATCTGATTTTTCTTGTGCAGCAAGACAACTGTATAAATATGTATACATATATTGTGTTTAACATATATTTTAACATATTTAACGTGTATGGGACTATCTGTCATCTAGGGAGGGAAGGAGGGGAAGAGTTGGAACAGAAGTTTTTGCAAAGGTCAATGTTGAAAAATTACCCGTGCATATATCTTGTAAATAAAAAGCTATAATAATAAAGAAGAGTAGAGAGGCAAAAAAAAAAAAGTGGGGACAACTAGATGGTTGCAATGGATATAGCAGTGGCCCTGAAATCAGGAGGACCTGAGTTCCAATTTGACCTCAGACACTAAATGCACCCCAGCTGGGCAAGTCACTAAATCCAATTGCCTCACCAAAAAAGGAAAAGGAAAAAAAGAAATTTTAAAAAGTATACTGTAGATCACCAAGCTAAACAGAGTATATGGAAAATATTTTTGTAATAAAGCTTAAAATCTGACTCAAAGCTGAAAAAAAAAGTTGATATTATTTACAGAGAGAACTAGGCTAGGTTCTGGGGATGGGGATTGAGGGGGAGCTATAAATTCTAGATAAGACATCATTCCTTCCTTCAAGGAGACTATAATACAAAAAAAAGGAGGATTAGGCTCTGTAATTAACATACACAATATACCCCATGACCAAGGGCCCTAACAAGGAAGGGACTCTGGACTCTCACAGACTTGGATTTATCCTGGGGAGGGGCCCAGAGCTGACCTTCCAGGAAGAGGGACTCAGTTTTGCTCTTCCTCTGTCTCTGCCCTCAATTCCAGAGAGAGATCTAAAATAAAACCTCGGGATAGTACATATAGAAGGTCTCCCCAGAATGTGTACATCCAAGGTCCCTTTTAGAAAAGGGCCCTCAGGTGTTCACTTCAGCAGCACATATACTAAAATTGGAACGAAAGAGAATATTAGCATGGTCCCTGAGCAAGAATGACACTCAAATTCGTGAAATATCCATATTTTTAAGGACAAATGTTTATAAATATAAAAAAGGGTCCTCAGTATGAGCGATGTCAACTGTAAATGTCCTCCCCTACAAAAGGCTCCCAGGTATTCATGAACCCATACAGAAACCAGAACACCTCTCCATAGACACCGAGGCTCCCCTTCTCTGAGAAAGTGCTAAAGCCTCAGACCATGAGAAGGAAGGAAAGTAGTTCTGTTTGCTTTTCCCTTCTGCTCACTGCCTCTGTGTTGCTCTTCTCCTCAGGTTCTGGAGCTCTATGGAAACCAGATGACCAGTATCCAGTGTCTGTGCTCACACCCCCCTCCAGCCCTCCAGCACTTGGGCGTGGGCCACAACAATCTTCTTGGCTACCTGGAAAGCCACTATATCACAGCCACTTACTGGTAACTGAGACCTCTTGGGAGGGAGTGGGGATGGCCTGGGGTGGAAAGGGGAGAGAGTAGGAGCCAGAGCTGGATGTTTCTTTCTTGGTGGATAAAAGGATTTGATTTGGGTCTTTTTGTTACTACCACTTCTTGGCTACCAGCTTCTCATCCAATCCCCTAAATGAGGGAAATCCAGAAAGCAATTACCGATTTAACATGAATTCTTTTTTAACCAATTAATCGCATCAGGCACTTTGCTATTTTTTCCCCTGGAAAGATACTATGACATATTACACATGTTTATTTGAGATATTCCTTATTTATTGAACATGCTTGTATTATATGGGGTCAGCTCTTATTTATGATCTGTGGTGGGTCAGCCATGGAAAATCAGAAGTACCAGGGCATGGTGCCTTGCCACACGCTCTCCAAATAGTGTGATAATGACATCTCATTTTAGGTAGAATTTCCAGGGCCTAATACCATGTAGTTTTTCCTCTTTCACATTCTAAGAAATTGTGTTTCAAGATCATCTCAAAAGGTACCTGGGCAAGTTGGTTTTTGTTTGTTTTATGAGTAGGTTGACCTTGAAAGGCCAGTCTCCATATTCAATAGAGGCCTGTTCAACTGAAGTTTAGAAGAGAAGAGCTTTGATTAGTCAAAATGACAAGTGAGCCTGAATCCCAGTCTTTGACCATCACTTCTCCTCTGACCTTTTTCTGTTGACTCAGGCTCCCTTTTATATATAACCATCGGAGATTCCCCAAACCTCCTTTCTTAGTCCTGGGCAAAACTGCTAAGAAAAAAAAGCCTCTATTACGCAGTCTGATTAATAAAGAGAGTCAGCCAGATAATTCATATAAAGCTTGTTTCAAAGTTGAATAAATGGAACATATATCTAGCGTGTGGATTTGCCCTCTTTCCTGTGACCTGTGTAACTGATTGTTCCTGCCCCTCATAGACCTAGTTCTGAGAGTGTCCTATTGGAGGACGTGTAGTAAAAGGGTAGGAAAGATTAGAGTGAGGATTTTTATTCTGTGGGAAATTGTTAGTATTTCGAGTTAGTGAGAGATAAAGCACCGATAAGCTGTTCTGAGTAGAGAGTTTTTTGGGGAGGGAGGAAGGGATTTTTTTCCCCTTTGGTGTTTGGAGCTCAAATCTGTTTCATTTTTAATTTGCGTCAGGGGGAAAATCCAGCCTGTGGCCATCCTTTGCTCTCCTTGCCATGTCCCCAAGCTCAGCCCTTGAGAAACTAATACTCGGCTTTCCGATCTCACAGCATCATCTCTGGCCAGAGAGGACTTTGGCTCTTCTTAGCTTGGACAAGGTGGTTTCTGCTGCTCTTGGCAACCGGCTCACCTGCTCACTGCCCCGGGAAGTGTCCGAGGCCCGGGTCAGACCCAGGTGTGGCCGACTCCGGACCCACCTTTTGTTTTCTGGCTGGATCCTCCTCAGTCTCCACTTATCTTCTCTAATCCTCAAAGCCCCACGTGGGGTCTCTTTCGGCTCATCGAGTGAGAGCTTGCCATGTTCCAGGGCTGGAGATGGGGGGGGGGGTCCGGACATCGGCCCCTCCAGGCCAGGATCAACACCCTGCTCGGATTCCGAGGGTCTCTGTGGCCATCGGGGTCACTGCCCCCTCTGAGCACTCCTGGGGAGTGGATCACACAGATGATGGCTCTGGCTTAGAGCCTTTCTTGGGGCTTGTGCTCTGCAGGTTAGGCAGGATGTCATTTATGTCCAGCACTGGCTGCAGGGCCTGACCCACAGAAGTGCTGGATCCTCCCTTGTGTTGGGGTTAGGGGCCACGGACCCGGGACATTAGCTAGCGATGTAACGAACTAGGGATGATGGGAGCCAGGGCAGGATGAAAGGACTTGGAAATGGAAAGCGCACAAATGTAGAATCCGATCCCATGAGCCTTTATTAAGAATCTCTTGTTTGCGGCACCCGGGAGCACAGAGGCAGTGAAAGCAGGGCCGACCGCTGAGGAGTTTGTGTAAAATTAAAAATGTTTAATCATTAAATAATAAAGCAGGTGCAGCTTTCCTATTTCCCATATGTACGCATGGACACCGTGTGCACTCTTGGAACTGGTCGTTCCTGCGGGAAGGCGCTGACCAGGAGCTGAGGGATGTGGCCAGCATGCCCCGGGAGAGCTCTGGGTGCCCCCCAGGCAGCCGGTCTCAGGGACGGTCTCCCTTTCAGGCCCAACCTGGTCTCCCTGGACCTGGGCTACAATGACCTGACGGAGCTGCGCTTCATGATCGCCGGCCTGTGTACCCTGTCGCAGCTGAGACTGCTGGTGCTGCAGGGAAACCCCCTGGCCCTGGTGCCCCATTACCGGGGCTACACCGTGGACTGCCTGCCCCAGCTCAACGTGCTGGACGACATCACCGTGTCCCCTGAAGAGAGGCACCTGTTCCAGGGCCTCAGCTGCAAACTGGGTGAGGCGCTTTTCCCCTAACCCGCCCCCGTGACTTAGAGCTGAGGCAGGCGCTGGTTCCACAGCCAAGTCATGGCTGAGACCTCAGGGCAGATTCAGCTTCTGCTGTGTGACTGTAGGCAAGCCACTGAACCTGCTTGCCTCAGTTTCCCTGTCTGTAAATAAGAGGATGAGACTAGAACCTACCTTGTGGGCGCTTCTGAAGATCAAACAAATACTTGTGAACACCCGGTATTCATAAATGCTGCAAGTCCCCGACAGGAGCAGAGCCTGCTAAATTGCATCTAATGGGAGCAAGGCCTCCCGCTTCCACAGCCACAGGAGACCCACAGGGGTCTAAGCTGGGAGCTTTCGGAGCCAGCCCCAGGCTAGGGAAATGTCCCTTTCAACTAAAGCCTCCTTTAGCCCTCGGTAGGTTTGTCGTTGACTAAAGACTCCCCCCTAGCGGCCAGTGCCACAAACTACACGCGCCTCCCCAAGGCTGGGGTTCCCCGAGGGGCACCTGCCCGGCACCCCAGGACACCCCTTCCCCTGGCCTCTGTGGCCTGACAGCCTCCTTCCCGTTGCAGCGCTTGCAGAGGAGAAGGCCTACTTAACTGTGACTCTGAAGAAAGTCTCGGGGGTTTTGGACTCCTCGGTCTTGGACGAAGAACCAGAGCTCGAAGGCCCTTACATCGCTTATAGCTACTATGTGACGTATAATTTCGTGGAGGACGAAAAAGATGCTGGGAAGGAGTTTGCTAGTAATATGGATGAGGTAGGTGGCGGGGAGGGGAAGGGAGGAGGCTGACCGGGAGCAGAGCCCCCCAGTATCTGGGCCGGGAAATCCCCGTGGGCCGTGTGCTCCAGGGGGACATGAAGAATCCCACAGGACTGAGCAATAATGGCTCAGCCCCCAACCCCCAACAAATCTACCCTCCGGACGGGCAGCCTCTTCCCCGCACTGAGAGGCCGAAGCTCCGGCTTGGGATTGGGTGGTTTCCCTGATGGAAACCGGAGAAGCTTAACAGGGGTGACTGGGGGCCCTACTGACGCTCCTGTGGCAGACAGCAGGATGGGCCGTAGACCTGCTGGACCCCGATTTATCTCCTGTCTCTCCTAGGAATCAGCCCATGGCCTCTGATGACGTGGGTCCAGTTTGCAAGAGCTTTTAGAATTGATCTGGTTTTGCCTATGCTGCAATAATGAGAATTAATTGATGTAAAACCCCACTCACCTTCAGCTCTTGTTTATTGAATCCAAGATTTTTGTTATGGTGGTTCAGTGGGTTCAGTTGTGTCTCGCTCTTTGTGACCCCATTTATAGATTTTCTTGGCAGAGATACGGAGATGGTTTGCCATTTCCTTTTCCAACCCATTTTACAGATGAGGAAACTGAGGCAGACAGGTTAAATGATCTGTGTGTGAGGTCAGACTTGAATTCAGGAAGATGAGTCTTCCGGACTTTAGATCCTGGCATGGATGCCTCATCTCAGTTGCACTGGGCAAAACCTTGGTCCTATTTGTATGTCTCCCTGGCAGGTTATGAAATCCACAGAAAGTCCATTACTGTCAACTGTGCTTTCCAGTGAAGAAAATAATGAGCCTGAAGCGGATCCTCGGCTCAACCCAGCCCCAGGGTAAGAATGGAAACTACCGGGGTCACTCCTGGAGTCTGAATGAGCCCAACATGATAGAGGAAAAAAATGCTTCTTTATTTTTACTCATCTCTTACTATAATTAGCATTTTCTTCAAGTGTTTTTTTTAAAAGCATTATTCAGGGCAACTGGGTGGCTTGGTGGATAGAGCACCAGCCCTGAAGTCAGGAAGACCTGAGTTCAAATCTGGCCTCAGACACTTAACCCTTCCTGGCTGTGTGACCCTGGGCAAGTCAGTTATCTTTAATTGCCTCAGCAAACAAAAAAACAAATGAATAGATAGATTAATTAATTAATTAATAAGTAAGCATTATTCTGAGAAAGAATTTATAGGCTTTCCAAGAAAGAAAGGTTAAGAATCTCTGCCCTAGATATTGGTTTGCAAGACTGAGCTGAGCCAAGTGGCTCAATATTCTAGAGTAGGATTAAATTTCTGATTCCTTCTTACCCAAACTATTCAGCTTCCTCTTCCCATCACCCCCAAATTTCTCTTTGCCAGAATAATCAGGGAAGGAGATAAGGGTGAGTGGTTAGAGCTAAATTATGTTTGCAATTTTGCCGAGTTTTTGACCAGAAAGTCCTTTTGTTGTTGAACATTTTTATCAAGTTATATAAATCTGATTCTAGGCAGAGTAAATCCAATCTTTTATTTTTTTTAATTTTTGCTAGCTCAACAAAAAAACGTTCAAATTCATAAGCAATAATAAAGTGATTGTATGTGAACCCATAAACTATTAATTCTATTCAACTTCCTGGAGTACTGATGACCAGTGTTCTGGATGCTGTTTAGGAACAAAATTCAATTGCTGTCAACCCACCCATCATCCTTTGTGGTTATACACCCTCTACAAGACTGGCAATCACTGGGAGCAATGCTGGACTCTCTCTGGTCCTCAGAAAGCTGGCTGGCTCTATCCCCCTTCCTCTGCATTCATACTCAGTTTAAGAGTAGATTTATCCATTAGTTAGTTCTTGGAGCACATACACCACACACACATACACACATACATATATAGAGAGACAGAGACAAAGAGACAGAGAGACAAAGACAGAGACAAAGAAACAGAAACAGAGACAAAGAGAAAGACAGAGACAAAAAGAAAAAGAGAGAGATCTTTCTTCCTGAATTTCAATTGAAGTTATTCACAAAAAAAGCAATACCGTGGTCAAGTGCTGGCTTGCCCCTCGTTCCTCATCTTCAGTTGCCTTCATAGCTCCTCATCAGTTAGTGAAAAATAGGTTTTATGTGGTGCAGCTACATATACAAGTAGCTCCTAGTACAAAAGATCTCCTTATACTCTGGGGACTTCTTCCTTCTCTGGCTCATTGACTCTACCCACATGGAACCTGGGAACTTGAATACCGGCATTCTCTCCAGGGAAGCCCTTAACAATGGAAGCTCCTTTGATAAGAACCCAGGCTAACAAACCTCAGTCAAATCTTTAATTTTTTTAAAACTCAGAGAAAAAGAAGGGATTCCTCAGCATGCAGCTCCCTGCATTGAGCATTAGTTTTTTACCCAAGGGAGACTCTAACAAGGGCTGTGGAGAGTCAGGGTATGGTTTTTCCCATCAGTCCTTTTCTCTGGGGTCCCCTTTGTCTGGGCCACATGGCTTCTTGTCCAGTGGCTCTTGGCAGGTCTCCTGGGACTGGTCACTGCTCCCCGTTTTCTGCTTCTGGCAATTCAGCTCTTAGCACTGACTTTTATTCCTTTCAGTCTCACTACTTGTCACTCTCCTTTTTGATAGATTTCTGAGGCTTCAGAATCAGGGTCTTCAGTCCTATGGGAGCTTTATTTCATATGTGCAAATGCTGCCTCCCCTGCTTTTTAAGGTTGGGGTCTTTCAGGATGCTGGGAAATGTTTCCTTTTTGTCTTGTTCAAAAAAGTTGAAGTATTTTACACCGTTCAGATTGAGGTGATTCCTGTCCATCACAGTTGATCATCATATAATCTTATTTTTGCTGTGTATAATGCTCTCTTATTTCTTGTTCTTGTTCTCTTATTTCTCTAGCATCAGTTCTTGTAAGTCTCTCCAGGCCTTTCGGAAATCCTCTTGCTGGTCATTTCTTACAGAACAATAATATTCCATAACATTCATAGACCACAACTTATTCAGCCATTCTCCAACTGAAGGGCATCCACTCAGTTTCCATTTCCTTGCCAATGAGACAATTGTAAAGTGCTTTGCAAAGAACATAGGAGGTGCTTACCTGCTTGTTTCTTTTCCTCCTTCCTTCCTTTGCTCATTCCCTCCTCTCCTTCCTTTGTTCCTTCCTTCCTCTTTTTCTTGACTTGCTTCTCCCCTCTGGTACACTACAGAGAGGGTCACACCTTTGATCTCGCTATCACCCACAGATGTACGCCTTACGTGGTCCTAAACTCTGAGACTAGTTGGTCAGATCATGATCTGTTGTCATTCCACCTCTCCATCCACCTTGCAATCTGTTCTTTGGTCTCTCCAGAGCTTCCAGTGTCCTCACCTTGGCTTCCTTCCCAGCCGCAGCTGCCCTTTCCTTCCTCCATCATGCTTCTCTCCTGCAAGCCCAGGGCTGGATTTTTGTACCCTCTCATGTGTGATTTCACCAAGTGGAAGAAAAATTACAAAACTTATTGACTGGGTCCTCTACAAATGTATGTGACAGAGTTTCAACGAGGATGAATTGAACTGAATTCAACTGGGTTGAAGGCCTCCAAGCCTTCCCCCTTTGATCTTTTCCTAATTGGCTCGCCATCCACTCACTCTCACCACTTTCCAAACATCTTCATCCCCTTCTCCCCATTCTCTTAATCCTGATTTCTATTTTATACACATAAAAATAGAGACCATTAGCCAGGAAGTCACTTTTTCTCCCCCTTCCTGCATCACTCAGATGCTGCCTTCTTCTTTCTCCTCCATCACCTTGGTTCCAGGAGAAATAGCCTTCCTTCTTTTTTCCCCCCTTTTGGAGGCAGTCAGGGTTAAGTGACTTGCCCAGTGTCACACAACTAGTTAATGTTTGAAGGTGGATTTGAACTCAGGTCCTCCTGACTCCAGGTCTAGCACGGTCCCACCAGCTGCCCCAGCCCTCCCTTTTAGGGGTGCAGAGGAACTCCTCTACTTGTGCCTTGGATTCCACTCCACCTCATCTCTCCCAGCAGATCACCCCCTTTATATTATCCACACCCACTAACCTGACCACTGATGGCTTCCCTAGTGCCTCCAATACCCCAATGTCTCCCCCAACTTGATCTGACCATCCCCATCAGCCCGCTGTATTCAGGGCCTTTCCTTCCTTCCCCCTCACCCCCTTCCTAACTTTCTGCCCTTCATCATCCAGCTAAAGCTGCTCTCTCCAAAAATACCGGCCAGCACTTATCACCAAACCCAGTCATTTCTCAGAACTCATTCTTGCTCAGCTTTGCGATGGTGGACATCAGTGGTCACGCTCTCTGCCCAGATTCACTCCTGCCTGGGTTTTTGTAACAGAATCTCCCTTCTTACTTAAATGTGCCTTCAGTGAAAGTCACTTGTGGAAGCCTCGCTAGAGTTTCCTTCTTCTGCGCCCTCCACACCACTTTGTTGAATTTTAAAATGACAGATTAACAATTAAATATTAGGACTGAATTTTAGAATGGTGGCCTTTGTTCCCACCTTAATGAGAAACCTCCTTCTTTCCCTCCTCCTCCTCCTCCTTCTTCTCTTCCTTTTCCTCCTTTTCCTCTTCCTTCTCTTCCTCCTCCTCCTTCTTCTCCTCTCTCTCTCTCTCTCACTCTCTCTCTGTGTCTTTCTGTATTTCTGTCTCTTCCTTATTTTTCTTTTCTCTTTTCTATTTTTTCTTTCTTCTTCCCTTCCTATCTTCTTTCTTTCCTTCCTTCTTTCTTATTTTCTTTCTCTTTATTCTTCCCTCCCTTCCTCCCTCCCTTCCTCCTTCCTTCCTCCCTTCCTTCCTTCTTCCCTTCCTTCCTTCCTTCCTTCTTTTCTTCTTTCCTTCCTTCCTTCCTCCCTTCCTTCCTTCTTTCCTTCCTCCCTCTCTTCCTCCTTCCTCCCTTCCTTCTTCCCTTCCTTCTTTTTCTTCCTCCTTCTCTCCTCCCTCTCTGTCTCTGTCTCTTTCTTACTTTCAATTCTGAAGCAATGATCTGTCCTGAAATCCTGTTACACAACAATTTTAACAAAGATCTAAGTACTTTCTATGAGGAAACTGGGTAGAAATTTAAGAAGGAAAAACTAGAAACTTCTACAGCATAGTTTTGAATGCTAATCAGACACAGAATGGGACTATCTTAATCTAATTAAAGTTATTTCCTATCTCTACTCTTGAGTAGATTGAATTGTTTAGGGAAAAAAAATTGGTTTTTCAAGGGACTAAAGTTGGGCCAATAGTATAGTATATTGATTCATCAAACAAACAAGAATGGCCTATAACAGAGAGAGATTTTTCAAAGGCCAGACGAGTTTCTGTCCTGTTGGGTTTTCTCTCTTAGAATAAGTTAGTTAACAAGTTTGTCTCTAGCAGGTTGCATCCAATGCAAAATACAGAATTTTCCTTCCATGCTTCACATACATGTTATACATTTTACTATTCTGTCAAATGACAGTAGCCAAGCCCAATCCAGAGAGAGGAGGAAATAAATGCATCACTCACCTTCTGTACTGGAGAACTGGGTTGAGTTGGATGGGATGTGATTAAATAGATGTTCTTTCTTGCTGAACTTTTCCCCCTTCTCATTTAAATATATATATATATATATATATATATATATATATATATATATATATTTTTAATAAGGGATAGTTCTATGGAAAGGGAAAGGAAGAAAGAAATGTTTGGGGAAAAAAGGTGATGTTAACATCAAAGATGTCAATACCTTTCTTTTTTCTTTTTCTTTTTTTGAGAAAGCTTGTCATCTCCCCACCCCTTTTTCACTAATGCCTAGTTTATGGTTATTTGACAACTTCCTTTGCCCCCTCTCCTAAAGGTCAGTCCTCTTTAGCACAATTCAAAAACCTTGGAGCAATGTTATCGAATATAATTACAAGATGAAACATACTTTGAAGGACCTGATACCCCTGAAGGCCTTCCTGTTGCTGGGAACCAACATTACCATAGTGGAGGAAAAGGTAACGGTGACCTTGTAGGGAGTGAATGGTGTTAGGTGTGTGTGGGGGGAACCCAGCAGTCCCACTCCTCAATCTGAGCCACTTCTGAGCATTGCTTGATCTGGGGTGTACTTTGGAAGATACTCCCATCTTCTTAAAAAGCTGTTTTCCTTGTGATACTCCTAGAGGTTGAGGAGCCCCTTATTCACCAGGAAAGGATGCAGTTAAGGGATTCCTTCCTGCTTACTGCAACACAGTGATTTACTAAGGGGCTTTCTGAAAGTGGCTTTTGTCTTTTGAACACAGTGCCCTGGTACATAGTAGGCACTTAATAAATGATAACTGACTGGCTGATTGACTGGCTGAATCTTTGGTCTCCCCAGGGAAATCTCTGCAAGCTTATATCCATGTTCCAGACCATTCAGCCTAGTGAATGAGGGAGGAGGGGGGACAGGGAATATTTATTGGAGATATTTCTGATTTCCCTAGAAAGTTTCTTGGCAAATTCTTCCTACTCCAGTGGAAAGTCCCCCACCTAGCAAGAAAGGAAAAGGCGAGAAAGGCAAGAAGGGGAAGGGAAAAGAGAACGAGAAAGAGAAAGAGAAAGAAAAAGAAAAAGAAAAAGAGAAAGAGAAAGAGAAAGACAAGGACAAGAAAAAGGGACAAAAGGGAAACAAAGAAAAGGAAAAAGAAACAGTAAAAGAAAAAAAGGTAGGTCATGATCATGGACCATGTACTCCTAAGCTTTTGATGATGGAGTAGGATCAAGGTATGTCTATTTCTCTCTTACATATAATAAATGTTAGCTCTTTAATCTCCAGTTTTTTTTTAAATTAGCAATTCTCTTATAAGTATTTTAAACTTAAATATTTTTTATCAAAGACCTTTTAAAAATATTTTCACGTAAACCATATAATATAAAAGATTTTAATTTTATTGAAATTCTAGGGAATCTTTTCCTAATATTAGATTATCTTTGCAAGATAATGATGTGTTCTCATATAATCTTCTCCAGACTCTGTTTAGACTCTGCTCAAATCTAATTTTTCTATTCTTTCCCCATATAAGTTAAGAAAAAAGGACTCGCCTAAGGAATTTCGTCACGATCCTCCCATTCTCCGAGTCTTGGGAAGTCAACTGCTCAACCTGGAGCCCTTGCTCTCTGGGGAGACCCTGGTGACCTCTCTATGCAATTTTGGGACAGTCCGTACTGCTGAAACTGACAAGCTGACCTGGATAAAGGTATGGCTACTGACTCTGGCTCCTGTTTTCTCACCAATTCAGCTCCCTTGCTCCCACATCTTCCTTAGTTACATTCTCCCTTAAAAAGGATGGCCAAACCCAGTGAGAAATAAAAACTGGCTCTCCCCCTCACCATGAAAATATAAGGCTGTTCTTTCCTAGGCTACTCTTCCTCTGCTCTGACTTGGCTTTCATATTTTAACTTGCATAGAAGAGAGAATCTGTGAGGAGAGAACTGGATGAGAAAAGTGAATGTTCCCTCCTCCAGCTCCCACCACTCACACTAGGATCCAAAGCCCTTTATTAAACTTAGATGCTGAGTCTAAGCAAATGACTGATCCTGGAGACTCAGAGGAAGAAGAAAGATTGGTGTTGGGAACTAGGAGAAATCCAAGGCCTGGACCATTCCCAGACTTAGCAAAATGGCCCCATTCAGAGCTCCCTAGGATCAAAACCATGGAATGGCAGAGCTCGAAAGAACCTTAGAGAGTGTGAGAGATGGAACAGACCGGAGAACATGGGATGTCAGACCTTGAAAGAGCTAACCCAAGGGGCAGATAGCTGGCACAGTGGCTAGAGCACTGGAGCTAGGAGACCAGAGTTCAAAACCACCCTTACACATTCATTAGCTGTGTGACTGGGCAAGTCACTTAACCCCATTGCTTCAAAAAAAATTCTAATTCAACTCCTCATTTTGTGGAAAAGAAAATCAGCTAAGATTAAGTCATCAAATCTTTACTAAATATAAGCTGTGCTGAGGCCCAGAGAGGAAAGTGAAATGTTGAATGCTATATTATCTAGTAAATGGGAGCACTGAGACTGGACCCTAGTATCTCTGCCCTAACCATTCCAAAAAAGATTCCTTTTTGCTGTTTACACAGAGCCAAAAGACCAAGACCAAGAAGAAATCTGCAAGACGAAGGGCAAAAGAGCAAGGTAAATGGACTGGGATAAGAGTAAAGAAACAGGTATCTGTGGAGCACTTGCTGTACGCTGGGTCCTGCTGGGAAAGAAATCTCAGAAATGGCACCCACCTGCAAGAAACTTAGAGGATCGAGAGTAGCAGAGGAACCCACAGGAAACAATGGAGACTTTAAATTTACATCAAATCCTCTGTTGGAGCTGTAAAGTCATCCATGTGGATATCCCCTTTAAAAATTAAGATTGTGACCCATCCCTGCCTGCCTGATTCCCACATCATCCCCAAAGTTGGTGCCTTCTTCACTTGCTCTCCACATTAAAAGAATGCCAGGGGTCCACAGGAGTGCCTGACCAACTAAGACCACACTCTTAGCATGTGACTGACAGTCCATCTTTTTTTTTTTTTTAACATAGTTATCTCTGATGACATCTCTGCCTTGTTCCTCCTTCATAGTTCTTTGTAATCTTTTGGCTGCTAGAGCCAATTCCATTGTCCTTTGGGTGATCCTCAGTGTAAGTTCTTTGAAAATTCTAATATTTATTGCTTACACTCATACAATACCTCCAGAAAAATGTAGACATTAAAAAGATGGGCATTTGTTTCCAGGGGAAGGTTGGGTCTTTCTTGTTCTCCTCCTGCTCAATTTTGGACCTGACTCATTGTTTCTTTAGTGTTTTTTTGCAATGAGCTCTCTCCTGTGGTCAGAGGAACTATCTGGCAGTTCTTTCGACAAATTGGACTAATGAAGAAGACAATGTAAAAAATGGGTATTTTTCATCCCCTTCATTTTTATTGAGTGGATAATTAGGTCAAACACTTCAATGAACTTGTGGTTCTAATGACAAAGCTCTGTAGCATCCTGAAGCTTGACATAAGGCAGCACCATGTGATC
The DNA here is from genome assembly GCF_902635505.1 of Sarcophilus harrisii. Lineage (NCBI taxonomy): Eukaryota > Metazoa > Chordata > Mammalia > Dasyuromorphia > Dasyuridae > Sarcophilus > Sarcophilus harrisii. Next base: position 686,302,662 of record NC_045426.1, on the reverse strand, counting down.
TACAACCCAGATTCTTAAACCATGGCTTATGATTCCATCTGGGATCTTGTAACTGAATGTGGAGATTGCAAAATTATGGTTTATTATCAATAAATGTTTAATTTGTTTACTTGTTTTGTGTTCCTATATACCTGGGGTCATATAAAAATTTCTCAGATGACAAGGGGTCATGAGTAGAAAAAGTTTTAAGAAGCTCTGATCTAGAACCAAAAAACTGTCTTTGATGTAAATTCTGTTCTAGTTCTCCTCCGGTGACAATATGTTTCAGGCAAACATATGGCTTCCTATTTTATATTTCCTTTGATTGTGATAATTAGAGAGTTGCAATTACCCTGAGGTGGTAAAGGCGCAGGAGTAGTGATCATGGTCTCCGACAAAGCAAAAGCAAAAATAGACATGTCCTATATATAATTTTACTGTATGTTTTTTCCTGTTACTCATTTAACATTTCCTTTAAAGGGCAGCTAGGTGGTGTATTGGATATGTATTGGATAGAGCACCAGTCTAGAAATCAAGAGGACCTGAGTTCAAATCTAGTTTCAGACATCTAATACTTCCTAGCTAAGTCTGGGCAAGTCACTTAACCCCAATTGCCTCAGCAAAAAAAAAAAAAAAAAAAATCCTTTAAGAATTTGGATGCTATCCCATTAGGTACATATACATATAATTATTCATTGTCTATGGAAATATCATTTTCTTCCTTATTTTTTAAAATTAGTTCTATTTTTGCTTTTTCTTTGAGATTGTGATCACTATTTCTGTTTTGTTTTGTTTTGTTTTGACTTCAACTGAAGCATATTAGACTATGCTCTAACCCTTTATTTTAACTCTGTGTTTGTCTTTCTTTTTCAAGTATGTCTCTTGTCAACAATGTATTATTGGATTCTGGTTTCTCATCCATTCTGCCATCTGCTTCTCTTTTATGGGTGAACTCATTCCATTCACATTCACAGTTATGATTACTAACTATTTCCCCTCATCCTATTTTTCCCTTTTTATGCATGTGCTATTGCTGTTTTCCCTTTGAACTTCCTCCTCTAAACTCAAATTCTCCTTCTAATTCTTTACTCTAGAACTTATTTCATTTGAAATATCCTTTTAAGTCTTTTTCAAGAATTCTAGTCTTTGTAACCAAGATATACCTTTTTCTGGAGGTCTACCAGTAGTCTCTGTGGAATTACTCTTGTTTTCTGGGTTTACAAAATTTCCTTATCACCGCTATCTTCTGTTTATTTATTTCTATTTCCAACCTTGTTTTCTAAATTGAGAGTTTGTGTCAGGGCCAGGTTCCAACTGCTTCTGCCCTCTTGGATGGAACCGGTTGCCCCTTCTCCCTTTCTTTCAATCATAAGTTCAGAATTCTGCTTTGTCCCCAAACCCATTTTTGGTGTCTTCTTGAAATATTTTCTCAACAGCCTTAAAATGGTGCACTCTCCAGCACAGATCTCCTCTGTGGGTACTTGGTCTAATTTGGCTGTTCCGGCCTGGTTTTCTTTCATTTTCACTTTCTCTATAACAATATCCAGAACTGTTGTATTGGGGAAGGGAAAGGAGTAAGTATTTATGTAGCTCCAAGCACTGTGTGCTAAGCAATTTCCAAATATTTCATTTGCTCCTCACTTCAACCTCGGTAGGCAAATGCCATTTTACAAAAAAAAAAATTATATGGAGGCAATAGAGAGAAAGTGACTTGCTCAGGGTCACCTAGCAAGTCTCTCATCTGTCTGAGGCAGGATTTGAACTCAAGTTTTCTTGACTTCAGGCCTGGAGATACTTAGAAGACTTAAGCAGTAGAGGGCTGTGGTCTCCAGTATCCTTGATGAAAAGAGTTGGTTATTAAAAAACTTTGCAGAACTTTTGCTCAGACCAAACCCAGAGGATTTCTAGGCCTGTCAGGTCTTAACCCTGCATTGGGTTAGCTGTCAAAAGAACCCTTTGGGACACTGAAGCATTAGAGCAGGACCTCTGTAGATCAATTTGTGTTTGTGTTGGCAGTTTCTGAACCTGTGATGGGTTGGGAGGGAGGCTCCCCATCAGTCCCTGTCTCTGCAACATACAGTCTCAGACAGTTGTCTGGGTAGCAGCTAACATGGGTCAAGAGCTGGACCTCAAACCCAGAGCTTTCCAATTCTAAGACCAGTCCTCGATCCACTTTATAGAGGATATCTGTTCTAAATTGAGAGAAAACTAAATGGACCCCTGTTCAAATCTCATCTCTAACGCTTACTACTTTTATAACCTCGGGCAACTTGATTGATCTCCCCTGTCCTCCATTTCCTTACCTATAAAATGAGAGTATTGGACTAGAACAGAAGTGTCATACTCCTGGCCCCAAAGTCCTGAGTGCAGCCCAGAACCAGATTAAAATATTAAATTATATTAAAATATAATTGGGAAATGGCAAATAAAATAAGTGGAAAATACAATAAGACACAGATGGCGGTAATCTGTGGTTTTCTAAATTAATATGTGGCCTAAGGAAATCTGTTTCTATTTGCATTTGATTCCACTGGACTAAATTCCACTGGTTCCTTCCAGCTCTAGAACTAGCATCTTCTTTTCTTTCTTCTCCTCCACCTTAGAGTTCTGACGGTACCTGCTCCATAGATCCAACACTGAGAACCACTGGTTTGCCAAGTCTGAGTTCAGGGCACTGAAATGGAAGATGGCAATCAGTGTAGATAAACCAGAGGGTATATCAAGAGAGAGAAAATGTAAGACTGGAAAGTAGAGAGAAGCCATCTTATGAAGGGTTAAAAGGGAGGTTATAAACTAGTATGTTATGAAGATAGAAATGACAAAATTTGATAGGAAATCGGATGGGATAGGTCAGTGGAGAGTGAGGAATTGAGGATGAATTTTTATAATTGGGAAGGCAGTAGTACCCTCATTGGGAATATAAAGGTTTGCATTACATAGATTTCCCAATCCCTGTATTTTTGTCTGCCTGCATTTTGGATTTCCTTCACAGGCTAATTGTGTACTATTTCAAAGTCCGATTCTTTTTGTACAGCAAAATAACTGTTTGGACAGGTATACTTGTATTTAATTTATACTTGAACATATTTAACATGTATGGGTCAACCTGCCATCTGGGGGAGGGGATGGGGGGAAGGAGGGGAGAAATTGGAACAAAAGGTTTGGCAATTGTCAATGCTGAAAAATTACCCATGCATATAACTTGTAAATAAAAAACTATAATTAAAAATAAATTTTTTTAAAAAAGAATATAAAGGTTTGGAGGGGGGATGAATTTTGGGGGAAACATAATGAATTCTGCTTTGGAGGGGTTGAGGTTGAGATTCCAATGGAATATCTAGTTTGAAATGTGATAGAAAGTTGGTAATGCGGTATTAGAGTTCAAAAGAGAGACTAAGGCTAGATCACCTAAATAAGATGTTAATTAAGTTTTTTCCAGAGTCCAAGACATGACAAAGAACAATTAAAGATAATGGGCGTGTTCTCCTAGAGAAGAGAAGCTTTAAAGGAGATAAGATATTTGTTTCTGAGGATCTGAAGGGATGCCATATGAAGAATGATTGGACTAGTGCTTTGCCCTAGATGTAAAATTTGATACAATGCATAAAAGTTTCAGAGATAGTTTTTTAATAACTTAAAATCAGGAAAAACTTCTGAGAGTTATTCAAAGTGAAATGGCCAGCCCAGGAGTATTTCTTCTCACCGAAGGTCTCCAAGATGATCAGTTGTTGGAAACTTTATCTTTTGGATTTTAGGATATTATTCTCTCCTGGTTCTTCTCCTTCCTATACAATTCTTCCTACTCAATCTCCTGGATCTTCATCCAAGTCAAGCCTGCCCATTGGGGCTATCCCACTGGACCCCACATCCTGGGCCCTCTTCTCTTCTCCTTCTAAACTACCTTGCTTGGTGATCTCATCAACTTCTATGAATTAAACTGATTTCTCCATGCAAATGATTTACAGATGATGTATCCCCCTCCAACCTCTCTCTTGACCTCTGGTCTTGTATCTCCAACTGCCGACTGAACATCTCGAGTTGGTTATCCCATAGATGACTTAAACTCAACCTATACACAGTGGAACTCCTTCTTGTCCTCCCTAAACTCTTCTTCCCTCCTTCCTCACTTCCCTATCACTATTGGCCCTATCTTTGTCCTCCCAGTCACCTAGACTTACAGCCCCTATGTCATCCTCAGCTCCTCACTCTTTCTCACCCCCATATCCAATATGTTGCCAAGTTCCCCCAATTCCGTCTTCACAATATCCATCTTTTTTGCCCCCATAGAAGTGCTCATCACCTGTTACCAGCTTTACTGGTGTAGCCCACTGGCTGGGCTTCCCTGCCACAAATCTCTCCCTACTATGTCCATGTCCCCCATCCAAATATTAAATTAATCTTCCTAAAATACCAGTCTGATAAAGTCACCTCCTCTCCCTATCCAGAGGCCCTTCCTGCCTCTCCAGTTCTGCTCGTACCTTAGTCCCAACCATGTCCTCTGTAATCCAGGGCTGCCAGTTTCTGTTCTTCCTCCCACATGCCACACCATCTCCAAACTGAATTCCTTACCGCTGTCTGAATCCTTTTTAACCTGGTTTGTCCTCAAGCTCTACAACCCCTGCGGTTAATAGTTTTCACTCATTTATTCCCCACTGGGAAAACACCAAGATGATGACCATTTCCCTAGATACGTTTGGAGTTAGTGGGAGGGAATGACCCCCTGGCTTACAGTTAATGTACTTATCTTATGTTCTCAGAGAAAAAGAAGGAGGTGACGATATTTGAAGCACCCGATTACCAGCCAGATCCCCTGACATTGGATTTTGAGATCCAGCTGTGTCACTACAAGTCCCTAGCAGAAGCAGTGAAATCGCCCTGCCCGTGATCTTCTACCCCATACTTTATCCCTCTCGGACTTCGATGGCAAAAAAAAAAAAAAAAGGTTTGGTGATAAAGGGTAGCTTTGGTTGTAGCAACTGGTTCCAATGCATCATTTTTTTTATTGCACAATCATATACCGCAACTTGTTCAGCCGTCCCTCAGTTGAAGTATCTTCTCAATTTCCAATTCTTTGCAATCACAAAAAGAGCTGCTATAAATATTTTTAGATATAAAGGTCCTTTTCCTTTAATCTTGCTGTAACCTAGTAGTGTTATTGCTGGGTCAAAGGGTATGCACAGTTTTATAGTTCTTTGGGCAGAGTTCCAAATTGTGCAGAATGGCTGAACTAGTTCATAATTCCACTACTAGGGCATTAGGCTCCCAGTTTTTCCACATCCCTTCCAGCATTTGTCACTTTCCTTGTCTGTCATGTTAGCCAATCTGACAGGTGTGAGGTAGTATCTCAGAGTTGTTTTGATTTGCATTTCTCTAATCAGTAGTTGTTTAGAGCATTTTTTCATGTGATCATTGATAGTTTGCTTTCTTCTAAAACCTGCCTATTGATCATTTATTAATTGGGGAATGGCTCATATTTTTATAAATTTGGCTTATATTTCCCTAACATTTGAGAATTGAGGTCTTTATCCGAGGAACTTGCTTTAGAATTCCCCTCTTACTCTTTTCCTTCTAATTTTTTCCACATTAATTTGGCTTATGCAAAACCTTTTGAAAATTTCATAAACTCAGAATGATTGATTTCACTTCCTATCTCATTAGAGCATAAACTCTCTCGACTCAACATTTTTTTTTTTTTTTTGCTGAAGCAATTGGGGTTAAGTTAAGGGGTCACACAGCTAGGAAGTAGTAAGTGTCTGAGGCTAGATTTGAACTCAGGTCCTCCAGACTTCAGGGCTGGTGCTCTACCCACTGTACCACCTAACTGCCCCTTCTTCTCAACTTTCAAAATGATCTTTCTAAAGCTTAGATCTGACCATGTCACTCCCCACCCCATTCATTAAATGAATCTAATATCTTGTTGATTATACAGTCTATAAATCTCATTGATGGATTCTTTTCCCCCAGTTGCATGTGATTTTATTACTTTGGCAAATAAGTTTATACAGTCGAAGAAAAGGCTATTCATACTTCCAAGTGGGTGGGAGAATCTTTTTTGTCCTGTAACCCTAGACTAGCCCATCAATTTGGTTCTCATTGGAAATCAAACAGGATTTAGAATCCTATTATTTCTGTTGAACTGGACATGCTTTTGAGTAATGACAGTTTTCTTGATCAAATAATAAAGCTTTTCAAAATAATCAGAAGATTATGAGTGGGTAATCAGATAGTTCAGAGTTCTCAATTTCTCCTTGCCAATTATACAGTACATTCATTCTCCACCAAAAGAAGTGTCTCATAATGCTCCCCATGAGGGAGTCAGGTCCCTCGTACTCAGCCTCCAGATCTGCTTCTTCCTAAGAACTTCAGCCATGGGAGGGCGGCTGGACAGAATGGCCTGAGCATTCATGGGACCCAAGATGACAATGGTTTGTCAATAGAAGGGAGGAGTCGAAATGCCTTACTGCTGAACTTGCACACAGACCCAGTCACCAGGTTGGATGGGACAGCAGGATCCTTTGGATTCTTTGGCAAAAGAAGTTCATCTGTTTATGAAATTTGACACATTTCTGACAAAATGTTCTATCTGTGGGATGGGTGCCAGCGAGAAGTTGAGAATGAAATCAAGAGTTTCAGGCTTGGGTCACTGGAAGAATGGTACTTCCCTTGACAGTTCATTGAGAAGAAGAGAAAATTTGGGGGAAAGAGAATGAGTTTTGCTTTGGATATGCTGAGTTGAAGATGCTTACAAGACATCGAGTTCCAAATTGCAGTGGACTTGTGATGGAAAGAGCCATCTCCATCGAGAGAGAGGACTGTGGGAATTGAGTGGATCACAACACAGCATTTTCACTCTTTCTATTGTTGTTTGCTGGCATTTTGTTTTCTTTCTCATTGTTTTCCTTTTTGACCTGATTTTTCTTGTGCAGCACAATAATTGTAGAAATATGTATAGAAGAATTGCACAGATTTGACAGATATTGGATTACTTGCCATTTAGGGGAAGGGTGATGGAAAGTAGGGAAAATTTGGAACACAAGTTTTGCAAGGATTGATGTTGAAAAATTATACATGCATATATTTTGAAAATAAAAAAGATTTAATTTAAAAAAAAAGATTTCCAATGAGCATTGGTGATGCAGGCCTGGAGTTCAGAAGAGAAAATAAATCTAGAGATCTAGGAATCATCTGCATAAGCATAATTTAACCAGTGGGAACTAATAAGATCACCAGGCAATACAGTTTTGATCGTATACTGTGTCTTCCTTCCTTTTTTTATGTTTGCATTGGTAACTTCTTTCCTCCAATTCTCTCCCCTAACAAATAAAAATCCCCTCCATTTCAACAAGTCAACAATCATACAAAACAAACATGGCTCATGCCTGAAAACGTGAGTCTCACTCTATACCTCTCTAGTCCGTCACTTCCCGATCAAGGGTGGGAAGCTTCATTCTTCAAGCTCTGGATCAGTCATTGCATTGATCAGACAGAATTCTTAAGAAAAATTGCATCCATTTTCAGGCCATGTGAGCAACCGAAAAAAGACCAGATATTTTCTTCAATCTCTCAAACTCTCAGACCTCCTCAAAACAGAAATTATGGACCAAAGATAAAGCAACTTCAGCTGTTGGAACACCAAGAGTCTGAAACAAGGTAAAAAGAAAAACCAAGAACCCCCAACCCTTAAACTAACACTCATTGGCACTGAGCTCACACAGAACCCTTCCCTCAACCTCTCATTCTACGGGCAGGAAGGTCACACTAGCAGAACCAAGGACGCAACAAAAGCTTCTATGAAAACTCACCCCTACATCCCCCCATCTTTTTGGTGCCATGGAGCCCCCATGGCATGAAAGTTTTCTTGGGTTAAGTCACAACTCTTTGGTAGCAAAAGCCTGCCGGGGTTGTAACTTGGAAGCACTAATGCTGCAAAGCTCTGAAGTGCTGATAGCTCTGAACTGCCAGTTCTGAGTCAAGAAATTAAGGAACAGAAGTAAGATAAATCACCAAGAAAGGACACTATGCATGTGGGAAGCTGAAGTAGTCAGAACTGGCTACCCAAAAGTCAGCTGGGGAAAACCCTAGAAGCTGGTGAACTGTGAATTGCTTGGTGTGGGAGGAGGCCACAGAAACATTTTGAGATATAGCCCCCCAAAAAAACTACAATCAGAGGAGAGGAGGGAGTCTATAAATGAGTAAATGAAACTGGAAGTACCAAAGATTCCAAGAAGTAATCTCAAAGATTTTGAACAAGAAAAACAGCAATAATAGAAAAAATGTTCTCTAGATCTAGTAAATGTGAATAAAACTACATAATGAAAGAAAAAATCCAGCATTTGATAAGAGGACCTTATAGAAGTTGAGAGCATGTAAAAAAGGAATGAGCAAAATGGAAAAACTTGAATAGTTAATGGCAAGTCTCACCAAAGAAATGAGAGAAGACTAGATTGAATGTGCAAATACACAAAAGTAAAAGATAATCTAGAAGAGAAGCAATAAATATTTAAAATATTCATTATGTAAATAAAACATAGATCATGAAGACAGGATATCAAGACAAAAAATATGTGTTATTTTTTTGCTGAGGCAATTGGGATTTAGTGACTTGCCCAGGGTCACATAGCTAGGAAGTGTTAAGTGTCTGAGGCAAGATTTGAACTCAAGTCCTCTTGACTTCAGAGTGGTGCTCTATCCACCCTGCCACCTAGCTGCCCCCCAAAATATTTTTTACTGCAAACAACTTTTTTAAAGTATTTTTTTCAAATTATATGTAAAAACAATTTTATCATTCAGTTTTTTTTTTAAATTTGAGTTCCAAATTCCTTATTTCTTCTGTAGAGAAGCTAAACAATTTGATATAGATTATACATATGAAGTTATTCAAACATTTCTATATTAACCATGTTGCAAAAAAAGACACAAAAAAGTAAAAATTTTTTAAAAAGTATACTTTAATCTGCATTCAGACACCATCAGTTCTTTCTCTGAAGGTAGATAGCATTTTTTATTTTAAGTCCTTCAGAATTGTCTTGGATTTTTGTGTTGAGAATAGCCAAGTCATTCACAGTTGATCATCATGTGATTTAGCTAATACTGTGTCTATTCTTATGATTCTGTTCACCTCACTTTGAAGTCTCTCCAGTCTTTTCTGAAATTATTTTGCTTATCATATCTTAGAGCACAATAGTATTCCATTATAATCATATATCACAATTTGTTTTACCATCAGAAAAAAATTAACAATATAATGAAATTAAATAACAGAAGAGAATTTCTGCCTAGAACTTCTGAAGATGGGAAATAAAATTCCAATTGAAAGAATCCATAGATTGCTTTAGGAAAAAAAAAAAGTTGCATACTCCAAGATACATGTTGTTATATCAAGCAATTCAGAAATAAGTCTACCAAGTCATCAGGACAAATGCTTTCAAATACAAAGGAAAGGATATTTGAATAATGCATAAAAAAAGAGGAGAGAATGGAGACTAGGATGCAGTCCACAGTGACCTAATCTACAAATTTAACAAAAGAAAGATATTAAATAATAAAGAATTCAAAACATTTTTAGAAAGAAATCAGTAGTGAAGAGATTCTTTGCTTTTCCAACACCCCAAACAAGGAAATTCAAGAAGACTGAATAAATTCAGACAGCAACAGAATGACAACAAAGATGAGTGACTCTTTTCTAAATGTATACCTGAAGACAGGATGAAGGCAGAACTTTGGGAGAGGCTTCTATGATTAGGAACAGAATCTGGCGATACGCTGCCTACAGGTGACTGTTGCTTTTGTGGAACAACATTACTAGATGGGCAGTTACATGAAAGGGGCAAGATGGACAGATGGGGATAAAGAGAAGTGAGTGATATGTCAGGGTCAAATCAAAAACTAGCAATGAGGGGAAGGTGACCACTAAAGAACCTACAGGGGAGTGAGTGAAGAAGGAGAGGGTAGAGATTGTATTAAGAATGCAGAGAAAAAAAGAGACCGCATGATTAGAGGGACCATGAATCAGAGAATAGGGATCTAAAGCCAACAGAAAAGATGAATGATAAAAAGTGAAAAAAATCCTTTTTTGAAAGGGGTACAAAAAAAAAGAAAAAAAACCCTGGTTCCTTTCCCTCTTTTATGATTTCTTTGGGATATAAGTCCAGTAGAAATCATAAAGGAGGGAAAGGGATCCACATGTGCAAAAATGTTTGTGGCAGCCCTTTTTGTAGTGGCAAAGAAATGGGAAACTGAGTGGATGCCCATCGATTGGAGGGAGAAAGGCTGAATAAGTTATGGTATATGGATGTTATGGAATATTATTGTTCTGTAAGAAACGACCAGCAGGATGATTTCAGAGAGGCCTGGAGAGACCTACATGAACTGATGCTGAGTGAAGTGAGCAGGACGAGGAGATCATTATATACTTCAATAACAATACTATTGTATTCTGATCAATTCTGATGCATGTGGCTCTGTTCAGCAATGAGATGATTGAAGCCAGTTCCAATGATTTTGTGATGAAGAGAGCCATCTATACTCAGAGGACTGTGGGAACTGAGTGTGGCTCATGACACAGCATTTTCACTCTTTTTGTTGTTGTTTGCTTGCATTTTGTTTTCTTTCTCATTTTTTTCCCTTTTTGATCTGATTTTTCTTGTGCAGCAAGATAATTTTATAAATATATTTTTATATATTGGATTTGACATATATATTAACATATTTAACATATATCGGGTTGTCATCTGGGGAGGAGGTCAGGAGAAGAGGGAAATTTTGGAACACAAGGTTTTTCAAGGGTCAGTGTTGAAAAACTATCTATGTATATGTTTTGAAAATTAAAAAGCTTTAATAAAAAAGAAAAGAAAAAAGCACAGTCCTTGAGGAAAAAAAAAAAGGAAAAAACTGGGACAGGGCAAGCTAAAGAAGAGAGGAATTTACTAACTGGGAGTAAAAAAGAAGATAGAAATATATAGTCAGTGCAAAAAAGGGCAAAACTCTAAAGGGAAAGGGTAACAAAAAAGAAGAGGGGATCAAGTGTGAAAGGAAGTGAGTCAGTGGGGGATAGGGCCATCTTTAAAAAGATTAAATTGTAGCAATTTAAAAGATTTGAGAAACATAATTTCTGGGTAATTTTGGTTATTTTATTAATAATGCCATTATTTCTTAGACCAAAGACCATCATGGGAGCCAACTCAAGGTTTATATATTCATGTGGAAGAGGAGTATTCAGAAAGATCAATTCTGATTGATTAACAATCTCTACATCCAGATCACCCCCAGACTTGGTCAATTAAGACAAAAAGGTCCATTTCTGCACCCAAGCTTAGACTAGAGATTCCTTATAAGATTGGGTGGGGTAGGATAGAGGAGAAGTTTAGCTCAACCTTCAGAGACTAAAGTTCTAAAATGAGGATAAAGAAAAGGGAGAACCCTGAATCTCCTCAAATCGTTATTTATTAATAATCACTTCTCTCAAACTGAAGGAACATAATATTATACTTATAACAGAAGAATGGAAGGAATAACTTGGGGGGGGGAAGCAATTTTATAGCTAGATGGAAGAAAACATAAACCCATTTCATAACTTTTAAGTGTGAATGGATTAACACAACTCAATAAAATGGGGAGAAAAATCAGTTGGATTTTTTAAAAAAAACCCTATCTGCTATTGCTTATGAGAAACTCATTTTTTAAAAAATACACAAAATAAAATGGAGGGAATGGGGAAACATTTACTATATAGCAAGTGAATCCATAAAAACAAAAGTTGCCATCATTATATCAAATAAAGCAAAAACATTCAAAAAATCAAAAGGGTCAAATAAGGAATGTACAATAAAGGAGCAATATATAATGAGCCCATATTAGTAATTTATATGCTTCCAATGCCTTACTGTTAAAATTCATAAAAGAAGCATATGAGTTTTAATAAGACAAAGACAATAATACTATAATGACAGGAGATTTCAATATCTCTTTGTTTTAGATAATTAGCAGAAAGAAACAAAATTAAAAATATAGAACTGAAGAAATTTCTGGAGAAACTAGAATTAAATGATTTGTAATGTCTTTTAAATAGAAGAGCAAAAGAATATACATGTTTCTATGCACCATATTTGGAACTTTACAAAAGTTGACCATATACAAGGAGATTTTTTGCAAGGAGATATTGCAAACTAATGTTTAAAAAATAAAAGACTACATCTTTTACATACCGTGACACAGTAATAATAGAAATTCATTCAGAGACCACAAATAAAAGATATAGACCAAAATGGAGACTTCATAAAAATTTCAGCAAAGAACAAATCATAGAAACAATATGAATAAATGAAACAATATACCAAAATTTCTCAAATGTAGCTAAAGTAGTCATAAGGAGGACGATGGGAAATCACATCCTTCTAATTTTAAATTAATAAAATAGAAAAAAGCAAGATTAATAAACTGGTGCATTTTTTAAAATTAGGGAATCAACACCACCTGAAAATAAGCACAAAAGATATTAAAAGTTAGTGGGAAAATAGATAAATTAGGAACAAAAAAAAAATAAAAACAGTAAAACAAAACGCTGTTTTTGAAAGACTAATAAAACTGAAAAATCCTTAGCTAATCTGATTTCTAAAAGAGAGCAAAAAGCAAATCAAAATAATAATCAAGGTAAAACTGCAGCAAAATCAGAAGAAATAAAATGAACAATCAGAACATATTCTGCACAGTTATAGTCTAACAAAAAAATGAAAGCATAAAAGAAACAGAAAAATATAAAATTTTTAAAAATATGAAATAACCAAACTATCAGCAAACCAAAAAGAAGTCTTAAATAATCCAATATCAGAATCCAGTATCAGAAAAGGAGTACCCATACTTTACAAATTATTTTCAAAAATTAAGAACCCTGCCAGAATCCTTTTAAGGAACAAATATGGTGGTAATACCTACACTAGGGAAAGATAAAACATGTAAAGAAAGTATAAACTAATACAACTAATTCTTTATTGACTGTATGATAATTATATTTATTATGAAATAGCATAATTGAATATTGACTTAAAACATTTGAACAAACCCCATCAGATTACAGCAATTTATCCAACAAATGATTCATTGTGATCAAATTGAATTTATATGAAGGATGCAAGAATGGTTGAACATTAAGAAAACAATATAATTAATCATATTAAGACTCAAAAAATTCCAAAGCACATGACCATTTTAATAAATGCAGGAAAAGCCTTTGACAAAGTACAACTTTTTATGCTAAAAATCCTACAAAAGTAGGCACAGTGGGACCCTTTAATATTATAAAAAGCATCTAAGTAAAAACAAAAGCATTATATGTAATGGGAGTATACTAGAACCTTTTCCAATAAATATAGAAATGAAGAAAAGATACCCACTCTGCCCATTATTATTTGATATAGCACTAGAAATGTTAGCAATAGCAATAAGATAAGAAAAAGGAAAGAAATAAAGAGAAATAAGAAAGAGAAACATCCCTGTTTGTGGTTCATATGACTTATTTGGGAAAAAAAAAAAAACCTCAGAAAATCCTCAAAAATATTGAGACAATAGTTTTAAAAAGTGACTGGTTATAAAATAAATCTGCAAAAATAGCATTTCCATATAATAAACAAAGCACAAGAAGCAATAATAGAAAGGGAAATCCCATTTTGAATAATTATAAAACATACAAAATATCTGGGGATCAACCCACTAAAGCACACAAAAATTTTCATAGATTAAATTACAAAGCACTACTTAAGGAATTAAAGAGCAATCTAAATAGCTGGAGGGATATTTAGTGCATATGGCTAAGTCATGCCAATATAATAAAAATGATACTACTAAAATGAGTTTACAATTTTAATGTTATACCAATCAAGAGGATACTTTCAAATTTGATAAAATTATAACAAGATTCATTTGGAAAAACAGAAGATCTAGAATAACAAGAGAAACAATGAAAAGAAGTATGGATGATGGAAAAATAAGACTTCCAGACCTCAAATTATAAAGCAGCAATCATCAAAACCATCTAATATTAGTTAAAAAATAGATCAATGAAATAGACCAGAGGAGAGATTCAGAAACAATAGAACTACAACCCAATATTTGATAAAGTACCAAAAAAAAAAACAAGTTACCTGCGGAGAAACTCCCTATTTGATAAAAACTTCTGTGAAAGCTGGAAAGCAGTCTGGCAAAATTTAGGCTTAGATCAATACCTTATACCCCACACCACAATATATTCTAAAGGAAAATGTGACCTAAATATTAATATATTTAAAAATTAGAAGAGAAACATCATATATCCCTCATACCTATGAGGAAAATATGTATCCTTAACCAAATAAAAGATAGAAGCAATTTTTAAAAAACTAAAATTGATATCTGATTATTTGAAACTGAAATGCTTCTGCACATGTAACATTAGAAGAGAAATTTTTAAAAGTTTTTTAATCAAATTTCTCTGACAAGGGGTTAGCATCCAAGATATATGAACAACTAATATATAAAATTAAGTCATTCCCCAATAGACAAATGTTCAATGCTTATGAAATATTTTTCAAAAAAAGCCCCACAAAGTATTAACAACCACATGAAAAAATGTTCAAATCCCTACAATGAGAGATGCAAATCAAATCAACTTTGTTTTACTTCATATCCTGCAAATTGGCAAAAGTAGCAACAGTTGATGTAGATGTTTGTGAGAAGATGAACACGCTAATATATTGCTGGCAGTTGTAAAATGGCACAACCATTCTGGAAAGCAATTTGGAATTATGCTCATTAAAGTGACTAATGAGTCTATAGTCTTTGAACCAGAGACACTGTGCTGTGCTTATATCTCAGGAAAGTCCTCAATGAGAAAAAAAAAAAGTCCCCATATAGTACAAAATACTTATGCCAGCATTTTTGGTGATGTAAAAGATTGGAAACATCATGGATTGGAAACATAGGGATAAATAAATTGTGGTGCATGAATGTAATTGATTCCATGCAGAGTAAAATAGGCAGAGCCAAGAAAACTACATAGCAACTACAACAATATAATTGAACAGAACAATGCATAACCCCAAGTCAAAAGTAATTGTAACAAAATTTAAAAGATCAAGTGGAATCTAATGAAAAAAAAATATGAAAAGATATTCCCAATCTATCCTTTAGTGGAAGTGGGAGGTCCACATATTTTTGCACTTTCTCAATACATCGACCAGTTGATTTTTCTAAAAAACAAACATAAAAAAACCAAACCAGTATTTGTCCTTTGGGATGACTCCTGAAGAGGAGAAGAGGAAGATATTATGGTAATGTAAGAAACAGAAAATATCAATAATTTTTTTAAAAACTTAAAAGCAATATTATGGTCACTGTATAAAATGTGTTCCTTGTCATGTTCATTTGACTCTGCATTTTCAGATTTCTTTGAATACATCCCTTTCTTAAGGTACAATAATATTCCATTATATTTATACACTATTAACTCCTTTATTTCCCACTTGATAGTTTCTCTATAATTTCTAGTTCTCAGCTACAACAAAAAGTGCTGTTATTAATATGTTTGCACATATCCCTCTTTTATCTCTTTTGGGTCTATGCCTAATAGTGGTGACATTGAGTCAAAAGGAGCAATTTCATGATTTGGGGGGGATGCAGTTCCAAGTTACCATCTAGCATAGTGGAACGTCACATTTCTATCTGTAGTATCTGAACACAGTCCCTCCAACAATGTCTTTTTCCTATTTGTCATCTTTGCCAATCTGATGGATATAAGACAAAACCATAGAATTGTTTTCATTTGTATTTCCCTTATAATTATTTGGAGCCTTTTAAAATAGAATTATTGAATGTTTCATTTTATGGTTTGTCTATTGGGGAATGGCTCTTGTTTTTATCTATTTAGTTCATTTCCCTATATCTCTTCTATACTATCAGAACAGCCTTCAACTGGTCTTCCTGGCTCAAGTCTCTCCCCATTCCAATCCATCTTTCATATAGTAATTTTGTTAAAATGTTAAAGGAATATGTCACCTACCACTACACAATAAATTCCAGTGGCTTCCTTTTACTTTTGGAATCAAATATAAATGCCTTTAGCTTTTAAAGTTGTTCACAACCTGGTCTCATCCAATCTTTATAGTCTTCCTTCTTAAGATCCTGGAAGATCACAACACTCAGTACTTAGAGAAAGCAATAATGGGACCTCAGAAAATAAAATTCAGGGCTAAAGAAGGTCCTGATATTTCCCTCTAGAGGAGCACAGAGACTGTTCTTAATAAAAAGTTCCAATTCATAAAGTAAGGCTGGAAAAAATGAGTTAATTCTTTTTTTAAATTTCCACAACAAAAAACTGTTGTGGTACCAGGAATAAGACACAAATCAGAACAAAAGAATACCACCAAAATATCTAGTTTCAACCACAATTTCTGGAAGAAATAATGAAAGACTTAAAATGATAATACAAATTAAATGAGCATTGTGGGAAACAACTAGAAAAGAAATGAGAGCTTTGCAAGACATTCTTGAAACTGGCAACTAAGTAAAAGAAGCGTAAAACCTTACCCAATTTATAATAGACTCCTTGAAGAATGTATTAAAAAGCAGAATCTAATAATCTGTTTACAAGAAATAAAAAGCATTAAAAAGAAAAGCTAGAAGCAAAATCATTATGTTTCAACAGAAATAGATGAAAGGAAATTTAGAGAACACCTATTTTAAAGATAATGCTTAACATTTCTCTGATTTCCATTCAGACCTATACCCTTCAGGCATATGAAATAGGTTTAGAAAAAGTATGTAGGCTATAAAGTGACAGAACTGTTAATTGTTGATTTGAGTAAGGCTTTTAAGAATATAAAGAGCTGCTTTTCTGTTAACTGAGGGGATAGCCATCAACTGGGGAATGGCTGAACAAATTGTGGTGTATGATTGTAATGGAATAGTATTGTGCTGTAAGAAATGATGAGTTAAGGCATTGATCCATACTTAACGCCGTACACCAAGATAAGGTCAAAATGGGTTCATGACCTAGGCATAAAGAATGAAATTATTAATAAATTAGAGGAACATAGGATAGTTTACCTCTCAGACCTGTGGAAGGGGAAGGTTTTTATGACCAAAGCAGAACTAGAGATCATTACTGATCACAAAATAGAAAATTTCGATTATACCAAACTGAAAAGTTTTTGTACAAACAAAACTAATGCAGACAAGATTAGAAGGGAAGCAATAAACTGGGAAAATATTTTTACAGTCAAAGGTTCTGATAAAGGCCTCATTTCCAAAATATATAGAGAATTAACTCTAATTTATAAAAAATCAAGCCATTCTCCAATTGAAAAATGGTCAAAGGATATGAACAGACAATTCTCAGATGAAGAAATTGAAACTATTTCTAGTCATATGAAAAGATGCTCCAAGTCATTATTAATCAGAGAAATGCAAATTAAGACAACTCTAAGATACCACTACACACCTGTCAGATTGGTTAAGATGACAGGAAAAATAATGATGATTGTTGGAGGGATGTGGGAAAACTGGGACATTGATTCATTGTTGGTGGAGTTGTGAACGAATCCAACCATTTTGGAGAGTAGTTTGGAACTATGCTCAAAAGTTATCAAACTGTGCATACCCTTTGATCCAGCAGTGTTACTACTGGGATTATATCCCAAAGAGATTATAAAGAAGGAAAGGGACCTGTATGTGCACGAATGTTTGTGGCAGCCCTTTTGTAGTGGCTAGAAACTGGAAACTGAATGGATGTCCATCAGTTGGAGAATGGCTGAATAAATTGTGGTATATGAAAATTATGGAATATTACTGTTCTGTAAGAAATGACCAACAGGATGATTTCAGAAAGGCCTGGAGAGACTTACACGAACTGATGCTGAGTGAAATGAGCAGGACCAGGAGATCATTATATACTTCAACAACAATACTAGATGATGACCAGTCCTGATGGATCAGGCCATCCTCAGCAACGAGATCAACCAAATCATTTCTAATGGAGCAGTAATGAACTGAACTAGCTATACCCAGAAAAAGAACTCTGGGAGATGACTAAAAACCATTACATTGAATTCCCAGTCCCTATATTTATGCACACCTGCATCTTTGATTTCCTTCACAAGCTAATTGTACAATAATTCAGAGTCTGATTCTTTTTGTACAGCAAAATAATGTTGTGGTCATGTATACTTATTGTGTATCTAAGTTATATTTTAATATATTTAACATCTACTGGTCATCCTGCCATTTAGGGGAGGGGGTGGGGGGGGTAAGAGGTGAAAAATTGGAACAAGAGGTTTGGCAATTGTTAATGCTGTAAAGTTACCCATGTATATATATCCTGTAAATTAAAGGCTATTAAATAAAAAAAAAAAAAAAAAAAGAAATGATGAGTTAGATACTCTTTAAAAAATCTATAAAGACTTAACATGATCAATTGGGGAATGGCTGAATAACTTGTGGTACATGAAGGTAATGGATTATTGTCATATAAAAAAAAATGAACAAGCTGATTTTAAAGAGGCCTAGAAAGATTTACATGAACTTATGCTGAACGAAACAAACAGAACCGTGAATACATTGTACAGTAACAGCAAGATTGTTTAGTGATTCAAGGAAGTCCCAATAAACTTTAGATAGAAGTTCTGCAACCAGAAAGAACTATGGAGAATGAATGTAAATTAACATATGCTTTGTTCACTTCTTTTTTCTGTTTTTTTTTTTCCCCTTTCTCATGGTTTTCCCTTTTTGTTCTGATTTTTCTCTCCCAATATGATTCACAAAGAAAAATGTATTTTAAAAGTTAATATAACATGTGTAACCAGAAAAAATAAAGCAATAAATTAAAAAAATTTTTTTTTGCCTGAATTGATGCAAAATGAAATAAGTAAAACCAAAAGAGCACTGGACACAGTAACAGCAATAGATGAGCACCCGTGACTTTGCTATACTCAGCAATATAATTCAAGACAATGTTGAAGGACTTATGATGAAAAATGCTATCCATCTCCAGAGAAAGAGTCTGAATGCAGATCAAAGTTCACGTTTTTTACTTTATTTTTCTTGGGTTTTTATTTTGGTGTATGTTTTCTCTTGCAACATGACTAATTGGAAATAGTTTTGCATGATTATATATGTATAACC
The DNA here is from genome assembly GCF_902635505.1 of Sarcophilus harrisii. Taxonomy (NCBI): domain Eukaryota; kingdom Metazoa; phylum Chordata; class Mammalia; order Dasyuromorphia; family Dasyuridae; genus Sarcophilus; species Sarcophilus harrisii. The sequence goes on along the minus strand of NC_045426.1, from coordinate 686,283,537 downwards.
CATATGAAATCACTTGCCTTCTCAATAGAGGGGCAGGGAGAAAGGAAAGGATTTAGAATTCAACTTTAAATAGAAAATGTTAAAAATTGTTTTTACATATAATTTGGGGGGGGAGCAAAATGCTAAAAAAAAAAAAAACAGAGCTGAATGCTTTGAGAGATAGACATATGGGGAAGAGAAAAGAAAAAGATGCAAGAGGAGCTATCCTCCTACCCTTCCTGTTTAATCACATTCAGTTCATTGTGCTATCTCCCTCCCCAGATTGCTGGAAAAATCCAAAAATATAACTATTCTTTGCCCATTAAGATTTTCATCTACCAGAATCCCCTTCAGCTAAGAATGAATTCAGAGAATGAACACAAAATCTCCTTTTTGTATCCCAAAAGGAATTCTTATCCAGGGGTGCCGACTCCAATCACTAGTGGCCAGAAGAACTGGAGAGACCAAGAAAGGTCTACAGCTAGGTTGGTATAGACTTAGTACAGCATCAATAACTAAAATTTCCCTACCTTTTGACATCTGGGCTTCAAGCAACCCACAAAGTACTGTGAATGAATGAATGAATGAAGCATTTGCTAAGCACCTTGTGCAAAGCACTGGACGAAATGCTGGAGATACAGAAAGAAGACAGTCCCTTTTTCTGAACTGTCTCATTCTAATGGAGAAAACACATAGGGAAGGTTCCAGCCCCAAGCTTGATAAAAAGGAGCCATGTGCCTAGGGGGCAGCAGCAAAGCCCATGGTAGTATATCCAATGCCATTCCCACTGAAACTATTTTCTAATGCTGAAGCATCTGAGAGCCCTGAGGATTTGGGGAACCAGCGCTTTCTTTTCTCAGTTTTCAACAGCTGTGGCTTGAGGACCAGCTGCATCAGTTGCCAGGCTGCATCTCCACAGGGGCGGCTGCTTCCCAGGAGAGTGTCTGAAGGCACCGGGCTGGAAAGATTCCAATACATATTTTATTTAGTTCTATTTAATACGTAATATTTGATATATTTATATTATTTAATATTAAGAAATCTTTTAAATCTACATATTTAATGTGTTATGTGAAATATTTCCCAGTTACATGTAAAAATGGTTAACATTTTGAGTTCCAAATTCTGCCCTCCTCCTACCCCTTCCCTCATCCTTCGAGAAGGCAAGCAGTACGAGAGACCATCACACGTGGGGAATAACGCAACTCACGCTTCCCAGTTAGCCGAAGTTTGTGTGTGTGTTTGCTCGTTTTTGAGGCGACGGGAGCTCAGTGACTTAGCAAGGGTCACCCGGTTACCGAGGGCCTGAGTCAAGGATCGGTACAAGCACCGCCTCTTTTTTTCTTATATTTTTATTTTGCCCAGTTACACAGAAGCATCTATTATACGTGTACATTCATTTCTGGACATTTCCTTATGGATCATGTTGCGAGAAAGAAGAGAAACCACGAGAGGAAAGAACCGCTATTATTCTGGAGGAAGCCGCCGGTTCCTAGCGCAGAGTTAGGGTTAAGAGGCCACCGCACAAACCCTCGAGGCGAGGACAGCGCCGGCACGCGGCCGGCCGCCCCTTGAGAATGAATGCGGGCAGGGCCGGGGCGGGGACAGGTGCTCCCGGAGGAAGAGCCACCCTCCGCTTCTGCGGCTCTCGGACTACGAACCGGACGCCGGGACCGGCGGCGGCAGGACGGCCCGTGAGGTAACGGGCCGCGTTCCCCAGCCCTGACCCTTGGGATGCAAGCAGCACTCGCGATGGGCTGCGGCTCGGAGCGACGCGGCCACATCTGCGCTACCGCAGGGCCGTCGGCTCCCTCCTTACCTGGGACAGCTCCGCGCTCTGCCCCAAACGGCTCCAGAATCGCGCTGGCCGAGCCAGCTGCCCGGACTAGGCTGTAGGAGACCCCCGGGGTGGGCCTTCCGAAGAGTGGCAGGGGAGGGGGCCAATGGGAGATGAGCACCATCCGCGCCCCGCCCCCCCCATCAGTCCCGGGGCCGCTCACCTGAGCTCCGGCTCCCGACTTAGCTGCGCTTCCGAAGCTCCAGCGAGTGTCCGGCGCGGGCGTCCCGGGCCCCTGCTCAGGTGCGTGACCCTGCCGGCCTCCGCTTCGAGCACTGGCGCGGAGGGCTGGGGGCGGCTCGCTTGGAAGCCCGGGCTCGGAGGGGGGCGTAGTGCCCCGCGCGTTGCCTTGGCGACCTTGGCCCGTCTCCGAGGGAGCTCATTGGCCGCCTCGGGCGGGGCTTCTCCCCCCCCACCCCCCTCTCCCGGGCCCGGGAGTCCCGCAGGGGGCGCGCTCCCCGCCCCTCTCCTGCCTGAGGCCAGTGCGTGAGTTTCGGGCCAGGTAGGATGCGGGGCGCGGTCTGGGAGGGAGGGCCCCCTCGAGAGTGTGGGCGGCCCCCCGCGAGGGCTCCTCTGGGGAGCCGGGGGATGGGCGTGAGGGGCTTGAGTGCCCCCTGCAGCCGCGCCCGGGAAGGGAAGGCTCCGGGGCAGCATTTCAGCGGGGCTGCCCGGGCCCCACGCCGGGCCCCATCCTTTGGCGGGGGAGGAGGCCCGAGCGGGAGTTTGATCTCTGCCCGCCCGAGCTTTTGTTCTCTTTGGGCCGCCTGCTGAATGGGCAGGGGCCGGGGCCCCTTCTCTTCCGGGGGCCTTGGCTCTTGGCCAGCGGGGACTCCCGGAGCCTCAGCCCTTGGCCCCCGGAGCTCAAGAGGCAGGACGAAGGGCTTCCCACTTGCGAGCTTGGGGGCTCCCGGAGACACTTCTCGGAGCAGGTGCTTCGCGGTGAAGGGGGAGGGGGAGGGAACGTTCTAATGAGAATCTCCGGGGCCTGCCGGGCTTTCTCGTTGTGGCGCTGGGGGGGGGCGGGATGCTGGAGCCCTGTAGCGCCGGACCCCCAGCCCTGCGGCTACAGTGGGGGCTCACGCTGTCTCCCCCTCGCCGTGCGGATCAGGAACGGGACTAGGAAAGACACTCCCCATCCCAGAACTTCCCGCTGCGCGGAGAGCGCCGCATCTGGAGGCGGGCACCTTCTCTCCAAGGTGCTCCAGCTCGCCGGGTCTCTTCCCTTCTCTGTAAGACGAGAGCCTGGAAGAGATCCCTTGCCCGGGGAGAAACCTCAGAGGGTTATCCACTCCCATTTTACAGATGGGGAAAGCGAAGTCCCCAAGGTGAGATTTGCCCAGTCCCACGGTAGTAAGCGTCTCGGGCGGCCCGCGGCTCCCTGCCAGCCTTTGCTGCCGGAATCCCGCCCGACTTCGGAGTGGTCACCGGGCAGCCCGGGGCCTCAGGCCACCTGTGGTGCTCGGTAACACGCGGGCTTCCTCCCTCGGCCCCATCCCGCCTGGGCTTTAAGCAGAATTCTCGGCTTTTGCTTTGCTCTAGATCAGCTCAGCCATTAAAGCTGCAGCCCGCAGGACTCTAATTTTTCCTCTCTGAAGCCCCACGCCCGTGCGGAGAAGGTATTTGATGTTTGTTAAACTGAACTCGGGCATCCGCCTCTCCTGGCTTTTGCTATTCCCTCTACTGGGACTGCTCCCCTCTTCCCCTTTCCCTTCCCCCAGTCTCTGCCCATCAAAAAGCCCACTGTCTTTCAAGGGTCAGTAAGAAGGCGGCCTTTGTGAAGGCTTTCCCAGCCTGTGGATCTCTTTCTCCTGTTCCTCCCCCCTCCCCTCCTCTGTGACTTGTTTCTGTCACTTGGGTATGGGGGCCTGGGACCGAATTCATTTCCTTGTCTCCACTGCGCCTTGCATAGGACCCTCGTTTTCCCAGCGTTGGTGGAAGGGATTGACCTGATGGATTTTGCCTTTTCCGAATCTGATAAGTTGACTTAACCCGAAGAATCCTCAAACATTTATGAAGTAACTTATAGGCCTGGCACTGTGCTAAGGGCTGGGGATGCAAAGCAGACAAAGGACATTCCCTATTGTACAAGAGCTCATGGTCTAAATGGACAAACACACAAACCACCACATACCCACGAGATACAGGATAAAATGGAGCTACCCATTTGGCCCTACACATTAAGATGGATCAGGAAAATGTTTCTTGGGAAGGAAGTCAGAGGCCCAGATGGGAAGGGAGAGAATTCTAGGCTTGGGGGGACAGCCAGTGAAAATACTTGGAGTCAGGAGATGGAGTGCTAATGGGGAGAATTGCATTCCAATTAAAATCGGGCCCAATATAATCTTTCTTCTTGAGAAGCTCAGAGCTCTCTAGCTAGTACCCCTGGGTGCCCAGCTGTGCTAGGATTTCTTGGTCTTTCTTGTAGAACAGCTACGTGTAACAGAAGGATATTGTGATTTGGACTTGAGCCGAGCCAAAGTTAATAGAACTGGGGTGTTTTGTCTGTCCATCCATCTGCTGCCATCACCCCTCAGCTCTAACCCGGCCTGCAGCAGGGGTTAGGTCAGGAAAATGCCTTCCCTTAAATAGACAGCGGGGCTCAGTTCTGGTAAAAGCCCGAGGCTGAGAGCAGACTGTAATCCAAGTCTCCTAAACCACAAAGGGCAGGTTAAACATGAATTCATATACCAAAAGCAAGATCTCAAAGATTTCTTTTTAGGTCTAAAAAGGAACAAGTTTTAAGGTAGGAAATGAAACACTTCCTTAAAGTCTCAGTGGGGAATAAGCTTTAAAGAATTTCATTATCCATCAGAGACTGTAAGCAGATCCACAAGGGGTTATTAAAGGAAGTTGATTCAATAAACCTTTCTTGAATGCCTTCTTTTGCCAAAGAGGATCTCTTGGTTACAGTTGCAACACTCTAAAGTCTGCCCCGTAGTTTTCAGAGCTTGCAGCTCCAGGCTAGGCTGCAATGCAAAGGATAGTCTGACAAGACCCAAAAGGGAATTTCATTTTTTTTTTCCCCTGCATGTTCTTAATCTCTCATGGCACTGAGTGAGTTCTGGGGTATATAAGCCATTGAGTAGCCCAGTTGCCGCCTTTGCTCATAACACTTTTTTCTCTGCAGGGTTGAGGGCCATCAGGGCCTCGAGATGTCCCGTAGATTTGGTTGGCTTGCTCTGTACTGTCTGTCAGTGACACTCTTCACATGTCTCCTCTTTTTGAAGAAGGAGACGAAACCAGCTCTCCCTGGGGGCCCAGGGCAGGTGGAGGGCCCTGTGGCCAGGCATTCTTTCTGGGCACCCCCAGCGCCCCACCGAAGCCCGTGTCTGCCCAATTCGGTGATCAATACATCCACAGTCCTGCCTGTCCGTCACCGCCTCTTCTTGACCTATAAGCACTGCCGGAACTTCTCGATCCTACTGCAGCCCACAGGCTGCCCTACCGACACCTTCCTCCTGCTGGCAATTAAATCCTTGCCTGCTCACGTGGACCGCCGTGCAGCCATCCGCAGCACCTGGGGCCGGGTTAAGGCCCAGGGTGGGCGGCAGCAGCTCAAACTGGTCTTCCTCCTGGGAGTAGAGGGAACTTCCCCACCCCCCCAGTTGTTACTTTATGAGAGCCAGGAATTTGATGACATTTTACAGTGGAACTTTACTGAGCACTTTTTCAACTTGACTCTGAAGGAGCTTCATCTCCAAAGATGGCTGGCTACCAGTTGTCCACAGGCTCGGTTTGTCCTCAAGGGGGATGACGACGTCTTTGTCCACGTGCCCAACATCCTGGAGTTCCTGGAAGGGCAAGACCCCAACCGGGATCTCTTTGTGGGGGATGTGATCAGTGAAGCCCTGCCTAACCGAAACAATAGGGTCAAGTACTTTATCCCCACCTCCATGTACCGTGCCCGTCACTACCCACCCTACGCTGGAGGTGGGGGATACGTCATGTCCCAGGCAACAGTTCGAGGGCTGCAGGCTGTGGTAGAGGAGGTGGACTTATTTCCCATCGATGATGTTTTTGTGGGGATGTGCTTGAAGAAACTGGGAGTGAAGCCAACCCACCACGCAGGATTCAAGACCTTTGGGATTCGGCGTCCCCTGGACCCCCTGGACCCATGTCTGTACAAGGGGCTGCTGCTGGTGCACCGTCTCAGCCCCCTGGAGATGTGGACTACATGGGCTTTGGTGAAGGACGAGGGCCTGAGGTGTGCTGCCCTTCCTGCTCCGGTCCAACAGAGTGGCTAAGGGGTCTACTGGGAGGTCGACTGGTAGTTTTCAAAAGCTAGTAGAGGACTTTGCTATTGGTTACTTTCTATAAAGGCTAAAATAGTGGAGAGCTTTTAAACTAATGTAGATTGATGAGAATTTATATCCTAAGGTGTAATCCCCCAGATTCCCTTTAACTTTTAACTCTGTCTCTCTGACACAACACACACGCACACCCACCCACCCCATGTCTCTACCAAAGCAAAAGTTTTTCAAGAAACAAGTGGATTCCAAGTGATGAATGGCTATTCTACAATCCTAAAACACTTTTTTTTTTTTTTTTTTTTTTTAAAGAGAAAGGGTGTGTGTGTAAAAAAAACAAACAAACTAGTAAAAGGGAACAAAGCAACACAAGGCAAGGAGAGTTTCATTTAAGGGACTCCTGTTTCATAACAAGTACAAACACATTTCACGAACTGTGCAGCCAAGCCTTCTGGCAGAGCCAGGCCAGGCCAGGCATTTTTATCTTAGCCACATTTAGGTCAAAGAGGGCATGAACTTTTAAAAAACAAATACTATAAACACGACCACACCCTCCAAAAATTCACATCCCACAAGAGAGAACCAAAGCTTAAATAACTTACATTTGAAAATCTGACTATGGTTGAAAATGGAGGCTAACTTACTACTTACTTAAACTACTGGTAAGAGGGCTGGGTCTCCTGCTTCCAGAGGGCTGTTGAAGACCGCTTTCATGACTGAGTGGAGGTACATGGCCTTGAATACGACTCGTTTCACCCCCCAAGGAGGGGTGAGGTATATGGGATCTTTGGCTGTCACAGAACTGCCTAACTCAGGAAAGATGTTACAACTCTGAGCTAGCCCCACCCCAGCTTCCATTCCTCTCTAATTGTGTTTTCAAAGGCAATCAAGGTAACCATATTCACAGTGTTAGTGCCTCTGGGGAGAAGCCTCCTCAGTCCTCCCGCAAGTAGGCCTCCTCCTCATGGTCTGTCATCAGAGATCCCCCAGTGCTGGGGCGCTGGGGCATGGTCCCCTTTTCCAGCTCCTCGGGGCGCCGGAGGCGTAGCTCCTCAGTCTGGGCCTCGGCCAACTTGGTCTCGGCCGTCTGGGAGAGCTGACGCACTTCCTGAACTTGAGTCTTCACCAGCTGAACATGATTTCGAGCCATGATTGAGGCTTGATCAGCACCTGGAAATAGAAAGAGCAACTTAAATTAGTAGCAACAACAGCAAAGATGGAAATGCCAGGTCAGCCTAGGGGCAGGTAAGACTTCCAGCTGAAAACAGAACATCAAACCCTGGGAACTCAAACAGGGCCAAAGAGTTTTGTTTAGGAACCCGAACCACCTTCCGTGCACTCAGGTTCAGCTCCCTTCTTTGTCTACTTTCGGGCCATATCACCAGCCCTTCCCAGCCAAGTGTCTAGGGGATCCAGTGCCTCCTTAACAGGGGCTGCTTGGTTACACACATCAGCACGGTAAACTGGCCTTCTCTTTCTATAGCTATTCTCTGTTTAACAATCAGGGCATTTCCCTGTAAAAGAAAACATCAGCATCTTCCTCCAGCCCCTCTGTAAGCACAGGAGAAAACCCCTCTTCCTGAGTCACATGAACTTCTGCCACTTGTTAATAATGTTGCCTTTGGGGCTCTCTCGGACATCAGTCTGCAGACTAAGGTTCAGACTCACTTAATTCCTTGCATCCTTAAAACTGTCTTCAATCTGAACCTTGTCATTCCCACAGAAGAGTAACATAACCTAGAAAGAGCCATTACCAGATCATGTGATCCAAAACAAACCCCTTCCCTCTCTAAGCCTCCATTTCCTATTCCATAAGAGGAAAAAGGCCAGTGTTCTTGGTCATCTAAGAACCTTTCAAAGTTTAAAATGTTATGTGTGACTGCTCATGTCTGATCACCTGGGTAGCAGCCCACCTCTGACTGGAGCTCCTCCCCAACTCACCCAAAAAGAAGATTCATTAGAAATAAACTCCTAGCTCCTCCATCTCATCCTGCTCCAAAGCAGGGGTCACTTAGCATACAAAAGGCTTCAAGAAGAGCTCCAAGCATCCACTTAGGATGGCACTCAGGGCCTTGGATCCCAATTCTGCTGTTAATTTACTGTGTGACCCTCTTTCCTTTTCCTTCTTGGGGTTTCCCATGAATCTGACATTCTACAAATGGTCTCAGGCGATGCTCTCTCCCTGACAGAGTGTTGGAATGGGCCGGAGGAGAGGCAGCAGCCAGGCTTTCTGTTATACCAGCAGCTTCATGTTAAGAGGGGAGAACTCCCATACTCTAAGCTTCACCAACAACCTGCCTGTCCTTGGTTGAGGAGGGATGGGGCATTTCAGCTTATTCCCGTGAGTGAGCGGCCTTTGCCTGCCGCTGAGCATACCTGACTGGTAGGCTGCTTCTGCTGCCATCTCAGACAGACTCAAGGCAGTCATCCAAGTCGTCTCTAACTTTAAATACTCTTCTTGTTTTGAAGACATCTGTATATTAGAGAAAGCATTTTATCAGGAAGAGCAGAAAAGTCAAAGCCACTAGAAGTGACTTCCTCACAATGGCACTGTTCGTAGAAAGACAGTCATGAGGTAACTTAATTTCACAGTTTGTTTCCTGGATAAAATGGAAGTGGTAATAACTACAAATGAATTTTTGTTTTTTACCTCAACCCTGGCTCCTATGATCACCTGCCACACTGCATCTTCCTCTTGAGAATTCATTTTCCCAAGTAAACTTGAATATTTTCGGTACAGAGACACTAATGTGTAAACCGCCTGCAAGAAAGGAGATAAGCTGGTTAAAAAGGAAGGCTCTCAGCAAGATGGCCAAACCAGAACTGGGCAAATTTCTGAAGAATTCACTAAGTGCCTAATGAGGGGAAAGCTCTGCATGAGTTACCTGGGACACAAAGCCAAAAAGAAGAAGCTGCCCTTGAAGTGAGGGCCAAGTGGAAAGTTTTCTTTTAAAACAAAGAAACAAGCCACCAATGGACAGCTTTTAAATGCCACTAAATCAAGGCCTAAGGCAGCATCTATAGTTTTCCTGGGTTTAATGCTGAGCAACCAGATTCCATCTTTCTCTTATAAAATTTCATCCTCTTGGTATGTGCAAGAACTAGCTTTTGACTGATACCAGGTCTTCTGGAGTCAATTTTAGGGTTTTCCAAGAGCCAGTTAATGGCTAATCTAGGCCTTGAGCTTTTCTTCCTGGTCCTCATCCTACTTCCAAACTCTAGACTCCATCAAGATGCTGTTTCACTAAGGGAGGGAAAATGCAGAACTGTCAACATTAATCCTTGTTTGCTAGTAATTTAGGACAATAAAATCGAAACTGATGGCCAAAATAAGACAATCTTTACATTTTGCTAATCCATGCTAAATCTTTACCTTTAGATTTAGATAATTCACAGCTGGTTGTAAATAGCCCTGCTGAGAATGAACTTACCCTCGTATACTCTGTGATGGCTTCAATCAATGCATACGTGGTTTGTGAGAGGAAGGTGGAGGTGCTGTCAGTCACCATGGAAACTGCTCTTCTCATTAGTGCTTCATTACTAAGAGAGTGTGTCTCCGTCTTCTGAAAAACAAGGTGTCTGCATTTAAGGGAAAATTCATACTCAAACTCTTACTCATAAGAGAGTAAAGACAGTAGAGACCAAGTCCATTTAAAGACTGTCCCTCAAAGTTACTAGTGGCAGCCTTCCACACAAAAATACATGAGAAACAAATTTTCCTTTCCCTTCCCTTGGGGTGGATCCTGCTGAATCAGAAATATATATTTTTTTTTTTTTTTGGATAAATAAAAGGCAAATAGTTACAAATGATAATAACATTCAAAGTTTATCTGTGTGTTATGTGTATATATATATATATATATATATATATATATATACACATATACTTCATGCACAACAATACTAAGTTTTGAAGATCTCACAGAAGCTTCAAACTAAACCGTTTGAGAGGAAACATTCATTTTGACCTTGATCTACCACATTAAAAAAAAAAAAATCCTCTCTACTAGGTATCAATGGTGATTTCTTGAGGCCAAGAATTTGAGTTGAGTTTCAGTGGATTAAGCCAGCCTGGTGTTCATACTAGGTATGGAACCAATATGGTGAGTCCCTGAGATCCTGTGGGTTGGAGGGGCAAATTAGCCCAGGCTGGAAACAAGAGCCTTGCCAGCAGTTTTAGTTAACAAACAGGCAACAACTGAACCAGGACATAGCTAACTGGCTCTGCCACCTTTTAGGCTGAAGAGCTGCTGTTCTGTACCTGTTTTGTGTTTCACTTGGCTTTGCCTCATATGTTTTTCCTTTGCTATTTTTAGTGTAACTGCTTGGGCTGAGAAAAATAGCTGTAATATGTATCTTGGCCTTTTGGAGGTCAAGTCTCTTGGACAGTCCTCGATTTCTCAGTAATCTCATAAACTGAGAAATAAAAGTTCAGTAAACTATGGGACATGAGTACCATTCTATTGAGCAAGAATTGGTGGTACTTCCAACATCTGTACTTTGGGAAGGATGGATAAAAGACATCAAAATATGTTTGTTAAATTCTGATCTCATGAGATATTGAAGCCATGGGTATTGTGCCCATGTGTCTGGAGAAGAAGAGCTGTCTTTGCAATAAATTTTAACTGAAACATTTTGGGATCCCTGAACATTTTTTTTTTTTAAACACAGTAACAAGATAAATTATTCATATTTTCATCAATCTCTAATGGCTTCAACCATAATCTTTAAGCTAATTTCTGATCTTTCAGGCAGTAATCCATTATCTTATAGTTACAACAGTGTTAAGTAGTTATAAGTGGAGATATATACATATATAAATAGTTATAGAGATAAAAGGTGGGTAAAAAGGTCCTATTAACTTTCAATTTTGTTGAAGAAATGACATACATACAAAATGTTATGAACTGATAAAATATCATGCCAGTGTAAACAAAGACCCAAATGGTTAAGCAGTCAAGAAAGGTAAATCAATATTGATTATAGTTACTGGGGGAAGGTATTACAGAGGGCCTGACCACCAGCTGGGCCTGGAATGATTAGTAGAGATCTGGAGTAGACAGAAAAGAGAACCAGAATCAACTTGGTGTGTACAGGCATCAGAAGGAGACAAGCTAAGATAAAATATAGGGTTCATGTTGGAAGGTACTGATAGGTATGGAACTAGACTAAACTAGACCAAAATTCCAGTAAGAATTTGGACTGGATTATACAGGCAAGAAGGCAACACTAAGGTTCTCAAGTAGACCAACCGGTCAGTCCACAAACATTTACGAAAGGCCTATATACCAAGGATTGTGCTACTAGGAATCAAGAGCTAAAATGAAAGAATCTTTGTCTTCAGAGAGCTTACATTCTATCAGCATGATGTAAGTAGGGATAGGAGTGTAAAGAAAGAAGGGGAGTTTGGCAAGGAGACTAGTCAGGAAACTTTCTCTAGTGAGTAACAATAGCAGGACATCTGAAAGACTGGCAACTAAAGGTAACTATAAGATAATGGATTACTGCCTGAGAGATCAGAAACTAGCATAAAGATTATAGTTAAAGCTATTAGAGATTATAATAAAAATATAAATAATTTATTTTACTATTGCTATTAAAAAAAATGTTCAGGGATCCCAAAATGTTTCAGTTAAAACTTATTGCAAAGACAACCCTTCTTCTCCAGACACATGGCCACAATACCCATGGCTTCAATATCTCATGAAATCAGAAATTAAACAATTTTGAGCATCTTTGTTCAAGTATCCAAAGACAACACTAAGTATATCACTATACTTTACCTGTGCTATAGGCACTGCACACAGAGACACTCCAAAACCCACTGCCACTGTTTTGTGCCAGGGTCCTACCAAATCTGTTAAACGGCATCTTCTCAACCTCGTTACAACTGGAACACTCTGCCTGTATGAAATGTTAAACAATGAAAGAGAAGCCAAATTTGAAGAAAACTTCAAATTTTCAATCTTCAAAGGATTTCTTCTAATTTTTCTTTCTTTTTTGGGGGGGCGGGAGGGGAAGGAAATGCTAGGCATTCTTCTTTGCTACTAGGCCTAAAGAGCACTAGCCAGTCCAGTGCCTTTACAGCCAATCAAAAAAGCAGCCAAACTGACATTTTACCAAAATAGACTAACAGGTAATGTAAGCCAGCAATCCCTTGGGGGGATAATTAGCCATAAGCAGCCTCACCAAAAACAGAGGCACTCCAGGACACTTCAGGTTAGGAAAACACCAGCAAAGTGTAAAGTTTTCCTCTCTGAAAAAAAAAAGCCAGTCTACAGGGATTGAGGGCAGGTGCCAAAGAGCAATGATCTACACAGGTTTCCAAGGCTCACTTAACACCTGACAAGTCCTTTGAACCCTTTCAGTCCTCAGTCAAACTCTTGGGCCTGGACTTCAGAATGGCCTTTTGAGAACTTTGTGTTCTCACTTAACCTCTAAGCCTTAGCTTCTTCATCATGAAAAAGAACACTACAAAACTTGCACTACCAACACAAGGTTATGGGAGTGTTTTGTAAATCCCGGGGAGCTAAAGAAATTTTGAGTTATGGAAACTGTCCCGGGCCAGCAACGCTTTATTGTGGCGGGATCTCCAAGTAACTCCAGATCGGACTGAGGGTCACAAGGCTATCTCCTGGACCTACGAAAATGTGCTAAGAGGAATCAGTAAAACCCACCGTGACTCGGTAACTGTAACGGTGCCATGGAATGCTCGCCCACTGTTAGGGCACGAGGCGCTCTCCCCGCTTTTTCCCAGCAGCGGAGGAAGATGGGGGCTCTACTCTCCCTTCCATTTTACAGACCCGGGAATGGGCAGGGGCGGATGAGGATCTCGGTCTTGCTGGTTCCGCCCCCAAGGCCGTCCCCCAGACCCCGCCAGACCCCATTTCGGTAAGCAGAGCTGCCCCTAAGGGCCACGGAGCCGGGCAGTCTGAGCCCGACAGGCACCCTTCCTTCAATCAGCATTTATTAAGCTCCTGCTGGGTGGCCGGGCATTGAGCTCAGGGACCATCCCTGCTCTCGAGGAGCTTACACTCTAAGGAAGGTGAAAACAGGCCACACAGGGTCAGGAGGTTAGAGATCAAAGATCTGAGCGTACACCCTCCCAGACGCGATGGGCAGGACTGTGCGGACTGCAAGGCCCAGGGCAGAAAGGGGATGAGGAAGGAGCCGGACCTCGCTTCGTCGGGCTCAGGGGGCCGGTGACGGTTTGTCCCCGCCCTCTCGCGCTCACCGCGCGGCTTCAGTAAGTACCTGAAGAAGGAGCCGACGCTGCGGAGAACCCAGCTCCTCAGAGCCGCCATTCCACAGCGGACGCCGGGAAACGGATGCCGGAAGTGACGCGCCGCCAGGTCCCAGCACCTGATAGGACAAGATCACTCGGCTCCGCCTTTAAGGTGACGCAAAGGGGCGTGGAGCAGAGGAAGGATCCCTACGCACTGCTGCAACTGTCCCGTCCTCCCAGAAGGGGGAGGAGGAAGAGCGCGAGCGACTGTGGTTCCCTCCCTGATGGGAAGTGTGTAAGGAAGAAGCACACTTAGTTATTATGGGCCCCGATTCTAATGAAGGTGGGACGGGGAAGAGGCACCTTCTCCATTGCGAGCCCCGTCCCAAGAGACGTTCTCGCTGCCGGGGGTGCCCAATCTGCGGAGGGAAAAGCACGCGCGGCTATGGCCCCGCCCCTAGGAGCGGGGAGAAGGGGAGGAGGAGCTCTGGCGGCTTCGGGCCCGCCTCCAGTAGAGGGGGAGGAGAAGCCCTAGAGATCTAGACCCGCCTCTAGGAGCGGAGAGAGGGGGAAAAGGAGCTCTGGAGATTTCGGATCTCCAGGAGGGGGAGAGGAGACGCTCAGGAAATCTAGACCCGCCTCTAGAAGCCGCCGGGAGAGGGGAAGGAGGAACTCTGGCAGCTGAGGGCCCCGCCTCCAGGAGAGGGGAAAGGAAACGCTGGAGATCTAGGCCTGCCCAGGGGGCGTGGAAGAGGAGGAGCTATAGTGGCTGCGGCCTCCGCCCCCCGGCGCTTTGGAGCGCAGGGTCCAGGGTAGGAAAAGGAAAGGAAAGGAAAGGAGGGGAGGAGAGGAAAGGGAGAGGGAAGCAGGCGCGGGGAGAACACCCAGGAGGAGGATGACCGCTTAGAGGCTGAAGGAGGCCTGGAGCGCGGCGGGTCGAAGGTGTCTCCCTCTCACGTGGCTCTCCGCGCTCGCTGCCGCTGTGAAGTCGGAAAGTTTGGGCCGGATAGGCGCGCAGTCTTCGGGGCGGAGGGACTAGTAGGCGCGGCCCGCCGGCCTCCTTGGGGCAGCGGTCCGGCCCGGGCCATGACGCCCGGAGCTGTCACTTCAGCACCAGGAAGTAAGTGGTCCAGCCGGCCAGCAGCAGCGCCCCAATGAGCACCGTGTAACTGAGCAGCACGAAGGCGAGCAGCTCCCGCAGCGTCCGCAGCACGTGCACTGCCCACGAAGTGCGCATCGCGGCCCCACTCTGTTGGCGCCCGCCCGGCCGGACCGTCCTGCCCTGCTGGGAGGGGAGAGAAAAAGAGCCGACAGAGCTGGAGCTTCTCCGGCCGCGGGTCCCCGGGGCCCGCTGTCGGCTATTTCCAGCACCAACTCCAGGAGATTTAGCTCCTGATTCTGCATATTTAATGCGGTAATGGACGTTAATGGACTGACCCGTCAGCCCGGCCAGGAAGGGGCCCGCGGGGAAGGGGCTGCGGCTTGCTCGATTTACCCTGGACCGCCGCCCGCCGGGGAACAACGACCCCCCTGCCCAGCCCGGCCCGGCAGCTTTGGCTCGCTCGCTCAGCTGCCCGGACACTCGCCTCCCTCGCCCCCACCCACCTGCTCGTCGGAGCCCGGAGGCCGTAGCCGGCCTCTAGGGGCTGGAACTTAACTTCGCAAGACTTTTGGACTTGTCAGGCAAGAGCTTCAGCCAAGGTCTATCTCGGATGGAGAGAGGAGCACAGCCCGCGGGTGAGTGAGTGCGCACTGAGCCCCGGGAGCTCTAGGATGAGCGAGCTAGGAGGGGCCAAGGGCCGGAGGGTCCGCCCCCAATTCCTCCGCCTGCCAGTGTCCGGGCCGCTTCTGACTGCGTGGGTGAGTCCAGCGGGACGCCCCGAGGCGCGTCCCGCCCTTTCTGGCCTCGGTCTAGTCAAACTCAAACCCAAACCCAACCGGGTGTGGTCTAGGCGGCTCCTTCTATAAATAACGGGCGACCTCAGACTCGGAGCTGGGGAGGGCTCACCACCGCTGGCCAAGGTCAGATTGCACGAGGCTTCTGGGTCCCCGGACCAAGGCTGGTGGTGTCCCAGTGAAAGGGGTTTAGCTTTTGTTTGAGAAGCGGGGAGACGTGAGAGGGACACAGGAGGCTGAAAAGAGGGGCGATCCACAGTTACAGGTGGGAGGAACTAATGACTTTTGTGGGAACTGAGGCCCATAGGTCAGAGCTACTAAACGGCAGGATGTGACTCCAAATTCTGGGCTCTTTTAGAGCCGGCCTGAGTTTCCGTGATTGGGAAGAGGGAGTAAAGTAAGTGCAGCGGTCACACAAACCAGACATCTCCATTTCTATCTGCTCCATCTCCACCCCAAGCCGGGAGAGGGACAAGTGGAGGACCTAAGCCATTCCCTCAGCATGAGTAAAGCAAAGAATTCAAGAGCATGGGCACTTAGGAATGATTTTGTTTGGAAGGAGCATATTTTACAAGCGGAGAATCTTTCTTGACCTTTAAGCAAATAAGCTGGATGGAGAAGCATTGTCTATCAATCCTTTTCTCAACATCATCATCCAGGGCATAAATGGTTCCTTAATTTAATCAGGATCTCTTATTATCAAATTATTGCCTCAGCAGCAGCCAGGCCAAAAACAGGAGCAGAGCATTATCAAGCTTTTCAGGAAGCCTGTTAGCAGTAATTGCTCCTCTAGAGAGTTGGTCATCCAAAAAGGATTTCTCTGTCTGTCCTACCGAGAAAAAAAAAAAAAAAGAAGCCTGTCTAAGCTTCTAGTAAAGGCATTGACTTCTCACACAGCAAAGTTAATGCATTGAAAGGATGTTATTAAAACAGCCCTTGAATCTGACTATTTTAATGCATTTCTTGATGAATTCTTTCATCCTCTTCCAAGTTCCCTCCCAAAGTCTTCCTCTTCCTCTGTTCTGTTTCATATAAATGGAGTATCTCAAGTATAAGAACACTCAGTGACCCGAAGTTCACATGACATTGTGCTGGAAATACTTAATTCCAAATTGCCTTTTCATGCTACTAGATACTTCGGGTTTCTCTTTTTCTCTCTGAATCTGCAAGCTACTCCAGCCAATAACGTGCAAATTGGCAACTAAGTTGTCATTTATCATCTTCCAGTGGCTGGGATCACTGAATGTAGGTAGTTTACTCAGGACCAGATAGCAAGAGTGTGTCAGAAGGACTTAAACCCAACCGAATCTCCCCAAGCTGCCAGCTAAAAACACAACTGTTCTTCACTTGCACTATTTCCAGTAACCTCTCATCATGCTCAAATTACATTTATTGAGTGTAGCTGTCAGGTACTGTG
The DNA here is from genome assembly GCF_902635505.1 of Sarcophilus harrisii. NCBI lineage: Eukaryota > Metazoa > Chordata > Mammalia > Dasyuromorphia > Dasyuridae > Sarcophilus > Sarcophilus harrisii. Next base: position 686,266,936 of record NC_045426.1, on the reverse strand, counting down.
TACAAGAAATATACTCTAGAGGGTAAAGGAATACAGCCAGGATAGGGGTCTGTACTGTAGACACTCTTCTACAATGACTGTTCTTGTCTGATGCTCACTGACATGATTAGAAAGATGAAAGAAAAGAAACTTGTTCCCTAGGTGCAACTGTTTGGAATATAAGAGTATATATTTTCTGCAGGTAAAAGGTTAAGCCATGATGTCCAGAGTGAGAACAACAGATGTTTTATACAAGCTTTTTCTGCTTCAATTCAAACAAGGCTGTGATGAGATCTAACTAGAAGACCTGGAGCCTCAAGTCTCTAGAGCCTTACTAGGAAGATTTTCCCAAAGGAACTAAACATGCTGCTTTTTTGGTTCCATTGTCAGTATAAAAAACAAATATTATTCTCTTGTTCCCATTAAAACTACAATTAATATTTGAATGGGATTCTCTGATTTCACCTAAAGTTGTACACAAAAATAAAACTGTGCCTATGTAGCCATCTTCTTTAAAGAACAATCAATTTAATACGCATGTCTCCCCAGCTACACAGAAGTCCAGACATGATGTAAATAATATATCCTTTCCAAGTATAAATGCACTCACTATTCACAGACCTCTTTTCAGTGAGAACACACCCTCTAGAGACAAAAGCTGCCCACGTATTGAATATACTGACATAAATGAGCTTTATATGGAATTATCAGTTGCCTTTTATTTATATACAAATGAAGTAGTTAATGTTTCTGAGTCTTTCACTGAATAACTTCTCAAAACCTGACTTTGCTTAGAGAATGGAGAAGGTGAACATTAGCACACAAAGAAAAAAGCAACTTGCCTGTAAACAGGAGAAGGCACAGTTAAGAGATAGGACTGAACTCTTAATTTGAACTCCTACATGTCAAAAATATTGGGAGAGGCCTGGGATCTTGAAATTTGGATTTTATAACATAGCTATAGCTGAGCAAATTTCCTCAGGATAATGAAGGATAAAAACTTTTTCTAAAATTTAGGATTGTTGTTTATTTCAAATCCTACAAGGATGAAGCAAGTAGACTAAATTAATTCCATTACTGTTATTTCAATCTAAATCTACAGTATTTCTCATCCTCACTATACTGAAGACTGACATTTGGTACCTAGGTATTTTGGCCTTCCAGTTTTTCCTTTCCTCATCTAATCAAGGCTTATAACACGTAAAAGTCCCACTAAAATGCGACTGATTTAGGTTCTGCTATTAACCACTCAGTAATGGAGGCAATACCAGGAGAGAGATATTAGCCTTTGCCACCAGAATCCTGAGTGAGCAGCAAGATTGGAAGACACCACCACCCTTGCTCCCTTCCCAGAAACAGCCGTCCCTCTGGTGCCCAGCTAGGAACTGAAGGGCAGCAATACCACTGTCAGCCCTTTCTTGGTGCTATTTGGGATTCAGGCTCCCAGTTCTCCCATATACTGGAAGGAAGACAGATAGGAAGCGGTTTGAAAGCATTCTGCTACCCACAAGTGCTGCTTTTGTTCCTGCTCTGTGTGACCATACTAGTCTAATTTCTGAGCTACTATGACCTAAAAGTCTTTAGCAAGAGTCACTGCAGCAACTGCAGATTCTGACACCACCCAGGAAGGCCATATCAGGAGCATCCTACAAAGTAAAGGGATGAAAGGAAAAATCCTCCTGGGTTCAGCAGCCTTTGGGCCAGCCCAGGCCTGCCCCCACTTACCCTAGCCATCCTGGGTGGATGCCCCTGGTCAGAGGTGAGAGATGGAGAGCAGCAGGGGGATGAGAGGATAGATTCTCCATTTTTATTTCATTCTCACTGGCTCAGAGCTTGATGTGCAATTCTCCTTGAACCAGCCCAATCCAAACAGCCCTGAGCCCCTGACATAATTCCTTGGGGCCTCTACTGAGGATCCCAAACTAAGACCATGGTGGTCTTTTGTTTCTTGTACAAAATGATTGTCTTTTGTTATTCTTGTGCCTTCTGAGCTAGAAAAGGAATCCAGAATCCGACAAAGAAAAGCAGAGCTCAAAGCAGACAATAACTTCACAGACGCTTCGTACTTCTGCCATTTTCTTCCACTTTCCTTTAACAGCTGTTTCCAAGAGGCAACTTCCTGAGGTCCTGCCTCTGGCCACTTGCTGCAGCTGATCGAGGATGGCTCAGTAATCCCAATTTAGAAAGGTTTCTCCATCAGGGATTCTATCCAACTGGTTCCATTCATTAGTTTAGTAGTAGCAATGACATATTCTGTACCTCCATCTTCCATCTGAGATAAAAATCTCAGGGCAGCTATTTCAGCATAGGTCACACCTCCCAGGAAAAAGACCAAAGTAACTCTGTTTTCTCCTTGTTGACCTAAAGATGGAGACATTAAAAATTATTCTCTTTATCATTAGCATTTCTTATTTCCTCACCCCCTACAATTTTACCCTTCACATAATAGCTTTGTAAACCTTAAATGTGAAAAAGTATTAATATTCCAAAAAGGCAGATACGATCTAGAACATATTTCATTTGAAACAGAAGACTTTAGATTTTATTTAATATGTTTTTTAAAATATCAAATACCAGAAATTCAGAACCTAGGAGTAGCAGATTACTTAAAACTCCTGAGGTAAAAAGAAATTAATAGCAATCAAGTACTTAAACTATGCATTAGTAGTCTGTAGAAAGGCTTTCGACACCACTTCCTAAGCCCTGAAAAGATGCATTATACAAACAACCACACATCACTCTGACATGTGTATATAAAGCAGAGAAACCTCTAACTCACGCTTCTTTTGCAACCCTGCTGGCAACTGCTGTCGTTCCTCAAAATGGGGGCCTGGAAGCATCTTCAGAACTTCCTCAATACTTCTCCATCCAGGCCGAGCAAGCAGCTGAGCTAGACGGACACTGAGAGGCGCATAGCCACTGTAGACATAGGATATGTCATTGGGATTCTGTTAAACAGTAACATAAAAGAGATACTCAGTACCTTCCCAATTCATTCCTGTTTATGAAGGATCCAAAGTACATAATCCAAAGATATTTTTGTCTTTGAAACAGCAAAATAAAAACGAGTGACTGACATGGGAAAGGAAGAGGGATCGGCAGGCAGTGAGAAAGAATAAGCTTTTATTAAGTACGCTTTGGATAGCTAAGTGCTGTGCCAGATTGAGTCAGGAAGAATCCTCTTCATGAGTTCAAATCCAGTCTCAAGACATTTATAATCTTTATAACCTTACACAAGTCACTAATCCTGTTTGCTTCAGTTTTCCTTCTCTATAAAATGGGCCAGAGAAGGACATGGCAAACCACTTCACAGCTTTGCCAGGAAAATTCCAAAGGGGTCACGAAAAGTTGGACCCAACAGAAACAAATGAACAAAGGAATACACTTTACAATTATTATCTTCTTTGATCCTCACAACAACCTTAGGAAGTAGGTTCTATGATTATCATTTTACAGATAAGGAAACTGAGGCAAATAAGTAAAGCAACTTGTCCAGGCAGGGTTACACAGCTAGGTAGTGTCCAAGGTCACTGAAACTGTGGCTACTGACAAAGCTAGGACCCCATCATCTCCTAGCTTAGCAACTCAGGGTCGACTTGGATAATAATGGGAATGAAGCCATCTCTGATGTATTCCTGGATACCTGAGAGCTGGCTTTCTAAGCCCTTTTAAAGGACCTTTAAGTACTGAAGGTGAATCTAGCTATTAAATGTGGTCCTGAGGCACAAGCCAGATACAAATAACAACATCACGATTTAGCATAGATCAATAAACCAGACAAGACCAAAGGGAAGGGGCTCATTTACCTGCTCGTTAACATCATCCATCCAGAGCCGCAAGGTTTTCCTGATCGTGGGGTAATTGTTTCTACCACCCATTTGAGGTCTGAGCAATCCGGCTTGCTCTAGATTGTTTAAGGTCAGCATGTGTTCATAGCCATATGTCTGCAACAAAAGGGTGTTTATACTGATGCCAGATGAGGAGAGAGGCTGATACCTATTTTGTCAGATGTGTCTGGAGTCCCAGGCTGAGACTAGCAACAGTTCTGTGCACCCTTACAAGACAGCTGAGCAAGACAACATTCAAAGAAAGCTCATTTGTTGTAAGGCTGGGCTCACATTATTTCTAAAAGACATCTTTAAATTTACCTTTTAAACTCTAAGGGGGTTTGAGGGTGTCTATTTAAATCAAGTAACAAATAGTGACACATCAACACAAAAAGAATACTGTTTTAAGAGGAGAAAAGCAAAGGCAAGTGAATATGTGTGTGTGCGTGTAAACACACATACACATACACAATACAAGATACAATTAAGTGGTAATCCTCTGTACCCTTTAGGTTCTCACGAAGTCTTCCTTGATGATAGTAAAACAACAAAACAGCAGCAGCCTGATAAAAATATTTGTGATGATTCTAAAATGTTTTCTCTGGGTTGGTACCAGTTTAAAAATAGACTGACCTGGAGAATTTCTCTTTTGTAATAATCTAACACTTTCTGCTTGAGCCCACTATTGCACACAGACTGAAGGCAAACCAGTCTTAGTATCTTGATCAATGGATGTTTTTGAGCAATGCAATCTTCAATATAATTGTTGACCTGGAAATATAAAGATACACGGTATTTGTTACTACTTTGGGCACAAAAAAATGTAATGCTGCTTTATTTCCTCATTATCATGTATTGCTTTAAATCCTAGATTTAATCCTGCCATATGTCCTTCAAAAAATGAGGGACAAAATTGCAATGTACTACTTCATTTATCAGTTATAACATATTTTACAAGCAATAAAAGCCTCTTGTACCTGACCAAATAGTGAATTCCATTAAAATGCTATGGGCCATTTGAAATGTCTATCAAAAAAAAAAAGATTCCCTAAAAGCTGTCCAGTGCTCAGGAGAATCTGGCTTGATTTACTTCAAGCACGGTGCAGGCTCATCTTGTTTTAAGCTTTATGGAAATGTGCTTGTAATATAGTTAAAAAAATAAAAACAAACTGCATTTTAAAAAAATCAATGAAATGTAATGCTTACAGGAATCTTATGGAATATTAACCCAATTCATCTTTCATTCTCATCAGAAAATGCTTTGAGGCTGGTTATGTAACTTTCTATCCCTCATGGTACACTACATATAGCAGGTGCTCAGTTAATAGTTGTTGATTGATAAATCTGAGTTTTCATATATTGAGATGATTTAAACATGTACAAACTTGTACAAGATAGATATATCTATTTATGGTAATGTACTGGGGTATGTCGAGACATTCGTCTCAATAAAGACCTCGAAACAGCTTATTTATGGGCCTATAAATATGTTTTTTGATGGTTAGTTGCAACTAAGAATCTCATTCCCATTCCCCACCTCCAAAGACAATTTTATAATATACATACCTTATCTGTGTCTATTCCAGACATAAATTCTTGCTCCACTGTTAACTTATCAAAGAAATCTTCAGAAGCTAAAAAAAAAAGCAATTTTATAATTTGAAATGAAAACGATATCTTTGTCTTCTGTCCATATAGGACAAAAATAAACTTTTGGTTCATGATTTTAATTAAGAAAATGACACAAAATGAGCAAAAGTTAGTCCAGTGTTATATTCAAAACAGACTTTATGATATTATTCATCTGAAAGGAAGCTTCCAAGAAAGGTGAGAAAATAATCCCAACACTTGTCAAACATATCAAAATAGAGCAGGGTACAGGGGAGGATTCAGGCAGAGAATTCTGGCCTATATTCCTAACTCACTGCATAAAGGAACTCTTTCTAGAAAACCAAAAGGAAATGGGTCACAAAAGGCAGCAGGCTCCAGAATGAAATAAATTCTCTGGCACACCCACTTTCCAATTTATGATTCACTTTGGTTTTAATGAATTCCTCCTAAACTAACATGAACACAATCAATGGGTGCAGTTTTACAATAATGTCAAATGGATAATACAGTGCAGCTGGAGGGGGATTGTCTTGAATCTTTCAAGTCTGTTTTGCATAAAAGTTGTAATTACATAATCAACAGACTGATGAGTGCAAAATGTTACACACCCAACCAAGCTTTTATTCCACTACCTTAAGAAGCTAAGAAATTTTATAGATGAATATGTGCTCCAGATTTTTTCACATTCTTTTAATAGCCAACTGATGTTTTGGACACTTCATCAGTGCAAAAGGAAAATTTCAAAATCCCCCAAATGACCAAACTCTTTGACTTGCTATAGCCCTTAAAGATAACATGAAAAGGAAAATAAGATCCAGCTACACAAAAAGCACTCAAGAGTTGCTTGATCTGTAACACCAAAACATTGGGAATAATTTGGTGTCCAGTGCCCAGAGAACAGCTTTGTCCACTATGATCTTGTAATGAATGGACTGGAGGGCAATGGTACTACAGGAAGTGACAAATGTGAAGGACATAGGAGATGAGGAACCCAAGATCCACAGACCCAGAGCCGCAAAGACATGAACAAGACGATGGTGACGTGTGAAAAAAAGACAAGGTTCAAGGGAAGGGAGCTTTCTATGTAAAGAGGGGCTCCAAAGGAAGGCCAGGGCACATGGGGGAAGGGGGGAGAGAGGCTGAATTAGTTTGATTTTAATTTGTTAAAATGTGGAGCATCACTTATTTATTTGATCAAGCTGTACAATGACTCAATCTCTGGCTGTTCTGATTGTCAGTTTGCTGGTAAGTGTTGTGCTTAGGCAGCACTTGAGAGCTGAACAAGCCAAGCTCCAAAAGGAGGCACTCCAGGGACGCACTTCTGCTTCAGACCACCCCAAATGGGGAGGCTTTCAGCACCAATTCTGTCCAAGCAAGGCAGACCCACTGGGCACGGCACTGCCCAACACAAAGCAGAGCCCATTCCAATGAAAAGGATGCCAAATACTCACTGGTAATGTCTTTGATCAACTCTGCGATGGAGGTGTGGTTTGCCAGCGACCCTCTTGCTGCTTGCATGTGAGGCAGCTGTGAAACAAACTGCTTAATCTCACCAACCGTCTTTGCATTGTGCCTTTCCTGAAAATAATCAAAAAACAAAGGGAAGGGCCGATTAAACGAGGGCAGGAGCTCACTCAGCTTTTTTCTCTCACCAGCCTTTATGTTCCATGAAATCCTCTAGGGCCTATCTCATGTAAAAATGAGAGAGGAGCCAAGTGTGCCACAGAATAACCAACCAGCCCAAGTCCATCTCAAAACTTAACAGAGAAAGTATAAAAAGCAAGCCAAGCACTCCACAGATGAGAAAAGCCTGTTTTCTTTTTTTGTCATCTTCCTTTCTATGGGAGGGAGCATGGCATGGAGGAAGAAAACACCGGGCCTGGAGTCAGGAGAGCCCTGAAACCTGGCAATACTGGGCAACGTGGCTAACCTCTCTGAGCCACAGATCCTCACCTGTCAACTACAGAAAGTGATATTGGCCCTGCCTGCCGCACAGAAATGTTTCAGGGAAAGCATTTAAATGCAAGTTCTCTTTGTGTAGTTCCTGAGTTTTAGAGCTGGAAGGAACCTTCGAAGACATTACTTCTCACTCTCTCATCGGAGTGATGCGTCCAGGGCCAATCAGCTCAAGGCCTCTGAGGCAGGGTACAAGGTCAGATCCTGATTGAGGCCCAAGCTCTCACTACACACCAGACCACTATGCAATGATGCAATCTGTATCCTTGGGGAAAAACAATAAGGCAATTAGGGGAGAAAAAAGGGAGGTCAAGACTACTGAGGAGGAACAGGGATCAAAAAGTGAGTTTCTTCTGTTTTAAAATCCACACAAGTTACTAATAGCACACTTAACTTTTTGTTAAACAAAACCTAGTTTCAATAAAATTGCATTTTAGCAGGAAGCTTAGCAATTTAAAACTCCCAAACTCTGCTGAAATGTTGTGCTTAATGTGGAAATTAATCCCCAATTCTCAAGAAACATAAAATATAAAAAACATATTCAAGAATAGACAAGGATGTCTTATTTCTAAAGTAAAATTATTCATAGCTCATCATTTTATTGAATTGCCAGATTAAAAAAAATAAATTTAACCAAGCCCAAGATAGATGAATGGGCAAGCAGAGGCAAGAAGGTGATAATGAAACACACAAATTAAAAACCCAGGGCCACCAGGGGTCTCTGTCTCATTATCACTTATCCCATCTCTTCTTCATTCTCACCCCTTTCCCTCAGGAAATTCTCTAAACTTAAGAAGAAGACCTTTTTTCTCACTAATTGGATAAATAGGATCAATAATAGAATAAGATGACCAAGTTATCTAAATCTGATCTAGGGTAAAGTTACCTCTCTCTTCAATCAGGAAGGGAAGAATGGACAGAGAGACAGAAAGAACAAAAAAATGCTACAAGTACCGTCAAAAGAGGTAAATTTAAAGTTTGGCTACCAAAAAGTTTCTCCTCCCATGAGCACTCAGAGGAACAAAGGAAGCCCCTTTAGGTTCCTGCAGGAAGTGCTTGCTCCATCCATGTCACGGGTCTCATGGGTGAGTGGACAGACACCGCAGGGACCTCACCTCAAATGCCGCCGAGATGATCTTGGCTTTCTTGCTCAGGACTGAGCCCACAGCATTGAAGTTTTTGTCCCTGATCTCAGCATAGAGCTCTTCTGCAGAATTGAGCTGAAGCTTCTTGGCTTCCGTGGGCAGGTCCTTCCCACTTTCTCCCTGTTTCTTGGGAGCAAACTTCTCTGGAGGTAGTTTCACATAACCTAGGTGGACAAGGGAAAGGTTCCTGTGCAGAGCCACTTGAAAAGTCCACATCAAACCAGCAGACACAGCAGAACTTCTCGCCCCTCCTCCCCCAAGGTCACAGGAAGTGCTTACACAGAATGTATTACCCTTCCCTAATAGGCTTGTCCTAGTAGGGCCTGGCCTTTCCTTGGGGTTTCCGCAGCCTTCTGGCCTCCCTAATGCTATGCACAGACCCAAAGGGTTCTCTGGCTCTCCCCAAGCTCTCTGGCAATGCTCTCCCAGCACCCTCCCCATGTGCTGTGGTTCTCTTGCTGGTGAACTCACCCACCTATTTCCCTGGGTTCAGTGTCACCTCCATGAAGGTAAACAGTCTCCACATCAAATCAATCCTCCTGGACTGCAGCCCCAGACTGCAGACCACCTGGTAGGCCTCCCCACTGAATGTCACCTCCAACGGGATCGTTTGAACCTCCCCCGCCCCCACGATGGCACCGAGCGCCTCCTGGTTCCTGGGCAGCTCACGGGCATCTCTGTCTCTTCACCAAGCCGACAAACAAGTTGTCAAGATCTGCTGGGAACTCCTTCTCCTCCACTGCTATGGGCCCCTGCACTCTCTGCTCTCCTCCCATCCCCTCCTCACCTGCCTCTCCTCTCCAGGGACCTTGCAAAGGCACCAAGCTCTAGGAGCAGCTGTTCAGGAAGATTTGCTCCATTTATAAGCACAAGCTGGTGCAGGGGGAGCACTGGGCCCGGAGTCAGCCTGAGATACACACTAACTGTGTGCCCCTGAACAAGACATTTCAATTGTCTGCCTCTCTTTTCTCATCTGTAAGATGGAAATCATCTCATCGCCTGCCTCCTAGGGTGGACGTGAGGACCAAATGAGAACTGTCAAGTATCGACTAAGCTCAGTGCCTGGCACATAGTAAGTGCTCTACAAATGCCAGCTTTTATCACCACCAAAAGCAGTTTTGCAATTCTGCATTCATGTTCTCTACACTCTTGTGAGACAGATCTCCTTTTAAGTGTCTGTCACACTGCCTCTCTGCTCCCAAGTGCCCAAGGCCGCAAATCAAAACAATTCTGCCCAACCTCTGGAACAGTCACTATATTATTCCCATTCAACCAATCAGATTTATTCCTCCTAAACACAGCTCTATCCCAGCTGGATGGGTCACCCACTGTGAATCCATCCCAAATTACTTAAGCAGACCTTCTTGCCCTCAGCTCAGTTCCTACCACATTACCATGCTGATGACATGTCACCAGGTATGGAGTATCTTGGACTGTTTCTTGTCTACTTCAGTCTCTCTCCTCAAAGATAATTTAGCTCCTCCTAGGTTACTACAAAGCCTCTTACATCACTTTCTCTTACATCATTCACACCCTTGCATTTCCTCAGGCACGTCCCAAGTCAAAGGTAAAGGGAGTTTTTTCAAGATGCTTCCTCATTTTAATTTTTTCCTATGGAAATGGCCCTTTTTGGAATGATTACATTTTCAAATGCCATACTTTTGAAGGTGTTGCTGAATCTGCATCTTGGGGTAGCAATTGTTTCTTAGACTTCCCGAAGAGATTTGGCTCGACTTACTATTTTGAATGCCATAAATTTCATCAATGAGTCCTTCATATGTAAGTTGAGTGGCTAGCGGGGTTAACAAGTCAACATTACGGTCAAGCAGCAAGAGAGTATCAAAAACGGGAAATATCGAATTTTGGCTTCCAGTGAACTCTCTTTTCATTCGGATCATCATATTGGCCACTTGCTGAAAAAAAAAAAATTAAATATAATGGGTCTCTGTGGGAGCTAACATTTAGATTTGGGCAACAAACTGAGACAGTGAAAAGATAAAGAGTCAGAAAATATGGAAATGGCATGACTGAGCAGAGCAGATTTTCATTATGGTATCCCCTCCCTGAAAGGAATATTACTGAATCAAAAGTGGATCTTACTAAAGAGGTTATGAGGGGTGGGAGATTGACTAGATGACCCATAAGATCTCCCTTTTAACTTGAAGAGATTGTGAGACTTTGGCCTAAACAAATTATAGAAAAGAGCTTTTTGGGGGGTGGGGAAGGGAAGGCTGGGGAAAATTACTCAAGGCACTATCAAAAGAAGAAAGAAAATTGAACAGCATTTTCTCATACGTGAAAAGCCAAAAATCTCTAATCAAATATTTATAGGGAAGTCATTAGAACTCCCAAAGAGCAGCTTAATGGACTCTGCTGCTACAGCCCCCAGTTCCACCAAACAGTCCTACTAGAAGCAAAGGAAGTATAGAATAGTCCATTACCCGAGCACATTCCCCTTTGCCAAAGATCTGGGGGATGGTTCCGTACAAGGCTTGCAGAGTCATCAGTCCTTTGGCTGCGTGGTACAGACTTGTCTGGTCATTCTCCAAATAACATTCCTAGAACAGAGGGAAAACTTGATCTTTATTACCTTCAATTTCTTAGGTGCCAGCAGATGTTCATGATTGCTCAGTAGAAGGAACACAGTTGTAGTTTCTGGGTACATTCTGCAATCACCAATGATTAAAGTTACCACTCAACACTTTAAGAAATCCTTTCTATCACAAACAGCAACCTTTTTTGTAGTGAAAACAATCAAGGTTTATTTTATGTTTTTATATGTGAATTCAAGTATCTCATTCTTTAAAGAAAGGCATTCTAGGTTCCAACTTATTAAACTATCCCATTGCAACTATCACAATCCCATACAGGGTCTTGTAACTAAATGTGGTAAAATGATGATTTATTATCAGTAAATGTTTGATTTATATACTTATTTTATAAAATTTAAGCCTGGGTTTACTTAAAAATTTCTCAGGTGAAAAGGAGTTGCAAAAGAAGCCCTGGTCTAGGTCCTGAGACAAAGCAGTAAACTCTAAGTAATCTCTCAGCTATGGAAGTGATTTTTCTAAAGATGTGGGTTATTTAGCAATAAAGTTCTCACTGATGTCTTATCTTTTTGTTGTTACCATATCAGTCTCCTGATAATAAACGAAATTGAGTACAATCTTTTTAAACAATGATTTTTTTCATTATTTCAAAGAGGACTGTCACTCTATGTACTCACTTATGTTCCTTTTCTATATTGGACAAAAAATAAAGTACTCCCCAGTCTGCTAATCAGAACTCTAACTTCTCCATGCTATTTTATCCCTTCGGTGACTGAACAGCAAAGCCTGGGCAAAATGGAATGGAAAGTGTAAGGAATCAAGGAGACAGACAATTGACAACTCTCCTCCAGGCTCCTTCCAATGACGGGAATTTGAAAGAGGAAAAAATCAAATAGACCAGCAGCTCTAGGGAGCACAGGAGATTTGTTAATTTGACCATTTTTTGAAATGTAGCAGACCAAAGTTCAGAAGCAATAAACACACAGGGCTCCAGGGAGCCACAAGGAACCAAGATGAAAATTCAAGGGAAAAAAATCTGAAAGCATTTCCCAGTATTTCAAAGTGATTATCATATCCTGTCCTATTAATCCTCTCTTTTCCAAAGATTTAAAAATCAGAAACAGATCTTTAATACTAGACTTTTTCCCCCCTTAAATATGTCAACTCCATATGCTTTACTTAGCCATCAGATTTGAAATTAAAGCTGGCCTTAAACTTTTCAATTACCACTTAATCAAAATCCATTATTTCTAAAACTCATCAAACACATAATTTACAAGTCAACCCACAAAGGGATAGGGCTTCAAATTCTAAATGGAAACAGGCGAGTTTCCCTACTATGGTCAAGTAAAAGAAAATAGCAAGGTCTCAACAAATTCTGTCATGCTATGACAAGTTGGGGTTTTTCACCCACAACTACTGAATCATCTCTAGGACGCTAAATATAAGAAATGGGGAAATAAAGGTTCACCATTATTGAATGAAATTTAGTGACACAGTTCAGAATCTAACAAAGATTTCAAGTCCTTTATCTGTTAAACATCCTCAGGTGTCTATCAGTCACACGTTCCTTGTGAGATAAATCATGATTATCGACCCATTTCAGAGATGAGCACACAGTGAAAAAGAAAAGCTGGTTTTTCTCTTGATTTGTGGATAAAAGAAGAACAGAACTCAGGACACCTTTCTAGACTACAGTTTTTGTCTTAAACCCCCAGGCCAAGATCTTGTAAGTCCCTTTAAGTGGCTAACTTTTCTTCCTGAGGATCAGTTCACATGATGTCATTATGTATTTCAGGCTCTGAAGTGCCACATCAACATAATGGCAGAATTCAAAACTGCACATCTGAAACATGTGCATGTGAAACAGTCACAAAGCAGCCTTTGTATGGGAAGGGAAAGCTCCTCATCCCCTAAAAGGAAGAATGACAAATTCTTGTTTCTGCAGGGAGAACTGCCTGTATTGCTTTTAGTCTCTCTCTCTGGTCCTATTTGATGTTCAAAATCCCAAGTGAACCATGGGCTGGAGGTCAGGGTGCAGACCTCTGGATACAAGGTGAAGTACAATCGGTGATGTTGCCTGGACCCTAAGGTGACTGAACTCGCCCAAATGCAGCCCCCAAAAGTGCCAAGGGGTTCAGGGCGCCCAAGATCCTGGGAGGAGATCTGACGCATCATCAGGGAACACTAACTTCCACTTTGGTACTATTTCAACATTCAGGCCAGTACCCTCACTTTCCTTCCCCCACTATACCAACACCACCATGGTACAAACTGGTTTGACTTTTATCTCAATTTATTGGTGGTAAAGATAAACCCACTAAAGCTTCCTTGCCATAACATAAGCAAAGCTTTCAACTCGTTACAAGTCTGAGCTGGCTGGGTTCGAATTCCAAATGCAGATATTAAATAAGCAATTCCCTGTTTGCACATTGCCACCTGATTCAGTCAGGACCGAAAGTCACATCACCAATTTCTCCAAGGTGACAACACAATTTTTTAGTAACAAAGATTTCACGGACTTTATCTGCTACGCTTCTTTAATTCCCAATGAACATCAGATCACTTTGGGGAGCAGCTGCTGGGCTTTGGGCACTATACAGACTGTAGTCTTCTCTGAGTATTCCTGAACTCTCCCTTTTCCAGCAGCTATTCCAATGAGCACAGCTATCTGAACCTTCTTTATTCTATCATAACTTCTAAATTTTTCTTAGATCCTGAGAGAAACTAATAACAAATCTTTTCAAACATGAGAAAAAATACTAAACAAAACTAATAATAACACCTGATTATCTTTCAAGACATGAGATCAAAGCTGATACATAAAGTCAGAATGTTACTTTTCCTTAATAAAGATAATAAAGACACTTACTTTAAAAGCACTCTCAGATTCCATGGATAACAAGTCGCCATCAAATGGAATGAGGTCTAGACTGTATTCTTCTCTATGAATAAAAGACCCCAGAACACCCTGATCCTTCAAACGCTGTTCACACAACAAACTCCGACGTGGGACAAACAAAATGTGGAAATCTCTTGCAGGGGAGCGTCTATCTTCACTAGAAAAAACCAAAGTGCTTGTTATATTTACATCTCGAAGACAAATGGCTAAAGGCACTGGCATTGGTTTTCCTCATAGAAAAGGAACACAGGCATATATACAAATGTAGTATTGGAAGAGGGTACAGATGAATTGCACGTCCTTTCCCCCTCCCCAGAACTTGATATAACACACAGAGCACCTGACCTGGAGTTAAGAAGACTTGAGTTCAAGTTTAGCCTCAAACAGTTTCTCAATTGTAAAAGGGGGGGGGGGGGGGGGGGGGGGGGGGGGGGGGGGGGGGGGGGTAGAAGAGAACAAAAGCCTCTACCTCTCATGGTTATGAGAATAAAATGAAATAATGTTTGTAAAGTTATTAGCATGGTGCCCAGTACACAGGAGGTGCTTAATAAATGCTTATTCCCTTCCCTTTTGGGCTTATCATCCATTTTGAAATCTTCTTTAAAATCCTTTAGGTTACATTTTGTAACAATAAAGTACTGCGTTTAACCTTGTAGGAAGTCCAGTTTAAGGAAAATAAATGATATGCAAAAGCTTACAACAACTTATTAGCAAGATAATACACTGTGACCAAGTGGGATTTATACTAGGAACGCAGGGCTACTTCAATATCAGGAAAACTACTGCTATAATCAACTATATCAATAATGAAACCAACAGAAATCATGATAATTCCAATAGATAAAGAAAAAATTTGATAAAATACAGCACCCATTCCTAATAAAATAGTAGAGAGCATAGGGATAAAGGGATTTTTCCTTAAAATAACAAGCAGCATCGATCCAAAACTTTCAGCAAGCATTATTTGTAATGGAGACTAGTTGGACACATTCCCAATAAGATCAGGCTAAAACAAGGATGCCCACGGTCACCCTTATTATTCAATGTTGTACTAAAAATGTTGGATTTAGCAATAAGAAAAAAAAATTATAGGAATTAGAATAGGCAATGAGGAGATAATATATCATTCTTTGCAAATGATATGATGATATACTTAGAATCCTAGAAAATCATCCCAAAACTTACCTGAAACAAACTTTAGCAAAGTTGCAGGATAGAAAATACATACAAATCATCAGCATTTCTACATATTATTAACAAAGCCCAGCGGCAAGAGGCAGAAAGAGAAGTTCCATTTAAAATAACTATGGAAAATAAATGATGCTCTGATTAGATCAAAACAGCAACACAGAGAGAACCTCAGATTAAAATATTCAGCAAGTTTCTGAAGGATTCTTTACTTCGCTATGCTGCTTCTCCTTTTTCTCACTAATGACTCCCAATATATGTTAGCATCTAAGAGTCTTTCAGTGCACTTCAATTCAGTTAACCAGTGCTGATCAAAAGCCTATTATGTACGTGTTCTGGTAGGCTTTGTATCGGGAACAATAGACAATAGGAAAACTAGTACCTGACCTAAACAATAAGGACATCATCTTCATCACTATAATAATAATTATTATGCCTCATGAACCCCGAGGGTTATAGGGAAGCTTGTGTAAAGGGAATGATCTAATTTTAGTTCTGGAAAAGTTTTGCTTATTTTTTCTGACATGTAAGGAGCAACTCATCTACTTTCAAGGAAAGACTGGGTCTGGGAAACAAACAGCACATCAGATCTAGGCAAGGATGTTCTTCCTCTAAAGAATCTTGAAGAAGTTTAAGCACTCTGGGCCTCAGGTCCCTTCTAACTCAGTGGCTGAGGGTGCTGGCTCACCAATGTCCCTTTCAATTCTAAATCTTGAACTCTGATTTAGTATATCCTTGGTAAAAGGCTCCTTTCAGGCACCTTAGATCCAGCTTTCTTCCTCTTTTAGCCCCTGCCCAACTCCTAGTCATTTCAGGAGAGCCAGCATCACACCTTTAAAAGGGGCCACACAGAAGGACCAATTCAGTACTTCCTACTTAATGCTTTATTGAAAAGGCAGTGTGGAACAGTGGCCCTAAAGCCTTGGTTTGGGATAAAGCAGGAGGATCTAGATATGAATCCTGCTTCTGATGTTGTAGTGTCTGAGGAGCTTGGACTGAACAATCTTCAAGGTCCTTTCCCACTGTAGCTTGTAGTATCACTTCCTTCCCCAAAGGCTTTCCTTCAAGAATCTTCTAATCAGTGCAATGATACTAGATGATCAGCTCCCCTGTTCCTCACCTCCTCTACCTATATCCTCTTTCTAGGCTTAATATTCTTGCTCTAGCTTAGCCACTCTCCTTCCCTATCCATAACAGCCATCTCACATTCTGAATGTACTCCATATACCTATGCTGTTTTTCAAAGATTTGAATGTAAGAATTATAGCCATCATTTTATTTTAAAATAAATTTAAGATTTTCCCCTTTAGATACCTGAGTACGTTTTCAGCAATTATATCCATCAATTCTAGCCTGGGTCTGACAAAAAAAATGATGTTCTTGACATCAGCTGGAGGCAGCCGACTTCCTTTAAGTGTGAACATTTTTTCCACCTCATGTTCCTAAGAAAACAACAAAAGATGTAGCTGAAAACATGGGTTTGAAATTGAATATTCGATTCAACAAACACTTAAAAGCACTTGCTTTAAATGAGTTTAGCAGCATAAAAGTGCAACTATAAAATATTGAGTAGTTAGGCAGCACAGTGAATAGAGTGCTGGACATGGAGTCAGGAAGACTCATCTTCTTGAGTTCAAGTAAGTTCTCAAGACACTAGCTATGTGACCCTTGGCAAATCACTCAACCCCATTTATCTTAGTTTTCCCATCTATAAAATCAGCTAGAGAAAGAAATAGCAAAATCATTCCAGTGTCTTTGCCAAGAGAACCGCAAATGGGGTCACAAAGACTCAGGCACGACTGCACAATAATAACAAATCACAACATAAAGGACTATGAGTATGTTACAATTTATACAGTATTGGACTGGTGGTCGCCTTGGTAGGCAGCGATATTAGCAACATTAGCTACAGCATCTCCACCAAAAGTCATGGGCATAGGTGGGTACTAGTAACAAACACATAACTTCAGAGTCTAAAAGGAATAGAAAACATGTGCTCTGTGGAAGTTTATTAGGAAATTTAAAATAAGACATTAGCCTCTCCTCCATCAAATCCTATACTTGATTTACCTTCAATAAGGAATATTGTGCAATCAGTCCAAATGGTCCTGTTAGGTATTCATCCCAAACTATTGCCTGTAAAGAGAAGGAAAACTCTATTACTACAGTTACCATCTGCAGTTTCTCTCAATTCAATTCAATTCAACAAGCATTCAGGAGGCACTTTACATGGACCAAACACACACTCAGATGCTGATGATACAAAGACAAAAACCAAAAATCTCTATCCTCAAGGAGTTTACGTTCTATTTTGTATTTTCATAACACACACAAAGAAATACAAACACCTGCTTGAAATGTCATAGATTTAACCTCTCAAGCCAAATTTCTATTGATTGCAACAGCAGAACACTCCTGTGCCTCCAAGAACAATGATCTAGCAAAGCATGTCATAGAAAAGTTGTGTATCATCACTGCTGCCCTGCCTCTGGCCCAAGTGAATTGGATTCAATATTTATTACGCACCAACACCATGCTGGAGTGTAGAAAGAGCTAGGAAGGCCTGGGTTTAAGAGCTGCCTCTGACACTCGCTGTGTGAGCCTGAAAGTTATTTCTCCACACAACTCTACTATTGTTACAAGTTGCAAAGAGGCTTGCATTAGGAGAAGGAGTTTTCTCATGGGGAGTTCCCTAGCCTGGGGCTTCTTAAACTTTTTCTACTCAGGACTTCTTTTCACCAGAGAAATTTTTATCTGACCCCATCCACTCCACAACATACAAATTATTATTATCAGTGCTTGATATGATTATCTAATAGATAATCATATAATAATAATTTTATGACTCCCATATTGTTATGAGACTCACAGTTTCAAAAGAAAGATCAGTGAAATCCAGGCCCTATCTCTATCCCTTAATCTGTGTTAGTAGACACTGCTGGATAGTAAGAATACCAAGACAGGAAAACAGTTCCTACCCTCAAGTAATTTATGGTCTAGGTATGGTAGTCAGTGCACAGATCAGTACAAAATACTCATATAATTGGGGGAGGGGCTAGAAAGAGGAGGCTGGATAACAAAGGGGAGGGACCAGGAAGAGTTTGAGTAGGAAACAGCTGAGTCTTGAGTGAATGCAAGTGTGGAGTTCAAGAGGCATCTCGAAAGAAAGAGCACAGATCCAAGTGTGTACAAGGGCAACCAATACCAACTTAAAACTCTTCCGTGACTGGACAGCAAGGCTGCTCTCTGGTTGCTTTGAAAACTGGCTTGAGCCTCTAGGGGGCTTTCTGCAAATTCAATTTAAAAACATGGTGAAGACCCAATGTGATGGGGGACACCCACCCAGGGCTCAATTAATACAAGCTCTTTGTGTTGGCAGAGTTGGCAAGTAGCACTCCATTTGCCTGCTTATCCATCCATCCATCCATTTATCCATCCACTCACCCACCTATCCATCCATCCTTCCAGTCATCCATCCATCCACTCATTCACCCATCTATCTATCTATCTTCTACCCCTCAGCGGGGCCACATGACACCAAGAAATAGGTCTCCATCTTGAGTGTTTGTGATTTGTAGAAGGAAGCAGTTTCATGATGTGGTGCATTCAGCATGTGCCCCAAAGTCCCTACAGCCCGAGTTCCCAACCAGATGTGGCCACATCCGTCCGTCCACCCATCTATCCTTCCATCCATCCATTCATGCGAGCATCCATCCACTCACCCACCCATCCATCTAGTCATCCACCCATCCAGTCACCCATCGCTCCTCCCTCCCCGCCCCCCCCCGGGCCCGGCCCCCGGGCGCTCTCCCTGAATTTACCCGCACCGCTGGCTCCCGCCAGCATCCAGCCCCGGGCACCAGCTGGCTCCGGGACCCTCCCCGGCCACCTGCTGGTGCCCCGGCACCTCGCCAGGGGTCGGGCAGAGGCCGACGGATGCAGACCGGCTTCGGGGGAAGGAAATCCCCTCCCCGGGAGATCTCCCTCCAAAGACATCACGGCCCGTGCTCGGGTCCGAGTTCGATACATTGCTACGGCTCGTGCCACGAACAGGGGGCGCTCTCGTTCCCGCTCCGTGCCTCAGTTTCCCCTCCCCGCGGGGCCGGGCCTCACCTTGCTGCCCGCGCACTTGTCCAGGAATTCGCGCAGCTCCCTCCGCACCGCCTCGCGCAACACGTTCAGGTTCACCCGCCCGTAAGAGAGGTGCGCCGCCATGTCGCAGTGGTCCCAGCCGGGGCCGGGGGGCGCCGCCGCTCCCTCCTTTTTTCTCCCTTTCCCCTCCCCGCGCCCTGGCACCCCCACTACCGGCAACCGACAGAGCAGTCAGGTGACCGCGCATCTGCCACGTGATCCATGACAGGCAGAGGAGGAAGCTGCCCGGACGCCTCTGCGCATGCGCGCCGGGAGCGCGCCGTCCGCTCCCGGCAGCACTTTCGTGGTTTGTTCCCGGCTGCCTCCCTCGTAGGGAATTCAGTGCCAGTTAGGAAGTCACGTCCCCTCCTGAGCCCTGCTTTCAGTCTGGGTTTCTTGGGGATTTGGGGGCTCCAGGGGAGCGAAGGAAGTGCGAGGGCACATTTGCTCCCGGATCCTATAATTATTACTCAATATAACCAGCCCGGGAGCTCCCGGGCCTCAGTTTCCCTCTCCAGTAACTGGAGACGATTATAGGGCCCGCCCCACAGCGATCGTCTCGGGAGCAAGACCGACAACTCGAACCTCGGCTGGCCTCGAGCCCGAGGGTCAGTGAAAGTGGCCCGGCCACGGGGGATGCAGGGGTGGAGGTGACACGTGGGGCCTTGGGGACAGAGAAGGGCGGGAGGGGCAGCCCCGGCACGGCGCCCACGAGGAGGGGCTCTGCTGCAACCCCGTGAGGCCCCGCTGTGCGCATCCCCATTTCCGGGAGGAGGACACTGGGGCAGAAGGTGACGTGCCTTGCCCAGCTTCAGCCTGACTCCAGCCACAGCCACCAGGAGGCGTGGTCAGCGTAGAAGAGGTGACAGTACTTAGAGCCATAAAGCATCCGCAGCTGGCTATCAGGAATTCCCCAAGAGAGTGGGAATGCCCTGGCCCCGCCACTGTCACCGTGGGTTTCCTGTTCTCTGTGCAGCAAGGGGCGGGGCGGGGATGGTAGAAATGTCCACATCCAACCGCCCACGAGATTAAATTTCTTTTACAAAGAGATATTGAGTCTGTCTAAAATGGGGAAGGGGGGAATTACTGACTATGGGGGGAGTAAGTTCGGAACTGAGTAGATTTAACATTAAGTTCCTGTCTGGATGGGAGGGACGTGATCGGAGGGGAGGGCCTGGAAACGAAGGAGATGCTCCTCTCGAGTTGCTCTGGTCTAGGCAGAGCCTAAGTTGGCTCTTCCCCATCTGCTTGGGAACTCCGGCTGTAGGGACTTCGGAGCACACGCTGAATGCACCGGATCATGAAACTGCTTCCTTCTTCTACAAAAAACACAAGCATCCACGGTGGAGACCTGTTTCTTGGTGTCCTGTGGCCCCACCGAGGGGCAGAAGTCCCTGAGGCTGTTACCTCTCTTTTCCTTTGCAGAATGTCTTCCTGATCTCCTTGAGGGAAGGAGTCACCAGAGAAAGAAAGCCCATGGATTTTATTTATTGAAGCTGGAGCTGTTCTGTTGTCACGATGCCCCGCTGCATTTTTCAATTTTGTGATGAGCATTTCTTTATAGAGATAAAACTCTGGAAATCAGGAGAGGAGAGTTGGAGATTGTCCAGGAGATTTGGTAGAATAGGGAAAATTACATGTGTGACTTTAGGCATGTTACTGCGATTCTCTCTGGTCCTCTGTTTTCTCACTTGTAAAATGAGTGGGATTAGATGAATTCTGAGCCCTTTAAATTACTAAATGTTAAGATTTTATCATTTTCCTTTTAAAAGAAAAACTGTACAAAATCTATTTTGAAACCTATGTGAACAAGTGTTCAATGGGTACTAGAATCCACTTACTGAAAAAGTTATTCTCTAAGATAAGGCACCATAGATTTAGAACTGAAGGGAACTAAAAACTGAGGCTTTTCCTCACATTTTACAGATAAGGAAACCGAGGATTTGAGGTTAGAGAAGTTGCCCAGATCCTCTGCCACTGGATCCAGCATTAATTAGTTCTTCTGGCCTAGGCACTAGATATAGTTATCCATATGCTGTAGATGATCTCCTGTCAAAAACTCAAATGGCAAGCTGAACCTTAAAACAAAAATAGATGACCAAAGAGTTCCTCCAAACGAAAAGGATTTCTAACCAGTATTTTTATCATTTTTTTCAAATATAGAAATATTACTATTAATTCTGTGAGAACCACTATGCTTTAGATTTAAGGAAAAAGGATCTAGAATAAAAAATTTTAATATACCCCAAAGTTAAAAAACAAACTGATTAAGTTTTCATTAAGTGGTAATACTAAATATTGGAAGGCAGGAGAAAAAAGGCTGAAAGTAGTGGTTACTTGTATAACAAGCTGCTATCCTAGCAGAGACTATTCCTGGAAATCCCAGAGAGTGAGAAGGGACTTCAGCGGTCATATCGCATTATTCTAGCACCCAAAAGTGGTTGTTCAGCCTGTGCTGAAGATTTCCAAAGGAACAGAATTTACCATCTCCTAAGGCTGCCCCATCACACTTTTATACAGTACTAATTACTAGGATTTTTTCCCCCCTAAAATCAAGCTTAAATTGACCTCTGCAACTTCCCATTGCTCCTACTTCTATTTTCTGGACTCAGTAGAAATATCTTTTACATGACAGTCTTTTAGAGACTTGATAACTCTCATGTTCCCCCTCTGTATTTCTCTAGGCTAAAGAAACCAGTTCCCCCTACCTCTCCTCATGTGACATGACACAGCCTTTCACCATTCCACTTACCCTCCTTTCAGACCCTCTGGCGTTCATCAGTGTCCTGAAGCTGTGATGTCTAGAACTACACCCGTAACTCCAAGATGAGGTCTGACAAAGGCAGAATTCAATGGCACTCTTACTTCACCAATTCCGGAAACGATGTTCTCCATACAGTCCAAGATCATAATATCTTTGGTGACCACACCACAATACTGACTTGTAGAGAGCTTGCACTCCACAAAACCTCCAAGTTGGGGGTTTTTTCCAGCATAACTGCTGTCCAGTCATGCAGCCTTCTCACCCCTTTTCCATCTTGCACCTGTGAATTTGACTTTTTGTATCCAAATTCAAGTCTTTACATTTATACCTGTTGAGTTTCATCTTATTACATCCAGCCCAATGTTCTAGCCTATCAAGATTTTTTTTTTTTTTTTTTTTGGATCTTGTTACGCACTGTTCGCTATCTTTCAGCTATCTTTCTTAGGTGTCATCTGCACATTTGGTGAATTTTGTCTTTATCTAACTCAGGGGTCCTCAAACCACGGCCCGGGCCAGATGCAGCAGCTGAGGACGTTTATCCCCCTCACCCAGGGCTATGAAGTTTCTTTATTTAAAGGCCCACAAAACAAAGTTTTTGCTTTTATTATAGTTCGGCCTCCAACAAGCTGAGGGACAGTGAACTGGCCCCCTATTGAAAAAGTTTGAGGACTCCTGATCCAAATCATTGATACATATAAATAACAGAGGAATACGCACAGATTTCTTGAGTTTTTACCATTATTTTTAAGTCTGGTCATCCAACCAGTTCCAAATTTATCTGATTATATTAGTCCCATCTCTATCTTTTGTGTCTTCTCAAGAATTAATATGAGAAAGTTTGTCAAAAGGTTTGCTAAAATCTGCATCAACTACATGACTCCCTTCAGTTTGTGGTTGTTGCTGTTTGTATTTCATTTTCAGAGAGGACCTATCCTGAGGATTATGCCTTGACTTGCTCATGAATCAGATTTAAGTAAGGTCCTCAGCCTCATTCTCCCCTCCAGTCATCAGAGTTCAATGGCAGGACAACGAGCAAAGAAAACGGTTGTTACATAGAGCCAGCATTGCCTTTCTCAAGAGCAAATCCTATCAAACTAATCTTTGGACGGGGTTTTAAAATCAGAACTGAACACAGTTTCCCTAGATTTTAGCCAAACACTTGATGAAGTATCACACACCATTCTTACTATTTGTGTGGAAAAGATGGAGAGATGTGCACTGGAAGGTAATCGGATGATTCAGCAGTGGATGAATGAGATTTCCAGAGTCGGGTTCCAGGGATCTGTCTGCTTGGTGCTGTGCTATTTTAACATTTTGATGAGTGATTTGAGTATTTGAGATAGTATGCTCATCAAACTTGCTGATGTCAAATTTGTCAGGGATAGGTGGATGAGTCAGGAGCTAAAAAGAACTTGACAGTCTAACATGCTGGATTAGATCAAAAAAGACAAAAAATTGGGAAGCATAAATAGAAAGTTTTCCCTCAGGTTCAACAAAATGAACTCACATGTGCAAAATGGAGGAAGCGTGGCTAATCGTAGATTGTAATGTGAACAGTGAGCTTGCCTAGGGGCCCCACAAAGCTATGATCCTGGGCCGCCTCGACAGGGTTCTCTTTCAGGCAGGAATAAGGAAATTGTAATTGTTTGGGGGCCTGAACCTCAAAAGGTTTTTTTGGTGGTTGGGTTTTTTTGGTCATCAGAACATGGATAAACTGGAAAGCACCCAGAGGACCACCAGCAGAAACAAGTGCCTGCTCTATGCTAGACACGGACTACAAAGAATGGAACTGTATTACTTTTAAGGGACTCATATTCTAATAGAGGATAGTCATAGATAATTATATAGATAATGGGATACAAAGTTAAAAGCAAGGTCCTTTGGGAGGGTGCTTGACCTGTTTCTTAAAGGGAGAGAAGGTTCTATGAGGAGGTGGTAAGGAGGGGGAATGCATTCCAGGTATGGAGAAAGGCCAGAGAGGTTTTCAGCTAAAAGGAATCTGCAAAAGTTCCCTCCTTGGAGGCATGATAGCTGTTTTGAAGTATTTGAAGGGTGTGTTGGATCCTATCTAATAGATGGGAGAATCAAAAATACTCAATCTACATGAATATTGACATATTCCTAGTACCCAGAGCCCTTTAGACATGTAGTATCAATCTCTAGAAAGGATCTCTGCTGCCTACCGAGTATTACCTTAGAAAAAATAATTGTTAGCTATCTTGTATTTTTATTTTTAACATTTCCTAATTACATTTTAATCTATTTGGGGCTGTACCAGAGGGTTTGCTGGTCATGAGTTGGACATCTCTGCTTTTTGCCTCAGGAGTTTAATTAAAAGTTACGAATAAAGTTTATGATTTTTGTTAAAGCTCACAAGGAAGAGTTTCATCTTAGCCTGAATTCATGTCCACATAGTTGCTCTATGCTGTATAGTTTTTTTAAAAATATTTTTTTATTTATGTTTTTAGTTTTTCACAGAATCCTTTCTCCTCTGCCTTGAGAGATTTGTCATTTATAGCATATCATATGGGGTGAGGGAGAGAAGAAACCAAGAAATCAATGCAACCTATCATTAGGGTGGTGAAAAAGTCCCAAAACATGTTAGCGTGAAACACCTGTGAACCTCTTGCCTCAAAAAACGAAAGGCCTTTTGAGTCTTGCTTGAGTTTTATAATTTTCTAACAGTTACTTGGTATTTTGCTGTGTGATGGTTCTTTCAGTTTACATTGGAATTACTGTGTTTGGTGTTTTCTTGGCTATAATGCTACATCAGTTTACATGGAATTCTCCATGCTTCTCTGTGTTCATCATACACATCAGTTCTTCCTGTACAGTGATATTCTATTATGTCCATGATCTACAGTCTGGCCACTCCCCCAAATGACCTTCAACTCACGGTTTCCAAATCTCTGTGATTATAAAACAGATGTGCTGTGATAAATATTTTGGTGTGTATGGTATCCTATGTAACTTTAACTGTTCCTCAGCTGTTTTGTTTTCACCCCAAAGTTTCATCAACTATCAATCACCTAACAAGTCCAAATAGCCCATGGGATTATAGATGAGATTTTTTTTTACATCCCTCCTTATAATACCTTACAAAGACAGAGGTTAAAGAAGAGACCAAGGCAGTGATCCTATCTCCTCCCTCAACCAGATAAGACTGTTCAAAGATCTGGAAGTGGAGGTAAGACATTGTAGAACTGCCAAAAAACAAAGGAGCACTCCTACCACATTTCAGGAAGCAGCCGGATGCCATAGGGAACCGAGTTCAATCCTGCCTCACACACGACTCTCCATGCTGCTGAGCACCTCTCAACTTCCCAAGGTGGTTTTGAGATAATATTTGTAAAGCGTTTTGCAAATCTTAAAGTGCTCTTTAAGTGTTGATGATGAGGTCAGAGATGAAATTTTTCCTGTGCATAACAGAAAATCGAGGACATAGTCTCTTGCAAGCTTCCATATCGACAACTCAATCTGGGCAGACTGAGAGGGCTGCAGCTCTCCCTATTCACCACATCTTGGGGAGTGAAGCCTCAGTCAGCTGTTACAGAGTAACCGCTCTATCCTATTTGCACGTGCAAGTTTAAAGTGAGGTTTTGCTTCTTGTCCCACCATTAGGTGGGCTACCGCTTTGTCATACGATCATTCATCTGGAGAGCCCTTTGCCACCAAATGAAGGGCATGAAATGAGCTGTGCTAGAAATGACAAAACAAAGATGTCCCCCAAGGTGACATCCAAGATGAATAAAGGGATGGTGAGCAACCGTGTCATCCCTTGCTAGAGTCAAGTTTCCTAGCCCAGATGAACTATTCACGTGGTCCTTGGTGGATGTGATTGTTGGGCCACTGGAAATGGAAGAGGCACAGGAAGGTTGAAGGTGGGCAATTAGTGTCCCAGTTTTCAAAAAGGAAAGCCAGCAAGTTAGATTGTTGGGAAGATCCTACAATAGCTCATGAGAGATAGGTTCTAGGACATCTTTATAG
The DNA here is from genome assembly GCF_902635505.1 of Sarcophilus harrisii. NCBI lineage: Eukaryota > Metazoa > Chordata > Mammalia > Dasyuromorphia > Dasyuridae > Sarcophilus > Sarcophilus harrisii. Next base: position 686,240,897 of record NC_045426.1, on the reverse strand, counting down.
ATGTTCACCATCCTTAAAGAATAAATCATACCAATTCCAATAAACTTGGAATGGAAAATGCCATCCACATCCAGAAAGAGAACTATAAAGACCAAGTGAATGTGGATCAAAACATAGCATATTCACTACCTTGTGGTAGTGGTGGCGTTTTTTCTCCTCCTCCTTATGGTTTTTTCCCTTTTGATCTGATTTTTCTTGTACGACATGACAAAAAATCCAAATATGTTTAAAAGAATTGCACATATTTAACCTCTATTAGAGAACTTGCTGTCTTGGGAAAGGGGGAAGTAAAGGAGAAATTATTTGGAAAGCAAATTTTTACAAAAATGAATGTTGAAAACTTTACACGTATCTGGAAAAATAAAATACTGTTGAAGCAGAAAAAAAAAGAATGTCATCAAATTCATCTTTCTTGACAGAATTACCAGTAGATGGGGAGCTCAATGCTATAGATGCCCGTGTTTATGAAAAGTGTTTGATAAAGTATCTCACTGTCTTCTGGAGAAAAGGGAGATATGAACTAGAAGGTTAATACAGAAAGCTAGATTGCCAGATTCCAAGAATAACTAGTAATTAATACTTCACTAGTAGCTTTGCAGGGGGTCTCCAATGGAGTACCCCAGGGATTTATGCTGTTTAATATTTTATCAGTGACTCAGATAAATTCATACACAGTATGTTCATCAGATTTGCAGATGAAATTAATCTAAGAGGAATAACCAACAGTGAGTAACAAGGCAGGCTAGAGCACTGGGTGGGATCTAATAAGATACAATTCAATAAACATAAATGTTAAGGATTTGAACTTGAATACAAAAAATCTAATGCACAGGCCCAAGATGGAGGAGGGGTGGGAAGGAAGCAGGTTGGACAGCAGCCTTGCTGAAAAAGACTTGGAGGATTTGTGGAATGCCAGCTCTCCACAAATCAGGAGTATGGTGTAGTCACCAAAATTGCAAGAGGCTTGATTTCAGGGGCACCCAGACCACGTCTGGAGCTGTGTGTGTGTGTGTGTGTATGTGTGTGTGCGGTGCTGGACACTACAGGTTCAGGACAATGATGAACCAGAGAGGGTCCAAAGGAAGGTAAGTGGAATGGTGAAGGGCTGTGTCTGTCATGTCACATGACGATGGCTTCAAGGAACTGGTTTCTTTAAGCTAGAGAAGATGCAGAGGGGGAATGTGATCATGATCTTCGAGTGGCTAAAAGGATGTTGTGTGAAGACAATACTAGATTTCTTTTAATGGCCCTGAGGACAGAAACAGGAGCAGTGATTCAAGTTGCAAAAAATTCAGTTTATTCTTCGTAATAAAAACTTCCAACAAACAACGAGTGCTGTCCAAAAGAGCACTGGGGCTCTACTTGTTAGGTGCTAGAGGGAGGGGTCTTTGGGGGCACAGGTTAGAGAAGAGAGATGTTGAAAGTTCCTTCCCATGCTCTGATTCTGGGATTCTCTGATGTCATGTGATGGAACGTTGTGCTTGCTTAGAGATCACAAGTCAAGGCAGGTTCTGCACAGTGGGAAGGTTTCAAGTTTGAGCTCTGTGACAGAATATAGACACACCAGGCAGCTTGGTGGTGCAATGGATAGAGCACCAGCCCTGAAGTCGGGAGGACCTCAGTTCAAATCCAGCCTCAGATGCAACACTTCCTGGCTGTGTGACTCTGGACAAGTCACTTAACCCTAATTGTCTTATCAAAAAAAAAAAAAAAAAGGTCTGGTATGACAGGAACCACAACCACTCCCAGAATAACTCAGATTGATCACCACCACCAAAAGAATAATCCTTTATTAAAGTAGATACAGAACACTTAAGTTGGCCAAAGTTTAATACTGCTTTACATGTTTAGCTTCTTAGAACAATTCCTATTATCATACACCTGTAACTCAGACTTTCAGGTGATTACAGAAGTATTTTTTTTCTTTAAAAATATATTCATGTGCCAAATATGCAGTTTATAATCTTAGGGGAAGGGAAATACATCAAAGGCATATATACAATTTGTAGAAGAAAAGGAAATTCATATTGTACACACTGAATGGAAGACACGGTATATTTACTTCTTTACATATTCTGAGACATTCAAGAGAAGATAAATAATTTGAACCGTTTGAGAAACTGTTCTCTTGGATGAGGTTTTGTATTTTATTTTTGCTACAAGAAAATCCAAAATTATTCATGTTGAATTTCCCAACTTACATTCATCTAAAAATACAGTAAACCAGAAAAAGCAGAAGGGGAAGGAGCAGGGGAAAAGACTGAAAATTGGTTAACCTAAGGGTTTTATTTCTTATTGAGATTTTGCTTCATTTAAGTAATCGGCTGCTAGGGAAAATGGAGACAGGAGAGAGAGGGAGGAGTGAATTTCTAGGGAAAAAAAAAAAAGAATCCTCCAATGTATAGGTTTTTCAAAGAGCCAAATAAAAACCTTCACAGTTGCAAAGCCATGTGGTGCTTTTTCTGGATTAGGCAGGTATGTTGTAATGAATATAAGAGATGTAAATTTTTTTTTCCTTTAATAAAGTTAAAAACCTGAAAACAAAACTTCCTGCATGTTTTTTTCCCAAAAAAATAGAGATTTTAAAAAATATATACACAATATATAGAAACTGAGATTATGCAAAAATGAAAAAAACCAAAAATCCCAGAAAGAATAGTAAATATGCAGCCTCCAGGTCCTAAGTCGTTCCCCACAGCAATTCTGAGGGGTCCTCACTTCCTTTACCTGCTTCATGATTTTATAATTACACAACATATCAAGCCTGAAATAAAGGCACTACTGACATCCAGGTAGCGCAGCACAAAGAGCTTATAAATTCTTTGATCAAGAATAAAACATTTTAAATGAGTAGATGAAAATGTAAGATGGAACACTTTTTTCAACTCATTCCAGTGTCAAAGCTATTTTTAAAAAAATCTAAATGTACAAATGCAGCCTTGAAACTTTTTAGTGCAAATATGAAAATTAACATCATAATTTTAAATTTTATTTAAATAAGATAACGTAAGGATAGTTCTCTGCTCCATGAGGTTTCCCTATGGATAAGTAACATAATGGCATCTGGTGCAAATGTCTTATTAAATATCAAATACATAAAGACAAATAAGAGGTGACAACTCACCTATTTATTATTTCAACTTTAGCTTGAAGAAAGAATAAAAAGGGTTGTTCATGGAAGATCAAAATATTTTTTTTTAAAAGATTTGTTGAAGGGGTCAAAAAATAATATGAGTCTTCCTGAAGTCTGCCCACACAAATGCTGGTGTTCCATTGTCCAAGTGTGTGCGCATCTGGAAAAGATGACGTTCCTGACGGGGCCATCAGAAGGTCTCGTCGTCGTTACAGTTGGTGGCCCAGTGCCCAAACATCTCACAGATCTCACAGTAGGGGCGCTCCTCACTCCGGCTGCCGTGGTGTGTGGAATGAGGAGGATCCTCTGACACCTGGGTCTGGGTGGGACAGTCCTCAGTGTCATGGAGGTCAAAGCAGTCACAAATGTCACAGAAAAGGCGAGGTTTCTTCTTGAACTGTTTCTCCTGGTCATCACTGCCATTCCAACAAGAATAAGAAACCCGGCTTTAGCAGTATGCATGCAAGAGGCAAACGCCTTTCCCCCTTTAAAGTACAGAATAATAGTAATAACAGCAGCCAACACATATTAGGCACGTACCGTGTGCCAGGAGCTGAGCTGAGGGCTTTGCAAAAATTACCTTATTTGACCCTTACAACCACCCTGGGAGATATGTGCTATGATTACTTTACAGATTAAGGAAACTGAGTCAGACAGCAATTGATTTGTTCAGGTCACTCAGCTAATATCTGAGATCAAATTTGAACTCAGATCTTTCTGGCTCCCAAGCCCAATGTTTCGTGTATTATGGTACCACCTAACTGTGAGAAGAACTGTTTTTTTAAAAATACACTTACAAAATCCTATCATGAGGGATCGTTCAATTATTGATATTTTAAAGTGTCTGCTACCCATAAGATTATTTTTTACCTCTAAAACTTAAAGACTTGTGATTTAACAGATTCTAGCTTTGAAAAAAAAAACAAAACTGTCCCCATGGTCATTCTGAAGAATCACTAGAACCAGTCTTTATAATAAGTCTATATTAGTATTATATACCTGTCATAGTTATTCAGATCATTCCCATTGAGAGCGGCTTCTGACATCATTTCTACCTTCATCTTTAAGTCTTGATTTTTCCTCTGAAGATCCACTATTACTGAATTCAGGAAATCAATCTGGTCCATTGGAAAACAAAAAGGAGAAAAACAGTAATATGTACAAAATAGCTGGACTTGTCAAATGCAGGAGCACCAGGGAGACATGGTGACATACTACCACAGAGCAGCTACTGTAACTGGAGGGGTCAACACTCATCTTCCCCAAACAAATGTTGTCAAATGGATTACCAGTGAATTGCCCAGCCAAGATCTTAACTTGGAATAATTTAAGGATTTTAAAATTGAGTTTAAAATTCTGCTTGATATATGTGGCACAAAGTTGCGTGAGGCTTGACCTTTTTAGAATATCTCAACATTTGTCCTCACAGATATTGGTTTCCATGACAGATCCTCTTCCCATTAGTGTTCAGTGCCCCTGTTAAGTGGCATTTTCAATTATAAAGGTATCTATGTTGCAGGCGTGATAGATTAAAGGAGTGTCAGACAAATGGTAGGACAGGTCAAACTGCAGGGAAAACCTCCCTTTGGGGTTAGAAAACTGAACACTAAGAAGAGGGAATTAAGATAAAATGCACCATAGTTGACAAGGACTATGAAACTAATGAAGGAAGAGTCTCGAAGTAAGGAAAGAACATCCACTGATTCCTTCTGAATTGAGAATTAACCAAGATAAAACAGATCACCAGCACCTTTGTCCTACTGTAGCAAATGCTTAATGTCACAAAATTCTTCCATGCCATTTGGATAATAAGCCTAGTTGCTAAAATTTAAAGAGCATGGAATACAGACCAACTGTGATTGTTTAGGAAGGAACTCATCATCCGGTCTAAAAATAAACACACTCTTATCCTCCTCGACTTTATCAGCACTTTTTTTTGGTTGACCCATTATGGAAAAAGCAATAGACCAATATATTCTATCATTGCAGAGTATTCCTCCCAAGGTGAGGAGCAAACAGGCCCCCTTAGAACAGTTTCCAAAATCCATTTTCATTTCCTAAACTAATCTCTGATATTTTTAGGTTGACATTTGGCCAAGAAGCTCATGTCAGATTTATCATAAGGGGGGAAGGAAAGTAAGTGGTGAATAAAATCATTAAATGGATTTAAGTATAAGGACAGAAACTACAAATAACCACAGAATAAAAGCTTAGGAAACAAACAAACCATTTGCTGAGTGGAAGAAAGCGTGGCCAGCAGCAGGCGAAATAGGCAGAAGCAAAGAAGGAGAAAAAGAGAAAACAATGTTACTGGGGCATTACTGCTACCAGAGGCAAGCTAAGCAAACAAAGATAGTTAAGAGGCAGAATTACTGGAGTCCTACTTAAAACATTTATTCCCCCCCTCCACTATCCCCATTCTAGTGATTAGTAAAAAATTAGTATGTTTCCTCATAGGTAATACAGATAGATATGTAGCATTTTAGTTTAAAAAGAGTTAACATACAGCATATCAGAGATAATTAGCCATAGCAGGTCCCAACTTCATTATAATACCCAAAGCTGCTAATTTTCAAATTAAAAGATATATGTTTACAGATATAAAATTATATTTTAAAATAGTTAACAGCCTGTATTAATGCTCCATTGAGTTTTTTGAAAATTAATTAAATTTTGTTAATCTTTCTTTTAAAAAAAAAAAATTAGTGGTGTTCCCTGTTCCCCTGTTTCTCTTCCCCACCCACAAAAAACCCAAACCAAACCAAACAAACAAAAAAAAATCTCATGCTCTAGTCAGGGCATTATTTTAAAGCAAAAAATTTTTACCTGGCTCTCTTGAGCTCTTTCTTCTTCTTCAGAATTACCTTAAATGAAAAAGAGAAAGAAAAAAAAATTCAAAAATAATTGCAACTTTTTGTGGTCTAAAATGTTGTATATTCAGATGACCTTTTTATAGTCAATTATGATTAAACCATGAAAATGAGCATTATTAGATATATCAAAGCTTGCTATTATATACAGCATAACATATATATGTAAATACACACACACACACACACATCCCTAATAAGGGAGAAAGAGAGGTTGCTCAGGGAAGTTCCCTGATGAATTGGATGAGGATATTTTCCTTATAGGACAGGTTATTAACCTTTCTTGTGTTGTGGCACACAATCTTAGGCAGTCTGGCAAAGCTTATTTTTAGAATAATGTTTTTAAATATATAAAACAAAGAATGTTATACAAATATAAAAATCCCAACTTTGCAGAATGCATTAAGTGCATAAAACAAAATAATGAGAATTACAAAAAGAAATCAACTAAATTGAGACAGTAATTTAAAATATTTTTGGATTTCCTGCTTAAAGAGTACTGACTCGTTAAGACTCGTTAGAGTCTTAAAAGATTCTGTGCCAGATTGCTGCCCCCTCCTTTGTCACCTTCTCTGGACCCTTCATGATTTAACCAGTTTTGATGATGTTCACTGCCCAACCTTCTTCTCTGTCTAGCCTATGATCACAGCCATCATCCATCCTAGATGGGAATCTCTATGGTCATTGCAGTGAAGAAGAGAGAGGAGAAACGGCGTGTTAAGAGGTCACAGGGCAGTTACCCGGGCTTCTCTTCTTCAGTATACAAACCTTTATCTAAGCGCAGCCACTTAGAAGAAACCTTCCTAGGCAGGGCCAGGGGATGACAGACCCATAACTGGGTCAGATCTCACAGGCCCCAGCACCTTCACTTTAGAAAGGGAGAAACTGAGGCTCAGGGAGGGAAAGGGATGAGCCAACCATCACTAAGGGCCAGAACTGAACCCAGATCCAACACTGCAGAACTTTGCCGGGCCTCCAGTCTGAGCTCAATCTGAAGCATAGCCATCTCCTCACTAAGAGAGGTTGTGAAGCCCCGGCCAGTCTGGAGGGACCTCCATAGAACCCCCACCGAATCCCTTGGCTCATCAGGCCCTGATTTGGACTTTGTATCACGCTGGTCCTCTCCCTTCTGGCCGCCCTTCTGACCCGGTGAGGGCACCTTACAAAGGGGCCTGCACATGAGGGTTCCAACCCAGTTGGGGGCCCCGCTCTGGTTTTTACCTCCGAAGCCGCTCAGCTGCCTCTGGTTTTCTTTCAGTTTCAGCTCCAGGTTCTTCACCTTCAGCTCTAGCTTCACCTTATCAGACTCTAGTGATTGGACAACTGAATGTAAAGACTTGGCAGAAGCATTTTCTCCCCGGAGCACTGTGACCTGGAATAAATGTCACTGATAAATACTTGGGCTTTGACTGGTGATAAATGAGGGGGGCATGAAGACCCATCTCTAGATTGTACTGCACCTCATTTCTGAGTTTTTCCAATTCTGCGTCCTTTTCTGTGAGCAAGGCACTAGTAATACTGATGGATTTCTGTAAGGAAGCTCTCTCTTCATCAGTGTCTGCTTTGTACACGGATTCTCTAAAAGACCAAAGAGAGTTAAAAAGTTCCAGAAATCAACCAAGAGATTTCAACATACACAGACAAGCGTGTACATATCTGTGTTAAAAATACAAATGCAAAACAAACTTTGGCAAATTTAAGTTAATTTCTAAGGCTACTGAGATAATTTGGAAGAGGAGATTTGTAAGATTATCGAAACTACCACACTGCAAAAGCAGTTGGGGATTTTACATAATGTAAAAAGAAAAAACAACAAAAAAAGTTTACCTACGCATATACATGCCAGAATCTGCATATCATCGCATCCATTTGAATTTAAGGAAAAAATGTTAATTGGTTTGGAAGATGTAGGCTCAGAAACTGTGTCAAATAAAACAATTTACCAAAATCTAATTTTGAATTGAATTTTGTTACTTCCTGGCATAATTTTCACTCAAGCAACAAAAACCACATGCAAAGCTTAATTATACAGTTGTCATGCAAAGCGCTGATTATGCTGGAAGTATCTTCTGGTCCTCACTAATTTAAGTTTGCTTATTAAGAAATTTGCACCCACATGTTTAAAAAGGTAAATTACACCAAAGTAATAATAGCACATTAGGTACAAGTGCCTATGCACCAAAAAAAATTTGGATTTTTGCTCAGGAACTGCAAAATCTCAGAGGGATAGTAAACATTTTTGTACACAAAGGCCAGAGGATGTTACAACTTGGGGAACTGATGATGGAGCAGAGACTGATGAGTCACAGAGCACTTGAACTGCAATTTTAGCTCTGTGATTTGACTCAATATCTTTGACCCTAGTAAAAGTATATTTTGGGAATTTTCTTATCCATGTGAAATATTAGAGAGAGCTATTTTGAACCCTCTAATGGCAGGAAAGCCTTCAGCTCATAGCCAAGGGAAGCAGTAAGAAAAAAAAAAAGGCAGAGCAAAGAGACAGAAAAAGACTGGGGAAATTACAAAATTGAGGGGGAAATGGAGAAAATGTGAAAGTAAAAAAAGTAAGAGGTTAGTATAAAGGGAAAAAAATGAATTGTCCATGGGAAAGAAAGGGACAAGCTGTTATTATAAAAAATAGAACCCTGGGGTAAAAGAAAGGGAAGGAAAAAAATCTACCCAGGTATTTATTATAAATTTTTTTAAACTCTCCTATAACCCGGAATCTAAATGGTTTATTTTCCATCAAAAGATGATCATTTTAAGCACTATCAGCCAAATCACATTGAGTTACATCACAAATAGCTGATGAACAGGACAGGACTCAATATTAAGATACATCCTTCTTGTGACAAACTAGAGAATGGAAAAGCTAGGAGGCCCAGGTGAAAAAAACTGTAGTCTTTATTTATGTCAATTTAGTGAGACCCATGATATCCAGCACATGAATTACAATAATATGACTAAGGGTAAATCGAAAACCCAAGCAAAGATGAAAATATAAGTGCTGTCTTTATCTCATTGTTCAGCTTACACTTATACTCCAGAATGGTAGGTAGTAAGAAAAGAATCTGGGTTTTATAAACATTTCCTGACTTGGATATACCATGATTTCTTACATCTGCATTGAAGTAGGGAAGACTACTGCATTGGAGTAGGGAAGATTGAAGTATTGTCAAATGAATAATGGAATGAGAAAATTTGGACTTATTTTCATTCTATGTAAAATGAATGATTTGAAGTAAAGGTGTTCAAACAAATGGCTATTACTCAAAAGATTCAGAAAGAAGGAAATCATACGTATCCAAATTGTTATTTTCTTACAAGTTACTTTTCTAGGAAATTCATGTAATTGCTTACAGTGTCAAAATTGCCTTGAGAAATTAATGTTTTATTTCTATCTCACCTACCTAATGAAAAATATAATTTTTAATGGTTTCTCCAAAGAGAGCATGCCCCCCCCCCCAAAAAAAATAACAACTGAATACTCCTGTAATTAAGGTTTAAAGTCAGCCAGATCTTATGAGATGTCCATCTTGGAAGTGGGGGAAAGGAGAAGGAATGAATGAATGTTGAAGAATGCTCCCCTGACAGGAGTCCCTCTCTATTTCTGTTATAAAACTCCCAGCTGGCAAGACTTACAAACTCTAGAGAAGATGCCTTTTGGATAGGCAATTTCAGAACAACACTTTGTTGTGTAGGTTATTCACAAAACAATTAATTCTGCCATTATTGCTATGTGTTTGAAAGACCAAAGCTCAGAGACCATGAAATCCAAACCTGGGCAGATTAGGTACTTATCCAGGGCAAAAAGATGGTCAAATGATACCAGCCCTGTAGTTCAAAGTCTAACAAAAACAAAAACAAAAAACAAACAAACAAACAAACAAAAAAACAAACAGAAGCCCCCTTTGCCAAAAAAAAAAAAAAAAAAAAAAGTCTCAGAATGGGCAAACTTGAAAAACCTAACTGGGTGATAGCTCACTCTTGAGCAAAACCCTACTGGTGGCTCCTCCACCAAGAAGATTGCTCTTAGGATCCTGAGGATCCTGACCCTAAGTCACCCATCCAATGGAAGAACTACTAACATTAACAGCGTAGCTAGCTAGCACTCGATTAAGTCCACAGCTATCAGTATGATAATTACTTGGATTAAAATGGCTCCCCTGTTATTTTTCAATCCAATCCAAGCTGAGCAAGGACTGAATGGATAGTGATTTATTATTTTAAAGGGGAACATATTGCCCAGATTCTTTTCTTACTACCGCAATAGAAATAAATTCCAGTAATGAAGCAAATACCTTAAAGTGTTACTGGGCAAGCTTTAAAAATGCAAGATAACAAGAACCACATGTTAGAAACATGAAGAAAAATGCAAAATACAGTAAGGAGAACTAAATTCGCACTGAAATTCTTTATCATATAAATAAAAAATATATATGTGTGTATATATATATATGTATATATATGAATATATAAATACTGCAAAGAGTATTTTACAAAACAAAAGCAAGACACTGAGGGACAAAGGCAGCCAAAAATATATACAACAATTTTTTACTAAAAAAATATAAAAATTATTTATTATAACGTGGATAGACTTTCTTTAGTCTTACCATTAAAGACACACAGATATAGCAAAGGAAGCAAGAGTAGGAAAGGGAAAAGAGAGGAGTGAAATGAGCATTGATAAGTTGCGCAAGCCCAAAGACAGTCAGACAGTTAGCAATCCACAATGAGTCTAATGAGCTGGAGAAACATATAATCCCCCTTTTTAGTTTGTAAATAATAGCATCAAATAGTTTTCCCATGGAAATATCTGCTCCCGGGAGAATCACTAGAGAGGGCAAAAGCACTTCTTTGCCAGGTTTTTGGCCTTAAAATTTCTTCCTCAGCATTATGAAGCCCAGAGAAGCTAGGGAAGTGAACTAACTCTCAAACCTCTGAGGCTCTCAGAGGTTCTTCTATGACCAAATTCCTGCTATCAAACTTGGGGAGGGGGGAGGCTGGGCTGAAACTACATTTTTGTATGGAATTTCAATTACTGTACTGGTAATGGTGAGGCTTATTGTCTGTTAATTTTTTTTTCTCATCAGATACCTTTGGAAACTGCCTGGAAAACACTTATCCTGTTTTTTTTTTTAAAAACAATTTCACCTAACAAAATGGGCAAATTTTTGATATGCTCTCATTTTACACCGATTGTTGTTCACTGTGACTGGGATTAAAAAAGATCACCAACAAAGATGATCACTCCTATTAAAGTTAACATATTTCCCAACCAGAAAGACAACTTGAAGCATTTTAAAAGGGACAATTTGATGGGCACACCTCAGCAGTTTTGTAAAATATAACTATGACTAAAATGTATGATTTCCAAATAATTTTCTTTACTTTAAAACAACTGGTTTTGATAATGAATAATGGCTTTCAAGATTTTCAAAATGTCTTTTCATATAATTTATTTGAGGTTGAAAGTAGCATTGAAATTGAATTTCAACATGATGACCATTGGTGCAAAGGATTTTTTTTCAGGTTATTCTGAATTAAAACTGTTTGCATTTTTATTCCAACCAATTTTAAAATTCAATTGTTTGTAGATGCTTTGTTTCTTGAATATTAACTAAAGAAGATGCTGAAGTCAGAGCTGAAAAAGACTTCAGACAGAGACTATATATAACTAGGGAAATTGAGACCCAGGTTAAGTAATCTTCCCCAAATCCCCCACCCATTTGGAGGTTTTGAATGTGAGTTCTCAAGAATCTTTCCACTGAAGACAAAGATATTTTCTCAAGTTATTTGCAAAAGGATGACTTAAGATCTCTCTTCAGCCTTTTTTGTTTTTTTGGTTTTTTTCAATACAAGTTTAATATCAAACTTATTTTGGAATATCTCACCAAGTGAATTCATTTAGCAGTTACATATTGCACTTACTGCAAGCTGATAGTTAGGGGCACAATTAATTAGTCAAAATAAATTTGCATTGAGACTTTCCAAAACAAAAAAATTCTAGGAAGATTAAAAAATATATAACTAACATCTGGAATTGGATTTATAGAGCATTTCCAAATTAGAAGTTGCTCATTCAGGTGGAGTAGGAGGGTAGTAGTGGTGATGTAATTTGTTATTCTATTTTCCTAAAAACACCAACAGCTCAAACTGGCAGTGTAGATGGGGGAAAGTGAGGAAAAGATAATTTCATTTTGTCAAGCAAGTAAGAACTGATAAATAATAAGACTAACTCTTAAAAGTCACATTTAAATAAGTCATTTGGAAAAAAAAAATGCTAAATCAATCTGTTTTTTAAAAAACCCAAAGACAGTTAGAAATTATGTGAGCACCTTTATAAATTCACTTGCAAAACAAGCACTATTTATCTTTTCATATACTGCTGAGAGTTTAAAAGAGCTTTTTACAGAGATAAAAGTTTGGTTCTGGTTGATTTAAATGCATGGCCTGCTATAAGACAGCTCACCTAGATAGTTGACCTACTAGTTCATTATGTCAACCTAGTTTCACACTACTTGAAGGGCCCAAGTCTCAACCTGCCTAATTTAGGACCCAAATTTCTATTTTCTGTTTACACTTCTTCCAAATGACCTAATATAATTTGCAATGCAGTTTACAGAGCTGAAACACTCCACAGCAATGCCTAGGCAGGTTGTCATGCTCACAAGTGATAGCCTTGTTAGTAGGGGGAAAAATGGTGATGTCGGTGGAAAAATAGTTTTGCTCTGGCAATAAAAGGCCAAAACTAAAAGAAAAAACACACACACATACACACAAAACCACGGAAGATTATTCCATGGTTAAGCTGTTCTCCCCCAGGGTGCATCTTTAAAAAATAGACACAAATCTAATTTTATTGGCTAGACAATAGTTTTTATTCAGCATTCTAACTGCAAATTATAGCCAAGCTTATGTTTCCCTGGGCACATGTAGAGCTCAAATTCATCTGACAAGCAATACTAAGCACAGAATTTTCTGGATGGAAACAAGCTGCCCATTCAGTAAGAGCAGATAGTGATTCCATTAGGATGCACAAACACTACAAATCTAAAAAGGTTCTATTACCGGGGGCAGAGTTCAATGCCACTCAAAATAATGACTAAAACAATCCCAGGTTGCCATTGTTAAAATCTTATTAAGAAAGCTAACAATATTAAAGCTATTTTAAAGAAAATTAATTGGAACCTTAAAAATGATTTATTTTCAGTCAATTACTATTACTATGACTGAAAATGCCCACTTTTAAAAAACTTTCAATATATCAGGTTTTGCACAAGATTTTGGTGTTTCACAGAAAATTAAATAATATTTTTAGGCATATTTAACAGCGTCTATAGGATATAGAAGAGATTTTGCAAAGTATGATTATCTTGATAAGTACAACTGAATATCTCAACATTTTAACAGTTTTCTCTCTCAAATCTGAATGCTAACCCAAGTGAAAATATTTGCAGCTAATTTTCTTTTCACTATATTAGTTTTAGGAATGCCAAACTACTATCATGCAATTGTGTTAATAAGAAATTTTGCTTTGTTGTTATTTTTAAAACTAAGTCCCAACATTTTGACAATAATGATTATACTGAAAAATCCCTTTTAAAAAATTCTTACCTCTTTTTCATCTCTAACAGCTGGTTATTGAGTACAGATCTTTCGCCTTCCTGCTAAAAAGAAAGAAAAACCACAAAAGGATTAATTTTCACGATAAGCAGTTCAAAGATCAATTAATTATCCAAAATGGTATATTCATAGATTGCACTTTTATATCTGAAAACAAAAGTCACATAATAACCAGTTTTCTCTGAGAAATTGAGGAAACTAAAATATAAATATGGTTGTTCCCTAAAATGGAATCAACTGATATTGCTTATGAAAGAAGTAGCCAGGGCCTTTATGATTCAGTCTTTATGAACCCTTCTCAAAGGGCTCATTTGGGATATGTGAGGTCCAGTTTCAGGTCTATCACTTGCTACCTGCATGACATTAGTTATTTACCTTCCTGGGCCTCAGATGCCATAACTCCCAAAATGAAGGAACTAAATAGATTATAAACTCCACAAGGAAAGGACGAAATATTACTTAACTTAGTATATATACCTGCATAAGCATCTCCAAAAACTATATATTAAATAAATTCTGTTCAGTTAAACTAAACTGATTTCCTATCTTGAAGAAAGGTTCATCTGTGGCTCTACCATCAATAATTTTACACATGCCAATCTGAACTTGCAAGCATTAAATAGGAAACAGAAGAATTTTTAAAAAGGCTTTTTAAGATGACTTCTCCTAAAGATCCAAAAATAATACAAAAACAAATAACATGAGAAACTCTGAAATTTCTCCAAATGAGTAAAAAATTTCAATATAAAGAACAAGAATTCAAATATTTTTAAATTTTTAAGCTATTCACTGCTATTAATGGGTTTAAAAAGTATTTTCTACAATGTAATTAAAATACTAAGCATAAATACTAAGCAAATTTCAGGTCCATATATACTTTATTATAACCTCACCACATTGGAGAGGCATACAGATGTGTATATATTTATCAGTATAGAGATGTTTGTGTTATAAAAGCATATAAAGCATACCTTCTGATTCTTATTTTCTGAGCTTTTTCTGGGGGCTCAACCTCACGTACTCCTCTATACTGCCAAGCCACAGCAAGATCTGTTCTCCTTCCCTCCCACTCAGTCCACCAAATGCTCTTCTTTCCCTGTCCCCTGGAACCAAATCCAAGGACTCGGCTCTCCTAGAAGTACTCCCAGCCAACAAGATCCTGCTACCACACTCAGTGTGCTCACTCCTACAGTTACAGCTTTGGGTCCATGTCTTGTTAACACAGCTGGGCCTGGAATCCTTCCTCACTCAGCTATTCCAGCCCCAAAGTGTTGGAGAAGACAGAGTTCCTATGGCCAAAGCTGTCCCCCTAATCTGATTTGCCCCAAGAATTTGTCATTGATTGAATCACTGGGGGCTACCTGGAGACATTTGTAATTCATGTAATCAGACCCTCTTCCCAGGAAGCAGGATCTTTCCTGATGTCCTTTCAAATTGTCTGAGGAAGACAACTGCATTACCCTGACTTTATTTACTTCTGTGGCTATATATAATTTGTATATAATTATATGTAATTTGGAGAGCCTGGAATTTTCTGACCTACTCCACCATCTTCCTAGAATCCTCCCCCATCTATTTTATTTTCCAATAATTTATTTAGTATTGGAATGAAATATTCTTTAAACATTTGGTATGAAGTGACTCGTAAATTCTTCTGGTTCTGGAGGATTTGTATTGGGGCTTCATTTATATATTTTTTCAATTTTTTTCCTCATTAGAGAATTATCTAAACATTCTATTAATTATTTGGTTAATCTGTGCATTTTTATTTTTGTAAATATTCATCCATTTTATTTAGATTGTCTATTTCTTTGGGATATAGTTGGGCAAAATAATTTTTCCTAATTGCTCTTATTTTCTCTTCATTGTGTTTGGATTCACCTTTTTGATTTTGATACTGATAATTCGATTTTCTTCCTTTCTTTTTCAAAAAAAAAAAAAAAAAAAACACACCAGCCAATGGCTTATCTATTTTATTTTTCAAATAGCTCTTCATTTTATCAGTTTAATTTTTTACTTTCAATCTCTTTTATTTTTCTATTTTTGTGTTAAATTGGGAATTTTAAATTAGCTGGTTTTCTATGCTTTTTAGCTACACACCCAATTTGTTGATTCTTTCTGTAACTTGTTTAACTTTTCCTTTAAGAATATAGTTGCTCGAGATCAACCAAATCATTTCCAATGGAGCAGTAATGAACTGAACCAGCTATGCCCAGAGAAAGAACTCTGGGAGATGACTAAAAACCATTACATTGAATTCCCAATCCCTATATCTATGCCCACCTGCATTTTTGATTTCCTTCACAAGCTAATTGTACAATATTTCAAAGTCTGATTCTTTTTGTACAGCAAAATAACGTTTTGGTCATGTATACTTATTGTGTATCTAATTTATATTTTAATGTATTTAACATCTACTGGTCATCCTGCCATCTGGGGGGGGGGGGGGGGGGGAAAGGGGGGGAAAATTGGAACAAGAGGTTTGGCAATAGTTAATGCTGTAAAGTTACCTATGCATATAACCTGCAAATAAAAGGCTATTTAAAAAAAAAAAAAAAAAAAAAAAAGAATATAGTTGCTTCTGGAATTACGCCCAAAAAATTATCAAACTGTGCATACCTTTTGATCCAGCAGTGCTACCACTGGGCTTATACCCCAAAGAGATACTAAAGAAGGGAAAGGGACCTATATGTGCCAAAATGTTTGTGGCAGCCCTGTTTGTAGTGGCCAGAAGCTGGAAAATGAGTGGAAGCCCATCAATTGGCGAATGGTTGGGTAAATTGTGGTATAAGAATGTTATGGAATATTATTGTTCTGTAAGAAATGACCAGCAGGATGAATACAGAGAGAATTGGCGAGACTTACATGAACTGATGCTGAGCGAAATGAGCAGAACCAGGAAATCATTATATACTTCAACAGCGATACTGTATGAGGATGTATTCTGATGGAAGTGGATTTCTTCAACAAAGACAAGATCTAACTGAGTTTCAATTGATCAAGAATGGACAGAAGCAGCTACACCCAAAGAAAGAACACTAGGAAATGAATGTAAACTGCTTGCATTTTTGTTCTTCTTCCCAGGTTATTTATACCCATCCAATTCTCCTTGAGCAACAAGAAAACTGTTCGGTTCTGCACACATATATTATATACAAGATCCACTGCAATCTATTTAACATGTATAGGACTGCTTGCCATCTTTGGGGAGAGGGCGGAGGGAGGGAGGGGAAAAATTGGAACAGAAGTGAGTGCAAGGGATAATGTTGTAAAAAACTACCCTGGCATAGGTTCTGTCAATAAAAAGTTATTAAAAAAATAAAATAAAATAAAAATACAAACTTAATGTAAAAAAAAAAAAAAAGAAAAGAAAATGTATTCTGATGGAAGTGGATTTCTTTGACAAAGAGACCTAACTCAGTTTCAATTGATCAAGGATGGACAGAAGCAGCTACACCCAAAGAAAGAACATGGGAAATGAATGTAAATTGTTTGCATTTTTGTTTTTCCTACCGGGTTATTTTTACCTTCTGAATCCAATTCTTCCTGTGTAACAAGAGAACTGTTCGGTTCTGCACACATATATTGTATCTAGGATATACTATGACATATTTCACATGTATAGGACTGCTTGCCATCTGGGGGAGGGGATAAAGAGAGGGAGGGGGGAAATCGGAACAGAAGTGAGTGCAAGGAATAATGTTGTAAAAAATTACCCTGGCATGAGTTCTGTCAATAAAAAGTTATAATTCTTTAAAAAAAAAATTTAGTTAGAATTTAGTTAGCTGGGGCAGCTAGGTGGTACAGTAGATAGAGCACCAGCCCTGAAGTCAGGAGGACCTGAGTTCAAATCTGAGCCTCAGACACTTAATACTTAACACACTAGCTGTGTGACCATAGGCAAGTCATTTAACCCTAATTGCTCAAGGGAAAAAAAAAAAGAATTTAGATGCTGTCTTTTGATCCAGCAATGTTTCTACTGGGTCTATATGCCAAAGAGATTATCAAAAAGGGAAAAGGACCCAATGTTTGTAGCCCTTTTTATAGTGGTAAGGAACTGGAAACTGCTGGGGAATGGCTGAATAAGTTAGGGTACATGAATGTTTATGGAATATTATTGTTCTGTAAGAAACGATCAGCAGGATGATTTCAGAGAAGCTTGGAGAGACTTACATGAATAAGTGAGGCAAGTAGAATCAAGAGAACATTGTACACAGCAACAATATTATACGATGATCAATTCTGATAAACATGATTCTTTTCAACAATGTGGTGATTCAGGCCAATTCCAATGGTCTTGTGATGGCAAGAGCCATCTACACCTAGAGACAGGACTGTGGGAACTGAATGTGGATCACAATACAGGATTTTCACTTTTTTGTTATTGCTGTTTCTTGCATTTTCTTTCTCATTTTTTCCCCTTTTTGATCTGCTTTTTCTTGTGCAGCATAATTGTGGAAATATGCACATGTTATGTATAACATATATTGGATTACTTGCTGTCTAAAAAAGGAGATTGGGGGAAGGGAAAAAAAATTTGAACATAAGGTTTTGCAAAGGTGCAAATGTTTTGAAAACAAAAAAGCTTTAAAAAATAATAATTAGTCCTTAAAATAACCCAACAAAGTAGTTGGTATCTGTAATGGGCTGAGGTTTGAGCTGATGCACTGAGCTTCTTGGAACAAAGGGGTATTGACCAACATAGTTAGAAGGCTATCTGCCTTTGAATTGCCATCAAATATGGGACCTGGAAGTCCACTATGAGAATGGACATGTAATATATAGATCTTACCTGGATGCTTTCTCACTTGCTCTTGAAGTTTCTTAAAGAGCTGATATATATTAGAGGCTGCAAATTTTATTTGGGCTGTGGCAATTCTTTGTACCACACCTACTGAATAGGCCGAATCAGATATTATATTTATGTCTCCTGGATAATAAGTAAGAGCTAGAATGATCGCGTACAATTCATTCTGCTGAGTGGACTGAAAAGGAGTTCTGACTACTCTCTTTATAGTTAGATCATGAGAGTACACAGCACAAATATTATGTTTGGATGCATCCGTGAAGATTGTTGGTCCTTGAAGAGGAACTTTAGAAACTTTTTTCTTCAAGAGTCCATCGCCAATTATGTAATAGTCTAGTTATCTTTAATGGAGACCCATGTAAAAAATTTGGAGCTATGGCTAATAAAATTTGCCACTCTGGGATGGTCTCACAACACACATTAATTTGTGTATTGGTATAAAAGGTGTATATCTTATCAGGTCTTGTCCCAGATAATTGTACTGCTCGCTTAGTGGCCTTTAATAAAATTCTAGCCACAAGCACTGGGTAGGGTGTAAGGCTTTGATCTGGTTGTGCTGGGAGGTTCACCCACTCTATCACACTGTGTCCTTGATGAAGGACTGCTGTGGGTGCCTCTTGTATGGCAAAACTGATATCTCAAGGGTTTTTGAGTGACTCTTTTCAACCACATTGGATAAAGCCAGTTCAACTTCTCTCAAAGCCTCTTGAGCTTCTTTTGTAAGCTGGCGTGGTGAATTTAAAGCACTGTCTCCCCTTAAAATGTCATATAACGGTTGTAACTGATAGGTAGTCAAACCTAACACTGGTCGCATCCATTGGATATCTCCTATCAATTTCTGAAAATCATTCAATGTGTTTAGCTTTTCTGTTCTTAAGGAGAGTTTTTGAACTGTAAGCACCTTAGGGTATACTTCATATCCTAAATATTGAAAAGGAGCATGTCTTTGAATTTTTTCTGGTGCTATGTATAATTTGTAATTCCTTAGTGTTTCTATGGTCTTTTGTAGACATGCTTCTAACATTTGTTCCTCAGGTGCACATCCCAAAATGTCATCCATGTAATGTAATAGCATAACTTTTGGGAATGCTTTTCTTACTGGAGCAAGAGCAGCAGCAACATACATTTGACACATAGTAGGGCTGTTTTTCATTCCCTGTGGCAAAACTGTCCATTCATATCTTTTATAAGGCTCAGCTAAGTTAACGCTGGGCACTGAAAAGGCAAATCTTTTCATATCCTCCTTATCCAGAGGGATAGAATAGAAACAATCCTTAATATCTATGACCCAAAGAGGCCATTCTCTAGGCAACTGAGTAGGAGATGGAAGTCCAGGCTGAAGAGTTCCCATAGTTTCCATCTGTTCATTCACTTTTCTTAAATCCGTTAACATCCTCCATTTTCCAGATTTCTTTTTCACAACAAACACTGGGGAATTCCAAGGACTTAGAGAAGGTTTTAAGTGTCCTTGGTCAAGCTGCTCCTGTACTATATCTAATAAGGCCTGAATTTTATCTTTACTTAAGGGCCACTGCTCTATCCACACTGGTGTATCAGTTTTCCATTGGATAGGAACAGGTGAAAGTGTTGGCAGGCCTTCAACAGCAGCCCTGCTTAAAAAACCGAAGTACTCATTTTTAACCCTAATTGCTGTAAAACGTCTCTTCCCCACAGATTGATGGGGATTTTTTCAACTATAAAAGGAGTAAAAACTCCTGTTTTGCCTTCAAAAGTCCATCTCATAGGGGCAGCACTAACTTCAGCTGCTATTGATCCTCCTACACCAGACATGTAGGTGTCTGCTTTAATCTTTGGCCAGTGACTGGGCCAGCTGGCACCTCTAATGACTGTCCGATCTGCACCAGTGTCTACCAATCCTTCCAATGGAAGGCCATTTATATAGATTGTGAGCATAGGTCGGTCAGTTGTTACAGCTGCTGTCCAGTAAATTGCTGGATTTTGTGATCTGGAATCAGAATCTGGGTGACTATCACCAGGCTGCTTATTAGGATTCTGTATGAGTAAACCTGATGCTACTATTTCTCCTGGGTGATAAGTCACACATTGTCTGCCTGTATTGGTGACTGGGATATTATCTACACATTCCCCAGTTTCCCACATCAGTATGTGGATGGACACTGTTTTGTACGTACTCTCAGGAGGTAAAATGGTCAAGCCTACTGTGCCTGGAGGCAAGGGATCCATAGGCTGGAGAGGAACAGATTAGACTTTCAGGACTTCAAAAACTCAGGGGGATCATTGGATTCCCTGACATGTGAAACAATGGACAATAGATTGGTTTTGGACTATCTCTTGGCTGCTGAAGAAGGTGTATGTGTGACTGTTGTTTACATACCCACCTTCTAGGACTTCTGGTGATCTTTTCCAACACCATGTTGATTTATATTGTTTGCTATTCTGCTACTTGTGTGTACAATTCATGTTTGTTACACCACATCGAGCCTGCACTGACTGAGGGGAGGGTCATCCCTAATAGCCTCTGCGTTATTGCTATGTGCTTGTGTAATACCTCCCATGCTGATGGGTTTGTGCATAATAAGACCCTTCAGCCCAGAAACCCGCTAGCAACCTCCATTTCCCTTTGGTGCTTTTCATCTCCCTTCCTGAGATGTCAGGGAGGGCGTGATCATCTCCTTTTTAGTGCTTTCACCGCCTTTCCTGAGAAGTCAGGGAGGCTGTGATCACCTCCTTTTCGGTGCTTTCACCTCCTTCCCTGAGAAGTTAGGGAGGCTGTGATCACCTCCCCTTGGAGGCTCTGACCTCCCTGAGGAGTCAGGGATGGCATGACCACCGGTGTTCTAAAATAAAAGAAAGCGGGAAATGTAATGGGCTGAGGTTTGAGCTGATGCACTGAGGTCCCAAGTACATGAGGCTAGATAGTAATTGGGCTATACTCTATTAATATACATGATTGGATTAAGAATGGTCCCTGCCCACTCTCCTTGCAAGTCCTGATGTGTTGTATAGGAAATGACGATTTTGGTGGGTGGAGGCAGAGAGGGAAGAAGACAAGCTGGGAGAGATTGGGCTGAGTTCGAGACTCCGAGCTGCTGGTTGTGTGGCTGCTGGTAGAGCTAGCTTCTTGACTCAGCTGCACACATTGCTATCGCCGATTCTCTTCCACCTCCGATCCTTCTTCACTGAGAATAAAGACTGACGATTTTCCCCTAACCTGAATTCCTGTCTCGTGCTGATCTTAAAATATACGATCATAACAGGTATCATTGTGATTTAAAAAAAAAAAAGAATTTAGATGCTATGTCATTTGGTGCTTATGTATTCTGTATTGCCCATTCAATGCCTATGGTATCTTAGCAAAATGTAGTTTCTATGTGGTTTTTTTTTTTTTTTGGAGAGTAGAGGGTGTCAATTTTTGCTTTTACTTTGTGTGAGATCATGATTGCTATCCTCACTTTTTAAATTTCAGCTGAAGCATGATATATTCTGTTTAAGCTCCTTAATATCTCTGTGTATCTTTCTTTTTCAAGAGCACATCTTATAAAATAATATGTTGTTGGATTCTGATTTCTGCAACTTTGCTAAAGTTGTTCATGGCTTCTAGTAATTTTTTAGTTGATTCTTTAAATATACCTTCTTATCATCTGCAAAGTGTGATAGTTTTGTATCCTCATTACCTATTTTAGTTCCTTCAATTTCTTTTTCTTTTCTTATTGCTAAAGCAAACATTTCTCATATTGAATAGTGGTGATAATGGGCAACTTTGTTTAACTCCTCGTCTTACTGGGAATGCTTCTAGCTTATATTCCCAATACACATAATGCTTGCTGATGTTTTTACTGTTTATATTAAAATATTTATCATTTTAAATAAAACTCCATTTATTCCTATATTCTCTAGTGTTTTTATTAGGAACAGGTATTGTATTTTGTCAAATGCTTTTTTTGCATCTACTAAGATAATCATATGATTTCTATTAGATTGATTATTGATATGGTGAATTACACCAACAGTTTTCCTAATATTGAACTAGCCCATCATTTCTGATATAAAACTTGGTCATAGTGTATTATCCTAATGATAAGTTGCTGTAATCTCTTTGCTAATATTTTAAGAGTTTTGCATCAATATTCATTAGGGAAATTGGTCTATAATCTTCCTTCTCCAGTTTAGCCCTTTCTGAATTCTGGTTTCTAATACATTCTGCTAATCTCTTCCATGTCATGGGCGAGTTCATTCTATTCATATTTACATTTAGGACTGTATTCTCCTCTATCCTATTTTCTTATACTTATCTTTCTCTTTTGCCTTGTCTCCCAAGTCTGTTCCCTTCTACTTTTCTGGTGGAGGAGATGATTTTTCTGTATCCAACTATGTATATATGTGTATTCTTTCCTCCTTGAATGAATTCAGACGTGAATGAGGTTCAAATGTTACCTGTTCACGTCTACTGTCCCCTTACATATAGAAACCCTTCTTTGTATATCTCATTTATATGAAATAATTTCCACCATTCTTCCTCTTATTTGCCCTTCTCCCAGCACATTTCTCTTCTCCCCCCTTCCATTCTTCTTTTCAGATTATCTAAATATAACAGAATCATACCCTAGTCATGTCTAATTAAGATTGCTTGAAAGATCCCTGGTGATGGTAAAATTCTTAGGAGTTACATATATCACTTCTCCATATAAAAATCTAAACAATTTAAGCTTCATTAAGTCATTAAGTCCCTTATGATTTCTCATTCATGTTTACTTTTTTATGTTTCTATTGAGTCCTGTGTTTGAATGCCCAATTTTACATTCCACTTTGGTCTTTTTCATGAAGAATATGTAAAAGTATTTTATTTCCTTAAAGATTCATTACTTCCTCTAAAGGCTTACATAAGTCTAAAACAAGTGAACAAGGACTTCTCTTATACATTATAAGTATATATAATGTATATTATATACAAAGTAACACCCTCTCTATGGGTGTGAATTAATAGGAAGTCAGTACTAAAGGAAGACTTAATAAAGTAGGGAATATCTATCTACCTCATTCTACATTAAAGATGGCTAAATAAACCATATTCACTCCACCTCAATCCTTGACCCAAATCCCCAATCCTGAGTCCCCAACTAAAAAAGGACAAAATACATTTTATATCATTTCAATCACATCTTTAAGCAAGTATTTTGAAGTAAAAAATAGCTGTTCCATTCTGATAGCACACAGCACATACCCTGTGTCTAAGTATTTCTAGTCTCACCTCCCACACAAAAACAGACTACATAATTTCTTTCACCCCAATCTTTAGACGGAAGAAGTAGAAGGTAAAGAGAAAAGAAGAAAGATACAGTGACTGTACTTTACAGCAAAGAACTTGCTAAAACTAAGAAAAGAATTCAGTTTAGTTACCAAAGAGTTTTACTTCATAACAGCTGAAATAAAAACTTCTTGGTTATAATGTATTATAAATAAATCACACAGCGTCTCCTTTATTTGATAGCAGTAATAGGGATGATATTACCCACAGAAGACAGCACTGTGGCTAAAAAAGCCAAATGCATGATTAAGAATTCTTTCAAAAGCTGGTACAATATAATATGCTCTAAAATTTGTGGGTAAAGATGTTGATGGAGAAAGTATTGTGGCACAGTAGAATATTCCTCATTCTCATTTCTAACAATCTACTGGAGAGTAAGGAGAAAAGAACCCCTAAATTTTATTATGATTATTAGTGTTACACATTAGAGACAATGCCCTTAGAATCAGCAGCCACTTCCATGACAGAAAACACTACTATCCAAAATAAACTTTCTTCTGATTCTCTAAAAAATTAAAGGAAATGGGTGGATTATGAAGTTTCTTTGGAGGGCTATAAATAGATATAAAAAGACCTAAAGCAGCTCAAAAACTATCCTACATCTAAATCCCAAATTTAATTTTTGAACAAGCTTGAGAAAGGTAAGAAGGGATGAAATAAAGAAGCAAACAGGTTACTAAAACATGCCACTTTCTAAGCAATTGATGCTACTACTCCACCATAATTCAGTATTTCTATGATCTGTGATTTTGCAATTACGAGCACTTCCTCAACAGACCCAGGGCGCAGCCTTCTTCTGTCTTAGCAGTCTTAAAGAATTGTTATGGCTGAAAATCTTGTCATCTAGTGGACAGCTTGATGATAAGCCTCTCTAAATTAAATAGGTTTGGTCTTCAAAAAATAGATGTATCCTGAATAATGAAATTAGTAATCGTAGTCTTTCTAGGCCAGTAGAATTTGTGAAAATTTTTACTTGGCTGACCACCTGAAAGAATCAGAGTTACCTCCATAGTAGGGCTGTAACTAAATACATGTTGGTTGATCTGATTTGATTTTTAGGGAAAATCATACCATTCCATAAGATAAAAATAAATTCTTCTCACTTCACATGCATGTCTAAGAAGGTGGCTAATTATAAACAGTATATTATTTATGGCTCCACTGAAATGACAATTCTAGATTCAAAAGGAGATGTGATTTAGACTGATGATCCCAAAAAACTGATGACCAAACATAAGCCAGGAGCTATCTAATGTATACTTCATTCTACAAACAAACTTTAGCTCATTTAATACAAATTGAAAATTAGAATGACTGCCTAAAACTAACAAGATAGTTCATATTTTGAAGCTTACAATGAGTCAGAAAAACCCCAAACTTCAAAATTCTACCAAATTGTGAATAACCCTATTAGTTAATTCACACTATGACTTTTTGTTGTAACCTTGGTAAAGACTAGGGGTGGGGAACATTTTTATGCAAGGATCAAGCAAAATTATCAACTTAAAGAACTCAAGCAGCAGAAGGTTGTTGCTGCCTGTGGTTGCCTTGGCAGAACCAGACCAAACAGTCCCTGGCCTTATACAGCCTCCCACCCCCCAATAGAGAGGATAATCTCATTGGTCTTTAGCTACACTTTAGCTGCATGGAATCCACAATAAAGTTATTTTGCTTTTCACACTCCATCCTTCTTGAAGTTGGACTGAAACTAACCTTAATTAAGGCTGTTATTTTGAAAACAAAAATGATTTCTGAGATGCCAAAATACACTATTAACAAAACCGAGATACTCTATTCTACAGCAGACACTCAGGTGCTCATATAAAATCTCACTCAGTATAACAAGTGCAACAAGCTTGGTTTTCTGACACTCCAAAAAATAGCAATGATCATGATAATGATCCTTAGAAGAATAAAAAATTATATTACGTTCAGTAAATCTCTGTAGCAGAGCAAGGAAAAACTCCTTCTAGAAAGATTTTCATCAAAATGGTTAAGTGTCCATGTCTTCAGTTACTTCAAAAAGTCACTTATAGAGAATATCTCATTCCCTTTTAAGTACCATATAAAAAGAAGTACTACTGTATTAAACATATTCTTGCATTAAGAGATATTTCTTGGTCTTAGGAAAGCAGTGATCGAGAGGAAAAAAATTCCGTTCTCACATTAAAAATGACAAATCTTATTTAAGAAAGTAGGAACAAGGAATTATTTTTTAGAATATTCCTTCAGTTGGAAGAATTCTTCTGTGGCCAAAAGAACAGGTAACAGACTTAGCCATTCTATCTTGTGCACCTTCTTTTTTATAATAATTATAAATAAATCAAATTACTCTTTCCATGACTTAATATCTTTTGTTCCTAGTTTCTCACCTTCCTTCCCAGGGAATGCTTAATGCAACCAAGAATAGGTAGAAAATTTAAGAAAAAATGTTAACTTCCATATTCTTCTCCATAGTGAAATAAGTCTCAATATTCTGCATTTCTCATTCCCTTTTGTATTATCTTTTAAAGAGGTGATATGGGGAAAGGAAATAATTTGTTCTGAAACTAAGGTCAAGAGCACAATGTAATTCCTTTATCTCAAAGGAGTTAATTATTATTTCCTTACTGCCATTGCTTAGTGGCAACTAAAACTGGAAAGTCAGATACCTGACTGGAAATTTGCTCAAATAGTAAAAAATTAAAATGCAATGTTTTACATTTATGTAGGGTCACTTAATATACGTTGAGTACCTAGCATTCCAAAGAAAAAGATACAAAATTAGAGTGGGAAACCTTGGTTGCTCCTAACAACATAAAAACATAAAGTAGAATAAAACATCAGCTTACGTAATAATTTATACAGTTTTTGTAGTGAAATTAGTTGTTGCTGTTTTTTAAATATCGGTGAATTTTATTTGCACAACAGTTCTGTAATATAGGCAAGATGGAGGAAAGTTCTCTTCATTTTACCCAGTAATCTGACCAGAGGAGTACATATATCACTAACGGGATTAGTGAAGACAAGAACAAGGCTTTTTCTGTCCTTTATCCTCACCTTTGCTGCTCGGTATCCTGGAATGAAGAGACTTAACTTTACATATTTTCTATGGTCCCCAGTGAAAATCTTTTCTCCAATTAAACACCATCTGCCTAACAAAAGTGATGTACAATACTTGGCTAGAGACAGTGACCAATATATGTCATACTGATGCAGAAGGTACTGAAAAAAAGAAAACGAGGGACCTGGATAGAAAGCAATCATATCTTAGATCTTTTTGTGCAATCAGAAGAAAGACACAAGGTTATCTTGTACTCAGTGCCTTCTAAACACTCCTCACTCAGTTTGTCTTCAGTGCTACCTTCTAAAGTACCCTTCAAGTCATTTCTTTAAATCCTTGCTAAATTGTCTAAAGCTCTCAAGCAATATGTCTGACTACTAGCATTTTACTAAATTATCTAGCAATGACAAAATTAAAACTAGAGGCCATTTACATGCTGAGATCTTATTTCTTCAAGAGTTCTGTCTTTTATGTTCTGGGAGAAAAGGTTTTTAAAGAAATGTGGATGGCTGCAAATACATTCATATTGCTTCTCTTAAAGACCTGACAGATCTGATTCTAGACTGTACTTGTAAAATGCTACCTTTGCCTTGAAAAAAAAACTGATTTGCCCCCAAAGTTTCCATTTTCCCAAGAAGATCATCAAGTACCCGAGCAATGCCAAAAGAACATAATCTAAACCCTATTCAAATTCAAACAAGCTCTGACAATATGAATGAAAGAAGAATCTTAATTTCATTCACAAGAATACTCTAGGACAGTAATGCCAATAGTTGGTGGAGTGGGGGTGAGAAAATTTATTCTAATAAGACTTGTGGGTGAAAAAAATATATCTGAGTCCTGATAGGATATGGCATAGTGCTATGAATCTAAGAAATAGGGAAAGCTGCATTAAAGTTTTTGACTTATAAAATCTAAAAAGAAACATAACAAAACCTGATTTTACACAACTAACACATAGGGTAGTGGATATCGAATGTAGTCTCCAAAATGACTAAACAAGTTGCCCAGGGCTTTTGTCACTTTAAACGATGATGCTGTAATTTCAAATTTGTACTATAAAGAAGATGAATGTAAAACATATTGGAAATAATAATGCCAATACTGATGACAACACTGTCAAATTCAATTTGAAAAATGATTCTTAAGTTATTATTATGCAGTTAAATTTGACCATTTAACATTGTGACTGAAGTATAGAATCATCTAGAATAAAGCCCAGGTAATTGCTATTTACAAATTACTATGTACAGTTGAAACATAAAAAACACTTGATAAAAAATTGTACTAATCAGTCCTATTAGCTATGTCAGAAACCTTTTGGATTAAGCCATATAGGCAAATGAGCCAGAGTTTGTTTGCCTGTAGCTCATTCCATCAATTATATATAATATCAGAACACTTACAGTATCATTTGGAAATATGGCTAATAAAAGGAATTATTTCATTAAAAATATCTATTAATCCCCAAACTACATACTATTTAGATTAATTTTTCTAATATATTTATATATAAATACAAGTTGAATCCGAAAAAACTTTTCCCCTCCAGGCTTATAAAGAAAGAGCTTCTTTCAAGAAAGTCTCATTTCCAAGTTATTTATAAGACCCCAGGGGTTTATTTACCAGACTTTAAAGAATTCTGAGCTACCCCTAATATAGAGCCCAAACAAAACTGCCTAAAAACAAGGTGAGACATTTTATAGCTAAAGTGTAACAGTGCAACCCCCCACAGCTCCAGCTGATTGAGCACCTCCTGCCCCTCAAGAAATGGTCCAGGATGCCCGAGGAACACTACCAGGCCAAGGTCTGGGCATCCCTTACCTTCTGATGACTCGTGACCTCCTCTCTGCTTCTTCCCAGCTCCTCAGCAAGTTTCAGGTTCTCCTCCTGCAACGCTGAAAGCTGTTGGGACTTCCAAGCCGCTGTCTGCTTCAAGGCTTCTCTGCAAGGACAGGGAGTGCAAGGTTACCATAGAAACAAGACAGGCAAGAAAAATGGTGGGAGAGAAGCAGCTTCCCAGCCTGAGGCAGAAAAAGATTTTTCTCTGGGTCACGTGCCTAATGGGAATTTATAACTAGAAAGCACCTATCTCCACAAGCAGACTAGACTAGACAACTTTAACCTGGCAAAGGACAGATGTCACCTTTAAGGTCATCATCCTTTAGCTGGCTGAGTGCATACCACACTCCCACACTACCCTCACTCATGAATTAGCCTCAGGGAAAAAAGGAGAATGGTCATCAGAGCTACTGTCTATAGGAATAGGTTTGTTCTTTAAATGTACAAATACATTTCATATTGATAGAGCAATTTAATATGTCATTTCCTGGGCACTAGCAAGACTGTCCAGCCTTATAACCTGTTTCTCCTAGCAAGAAGAAAAATATGATGGTCCAATTTGCGAGTATCTGATGAAGCTGAGGGATGACGTGTATCAGAATATATTTTTAGGACAACCAGAGGCAAAATGCCCTGGAGAGAGAGAGAAAGCAGTTTTCTAATTACATAAGGCCTTTCTTTTTCTCTCTCAAATGAGAATGATATCCTTTTTCAGCACTGATTTTTCATTAAAAGCAGCAAATAAAAAGGAAAATACTATGTGGAACATGTATAACCAACATCTATTACATTCAATGTAAAAACCAATTGTTTTAATTACTAGCTAAGGTATTTAGTTACAGTACATTTGTCATACAATCACTAGAATTACTTTAATACTGCAGAAGATTTTGATGTAGCTATGAGTTGGAGGTAAATATATACTTGTTAATTTCCATTTAGTAAGTTATAATACATGGATAAATTCTGAATCTTGGTGTGCTTCCATACAATGATTATCAACATGTCTAATTTTAATCTCGGTGATATACTGATTTCTCCTACTCTCTGATTTTCTCTATTTTTCATTAATTTTTATTTCACTAACCACAGGGGAAGAGAGTTTTCACCATTTACCTTTGCAAAATCTTGTGTTCCAATTTTTTTCCCTCCCTCCTTTCTACCCCCTTTTCCTACACAGCAAGCAATCCGATATAGGTTAAACATGTGTAATCCTTCTATACATATTTCCATATTTGTCATGGTGCACAAGAAAAACCAGATTAAAAGGTGAATGAAAAAAATGAGAAAAAACCAACAAACAAATAAGGTGAAAAGACTATGTTTTGATTCACATTCAGTCTCCATAGTTCTCTCGGGATGGGAATGGCTTTTTCCATCTCAGATCTATTGGCACTTTACTGAATAACTTCACCATTGAAAAGAGCCAAATCCATTACAATTGATCATTTCATAATCTTGTTGCTCTGTACAATGTTCTCTTGGTTCTGCTCGCTTCACTTAGCATCAGTTCTCTGAAATCATTCTGATGATCGTTTCTTATAGAACATTAATACTCCATTACCTTCCTATACCATAGCCATTCTCCAATTGATGGGCATCCAATCAGTTTCCAATTTCTTGCCACTACAAAATGGGCTCCACAAACAATTTTGCACATGTGGATCCTTTTACCTCCTTTATGATCTCTTGGGAATACAGATCCAGGAGACACATACTGCTGACACAAAGAGAATGCATTTTTGATAGTCCTTTAGGCACAGTTCCAAACTGCTCTACCAAAGCATTATTGTTTCAGTTTTCCCACATCCCCTCCAATATTCATCATTATCTTTTCCTCTCACCTTAGCCAATCTGAAAGGTGTGAAGTGGTATCTCAGAGTTGTCTTAATTTTCATTTCTCTGATTGATAGTGATCTATATATTAGGGCAACCTCACAAAGGTTTAAGAAAACATAATGCAGTATGGTTTAGTGAGACAAACATGAGATGTGTTGGCACTTCCTGGCCTGGGGTACAAATCCCAACTCTGTATAACAGACATCACTGCTTCTCTCTAGGAATCAATGTAGTTTTCTCACAGAGTGGAGAGGAGGCAGAGAGAGGTGGTATCCACAGCTCTGAATTAGCAACACAACAAAGAAATTGGAAGTGATGAACTATCCTGGGAGGGACGTCTTGTTAGATGAAGCTCGGCTCAGGCGGAGCTAGAACTTGAAGAAATCCAGGAAAGCATTCCAGCTATGAGGAGCAGCAAAATAACGTGCCCACTGCCGCAAGGCCGAGGATTGTGAGGAAGGAACCAAAAGGAGGCCATCGTCACTGGAAGGAAGGATGCCTGTGACAAGGGCAAGCACAGCTCAGGTATGAGGGCTCTGATCCTGAAGGCGACATGGAGCCGCTGAACCTGGCTTGGGCAGACCCCTCAGCAGCCTCTGCAACAGCTAGAGTAGGAAAGGGCACATTCAAGATGCTGCTGAGGGAGCACTGAGAGGCCTTGACAACTTTGGATACTGGGGGGCCTGGGAAAGGTGTGAATTGTTCCAGATGACTTTCAGGTTGTGATATTAAGGGATTTCAGAGGAGGTTGGCGCTCTCAATAGAGGGGTTTGGAAGGTGGGGGCCGTGTGAGGATAAAAATCATGAGGCCTGTGTTGGACATGTCG
The DNA here is from genome assembly GCF_902635505.1 of Sarcophilus harrisii. Lineage (NCBI taxonomy): Eukaryota > Metazoa > Chordata > Mammalia > Dasyuromorphia > Dasyuridae > Sarcophilus > Sarcophilus harrisii. Next base: position 686,209,620 of record NC_045426.1, on the reverse strand, counting down.
AGTCTGAGATGTGCCTGCAGATGTGGTCACAGACAGCTAGCTCACTGGCAGTTGGAGATGCAAGAGAACCAGAGGGCAGGGCTGAAGGACGGATCTGAGAACCGTCAGCAGAGGGAAGGGAATGAAATCCACGAGAGGCGATGAGATCAAGACAAACAGAACAGAGGAGGAGGAGAACAAAAGGATCGAGTTCTGGGGACCCCCATGGAGTGAGCGTGACCCAGAGGTAAAGTCTGCATAGCAAAAAAAAAGGAGCACATGGGATGAAGGGAGCACCAGTGTCAGAAGGGGTAAAGGAGTCCAGAAGGATCAGGAAGGAGAGGAAACCACAGAGAGGTCTGCAGCCCCTCTGGCACCAGGATTCTCGCTCTCTACCTCCAGACCCAAGCCAAAAGAGAAGGGCAGAGAAGGTGTCACAGGCAATGCAGGCAAACTGCTCATGAATCCACCAGTAATAAAGTGCCTAGGAATTCATTTGGTAGGAAAGCTGTTTCATCTCTGAGAGAGCTTAAGAAGCCGCCTCCTTATAGGCTAAGTTAAATCATTTTCTGAGAAACTAGGTTTATCAGAAATCCATTGAACTTTGGATTTAAAAACACTTCCAGCATCTGGTGTATGAAACTGTTCAGGATTTCAAAACAGGTCTGCCCTCATGGAGTGCACAATCTTACTGTCTTGTTGGTGGACACCAGCCCATGTGCTATCTATGCTAAATATATCACAATCATGTCAAAAGATATCCAGCTAGCATACTGCACATGCAAAAATACACTCAAATTTCACTAGGAAGGAAAACATTCTTCACTCTCAAAACAGAACGAAAAATCTTTTCTTCCTTATGTTCTGAACATGAGATTCCCCCCACCCCAAACACCAAAATCTACTTAACTATATGATTACAAACAGAAAAATAGGGAACCAAATTAGGTAATGACACCCCCCCCCAAATTTCATTTATGTGTGAATTTTGGCTATAAATATAAGGATATAACTATTAATGCAGTCAAAAAAAATATTTCCATGAACAATTTCCCACAATTTAATGTAAATATAAATTAAACCTGTTAAGTACATGTTTGTGCTGCTCCTGTACGTTTGTTATTAAAATTGAGAGAGAAATAGAGACAGAGAATGTCAAGAGTTGGCAATTAAGAGATTATTGGTAACTGTAGAAGAATATTTTCAGTTGAATAATGAAGTCAGAAGCCAAACTATCAAGTTAAGAAGAGAATGAGAGGAAAGAAAGAAGAATCTAAAAGGAAGATAGAAAGTTAGACACAAAAGATAGACAGATATGGGATAATATGAGAAGAGGAGACACATAGGCATTTGTAGACATTAGGAAAGCAGTCAATTAGATTGGGTGAGATTGAAAATAAATGAGAAGATAGAGGGAACAATCTGTTGGAGGACTCAGAATAGAATGGGATTATCAGTGCACATTACCCCCTAAAGTGCTACCAGACAATGACTTTTTCAGTTGAAACCTCAGGTAGGGAGGGATTCCAACCTGACAAAGGAGCAATGACTCCAGCATTGATGGAAGATGGTCCATTAAGAATACTATGGAAATGCTCAGCCCAACACTTTAGGATCACGTCCTTATTACTAATCATTGTTGCTCTATCAACACAGAGTAGATGGGATGCACCAGAGGTCTTTGACTCATAAATAGCCTTCAGTGCATCATAAAAGTGTTTGACTTGTTACTATCAGCTTAAAATTGAATTTCATCTTTTTACTGAGCATTCAAGAATCCTCCATCTTTCTTTTTTTTAGAGGGTAATTTTTTTTACAACATTATCCCTTGCACTCACTTCTGTTCCGACTTTTCCTCTCCCCTCCCTCCCTCCCTCCACCCCCTCTCCTAGATGCAAGCAGTCCTATACATGTTAAATATGTCGCAGTATATCCTAGACACAATATATGTGTGCAGAACTAAACAGTTCTCTTGTTGAACAGGAAGAATTGGATTCTGAAGGTAAAATTAACCCAGGAAGAAAAACAAAAAGGCAAACAGTTTACATTCATTTCCGAGTGTTTTTTCTTTAGGTGTAGCTACTTCTGTCCATCATTGATCAAATGAAACTGATTCTTTGTCAAAGAAATCCACTTGCATCAGAATACAATTCCTTCATTTTTCTAAGATTACTTTCAACAGAATTGAAAGCTGTATTCTTAGAGATGGATAAGCAAACTATCCTTCTGGTATACCCTGAGGAGTTCTCGTTTTTCATTTAGCAGCTTCTGAATTTCCCTTTCATTTTCATCAAATCAGTCTGAATGTTTGTGAATATTCTGACCAAGATGAGCAAATGCAGTGATATATACCAAATCTCTGAAAGCTGCATGTGAGGACCAAGTTACCACCCTGGATACTTTAGAATCAGCTGGAGTCAAGATCAGCAAAAGTCCTTGATCTTTATTCTCTGTGGAGGTGAAAGGAATGTCGATAAAAAGTGAGAGCAATCAAGACACGAATCTGCCAGGAGTGACTCTGGTTTTCTCATGCCACCCACCAAATTCTCCACCCAATCTCCTATACAACAGATCAAGGCTGCAGCGTAGTAGGCAGGTTTTTAGCCCATTATAGCTGCCCACTTTTTTTCTGTTCCATTGTAACCAACTGTGTGCTGATTTAATTTGCCCTCCCCCCCAAGTTAGCAACAAACTGTTCCCTTTCCTCTTGCCTGGAATGCTCTCTTTCCTCAATTCCACCTTGTAATTTCCCTGGCTTTCTTTAATACTCTCTAATCTACTGACTAATTAGAAGTGCTCTAATCTAGTGATTAATTCTTCTGGTAGTCTTTTTGCCCTGGGGCAAGTCTTCATCCAAGTCTTTACTAGTACATGACCAAGGCTGCTGCCATTTCCAATGCCATTCCTAATGCCATTCTTCCCAAGGACTCCCTGCTATGTGGTAGTCTGAGCCTACTCCAAGTCACCAAAACTACAAGTTTGTCCTCTTTTGGCACATTGATGATATGGGTCTCCAGGTCTTCATAAAATTTTAATCAACCTGGTTCATCATGGTAGGAGCATCAGCAATGAGCATGATGGGAAGATAGATAATGAGGTGAAAGAAACAGTTCTTGGCAAATGGTTTAAATTTTTCAGTAACATAGGAAAAGTTGTCAGCTGAGAATATAAAAGGAGAGGGAGCCATGGGAGGTTTGGGGAAGGATGGAAATGTTTGGAAGAGACACTCACAACTATGTTATGAATATTTTCTTCAAGAAGTAAAGCAAGCAGCTAACAACAATCACTAAAACTAACTTTAACTAACTTTATCTCGACCATAACTAAGTGATGAGTTAATTGTGAATCAGCTGTTTGCTTCAAGTCTAGTTAATGTAGAAGTCAATTGTTCTAAAACAAAATGATGAATAAGTTAATGTAAAGGTCAAAATCATACCAAAATAGAAAATAATGATGACAATTATGGTAGTTCCAAATCAGATCACTGGAATAAGGTACATGCTTTTATCCAGTTCCCATTTTCTTTCCCAAAGTCAAGGCCATAAGCTTTAATTGACATCACTTCTCAGAAAAACTAATTCTTGGACATCTTGAAATTGATTTCTTATAAATATCTGACTCAACAAGTGCAAACTGACCTCATTATCTTTCTTAGGCAGCTAAGTGATACAATAATGGGCCTCAAGTCAGGAAGACCCAAGTTCAAATCCTACCATAGTACCTCCTATTAATTCCCTCATTATATAAAAAAGCCACTTGGACTTCACACCCTGCAAGTGCTTCCTGCACTTGCAGCCCTCTGCGTACAGATGGGTCAGTGACCAAAGCCTCATTCCTCTCCCTCACACCAAGCATGTGGCTTCCTGCTCTGAGCAGGTACACTGGCCGCCTCCACCCCCACCCCTTCCACCCACCATTCTCTCCATTTTCACCTGCTACACTCCTTAGCATCCAAGTTTTAAATCAAGGCCACATTCTGTAAGAAGATCCTCCCAATCTCACTTATTGCCAGCACTTTCTCTCCGTTACCACATCTCGTTTGCCTGTTGACCCACTAGACTGGGAGCTCCTTGAAAGCAGAATCTGTCTACTGCCTTTCCTTGTATCCCCACTCAGTTCTTCAGACCGTAAATCCAATGTAATTCTGATTATACCCTCTTGCCTTTTATGGTAAGAGCAAAACTATTTAGATGACATCTACAATTCCTTCTAGCTTGTTCTGACATTTTATGATCCTTTATTCCTGGACAGAATAAGCCGAAATCTTAAAAAATCTAGGGCCAAATTCCAATAGTTTTACAATAAAGTCATCTGCACCTAGAGAAAGAACTGTAGGGACTAAGTTGGATCACAACTTAGTATTTTCACCTTTATTGTTGTTCCTTGCTTGTGTTTTTCTTTCTCATTTTTTCCTCTTTTGATCTGATTTTCCATATGCAGCATAATTGTGGAAATATGTATAGAAGATCTGCATGTGTTTAACATAAATTGGATTACTTGTCGTCTAGGGGAGGGAATAGGGTAAAGGGAGAAAAAAAATTTTGAACATAAGGTTTTTCAAGGGTGCATGTTGAAAACTATGCAGATGTTTTGAAAATTTTTTAAAATGTATTAAAAAAAAAAAAAAAAAAAAAAAAAAGGAAAAAAACCAGGGGCACAAAAAACTTCTTTTTCAAGAGATCTCCAGAAGTTTGGGTTTAAACTATGAACTTTTCACAAGTCAGATGTTACCCTGAAGTCATAAAAAGTTTAGAAAGGATTAATCATAACAAAATAATTATGTGGCATATGGTCTAATTCTTCTTTATTTGAGCTACTGTTCTTTAAAAAATGTCCAACCAGAACTAAAGCCATCCAGAAGAATCACTCTCATTAATAAAACTAAAATTGTTACAATAAAATATTTATAATCAAATTATTTTTCTTCTGGAAAGACAAAGTTATGATAGTAAACTTTTTAATTTAATAGAATCATTCAAGGCATTAAAAAAATCATTCAAGGCATTAAAAACAATCATGTCTTTCATTATCCAATAGATTTAAGAGATGTTAAAAAAAATAGCATGAGAAATCAGAAGATGCAGAGGAATGAATAAAGACTGTTAGGTTAAAAAGTTATTCCACTGAATATTCTTGATCTCCATCAACTTTTGAGTAGAAGAGTCATCAATGACTCAAAATTAGATGACATTCTCTGATTCCATTTAGTACAGAGGCAGAGATAGTTAAATGGTATGACTCAGTGGGAAGGAGACTGGGCAATTTTGTCTTACTGTTCATTTGCTTCCTTTCCAATTTCCAGAACTAACAAGTTAATTTGGCATTTCACCACCAACAAAAAAAGGTTAAAACATCCCATTTTACCGATCCAATTATTTGTGTTGCTAAAAGAATTCCTAAGTACTATTGTTTTCTGTGAAACCAATGGGACCCACACCACTATAAATACAACTGAAGTAGTACAGGATTTTCCCATATAAAAATCTAACTTTAGCAAGTAGTAGGATCACTATTTCTTGATTTTGCTGTAAATGAGTCTCAATATGACAGAAGTAACTGATAAATAAAACAGGTTTATAATTCTTCCTTTGTCTTTTGAAGACAATGTAAATTGAACAGAGGATTTCTCAAATTTGATCTGCAGATGTAAATAGTACCACTAAACTTGAGAGAGAGAGTAAACCCATACACCAAATGGCAAAAGTTAATAACTCAATTTATAGAGATTAAACTTTTAAATAGAACCCAGGTACCAAAATGATTCTAGAAAAATCACAAGAACTAACAGTAACTAAACTCATCATTCACAAGAAGGGGAGGTTTGCATTAATTTTACCCTAGTTTTGAAACAAAATCAGGTGTAAAGATTAAGACTGTTCATTTGGAAGTGCTAATTTTGTCATCTTTTGAGTGTCATCTTCCTGTTCTATTAGCTCATGCTTCAAATTCTTAGTGTCACTATTGTAAATGGAGTCTATCAAATTGAAAAGGACTCTTTTTTTCATCTCATTGCCAGCAAAATTCAAATTTCTAATCATACTATTCCCAGCATTTTGAACAATGTGAGTTAGGAGGAACCAACAGCAATGGAAATAAGAAAAACATGTCTGCTCTGAAATTTGAATAGCAGAAAACTAATTTGAAATACTTATTAGTGTGAATACCTCTCATGATCCATCCCATATACCAGCCATTCTATTAAATTCAAATCACCCAGGGCAGCTGGTAGATAGAACACCAGCCCTAAAATCAGGAGGACCTGGGTTCAAATCTGGCCTCAGACCCTTAATACTTCCTAGCTGTATGATCCTGGATAAGTCACTTAACCCCAATTGCCTCAGGGGAGGGGAATCAAATCACCATTAATATCAGCCTAATTGACAGACCAACAAGGAGGTGTTTTTTTTCCCCCCCTTCTGTTCTTGGTTTGTTTTTTAATTAACTATTTTTCCCCCAATGGGCAAAAATCCACTTCTTAGACTTCTATCTCTTCCCCATTAAAAAAGAAAACCAAAATCCCTTGTAATAAATATATAATCAAGCAAAATAAAATACCCACATTGGCCATATCCCAAAAAATATATGATTCAATTTGAACTGTCAACTCTTAAGACTCTTTAAAATGATGTAAGGAAAATTGTTCTGTATTGTGATTTAAAAAAAAAAAAAAACATCTCATGTGTGCATATTCCACTCTTAAGGATTAAAAACTGTACTTCATAATTCCAAAGTGTTTTACAATACTTAATTAGTCACATTTGTCCAACTGAAACAACTTAGTCAGTACAATTGTTCATTCTTATCTTTTTCATAAGCTGTGATGGTATTTCTTTCTAAAAATAAAAAAAATTAAGTTACCCTTGTTCTTTCTACATATAATCATAAATGTATGGGTTGAAATATAGAAATGAAATTTCTTCCCAAAACTTCCACACATATGCTGATTAAAGAATGGCTATATAGTAATTCATACCACAAATCATAAACACTTACATTTCTTTCCTGAACTCCTCCATTTTTTGGTTCTCTACTGTCAAACGTTCCTTTGATTTGTTCAATTCTTCAACATTTTTTGAGTTGTTTTCTTTAAGTGCATCCAACTTCAAGAGAAAAAAAAAAAAACATAGCTGAAGTAAAATGTTTATAGAGCCCTAGAGCTATTCATTCAAATGGATATGAGAGAGGTTTGTAAAGTTAGCTTTGTGGGAATGTATTAAAGGGCTATAGTGTCAAGACTCCTCAGTTTGGAGTCACAGAATGTGGATCTCAAACCTTGCTCCAAACATACCAGGAGACCATGAGACAGGTCCTTCCCCTCTCTAGTTCTCACTTCCCACCACTATAAAATGATGAGAATGAACTTGAAAATTATTAAAATTCATCCAAATAGAAATCTATAAAAAGCTACTATAAATACAGAATGCAAATCTCTACATTATTAAATAATATTAAAACAAAAAATAAACTTGAGATCCCCTTTAATCTTCAAGCTTTCTCTAATGTTTAAAGTTATGCATACTATTTTGTATGGAAATCTAGAGAGATAAATCCACTCAAATTATATCTAAAGTATCTGCTATGTGGTAAGGTTAATAGTTATATCAAAAAAATTAAGACAGTCCTTGTATAGAGCCAGAATGCTGGAGCAAAAGCAGCAAAGTAGCTGAACTTTCCCAACATTCCTTTTAAAATAACATGTTAGATTGAGTTCCTGAGCGGCAGAGCCAGCAAAAGGTCAGATAAGACATTTTTTTCAGCCCAAGAAAATTTAGTAGGTCAGAAGGAAAGTTCTGTAACAATGGAGTGGAGTGTGGCCAGAATACATTGGCAATAAAGGTAGGTTGTATAGACCATGGTGGTGGCAGCAACAAAGAGCTCTCAGTCTAGAGATGGCAAGAAGTTGGACAACTGAGCAGAAAGCAACGTCAGGGGAAATCGGGCTGGCAATGGGCCTGATGCACTGCCCATATGCAGTTTGGTTTGAAGTTTTAGAGGAAGGAGGAAGGAGCACTAACTAGCAACTATAGGTGTAGGAAGGCAGAGGTACTTCCCACGTACTGACTACATAGTGTAGACAGTGAATACATCTCTCCTCAAATCACACCAGTGAAAACACTGAAAACTTACTGACCCCCCCGAATAAGCCCTGAAAACAACAAAATGAAAAAGTCTGATGCTTGAGATACCTTCCTACCCACCCCAGGAACAAAGCCCGGTATTAACATAAAATTAAAAATCAAGAAATAGCTAAGGAAAATGGGCAAACCACACACACACACCACAAATCACAATCTAGCAATAAATACTATGATGAAGGGAAAGCTCAAGGAAAAAATGAAAAAAACAAAGTGAACACAAGCCCAATAAGAATTCCCGGAAGAGTTAAAGAAAGGGTATGAGTAGAAGAAAGAAGAGGAAAAAGTGGGGAAAGAAATCAGAGGGATGGAAGAAAATCATGAAAAGAGAATAAAGAGCTTAGTAAAAGGGAAAGAAAGAAAAGAAAGAAAATAATACCAGGGCAGGTAGGTGGCGTAGTGGATAGAGCACCAGTAGTGAAGTCAGGACCTGAGTTCAAATCCAGTCTCAGACACTTAAAGTTTTCTAGCTGTGTGACTCTGGGCAAGTCACTTAACCCCAACTGCCACAGCAAAAATAAATAAATAAATAACAACAATGCCTTAAAAAACAGAATTGGAGAGATGGTAAGAGACAGAAAAAATTCACTTAAGAAAATAATTCCTTAAAAAGTCTACTTGGACAAGTGAAAGCTAATTATTGCATGAATTATCAAGAAACAATAAAATAAAGTCAAAAGGATGAAAAAAATTGGGGAAAAAGTGAAATATCTCATTGGAAATAAAACTAAAAGAGAAAAATACATCAAGAAGAGATAATTTAAGTATTATCAAACTACCAGAAAGTTACAATTTAAAAAAAAAAAAGACCCAGACATTCCACTTAAGAGAGATCCACAAAACATAAATTTCCAGGATTATTATAACCACATTTCAGGTCTCCTAGGTCAAAGAGAAAATTTAAGAAACCAGATATCATTCAGATACCACAGATGCACCACAGGTGTTAAGATCACACAAAATTTAGCAGCTCTTATATTTAAAAAAAAAAAAAAAAAGAATAGGTAGCAATCATGAATTTAAAAGAGATTATCTTGAAGTAATATCATTACTACACATACATTCACCAAATGGCAGATCATTCAAATATTTAAAGAAAAAGTTAAATGAGTTACAGAAAAAAAAAAAAAACTATTAAACTATATTAGTGGTAACAGAACTAGAGACAAAGAGAACAGAAAGAAAAGTTTTGGCAAAAAACAAATGATCATTCCTTTGAAAGTACTAAAAGGCATAGGAATCAAAAGAGCTTATCTTAAAATAAGTAATATTTATTTAAAACCAAGAGCAACCAATGTCTGTAATAGAGATAAACTAGAACCCTCCCCCATAAGATAAGGGACAAAGCAAGGATGTCCATTATTACCACTATTATGCAACATATGGAAATAAGCTATGGCAACAAGAAAAAGAAATGGAAGGAATTGAAATAAAAAAAAAAGAATAAAACTATCAATCTTTATAGATGACATGATGGTTAGAGAATCCTGGAGAATAAATTAAAAAATAGTTGAAACAACTTTAGCAAAGTTAAAGAATATAAAATAAACTCACATAAATTGTAAGCATTTCTACTTATTCCCCACAAAATTCAGCAGGAAGAGAGAGAGAAATTTCATTTAAAATAATTGCAGACAATATAAAATATTTTGGATAAAATATTAGCAATTTCCTGCTAAGCAAATCCAGGAACTACACACACACACATATACACATGTACTCGATGACAAAACACACAAATAAGACATATCTAAACAACTGGACAAATATGAATTTTTCAGATATGCCGAACCAATATAAAGACAATTCCTCCTAACCTGACTCAATTACATGTTAATCAAACTACCAAAAAATTATCTTATAGATCTAGAATAGTAACCATAATTCATTTGGAACAACAAAAGATCAAGACTATCAAGGAAATCAATGAGGAGAAAAAAAAAAATAAAGGAAGGCAGTCTAGCAATACCAGATTTCTATTATTTTCTACTATTTTAAAAAGGGTAATCCCAAAATAATCTGGTAATGAATTAAGAAATGTATGATGGATAAGTGAACTAGATTAAGTACACAATTAAAAAAAAAGCAAATGATCATAGTAATATAGTATTTGATAAACTTGAAGATTCAAACTTCTGGGGTAAAAACATATTTCATAAAAATTTCTAAGAAAATTGGAAATTTTTGTAGAAACTAGGTACAGATTTATTATCTCACATCATACATCAAAAGGTAGTCAAAATGGATATATGTATCATAAAGCAAATTAGGGGAGCATAGAAAAATTTACTTTTCAGATCTATTATTAAGGAAAGAACTTATCAATAAACAAGAGAAAATGGGCAGTAAAATGGATAATTGTGATTACATTAAAAAGTTTTTACACTAAAAAAAAAAAAAAAAAAAAAAAAAAAAAAACACCAAGGCAGTCAAGATTAGAAGTGAAGTAGAAACCTGGAGGGTGAGGAAAAGGAGTAATTTACAAGTTTCTTTGATAACTCAATTTTCAAATATATAGGGAACTGAGTCAAATTTATAAAAGGGCCATTCCTCAATTGATAAATTGTCGAAAGATATAATAGACAATTTTTAGAAAAATAAATCAAAAGTATGTAAGTCATATGAAAAAAATGTTCTAAATCACTACTGATCAGAAATACAAAATAAAATTTAAATAATTCTGAGGCATTACCTCATTCCTACTATACTGGCTAACAAAAGAGAAAAGGGCAATGGCAAATGCCGGATGGAATATAGAAATTAATATATTGTTGGCCAAGTTGTAAATTGATACAACCATTCTAAAAAGCAATTCAGAAAAATATCTAAGGGCTATAAAAGTGTGCATACCCTTTTACACAGCAATACCTCTCTTACTAAGTCTTTATCCTAAAGAGATCAAATAAAATAAGACTTACATCTACAAAAACATTTACAGCAACTTTATTTTAGGATGAGGCAAAAATCTGGAAATTGACAGGATGTTTATCAATTAGGTAATAGTTGAACAAGTTATGGTACATGATTATGATGGAACATAATGTGCTATAAAAAATGATATTCAGGATGGTTTCATAAAAAAATAGACAAGACTTGTATCAACTGATTCAAAGTAAAGTGAGAAACAAGAGATCATTGTGTACAGTAATAGCAATATTGTAACAATGATGAACTGTGAAAGACTTATCAATTCTGATCAATATAATGATCTAAGAAAATTCTGAAGAACTCATGTTGAAAAATGAAATCCACCTTCAGAGAGAAGTGAACTCACAGTGCAAAGTGAAGTGTAATTTTTCACTTTTCCTTAGTTTTTTTTTTGCAATATAGCTAATACAGAAATAGGTTTTACATGATTTCATATGTATAACTAATATACTGCTTGCCTTCTCAATGGATGGGAGAGGGACAAAGGAGAGAATTCAGAACTCAAAATTTAAAACAAAAGAATGCTAAAAATAAATGAGTGAAAAAAAAGAAAAATTTCAATGAAATATTTTTAAAATACAAGACGAGAACAGAAGGAAGTTCAAAATTGGACACGGAAGAGCAGAGCTCAGTTGATATTATGTTTAATTTAATATGTACTTTAGTAAAAATTGAGGGTATCATATATAATCCTCTTTTCCTGCTCTCTGTTTATAAAAATGTTCACAGCAATTGATGTTTGTTACATTCATGATAATAAAAAAATGATATAGTTTTATTACTCAGGGATCTAATAGTTCTATAAGATATACATAAATATAAGTATAATAAAAATACAATGTGAAAGTATAATAAGAGAGGCACAAAATGATAACAAAGTTCAAAAGAATGATGATTAATCATAGGAGAGGGAGAAAAAGGAGGAAACTGGGAAAAGGTACATGGAGAATTTGAACTTGGACTAGAAACCAACAAGTCAATAAGCATTTATTAAATGCTTACTATGTTCCACGCATTATGCTAAGTTCTGAGTATACAAAGAGAGACCAAAACAGTCCCTGCCCTAAAGGAGTCTAATGGGGGAGACAATTTACAAATGACTATGTACAAACAAGATAAGTATAGGATAAATTGGAAATAATTTCAAAGGTGAGGAACTATGCATTTCTAAAATATATAGAGAATTTGTAAGAATATAAAGCATCCTCCAATTGAGAAATGGTCAAAGAATACAAGCAACTTTCAGAAAAAGAAATTAAAGCCATTTCTAGTCAGATGAAAAAAAATGCCCTAAATCATTACTGATTAGAGAAATGCAAATTACGACAATTCTGAGGTACCACTCCATACCTCTCAAATTGGCTAAGACAACAGGAAAGATAACGATAAATGTCGAAGGGAATGTAAGGGACTGGGATACTGATACATTGTTGGGAGATTTGTGAAATGATCCAACCATTCTGGAGTGAAATTTGGAACTATGCTCAAAGGGCTATCAAAATGTGTATACCCTTTGATCCAGAAGTACTGGGTCTCTATCCCAAAGAAATCATAAAGGAGGAGAAAGGACCCACATGTGCAAAAAATGATTGTGACAGCTCTTTTTGTAGTGGCTAGAAACTGGAAACTGAATGGATGCCCATCAATTGGAGGTTGGCTGAATAAGTTATGGTATATAAATGTTATGGAATATTATTTTTCTATAAAAAATGATCAGCAGGATGATTTCAGAGAGGCCTGGAGAGAATTACAGGAATTGATGTTAAATGGAATAGAACCAAGAGAACATGGTACACAGCAACAAGATATGTGATAGACATGGCTCTTTTCAATAATGAGATGATTCAGTCCAATTTCAATGGTCTTATGATGAAGAGAGCCATTTGCACCCACACAGAGGACTGGGAGAACTAAATGTGGACGACAACATAGCATTTTTGCTTTTTGTTGTTTGCTTGTTTTTTTTACTTTTTCATCTTTTTCCTTGATCTGATTTTTCTTGTGCAGCATAATTATGGAAATATATTTAGAAGAATTGCATGTTTAGTCTATATTGGGGAAGGAAGAAAAATTTGGAATACAAGGGTGAGTGTTGAAAATTATCTTTGCATGCATTTTGAAAATAAAAAAGCTATTTTCAAAGGGGGGGGGGCACCAACATCAAGGAAAATAATAGAAGGTGGGATTCTAGCTGAGACTTGAAGGAAACCTGGAATTAAGGGGTGGAGGGAGAACATTCCAGACACAGAGGTAGTGAAAATGAATTTAGTTAGAAGTACTGAATCAGCTACCAAGAATGGCTCACTCTCCATAGCATAACTCATTTATTTCCTCTCCAACCACATAGTTACTATCTCTGATCAGCTCCTCATCACCTCTCATTTCCTAACTCCACTCCTGGGTTCCAATCTCTTCTCTCTCCATTTTATAACCCACTCAGTTGGCAAATTAAAAATATAAGCTAGCTCATGGCCTGCTCTTGCTCAAGAACGATAATGATGCACATTGTCTTTAAAATAAACTTCAAATTTTTTAGTGCAGCAAATTTAGAACCCTAGACAATCTGGCTCCAGCTTACCTTTTCCTTCTCAGTGCACTTTACATTCTAGGCAAATGGGTCCATCTGCCATTTCCTTCCTACACACACTTGTACCAGCTTTTCTCCCTTCTTAGAATCTATTCCCCTCCCCCCCCTTACCTTTGTCTCTCAAATGCCTAGATTAGATCTTATGCCACTTTCCCTTTAAATCTTTGCTGTTCTCATACTGTCATGCATACACAGCTCTGTCTACATGTTCTCCTTCAGAGGAGGGCGTATATATCTGTGTGGCTAGCGTACCTAATCAGCACAGTGTCTGGCAATGACAAAGGACAACTGGAGAGTACTAGGACAGAGGCCATGAGATTGCCACTGTCTTGCCACTCGTTTCAATGATTCTGGAAGAGAGAGTGAGGGGAAGACTTGATGCAGTTCTGCAAGTCACATCATCAGCCCCGTGATATCATTGCTCCAGACTGAAAACTGAGGATCAACACCAGTTAGACAGAGAACATTATTTCAGGAAGAAACAAAGGAACAAAGCTGGACTGCACAAGGCATATTAAGGAAATACAAGAAGCCTAGGACACTTGAAAACACAGAGTGAGAAAGAAGGCTGAGAAGGAAGGTCAGAGCCAAATGGGGGGAAATGGAAAGATCAAGTCAAGGCACTGGATCTTTTTCCTATTGGCAGTAAAATATAATGGAAGCTTAAGAAATAGAAGAATGGTGTGCAACTGGGCTGGAAGAAAATACAAGATGTAGAATGTACTAGATACAAAAGACTAGGAAATGAGTTAGAAGATAATACAACAGACCAAAAGGCCTAAACTGAAATGACTGCCATGGCAATGGAGAGGAAGGGATGTATCTTGGAAAAATTGAGGTGGCAGAAGCAAAAGGCCTTGAAGAAGGGACCCTGAAACTCTAAAAATCCTCTAAGGAGACAAATCTTCAACTATGCCTCAGTGAGGGATCCAGGCCGAGGGACAAACAGTTTCATTCTTGTTATCTAGGTGGGGTCGGTTCAGTCCTAAAACTCATTGAATTCAATTCAAATTCAACTCAAGGTGAAACCCAGCTTAAAATTCCACCCTTCAACTGGTAATTAAAGCTCCTCTTATAAAAGAGCCAATCTAAAATCCTCTCTTTGCAGAGGCTCCAAACATACCATGCTATGCCAAGGAGTCTGCCCACTGGAATAATATTCTTTTCCAGTGTTATCCTCTCTTTATCCTCACCTATTTCCCTAATGAGACTTTAGGCCTCTCTGTCAGGATTTCTAACTTTACTTCCCAATCCCTATAATAAACTTCTTTTATCAATCTAGGTTTTTGGGTCTGTAAATACCTTTACAGAGAATCTCTGCGCTGCCAGAAAGGAGTTCCCCAAAACTCCCTACCCTTGCACTGAATCCCAAGGTGGTACAGGGGAGCTAAATCTCTCCATTTAGTTCCCTGAACCCTGAACCTGCCACTCGACCTTATCATTTAACTCCCTGACAATCAGAAACCCTAATCTCATTTTGGTTCCCTAAATCTAGACTATCAGTCTTAGGAGTGTATCTGAGGGGAAAGGAAAAAAAATCATAAATGATTAGGAAGAATAGGAAGGTAATGAAATGATTTTTGGAAATTTTTAGAAAATCCAGGTTAAGGCTAGAAAAGAAATAAGAAGTATCATGCTCACTTTAACATTAAAGATTTCTAAGCCTTTCTAGATTTTCAAAAAAGATGGAGATTTTTCCTTCTAGTTTTTTTTTCTTTAGATCACATCCCTCAACCTTTTTTTCCCCCAACAAGTCTTTTTAGCTCAAGAGTAACACATCATTTTCTTTTAGTGATTCTTTGTAACTTTTATAGTTCTGATATCTAAAAACTAATGTTGACTTATATTTATATTAAAATCTGTATTTTTTTTTTAAAAAAAGCTTAATTTGTCTCCTCTTGCTTACATTATTTCACAAAGCTCTTTTCTCCATTTCTAGTGTCTCAACTCTAATCTCTGTGGTTTAACAAAATTACTCCCACTAACTCAAAAATCTTAAATGGTTCCTTCTGCAATAAGATAAAAGACAGGCCCTTTGCCTAGCTTTTGGCTTCTTCCTTTTTTGCAAACTAGATTTTCCAGCCTTATTTCACATTACCACTACCCCCCTCCTACATGAGGACCATGTTCCAGTCAAACCACCTCAACGTTTTAGTACCCATTTTTGTTCACTCAGTCAAATGCTTCCTCATGTTTGAATGGATTTTTCTTTATTTCCATCTTTCAGAATGAAATGGCCAGGAGTGTGCTGGACAACAAGAAAGAAGAACCATCCAGTGGATTTCCAATACATTTAAACTTAATCTGCATTGTTGTTATTTTCTCCATCACTCTTTAAAGTCCAGGCAATCAACAAATCATAAATTAAGCCTTAATTTGGAGTATTTCCCTCCTTTCAAAACTGAAAACTTAACAACCAGATGAGAACCTCGCTTTAACAGTCCCTGTATCAAGGTTCATCTCGAGCACTACTCCTCCTACTAGAAGTGTTTCTTAGATACTCCCCAGAAAAGAGTTCCCTTGTCTTACTCTAGCTTTCCTAGACTTCATTGAAATCTGTTCTTTGCCTTAATCACCTTCTCATGTATATATTTATTATAGTTCCTTAGAAAACTTCTAAAAAGGCAGGAACTATGTCCTTTTTAGATCTTTGTGTGCCCAGCACTAGGCAAAGTAGCTCCATGTAGTGCCTTAACAAATGTTCAATGAGGAAATCACACAGGATGTTTCAAGGTCTATAGCTCCTTTCCCATACAACCTTTTTACATACTAATAGTGAAAAAATTTTCTGTGCTAGGAAAAAAATTCACTAATGCCCTAAGAAAATTACTATGTGTTTTTGGTAGAGGAGAAATAGGGTACAGTATTGTTTTGAAGAATTTTTAAAATATGCTACACAAAAAAGAAGGACTAGATAAAATAACATGAAAATCTATAATTACAATATTAAGCTAATAAAAGAACTGATACCAAACCCAGTGCTAAGAAATGAAATAACAGCAAAAAGAGCAATGAAGGAAAAAGAAAAAGGAATTTGTGCAACATAACCCCAACTCCATTACCCAATCAATGGCTCTCTTCCAACAGTTTAAAAATCATTCTTTAGAATACTACGCTTTTAGGTTTTTTCTAAACTTTTACTATGAAGTGCTGTGATTATGTATTTTTTCAGCATTTCCATGTTAACAAGACATGAAGTTGTGTATGCGAATATGGAGTCCATTTAAAAGTACATCAATGTTACAGTCAAATGTAATTCAAATGAATGACCAAATATCCAATAAAATCAGTAGCAATGTTTTTTCCAAATAAAAAGTAACTTAAAATTACTTCATTTTTCAGTTTTTCATTTGTTTGCCTGGTATCCTCCAAGGAAGCAAGAGTTTCTGTCTTCTCTTTGGTCATCTGTTCCATTAGCTGCATGGCATCTTCTGCTGTTTGAGCAACCTAAACATAAGAAAGCATGATAAATTTTAAGGTACCCTGATAGATAATGTTTTCAATTAAAGCTCTCTAACAACAATGAATAGTCTGATTTAGTCCAGGGAAATGTGTTACACTGTTCAAATAAATAATTTCTATGTAATTGAATTTTCTCACTCAAAGTAATCAGGTATGACATCTGATTCAAATGGTGATATACCTGTTATTATTAAGTCAAGGTCTTTGGGGATCAATGAGGGTTTGGAGAAAAAGCTTTAAAAAACAGTTTTATCTTTAAACAGAAATAAAAGTTAATTCTGAGGAATTTAAATGTAAATCAAGCATGTTTTATCATGTAGAATACACATATAAGTGTATTAGGCAAGCTAATAGTAGTGAATAGAGGTACGGCTATGAGCAGAAGAAAATGTGAAGGTCAATAGATTATTGCAAGACAACCCAATTGTTGCTGCAAGAACAATAAGTAATGTGGAAAAATGTAACTTTAGCTAGAGTTTAGTTTTACTGTTTCCTTTGATCTAATAACACTTAAATGAATGGTAACAGTATCATGATTTGCCCATTACAATCTGGGAAACCTCTGATGAAGTTTTCAGATTTTAAATGCATAAATGACAAATGAAATTGAAAGCCAAGCAAAAGATGCTATCAGTTTGTACCTATCTTATTGTTGGACTTAAACTGAAAAAGATAAAATATAGCAACATTTTTTCAATGCAAAAAGTAATTATTATTTTCATTCACTGTTTTGCAATTTAGCTTTTTGTGACATTCAATAAGTTACTTGCTATTGAGATTAGATATCCAGTAAAGAATCATCTTTAAAATGCTCTTAAAATGTTTTATGTTTACTCAAAAACTAGTTAAAGGTATTCAAAGACAACTAAGGAACAGTCTTGATGGGGGATAGAATTTCTGTTTTATTGTTTTATAAATAGGTCAAATGAGCTTAAGAATGCTTTAATAATTTCATACTTCAGTGAAGAAACCAACAAGGAGTAATTCTGTTCTGGGCATATGGTTACTAACAGGGCAGAACTGGTTGCTGGAGTAGAAATGATGGGAATTATTATATGAAAATTTTAGACTAACATATAATTATCCCTTCCACACTGCCAAAGTTAGAGGCATGGTGCACCAATAATGTGAAAAATCTGAATAAAAATTTTTGGCCCTCTCTTTATACCAGAGAAGTTTTAAGTTTTTTTCTTTTTCTTCTATGGGGTGTTTAAAGTACTTTATTGTAAAATTTGACTTAAGTATCTGATCACAGGCTTGTGTGTGTGGGTCTATTGTCTATGGCTTTCGTAAAATTCTCCCAAAATCCCCATTTAGTTTCTTACGCTCACATGTGATAAATCAGAACCACAATGGGGAAAGTCATGATGTGGAAGGAATAACTATATTTTAAAAGGCTCAAAACAATAGCAGGTAGAAACCAAGTACTAAAAATCCACAAGGGAAATAGTGTAGAAGAGAAATGATGTTATTAAAGTAAAAGAAATTCTGAAGACAGAAAGAAAAACAATTCCAGTGAGGAAGAAAAAAGAAAGCTATAAAGAGACCATTGTGACAATACAAGGAATTTGCTATTTGACAGAGTAAAAAAAAAATATTGGCTCCAGAGTCAGTCTGAAATCCTACCTCTAATACTAAACTGTGTGACTTTGGTCAAGTTATTCTGTTCCTAAGCCCAGAGAAAGAGGGTTGGACAAGATGGCCTGTGAAGTCCTTTCCAGCAGATCTAGGATTGTATGATAGGATGTTTAAAAAAAAACACACACAAAAATATATACAAAAGAGGCAGAGGATGGATATACCTAGTATAGGGCTGAGTCATGAGACGCATTTGGAAAAAAAAAGTACAACAAAAAACCAATGTTTTTTTAATTAAAAAAAAAAAACTATAGTTGGGAAATAGGAATATGCAACAAAAAGGTAGGACTGCTTTTTGGGATAGATGGCCAGATAAATAATAATTAACCATGCCACCCAATTCTCATTTTGCTTTTGTTTTCTATGCCAAGAAAAATTACCTCTGGATTAGGAAAGCTAGCACAAAAGATGATTAATAGGGAGGAGATTAATCAAGAAAAGCAGGGCAATTATAAGAAAGCTCTAGCTGTCTTAATGAGTTCAACCTACCTGCCCAGATAAACTACATTTTAGGTACTCAAAGAAATTGTTGCAATGATTACTGATGACAAAGAGTATTGTCAGTATCTTTGAGAGACTACTGAGAATAAGAAATGGGTAAATGCCCCAGTCTTAAAGAAAGGGAAAATAAAAGAGACTAAAAACTTAACCAGTGAATTTGACTTCAATTCCTGCTAAAATTGTTGAATATATGAAAAATAAAATTGGTAAACTTTTAAATCAAGGGGGAAAGCTGTAGAAAATATTTTCACAGTTTACCTAGATTTTAAGAAAGTATTTGATAAAATCTTTCAGATATTCTTGTAGAAAAAACAGATTTGGAATTCAATGAATGATCAAATCCCCTAATTAATAGTTTTTTTGTCAGATTTCCAGTGAAGTGCTCCAGTTTTTTTATTCATGGCTTGAATCAAATTTGTAAATAATACAAAGCTGAGGAGAGCAAATACACTGGATAATGAAGCCAGTTATCAAAAAGATCTTGATAAGAGGACAGCACTGAGATGAATTGAATTAAATAAAATCCAGTACATTTGTGTTCAAAAATTGACAAGATGACAGGTGTTTTTTTGTTTTTAAAGTCTAGGCATTTTAATGCCTATGAGCCCAAGTTACTCAAAAGAATGTTAGGATACCTAAAAAACTTAATGAGATCTTAGACTGCAGGTATAAGACATATTTTTCGTGAATGAGATTAAGAATGCTGCTGTTCACCCTGATCAGACTACATCTGGGCTATTAAGGTCAATTCTGGCTGTACCATTTTAGGAGGGACATTGATAAGACAGAGATCAAAGAAGGGCAACCAGGACTGTGAAGGGCCCTATAAGAACCAATTGAAAATAAGTGATGTTTGGCCTATGGAAAATAATTGAAAGACTTCACATGAAAGAGTAAATTACATTTGTTTTGTTTGACCCCACAAGACAGAACTAGGAGTAGAGCATGAAGAAAGAAATTCAGGGTTCATGTAAGGAAAAACTTTCTGGCCCTCAAAGCTGGAAGAAGCTCCCTGTGGAGGAGAGTCTTCTTCATAGAGGTCGCCAAGTGCAAATTGAATGACCACTTGTCAGCTATACTGCAGAGGGAATTATTTCTAGATACAAACTAGATGCCTCTGTAAGCCTCTTCCAATTCAAATGCAATGATTTTGTGAAGTGCTCAATATGGAAATAAAGTATATCCTTAAATCACTGAAGTTACCTGCTTCATATTTGACTTCATCTAATATAGATGTTAGTAATTATTAGTAATTATATAGATGGTCAATACCTCAATCTTTGGAATTACCGTGTATGACTGAAGGGTCTCTAGCTCTCTAATTCTCAGAGTAAGCTTGCTCTTGTCTTTCCGCAAGATCCGATTCTCACTCTGTGATTCTAGGAGGTTTGCTGAAATATTACTGTTGGTTTTGGCTAACTGACTAATCTCCTTCTGGAGAGTAAAGTAGTTCTCTGCCATCTTCTCCTTCTCTTTCAACTCCTTCAGAAGCTCTTCCTTCTTCAGCATGACTTCTCTATGGTCAGCAAGGAGATTGTTATTCTCTTGTATTAGTTTAGCTTTCTCGGCAGTGGTCACCTCATGGCTTAGCCGGAGATCTTCCAATATCTTGGTGAGGCAGCTGTGCAGATCTTGCAACTCTGACTTGGATTTGGTCAAAGAAGCAAAATCATTTTTCAAACTGTCTATTTTGGCAGCAAGCTGAGCAGTCTCTGCACTCAAAACTTCCTTTTCCTTAACAATTTTCACAACTTGTTGCTCTGATTTTCCTTTCTCCTGGGCCAGGATTAGATTCTCAGATTGAAGTTCTTTATTGCAAAGTGTTGATTTTTCTAATTCCTGCTGCAGGAACACAATTTGACTTTGTAGTTTATTATTTTCTGACAGAGAACTCTCCTTGTCCTGCTCTCTAGCTTCTCTTTCAAGGATCAAGGCCTGCTGCACTTCATTGACCTCTTCATTTAATTTCTGACATTCTTCTTGCAAGCTATACCCATCCTGAAGCAAGATATCCTTTTCAGAATAGCAAGTCTTAAGTTCAGCTTCCAAATTTTCTTTGATTTCCAACAGATCAGCATATTCCTTTTCTAAATTCTTTTTGGCTCCCTCAACTTCTTCTAGCATCAAAGAAAAATCATGTTTGTTGGTCAATAGTTCTTGGCTTTCTTTTTCTTTATCCTGAAGCTCCTTCTTCAGAGCCTCAATAGTACTAAGAAGTTTCATCTTCTCTTGAACAATGATTCTTCTGTTGGCAGTTTCTTGATCAAATTTCCTTTTAAGGTCACTCATGGCTTTGAGTGAAGTGTCTCTTTCTTGAAGCAAGCTTGTTTTTTGTGTTTCTAACACAGATGTTTCTTTTAG
This sequence comes from Sarcophilus harrisii, assembly GCF_902635505.1. NCBI lineage: Eukaryota > Metazoa > Chordata > Mammalia > Dasyuromorphia > Dasyuridae > Sarcophilus > Sarcophilus harrisii. The sequence goes on along the minus strand of NC_045426.1, from coordinate 686,188,029 downwards.
GAGACCATCCAGCTGCTTTTTAAACTTTAAGGACTTCTGACAAGCCACTTCTTTCTCTGCAGCCAGATAACCAATCTTCTCATTCAGAGCTATCTCTTTGTGAGCAGCATCTTCTGAGCATTTGACAAGTTTTTCAGAGAGCATTTTATTTTCATTTGAGAGTTCTTCATTTTCGAGCAAAAGCCTATTCTGAGATGAAGTCAAAGTTTCTTTTTCTTGTAGAAGTTGGATACATTCAGAATCTGTAATCTCCCTACTGGTTTTAATTTCTTCAAGAAATTTCATTAGACTTGCTTTTGAAGACTGAAGCTCCACAGCCACTTTCTCTGCATCTTTAAGCAACTTATTTGAGTCATCCAGCTGAGTCTGCAGCCTGTTAATTTCCATGCTAAGCGCCTGTTTGTCATGGAGAACTGCTTCCAAGCCAACATTCAGTTTTTCTTGTTTCCTGAGTAGTTCATCTTTCTCACTCTGTAGATCCTTGTTATTTTGAAGAAGATCATCCTTCTCTTTCTTTAAGGCTGCACACAGAGTGTTAAGGCCTGACTGCTTTTCCAAGTACGACTTCTTCTCATTTGTGAGCTCTTCAACTTCTTGTACCAAGTTTTTTTGATCTCTTGCCAGTTCTTCAAAGGAGTTCTGAAGCTTTAGGACAATATCATCCTTATTTTTAGCTAAGGTAATATTTTCAATAGTAAGTTTCTTCAGCTGATTCTCTAATTCAACCTTTTCCTTATGATTCTTCTTGGATTCAGTAATTAAGGAATCATTATGTCTCTGAAGGTCTTCTACAAGGGTCTGCATGCTTTTTTTGGAAGCTTGCAAGCTATCATTTTCTACATTTATCTTCAAGAATTCTTCCTGAGCAGTATTAATTTCTTCCAGTAACTTTTCTCTCTCAATATCTAAAGCTTCTTTGTTGAGATGCTCTTCCTGATACAACTTTTCTACATCATGCTTTTCTTCTAGGATTTTTTCCTTCTCCAAATTAAGAGTTTCATTTATTAACCACAGCTTCCGCTGGTCTTCCTGCAGTAAAGAAATCTTGGCCTCCACCTCAACAAGTTTTGATAAGAGTGAACCTTTGTCTAATTTTAAAGCATTCCCCTCCTCTGCAAGAAGCTGCTTCTCTGATTTCAGACCCCTCAGCTCTTCTGACATTAGTTCAATCTCTTTTTTGGTTGATGCTAACAAATAAGTTAGAGACTAAAACAAAAAGGTAGGGAAAAGGGGGAAAAAAATCAAGTCAAGCAGACAAATGCAAGCGGATTAAGGCTGAACAAAAGTTATTGTAATTCAAATTTAGTAGGCATAACTATCAATGAGTTCCTTAGCTAGGAGGATTATGGGAAGAAATGATTAAGTAGGAAGTCTAACAATATCAATTTACATTTAAGACTTGTAACTTTTCAAAGTACTTTCATAGTTATCTCACTTTATATTGTCTTACCATCTCATTTTATCTTCCTTCCACAATATCTAAATCCAATGCCTCTTCCTGGCATGGAAGTGACACTGAATTCTCAAGGATTAATGTCAGCATTGTGCAAGCTCTGGCTACCAAGCCATATTAAATTCAATTAAAGTCCCAGCAATAGATTATATCTACTGCCTAAGGACCAGCCTAAGTACAGAGAGGCTCATCCTGGTGGTTGGTCATGACAATCTATGAAATGCATACGAATATAAAATAGCCTGGAGTTCCATGCAATCCCTTTCTGATTTGATGCTGATGTGTTAGAGTAATGGAAGAGAAATCAAAAGGTGTTGAGAATTACTATACTAGCTAAAATGTTAAAAATTTGCAAGAAAGGAGAAATGGAATGGGGGAGGACCATTTAGGCAGCAACTCCCTTAAGACCAGTAGCAATAACGTTTTTATCCTCTCCCTCCTTCCCACCCTGTCCCACCAACAAAATTTTGAAATTACCTTAGAATTTCATTATTAGCATTTAGAAACATAGAGCCTAACTATTTTTACAAGCATCTTCTTTGAAGAAATTCCAATAACAAATAAGTTTTTGAAGGTGAGGTTCAACCAAAATAAATGAATATCAACATAAGATCCATCCTATCCAACCACAGAAATGTCAAACAGAAAGCAACAGGAAAAGGGAACTACGAAATTAGCTAAGGTCCCAATATACAAGTAAAATATAATCATTAGCAAAATAACAAAGGGTTTTAAATCTAAGGATATGCTACTTGACACTAATGGAGGAAATCACAGCTACTATCCCAATTGAGTTCACTATGCATTTGTTATGCAATCTCAATTAAATTTTTCTTCTCACACAGTAAACCCTTTATATTTTTCCTGACTCTCTAGCCCACTCCACACAAGATCTGTCCAAATGTCTTCTTGACTCAGCTATACCATCCTCCCTTAAGTGGAAGACTTTGCCTCTTACTTTATTGATAAAAGAGTCCATTTGTTATAAGTCTCCTTCTTTCCCCACCCCACAGTTCAATGCTTGTCAACATCATTCATTTTCCTCAGATTTGCTTTAATCTTTGGCAATGAGGTGGTGCCCCTGCATTTGTGTCCTTATTCTAGGAGCTTACCTCTTTGATAATTGACTCTCTCACTACCTACTTCACGTTCTCCATGTCTACTGGGACTTTTCAGAATACTTACAAACATGACCAGGCTCTCCTATCCTTAAAAAAAAAAAATCTTTCAATTGATCCTATCATCCCTACAAGAAAATTCCTCCAAAAAATTCAAGTACATTCACTTGTTTCTCCTCTCCCATTCACACACGAACTCCTTGCAATTTGGCTTCTGCGCTTACCACCCCACTGAAACTTCTTTCTCCTAGCTTCTGAGAACTTTTTCTCAGTCCTTCTCCTTCTTGACATCACTGCAGCATTTGACTTTGTTGAACATCACTCCTGTTTGGCCACACTTTTTCCTGGATTGCCATAGTTCTGCTCTTTCCTGGTTGTCCTTTTTATGTCTACCCATGAGCCACCTCGGTATCCTTTGCCAGACCATCATCCATCTTCAATCCACTAAGTGTCAGTATTTCCTGAGGATCTGTCCTACATCTTCTTTTCTTCTCTCACTACATTCATTGATTCCATCAGCTGCCATGAATTCAATTATTATATCTATGTAGAAGACTGTCAGAATGTAAATTTTTTAATGTAGAAAATTTTCTGATGAGAGGATAGCTTGGCAAAAATTATCCGGCTTTGGGAAGCTTTTTCAGAATTTTTTCTTTTTTATTAGCTATGCTTTTAGTTTAACCTTTCTTTTATATTTAAAAAATACTATTCATATTTTGAAATTTGGGTTTTACTCAATGGAAATTTGTAAGTACAATCTCATTAAATAAGAATTTGATACAAATGTAATGGAAACTTTTACAGGATCTAGTTTGGATCTTTTTCATATGGCACTTAAAATAACATGAAATATCAAATAGACTGTCTTATGAGGAAAAAAATTCAATTTCATAAAATTTTCTGTGACAAATTTCTGGGTATATCTAATATGGACTATAAAATTGGGCAAGTGTGTGTGTATGTGTATACAGCATTCTGGGAGTTACTTTGCCCAATTGCATGCTAATAAACCTAACCATCTAAGTCAAATGGATGAATATTTACAAAAATATAGACTGCCCAGATTAACAGAAGAGGAAATAAAATATTTAAGTAGCCCTATTAAAAAAAAATAAACTAAAGAAACCATCAATGAACTCCCTAAGAAAAACCCTCCAGGGCCAAATGGATTTGCCAGTGAATTCTATCAAGCATTTAAAGAACTACTAATTCCAGTATTATATATTTAGAGAAAATAGGAGAAGAAGAATTCCTACCAAATTTTATGACAAAGATATGGTGTTCATACCTAAATCAGAAAGAGCCAAAGCAGACAATAGAAGTATATAGTTCAGGCACCAAAAGTCCTAAAAGATAGAGGTTGTTGTTATTTCTCACTTTACAAAAAAAGGAAACAGAGGTTTAAAGAGATTTAAGTGATTTGCTAGATCTGAAGTGGAAGGTGAACCCCAAATTACAATGTCATGCTGCCCTAATATATTAATCTAGTGTTTTAATGTTTAAAAAATGTTTTACCTATTTAAGAAGAAATATAGTATGGCACAACAGAACAAGCATAAAATCAGAAGTCAGAAAAATAGTTTCTAACCAGTGGGTTGCTAATTACTCAGGACATATTCACTACAAGAAGTCTATCTCAAGAAATATCTCACTATAAGAAAGAAAGGGGCAATGTGATTTGGCAGAGGAGGGCTGAAATTGGAGTCACAACCTGGTTTTAACTTCTGACATTAGTCATGTGACTGACTATAGGCAAATCTCTTAAGCTTTGTGAGCTTCAGTTTCCACCACAGTAAAATGGGGATAAATACTATCTGGAGTGCCTACCTTACAAGGTAGTTGTGAAAATCAAATGAGATAAAATACATAAAAGTGCTTAGGAAACTTTAAATAGTTATGTCAGTGTCAGCTATAATTTTTAAATAAGTATGCCTTCTATAGATCAAATAAATGCCTATGCATGTAAATACTATTTTTGAAATTATGTACATACTATTGTGATTACAAAAATATAAAATCACTTAAAGCGCTACTGAATTCAGAGTAGCTTTTTCCTATCATGTATTTTCTCAACTAAAACTAAAAGCATAATTAACATGCTGTAGTTCACAAAATTGGGAGAGTCGCTGAATGATAAAGCAAAGATCAAAATTAACAGGATAAACTAAGATGCTGCATGCACTCAGAATAGGGACAAAAAGACTTATTTAAAACTAGATATTAACTCAATGTCAACTTCAAAAGAATACAAGGTCCATGAGGTCAAGGATTGGTGTTTTTGTCATATTGCCAGTGCCTAGCACATAATACGCACTTAAAAAACATTTACTGAATTAAAAATGAGAAATGTATAAAAGTAAAAATGTTTATCTAATTACGTAATTTTTAGAAAAGTTTTTTAAAATATAAAATAATACTCACAACAAAGATGTCAGAACAACCAAACTGCCTCAACCAGCAAATTATGAAGCTCCTTAATAAGTGCATGTCAACCAAGTGTAACACCAGTTTTAAATATAAACTCATTTGCAAAGCACTATACAAGATGACAGATATTACAAGTAAATCTCACATAACAGCAAAATGCTGACAAGGACAGGGTGAGTCTACAAAAAGCATGGAAGGAAATGGATCTAAACCTAATCATTTCAAGAATACAAGAAGGCAAATAAAATTAAAATGGAAAATATCTATCAGAATATTGACAGCAGTCTATTTTTGTCATCAGTAATTGTGGAACTACTTTTTAGATCAACACCTTAATGCCAGATATGCTATATAAAATGTAGAAATTGCTTTCAAGTAATGATTATCAAAAAAGAAGAAATCCATCCTGGAAGTAACAATTTTCAAGACACCCAGAGATAACTTTTCAAGCTTCTTTATGAGAAGAGTCTATGCATGTGTGACTGGATTCTTCAGTGAAATGGAAGAAATAAAAGGCAGATCCTTAAAAACAGTTCCCTAAGGTAGACCACATCTTCATATTCATATAAATCACTGAGAAACACAGAAAAGACTTTCCATGTTTGTTGATAACTATCTCACCCACCCAAATGTGATTTGTTAGAAATAAAACCTCCCTTCCAGAAGAGTGTCTTCCTTGTTTAGGGGCAGCACTTTATACTGAAGAGAAAAGTGGATTAGGTATCTAAAGCATCTAAGGAACTGGGCCTCAAGACAAGTCATTTCATCTCTGTAAGCCTCACTTTGTTCATCTGTAAGGAACTTTCCAACTATACATCTTACAATTATATGTTGAAATCTTACAGGACTCCTAGACAGAAACAACTTCACAAAGACAATTTTATTCCTGACCTAGGAATAAACCTGGAAGAAAAAATGTTCATTACTGCCATGAAGAGTGTCCTGGGCACAGTCCAAATAGAAGAGTCGTTCTCTATGGGTGTTGAAGGTCTCCAGATGGTCCAGTTTAAAGATGGTAATTTGCTGTCTTCATTGAAACCTAGGACACATCAGTGCCTCCTCAATGAGTTCCATGGCCACCCAAAACTGACCTAGTAATTTATGCAAGAAGAACCAAGTGAAGGAAGAGTGAGAATGTGTGTTTTTGTGGGTCTGCACATGTGGTGTCTGTATGAATATGTATGTGTGTGTGTTTATGTGTGAGAAAGTATGATAATGTGTGTCTGTATGAATAAGTATGTGCGTGAGTATGTGTGTGCATGCGCATTTATATCTTGGAAAACACCACAAATGGATGATAAAACTGACCCAAAACTGAATAGAAGAGTCTAAATCATCTTCAATAAACCATGTAGTACTTTCACCAATTGTTGGCTCCCCCAATATTCATCTTTTTATCACTAATATTCTCCCAGTGATGCTATATATATCACAGTAAATTATGTACCAATCTAATCTCTGAAGAATTAAAATTATAGGCGAACAAATGGGAAATGGAAGCTGCATGTTATAAGCAGCCTACAGCATATTTCCAGTCCTGTATTCCAAGAAGTATACTTGTTTACCCAGCTTCTAGCACAGTACAGGTACTTGATAAATTTCAGTTGATTGACGCATCATCAAGGGCATCATCCACGATATGCATGACTTGAAAAGAACGTAGACTGGACATATAGCAAGAGATAACCACAAACTTCCCAGTGTTGCACTGATATCCAGGAAATATTAGAAGAGCTAGAAAAAAATCCACCAGCATACTGACTAAATTCTCTCTGAATATTTATGGAAGAAAATGAATAAAAATCTCACAGGATGAGAAGACAAACAGCTTGCTATCTGTGTCAGTGAAGTATCTTGGCTTCATAACAACAGTATAAGAAATAACCCCTGATAGATAAAAGGAAAACAAATGGTTTTGTACCAAAAAGTAAGATAAAGTCATTTCTGACATTCTTACATACAAAAAATATCTGAAAGAATTATTTTTTAAGAGCAAAGAAAAAATTATCTTGAATGTTTACAAACAAATAGCCATTACCTTAAAAGGCAAGGGGAAGTAGGCTATTTTTTTTTCTTTCTATCTCATCTAAAATCTCACCCTCTGCAAGAAGCCTTTCCCCACCCTAAATCTTAGGGTCTTCTAAGACAATCCCCAATAACATGGTCTTGAGGGCAGAGACTATTTATGCATTTCTTTGTAATCCCTGGACTTATTACAATGACTGGCACATTATAAGCATTTAATGAATATAAGTATTCATTAAAAGCTTATTACTAACTTTCTGATCTGACTATAAGAAAGCAAATTTATTAAAAAGGTTTTCTACTGTCCAAAAGAATTACTACATCTGTGAAGAGCAATCTAGGCCTAGTGTAAACTAGACTTTTCAGATCTATGATTTCAGTAATGAGGGCACCTCTTTCACTAATGCAGATCATGGACCTTTCATGCTTTAGAAAACAATTCATGTGTTGATGGGCCATAAAATTCAATCTATGATAGCCAACCTCATGGGAATGAGCCTCTCTGAACTTAGATTGGTCCTTGGCTGACAAGTCTGGTAAGAACCATACTCAAAAGCTTTCAAGCTCAGTAAGGTCTGTCACAGTGAGCAGGCACAATCTTCAAGAAACCAGGGTCACAAACCAGGGTCACCTCTACACAGTGATAGAAAAGACCTACAAAATTGTAGAGGATTTTGGCAGAATACCCGATTGTTAAAATCAGGTTTTACTCTTAATTCTCCAGGATTAACCTTTCAATAATTAAAATGACAAGATCTTCATCTCTGATTTCACTGAATAACAAACAGTCACTCTACAGGGATTATGAACTGATGGATGCTATAAAAGTATATTTTTAAAAATTAGGAAGAAAAATATTTTAAATATTTAAATATTTTAGCTTGTCGATTTAGTCTATTCAACTGTAGTGTTATACCTTAAATTATGCAAATACATTTTAAAAACTAAAAATGAGTAAAAATTGTTGATACAAATTAGCTATCATTATACCTTGAGGACATACTGAGTAGCCTATGTTTATACAAAATAAACTGAAGTTATTCAACAGTATGCAAAAATAGTTTTGGAAAAAGGTCAAGAAATGGCGTAAGGACTAAAAAGTCCAAATTTAGGGGGGATTTTTTTAAATTAAAGTGTTAACAAGGTTATGAGCACCTGAAATGAGGTACTGTCTTCCCTTTATGCTTTTAAGAAAAAAATTCCCTGATCAAAAATTATGCTGAATTACCAAAGCTACATCTATCAGTATGTACCATGGCCACAAAAAAATGAAATTACTAGCATCTACCAAAACTGGCAAATTATTAGATGTGAAATCCAAATCAGTAACTCATTAAACAATGTTGTTGTTCTTATTCAAGTCTCTAATGGTATTTGTGACAGGAAAAATGATAAAATTGAGAGCAAGTATAGAATAATGAGCAGCTATCCAGGTTTTAGCAACAAGAACATCTGAATTCCAGCTCTACTTCTGAGAAAGACTGGATGATGGGACCCTATCCAAGCCTCTCAATATCGTAGGGCCTCTGGAAACTATGAGACTTTCAACTGCAGAAAAGATACAGAACTGAATTAGTAGATGGAACTTTTTCACCAGGAAATTCTCTTACCAAATAAAATCTAAGTCTGGACCATCCCTCCAAAGGCAATAAATATTTTTTTGTTTTGTTCCTAAAACCAAGAGTTTTTTTTTCTTAATATACATTTCTGTTAACAGAATGTAATGTACTCATTAGTACAGGAAGCTTTAGTGAAGCTATTAAGTTGGAACTCTTTAGGAGAATGAGTATCTAAAATGCTACATTTTAATCTATTCAGCTTTAGGATATTAACTAAGTCACAAATTTTAATATTGTATTAAAGGATGGGCCATTTCTATATAATGTTACATAGGATTTGCTTCAAGTTCTACATGCAATTCCCTAAAGGAAGTATCTAACATATACCAGTGTTTTGTTGGCATTGAATATATTTGTTGAATTGAATCTATCATAGTTTCCTTCCACTAAATAAGTAATTCTTTAATACCATGAAAAATAGATAGAGGCAAATAGTAATCATTCTTTAAGCAATAAAAAACTGAGACGAGGGCTAAACCCCAGTCCATAATAGTGTCAAAATACACAATAAATACCAGATAATTTCAACACACCCAATATATACATCTCTGAAAAGATGCCTATGAAGACAAATTCAACATTTGAGTAATTTGGAAAATATTTCCTAAGTTCACAACCGTCTTCCCAAAATATTTATGCTCCCTTTATGTAGACATATGAAAAGCTGGGACCAAGAAGCCGTTCTTTTCATGGCTCTATTGTACTCCTTTCTTATGAATATCTGCAGCCAATCTCATATTCCAGGTTTTGTTTCCCTTAATATATTATATTCTCTTGGCATTTGCCTTTTATTCTTCTTGGACATTAATTACCTGCCGATTAATTACTGACTCTCCTAACACTGATGCAAGTTGATAACAAAGAGCCAGTGATAGCAGGTACAAGTCTAAGGAAGGAATACTCTTCTCTACAATGAAAATTGGACTTTTTAAAAAACAAAGACACACTTAAACCAAGAAGCAAGACACAGGCAAAATCTGGATTTTTGTGTGGTAGTCTAAGAAGATAAAGGTTACAAATTACCCAAAGAAGTATAAAACTCACTACTAGATGATGCAGACCATACACTGGCTCAATTTCTACGTCAAATCACAGTAGACTGAAAATGTTATGTATCCAAATTTAACCTAACAGGTAATAAATCTACTTTTACAAATAACACAATAGCCAAATGTCATACGGTACAGCCTCTTAGAAATTTTCAAATATGCTGCCACATTAACCCTTTACTACGTACTTTGGCTTTGTCAGCTTGCTTTTTCAGTTCTTCCATCTCCTTCAATAAATCAGTGTTCTTCCTTTGGGCCTCTTTCAGGGTTCCCTCAGTATCCAACAAAGCTTTCTTCAGACTATGCAGAACTGCTTCATGTTTTGTGATTGTCTCAGAATTGGCTTTTTCATGTCTAGCTTGGAGGTCTTTGCACTGGCTATGGCTTACCTCAATTTGCTTTTCCTGCAAGAATCCAGAATGTTAGAATTCAGGCCACCCAACCATATAAGAGATGAAAGTTCTCTCTGCCCCATAACCAACGAATGCTCCTACTTGTTTTCCTCTTACCAGATCTAACACTTTCTTCTGTAATTCCTTCTTTTCTTCCTCATGCTTTGCAATTATATTCTTCTGATCTTGCTCAGCTTTCAAAGTTGCTTCCCCAATACTTTTCTGCAGAAGAGCTGCTTCATCATTTGCCTTTGAAAGCTGGAGCTGTAATTCTTCCACAAATCTAGAAGGAAAAAATTGTCAGACTTTATAAGGAAAACCATTCAAAACTTTGAAATAATAAATGTGAAAAAGCTATAATGTATAAATATTTCTCATAAAACTAAACTTATATCTGCAAATCAACATGATTTGATTAGTGAGAGTGACATTCATGTAGAAGCAGCTGCACCATGGGCCTCTTCCAGCAGATGCGGAAGTTCTCCCTTATGTTCCCTCCCCTATTCAAATGTGAGCTCCTGGAGAGCAGGGGCTATCTGATTTTTCTCTTGGAATCCTTAACACCTAATGTAGCACTTTGCATATAGCAAATATTTAACCAATGCCTTATTCATACCCATATCCATTCACAAGAAAAAAACAAAACAAAATACAGTTCCAAAAACTTCTCTGCATAAATGTCTTTTACCTTTTGTTAATAAACTCCAAAAGATTCTATATATAGCAATGCAAAGGTCTTGCTTTTCCACAAACAGTAATATCCCCATTTTACAACTTAAAAAGAAAAAAAATTTTATCTTTCAAACAGTAATATACTCATCACAGATTTAAAAAAATTTTTTTTACCTTGCCTCTAATGTAAAGACCACATTTTAAAGACAATGAAAGGTGCCCACCATTTTTGAAGATACGTGCCTACTTAACATTGTTATTTTAAGACCCAATATGAAGCAATTACAACAACACACACAAATAACATGACACTCAACATACTTATCTTTCAGCCTAAGTTCTTCATTCATTTTTGTCAACTGGGAAGAATTATCTCCAGACATCTTCATGATTTCTACAATTTCACTTTCTAGTTTTTCCTTTGTTTCCATTAACTGCTGCTCTCTTTCATCCTTCTCTTTAAATTTCTCTTCCATATCTGATTATAATATTAAATAATGACAATTATTATAACAAAAATTTCCCTACTATACAAAATGAACAACTTTCAAAATATATAGAAATTTAGCAGAAAAATCAAAATCATGTAGAATAAGAAAATGTACATTTCATTGTTGTTTTATTGTTTGCTGGTAGGGTTTTCTGAAAGATGCTCTTCACTAAGCCTATAAAGATGAGTTTATAACCATCCCTTCTGGCTTCCTTGAAGGGCTAGAGCAAATCCAACCTTCTGCAAGATGCAAAAGCCAGTTCTCACTGTGTACCCTCTATCCTGTGACTTGCCTTTGAGAATAGATCCCATTCACACTGAGCATATTTTGTGTGTAGTTCGCCTGTTTTCTTTCCTATTACAATGTGAGTTCCCTGAGGACAAGGAAGGAGTTTTTTTGTTACTTTGTATCCCCAGTGCTTAACAAAGTACTGGACACACAGTAGGAACTGCTTAATTAATGCTTGTGGATTGATTGACCTAATATTTTACAATTACAAAAACGAGTCATTTTATCCACCTATTCAACAGTCTACAAAACCAAAATATAACAGCAGAACAGTGACTTGTCCCTGGGTTGCTTCTACACGAATTCCATCAAAAACAACTAAGAAGACACTAGTTGATAACACTGATTCCATTTCTCATAGCACTCCAGTAGCGTACAAAACCTCTCACAACCACTCAGTCAGAAAGATAGATTCATAGCCCAAAGCAACCTTTGAAAACACTTAACTATAACAATAACTCTAAATAACTATTTAATAGAAGAGATGCAAATGGTAACATTGTTGCTCTTAACTCAAACTCAAATGAATAATCCTTTCCACTTTCTCATCATGACTGGTATTTGGAAAAAAGGAGGGCATGAGGAAGGCTTGGAGGCAAAGTGGGGACTGGCCCAAAGGCTAGGACTCGAACCCATGTCCTCTGACATACAAGAATCCGAGTGTGCATTTTTATTTTGAGTTGTCTTTTAGTAATGTCTAACTCCTCATGACCCCATTTGGGGTTTTCTTGACAAAGAACTACGGTGGTTTGCTACTTCCTTCTCCAATTCATTTCACAGAAGAAACGGAGGCAAATGGGGTGAAGTGACCTGCCCAGAGTCCCAGAGTGATGTCTGAAGTCAGATTGGAACTAGGAAGGCACATCCAGGGCCTGCTGCCCACCACACACAACCCCAGGGTACGCCATAGACACACATTGCCATTCTTGTGGGTTCTACGTGTGATAGTGCTGAGGTGGGAGTTCTGCAGTTCTCAGACCCCAAGCCGCAGCCAGCCACTCACACGGTTCAGCCTCTGTGCCCTACTACAAGAGAGCCATCTCTGAGGCCCAATCATGGGCCATCCCAATGATGATCCTGAGCCTTTTTACTCCCGGTCCAGGGACCTCCTGCCCTCGAGATGCCACTGCCTGGGAGCCCCTCGTGGGCTCATCCCCTCAGCAGTGCCGCCTTGCTTTCTGCATTGCTGAGGCAGATGGCACCATCAGAGGAGGCCCAAGACTCCAGCTCTCCCTCCACATCCCTTCCAGGAGGCTCCCGGGCAGGCATTAGTCTGCATTCTAATGGCAAAGCCCAAGAAGTCAGGGAGTATTTTTTGGGTCAGTGTGCTGAAACTCTTAGCCAAAAACAAGCCAAGAGGCCCAAACCTGGACCAGAACTTTATATAACTCAGACCAGGAGGGCATTTAACTGATCTTGAAAGCTTACACACCCTCAGGCAAAGGTCTGATTGCAAGACAAGGACAGGACAGAAGCTCAGGTCATGCATCCTTCCTTCCCCTCTTCCACCACAAACGTGCAGAGACCAGCTTTGACATAAAGTCCAAAGTCAAGAAATAGGCTGGAAGAATCAGCAAACCAAAAAAACTCTCAACCATGGTGATATGAAACATGGAAGAGAATGACTCGAAAACATCTACAAAGAAAATTCACAAAGAAAAATGCTACCTAGATGTAAGCCCAACAAGAATGCCTCATATTACGACAAGAATTAAAGGAAGTAAAAAATATTTTAAAAAGCAAATGAGAATTTTTCTTCTGCAACAAGAGAATCTGCACACATATATTGTGTATCTAGCATATACTTTAACATATTTAATATGTATAAAACTACCTCCATCTAGGGGAAGGGGTAAAGGAAGGGAAGGGAAAAGTTGGAACATAAGTGAATGTAAGGGACAGTGTTATAAAAATTACCCATGTATATGTTCTGTCAATAAAAAACTATAATTAAAAAAAAAAAAATGAGAGCAGTAAAGAAAAAAAATTGGGGAAAGAAGCAAGAATTAGAGAAGGTTAAAAGAGAATAGTTTGGAAAAAAATCTTAAGAAAAGCAAGGATCCCTTGATGAAGTATACCTAACCTTTAAAAGAAATTTAGCCCACCTTATTGCTTGAGGAGACATTAAAATTTGACCTGCTTTAATGGCTTTTAATGGTGTCTTAATTTCAAGTTCTGCTAGGGAACTTAGCTCTGATCTTTCCTCTTTGTTAATTGCTAAAAGCCTACATAGCAACATAATAAAACATAATAAAATCTTTGCCTCTTGATACAGTGAAGAAAAAAAAGAAACAATAAAACAATAATTATCCTTTTAGTCTTTTCCCATTAGCTTTCTTTCTATCACACTCTCTACAAATCTACTAAATTTGGCGTTTTTCATCAAACATGTTATATTATCTTCTTCCTATCCCTCACAAGAGAACTTTATACTTTACTGACAAAATAGAAGTCATTTATCATGGGCTTTTTCCTTTTTTTTTTTTTTTTTTATTTAATAGCCTTTTATTTACAGGATATATACATGGGTAACTTTACAGCATTAACAATTGCCAAACCTCTTGTTCCAATTTTTCACCTCTTACCCCCCCACCCCCCCCCTAAATGGCAGGATGACCAGTAGATGTTAAATATATTAAAATATAACTTAGATACACAATAAGTATACATGACCAAAACATTATTTTGCTGTACAAAAAGAATCAGACTCTGAATCATTGTACAATTAGCTTGTGAAGGAAATCAAAGATGCAGGTATGCATAAATATAGGGATTGGGAATTCAATGTAATGGTTTTTAGTCATCTCCCAGGGTTCTTTTTCTGGGTATAGCTAGTTCAGTTCATTACTGCTCCATTAGAAATGATTTGGTTGATCTCGTTGCTGAGGATGGCCTGATCCATCAGAACTGGTCATCATCTAGTATTGTTGTTGAAGTATATAATGATCTCCTGGTCCTGCTCATTTCACTCAGCATCAGTTCGTGTAAGTCTCTCCAGGCCTTTCTGAAATCATCCTGTTGGTCATTTCTTACAGAACAGTAATATTCCATAATTTTCATATACCACAATTTATTCAGCCATTCTCCAACTTATGGACATCATGGGCTTTTTCCTGTCCCCACCCCATGTGTACATCTTATGACCTCTAGTAGAATGTGAGCTCTTTTGAGAGTGGGAACTGTTTGACTTTTCTATTTGTATCCCCAGAAGCTATCACAATGCCTTGCACATATAATAACACGTTTATTATTAAATTCTTCATTCACTGATCCTCTTTGCCTCTTTTCCTCTCTAAAGAAATTATAACATTAGTCCCCATAGATCCAATTCCCTCCCTTTTCTTTCCATAAAAACTGGCTCCTTTCTTTCAATCATAAAAACACACTCAATCTCCCTTGAATATCATCCCCTCAAAATGTTGTTCTCTATCTTTCTTCTTTTCACAGTCAAACTCCTAGAAAGAATTATCCATATTCCTAGCCTGCCTTTTTTCACACCCTACTCACTTATCAACACCTTATAATCTGGCCTTTTACTCTACCAGTAGTCTGAAGTGCTCTTTCAAGAAATCAATTTACCTGATGGTCTTTTCCAAATATTAATTCTATTCAAGTTCTCCAAAGTGTTTGGCACTGATGACTACCAGTCAGGGATAATTTGTTGGATTCTATGATAGTGCTTATCTCAGGGTTTTCCTCCTATGTGCCTGAATATTCCTTCTGCCTCCATTACTGGGTTATCAGCCTCAGGCCAACTAAGAATATCAATCCTCTAATAGCTCTTTTCTGAGCTTTCTTATTATTATTCTTATATTTCTTTCTTATTATATTCCCTTATTATTATTATATTATATTCCTTTATTAGCTCCCAAACATTCGAATAAATCATACAACACACCAACCCTAATTCCCGTCTTGAACTTCAGTCCCACATAACCAACAGTTCAATGTATATCTCCACCTGAATGTCTGAGGGATCTCACACCAAGCATATCCAAAATGGGTTTTATGTTTCCTCACAAAGCTGGCTCTTCTCCAAATTTTCCCCTTTCTATGGAGGGTATTATCCAGGTCCATAACCTCTGCATCACCTTTGACTCTTCTAATTCCTTGCCACATCTCTTTGGCTCTATATTTTGGTCTCCTTTGCTAGATCTTGATCCAAATCACATGTATTAATCATGGGTATCCAATGGCCTCTCCTCACCTCTTCTATACTATTTCCTTTAGTGATCTCATAAGCCCCATCATTTCAATGATTCAAAGATCATCTCTATTCAGAAGATTCTCAGACCTATGTATCCATCTCTAACTTCTCTCTATCCTCCAGATTTGCATCTTCAAGGGACTATCAGAAATCTCAAACTGGATGTCCAGTAGACATATTTCACATGTGCAAAATTGAACTCATTAACTTTCCCATCTTATTAATTCACTTTGTAACTTCCCTGTTACTGTCAAGACAGTACCATTGTTCAAATTATCCAAGCTCACAACCTAGATGTCATGCTTCTTCTCTCTTCCCTCCCCACTCATTGCCAAGTCCAAACAATTTTACCTTTGCAATGTCTCTCAAAAATGCCCCTTCCCTCCCTTACATTGCCTGCTGCTCTAGTGGAGGCCCCCATCACCTCACACTTTAAGTACTCTTCACATCTTCCCAACTTCAGTTCATCTTCTACTCGGCTGTTAGGAACTTAGGTTCCTAAATTGTCCTTCAAAATCTGGCCCCTCCAATCTTATTCTTCCACACACGCTGAGATCCAGTAACAGTGGTCTCCTTCCTGTACCTCCATTTCCAGATTCCAGGCATTCCCTCATGTGACACTGTGTCCCCTACCTCAGTGCCTTTGCACTGGAACGCTTGTCTCCTGGCATCCATGGCTTCCTTCAAAGCACAACTCCAACACATCTCCCACCTAAGCCATTTGCTGAGGTCCATCCCCACTCCCTTATCCAACTGTCAGCACTCTCTCTCTTAAAATTACTTTCAATTTGTATGTCTGTGTGCATAATCTATACCAACAGAATGTAAGGTATTTAAGAATGTTTTCTATCTGACTTATAACTTGGTAGATTATTTTGAGAAACTCCAGGCAAGAATGGAACCAATGTGTTCATATTTCTCTGAACTTTGCAGGATAAGTGCTCAGATGATAATCTAGGCTATCACTAGAACATGACAAGAAATCTGACAGTGTCTGCACTCCTTTGATAGCTAATGTCAACTACATGACACAATGAGCCAAGAGACTATAAAAATATCTAACCAGAGAGAGAATTCCTCCAGATCATTAAAAAATCTCTACTTCCATGTAGCTAGGAGTTAAAAGGAAGGAAGGAAACAAGCATTTATTAAGCACTTACTGTGTGCCAGGCACTGTGCTAAGCACTTTTACAAATATCTCATTTGATCCTTCAAGAATTTGAAAAGATAAAGTCCTACTCTGATAACCATTTTAGAGTTGGAGAAACTTAGACAAACAAAGGTTACATGGCTTGCCCAGATTCAAAATTGTCCAAGACAGAATATAATTTTGGTCTTCCTAACTCAAGGCCCAGTGCTCTGTGTACTGTGGCATCATTAGCTGCCATGGGAAAGATTAAGTAGCAAGTTAAGTTTAAAATCTTCACTGCAACGAAATCCAGTGTTCAATGCTCTATTCTGTTTAGTCTAGAACAGTAAATAATGTTTTCTTACCTGACATATTATATTTCAATTTCTTCAGATCAGAAGACAGAGCACTAAACTGTTCTTCTTTTTGGTGTAGTTTATTTAGCGTTTCTATTTGGGAAAGATATTCACTTCAGATTTATGGCTCACCTGTCTTATAAATGCTTATGATCCTTAAAATGACAGGGAATCCTCAAAAAGAAACCACGCACGAACAGATGCAGAAACAGACTTAATCAGCACACCAGCTGTAAACACCACGTCAGCATCCAGCATCAAATATAAGGCGTTCTGTCTGGCCTTTACTCCCCACACTGTATACAGGCATCCAGCATCTTTGCCAACAAATTCCAAACTCCATATATTTTCACCAGCTGCCTCGAGTCAGAGGCATAAATTGGAATACTCTTCTTCCTCACTCCCAGCTCCAATCTTCCTTGGCTTCCTTCATCCCACTGCAAGAAGCCTTTCCTGGTCCTCCATAATCTTAGTACTTTACCTCTGAGATTATTCCCCTTTCCTTCTGGCGATGACTTATTTGTACATAGTTGTTTACAAGTCATCTCCCCAGTTAGACTGTAAAATTCTCGACGGCAGAACCGTTTCTTTTTTACTTTTTGTTGTAGCCCCAGTGCTTAGCATAATCTGGCACACAGCAGGTATTTAAATAAACACTAGCTGACTGATGAAATATGAAATGCAAAGCCCACTCTACCATGCTTTCCAATCCCTCCTCCCTGTCATAAGGCAAAAGTTCCTTTCTCTCTATCAAAATTTTTTTTCTTAGAAAATGACCTGGAACTTCTTTAAGCTAAAAAATCTCTGGTAATGCTTAATTAAGATCTGATTTCCCACCTCTACGTTATCTGCATTTCAATAAAAGATTATATAATATTATACTGGAAGAGATCTTAAAGATCATTTAATTAGAAACTCTAATCTTAAGGATATGGCAAATGAAGCACAAAAAGAGAAAGATCTTATTGCTAGTTAAATAATTAAATCAGAACTCTGTACTTTAAAATATGCTACCTGACAGCAAAGGAATAAATGCTTTCCATACTTCAGGAAACAGTAAAACAGAGTAGATATGTTTTTGTGGGATGGATGTTTATGATTATATATTTAGGTCTTCCCACTTCCTGGTTTCAATAAGACTTAAACATCAGTTTTAGTTTGTAATATTTATATTTACTTTGAGATTATTTTGCTCATCTACTAGGAAAACATACCTTGCATTTTTTGTTGAATAGCCACTGATTCCTCTGAAGCATCTGCAAACTTTTTTTTCTTAACAAAAAAAAGAGAAAAAGAAAAAGTTTATTTTTTAGAAAATAGAATTAATGTAAGCAAACTTGATTTGTTCCCTTCAATATAATCTAATTAAAGCTATATTTTAATTAAGAATTTTGCAATATTAATTTCCTGAAAATATGAAGACATTATTACTACCATTAAGAATGACTAGCCTTTTAAAGACTATTGGCAACACAGCACTTAGCACAGTACCTAGCACAAAGGTAGCTATTTAATGTCTGCTGAATTGGGCTTTTCTTTTCTTCTTCTTCTTCTTTTTTTTTTTGGCTGAGGCATGACTTGCCCAAGGTCACACTGCTAGGAAGTTTGAGGCCAGATTTGAACTCAGGTCCTCCTGACTTCAGGGCTGGTACCCTATCCACTGCACCACTTAGCTACCCCAGTTTTTTTTTTCCCAAATGTATGATCAGCCCACTTTTTCAGCTCATGTATAAACAAATAAAAGTAAATGTCCTAATACATATAAAAGTATTATAAAAAAGATTAACTGGGTATGATTTTTTTTTTTCTGGCTATGGTCTTATAATCCTTCTTATATAGGAGGTCTTATCAAATCAGATAAATCCTGTGGACTAAGAACCTGTGTTAAAGCTAATGCTTTGTGATTTTTAGATATGGTATTTCCTGAAGTCATGCTATCATTGGCAGCCATCATTCTAAGATAAAGATTTTTATTAGTCTTATAATTAATCTCAAGGTCTGAATGAAAGGAATGACCAACAGTCAACCCAATCTGATGTTTTACTGAAATCTGTTTGTAGATCCCATCAGTCGGGGTAATAAAAAGAAGATGATGCAAATAAAAAGTCCATTAAAGCCAATGATTTAAAGTAATGAACAGAACCAACTATACCCAGAGAAAGAACTCTGTTATTGTATGCTAGCATTTTTGTTTTTCTTCCCAGGTTATTTTTACCTTCTTTCTAAATCCTATTTTTCTTGTGTAGCAAGACAACTGTATAAATATGTATAGATATATTGTATTTAACATATACTTTAACATATTTGACATGTATGGGACTACCTGCCATCTAGGGGAGGAGGTAGAGGGAGGGAAGGAAAAGTTGGAAGTTTTTGCAAAGGTCAATGTTGAAAAATTGCCCATGCATGTTTTGTCAATAAAAAGCTAATAAAAAAACAATGAATTAATTGTTTGACCTAGTTCTAGGGATCTTTACTCAATATATAGAACAGTACATTTTATCTTCAGTACATTTATATAGGAAGTTCCAAACAGTGTATTTCAAAAATTTGTTTCTTAAGTCCATTATTCTAAACATTCCTTCAACAATGTCATAAATAATAGCTCTTAGACTAATTCTCCTCACCCCCAAATTTAACTAGACAGACCTAATGAAAGATAGAAAATAACACTATTATAATATCGATAATTAAATTTTAAAAACCAGTACAAGCACATATACATTATACTCATACATATTTAAGATATCTTTAAATTCTAAGTTGGAAGATGATAAGATGACAAAAGGATCTGTGGGGATTCTAACAGGGACCACTGGGCAATTCTCCAAAGGCTTTAGAGACTTACTATGGACAGTGGTGCTTCATTACGGCTAGCATTACTTCAAAACTTGCAGTTTTCCTCAATGCAAGTGCGTATTTTTTTTATTATCACTCTTGATCAGGATCAGTTTTTGCCTCACAAGTGGAATAGAGAAAGTAAGAAAGAGGGAAATAAATTTCCTAAGATAACTAACAAAGGAGAAAGGCAATTAAATAAGATGTGTGTATATATAAGAATAGCTGCCAAAGAGGGGAAACACTGCCCAAGTTCCCTTGGTGGTTTGGAATTTTTCTGTTTCCTGAAAAAATGTTGAGTTCAGCTCTACTGTAGAATGAGGGAATGGAAGAAATGACCAATGATTCTAAAAAGACAAGTTGGGGCCTGAGTATAAGAAGCTTTTAAAATCAAATAGAGAAATTTTTCACTTGACTTAAAGAACAATATGGAACAGATTTTAGGATAATAACACAGTTAATATTCACAGCTAAAGAAACCTCCCCCCCGCCCCCAATAACGATTTGAACAATGACTGGAGTAGGAAGATAACAGGCACAAAGAAGAAATAAAAGGTATACAACAGTTAGGAAAGATGATGAAGACTAATGTGGTAGTTACATGAACAGAGAGAAATACAAACAGCAAGATTTGGTAAACTGACTAGATAAAATAAAATAAAAATAGAAACAAGGAATCTCTGTGGGTGAGGAAAAATGATGAATCAAGGTTGCAAAACCTGGGGGAAATGATGTTGCTTCCAAATGGAATGGGAAAGTCTGGAAGAAGGATGGAGTGAGTGATGTTTTAGACACCCTGAGTTGGAAATGGTACATACAGTGTAAACAGTCCAATAGGAGATGCTGTAAAATTGGAACTTGGGAAGAGACAGGGACTTGATATGTACATCAGGGAATCACTGTAGAGAGATAATGAATTTATAAGAAGCTAATGAGCAGAACAAAGCTAATGAAAGTACAAAAGAGAAGAGAGTCTAGAACAGAGCCTTGAAGAACACCCATAATGAGGGGATCTGATGACTAAGCAAAGTAATCAGACAGACAGGAGAAACACAAAGGGTAAATAGTCTGGTGAAAAAACAAAACAGAAGAGTGTCTAGAAGAGGGCATTCAACATTGCACTAAATATAGCAGAGAATTCAATAAGATGAAGGACTGAGACAAAACCATCAGATTTGGCAATCACACAGTATTTGGCCCTTTTAACAAACTTTTAAGATACCGCATATCAAATAACATTTGGCCAGCCTTGGAGAATGAAAGATCTAAATTCAAGTCCTTCCTCTTCAACATACTACGAACATACAAGGGCAGAACTTCTGGGATGAGAGAACTCACTCTCTGGATCTTCTACGAAATGCCCCATGACCAGGAAATCTTGGCAGCTTACCAGAGCAGCCTCTTTGACCATGAGGGCAGGGGATAAGCAATGGGTCATTTACATAAAAGGGACATTCCTACATTGAGGGTTTCTAAAGGAGTGCCTTTAATGGAAACTAAATCTTTTTGTGAAATAAGAAGAAAATGATTTTTTTTTTTTAATAAAAGAAAGAAGAATAGACAAAGAAAGGCATGATACCTACCTTTTGGAGGCTGGTTTATATTTAACCTATTTCAACTAATCTTCATACACTCATCTAACATCAGGGCTTGACAGGGATAAGCAATCAAAAACAAATCATTTATAACTAATTTTGAGTAAAAGTCAACAGAGCAAGTCCTGAAAAAGACTCATCCAATAATATACTTACCAAAATCTGAAGTTCTTTTTCCAAATCATCTTTCACTTGACTCACTTCACTCAAATTTTTCTGAAGATTAATGAGCTTTAACTCTTTCCCCTGTAGTTCTTTTGTTATGTGACTAGCCTAACATGGATCGTTACATGGAATAAAAGCAAACAAACAACAAAAAAAGGAAATAAAAATGAAGGGGGGGAATTAAAAACTAAAAAAAATTATGAGAAAGTAAACATGGTAGATAGAACAAAACTGAAGAAAATAAAGGCATGTGTTAAAATACTTTTAGTGATAAGCCAATAACAAAATTGTAATTCTACACAATGGTTAAAATTTTCTAATAATTATTGCTTAATTAAGTATCATCAGATACTTAAGAGTGTTATAGTTTTTGCTTTTAACTTTTGAATGTATGCATGTCAGAGGTTATGATAATTTTGACAACAGCATTTTCTATCTTGAAGCAATATCTATTCATAGTTTTTAGTTTTCTAATGTTAAAAGGCCATTAGGCCAGAACCAGAAATTTCTATTTAAAAATCTAAACTTTGAAATGAGCCATGAATTGTATGTAATTCCCATATTTTCATTTTGTTTTGATTGAGTATCTTTGTATCATAAGAGGAGATTTAAAAAAATATTCTCACCTAACTTCTAGTTATTGTTGACTAAAGCAACCTGTGAAAAAACCTTATTAACTATCAGGCTCTTGTCCAAATTCTGCCATTTGGTATATCTATGGGATGTGGATCTATGGGATGGGATTGAAGGAAGGAAGGAAAGGAGGGAGGGAGGGAGGGAGAAAGGAAGAGAAAAGTTTTGGCAGAAATAACCCATAGTTACTGAACTCAAGCCTATTATAATCAAAAATGTAGAATTAAATGAATAATGGTAGAAAATTCACATAATTATCACTCAAAGATCAAGGTTTTTTGAGCTGAATGAGGCAACATGGCACAGTGGACTGAGTGATGAGTATGGGGTTTCTTCTGCTTGATGGTTACTAAACCATAAAACTTAGTACAGTTTATTGTGGGCTTAGACAAATCATTTAACCCATGTGTGCCTACTATAACTCCCTAGAATATATCACAAAAAATTTTCTACCTGCAAATGTATATTCCATCATATGAAATTACAGTTCCTCTGTATTTAAGCTGCATGTATTATTTATGTTTTATTATTAATTTTACAGCAAACAGAAAGGGCTCAAAAGTCAATCTCAATAGCCTTTAATTTTTCTCAGAGTGATTAAAGCACAGTAGAATGTATGGAATCAGTACTAGACTTTGAATCAGAAATTTGGCTTTACATCTCAGTTTTGACATTTTCAAAAGTTTAAAATCAAAGTCAAATCTCAATTTTTCTGAGCCTTTTCGATACATCTAAATTGAGCCTAATATTAATTGCATTCCTATTTTATAAGAAAAGGAAAGAAAAGGAAAAATGTTTTGTAAATATGAGGGTTAGAACAACTCACAATTTATGTGTACCATTTCCCAGAAGCTAAGTATAACTTAAAAATCTGGCTCTGTTTCTGATTTTAAAAAATTAAACTAAATTAAATTTTTAAAAGTCCATTCTGGACTTGCAAGAGAACCATACCTCTCGGCAATTCCAAGAGAACCATCTAATTAGCAACAATGGAAAAGCCTGACTTCTAGCAATATATTTTTATGTCAGAAAGAAAAATTATGAACCCAATGGAACACTTTTAAATAATTACTGAATTTGATCAACATTCAATCTGATTCAACATTGTTTACTTATTACATCTCAGGAAGTTTTGTTGCTTTAATAACTGATGACAGCATCATCATACAAGTTAGAAGACATAGATTAAACTGAAACAAGAGCTCAATAATTTTGTTTCAACAAGCCCTGTCAGCAAAAAGGACAGAGGACCCCAAATCACAACACCTAAAGTTAAAGATAAGCTTCCATATTCTTTAGAGAATTTTCTCAGATCTCTTCATATGAAACAAAGATATTTCATTCCAGTGGGAAAGCTTTAAGCAACAAATGAGTTACTTAGGGAATGGATATGAATGTCTTGGATTCAAAAGTAATAAACAATGCAAAATGAGAACAAACAGAAAAGAAAAATCGGAAGGATGTTGATACAAACCTTGCCACTTGTGGCAATTTTTTCCATCTCTAAATTTTTAATTTGTTTCTCAGCTGCCTCAAGCTTCTGGCTAAGTTTTTGTACTTCCAATTTACCTTCGGAATTGGCTTTCCAAAGTGCATCAAGGTCCAAGAGTTTTTCTTCGGTGGCCTTGAGCTGTGATGTAATATTATCAATAACATCGGTTTGCTCATTGTATTTGGCTTGCAGTACCTTTAGCTCTTTTACCTTTATCTCCGCTTCCTGCAATTTGTTTAAGGCGTCTTCCATCTCTACGAGATGTTGGTCTTCCGCTTTTTCCATTTGGAGTTTGAGGCCTTCTAAACCTTGCTCCTTTTCTTTAATGATTTTCATCAGTTTGTTCTTTAGGATTTCCATTTCTTTAGCATGAGCAGACCGTTCAGAATCTTGTTTGCATTTCAAATTCTCTATTTCATCCTGATAGTCTAGTTTCAATTTTTCAATCTGTGTCTTTAGTTCAGCAAATTCTGCTGTCTCAGTCCCAACACTCTTGCTAAATGAAACTTTGAGCTCTTCCATTGCCTGTTGATGGGAAGCAATGGCAGATTCCAGTTTTGACTTCCATAGAGCTATCACTTCAGAATTCTCCTTGTTAGCATGATCAAGCTTGCTTTTCAAAGACTCATTCTCCTTTGAGAGTTTTTCAGATGCTGCATGAAGTGCCTTTACCTCCTTTTGATGACACTCTTCTGTTGCTCCAAAATGTTCCTTTAGAGAAATTATTTCATGCTGGTGATCAATATGCATGGCTTCTAATTTTTCCTGCAAAGTGCTAATCTCTTGCAAAAGGGAGAGTGAAGTATCCACATCACCAGCTGGTTTATTGGACTCCAAACTTCTTCGAAGCTCAGCTACTTCCTGTATTCGTAATGTTAAGTCTCTTTCTAGTTCCATAATACGAGACTTTTCTGAAACTGTAGCCACCTATTAATAACAGTAGTTCAAAGAAAAACACATTATTTAAATAATAAAAAACAAGGGTTTTGTTTAATCCTGAAGTTATATAAAAAACAAGCTATCAAGAACTCTCCCAGTAATCTACTGAAGTAGTAAAAATATATATAAAATTTGATATATATATATATCCAGCTCCTTTTTTCTTGGTTTCTCAAGAACAACTTTATAAAGAAAATCCACTAAAAATTACCACTTCTATTTTGAGATACTAAAGGAGTCTCAATTTACCTTTCCTAAATTCACATACATTAATTAACTAATCCCTCAATTTCTACCAAAAATAAAGGGGATTAGATCTGCAGGTTAAAAAGAAGAATTGTCTTTTGTGAGTAAAGCTTGCTATACTTTATTCAAAAAAGAGTGATAGTATCTGATCTAAGTGAAAGGAGATAGTAAGACAGAGAGTCTAAATTACTTATTAATTTCCTATTTTTGTAGTTAGGCAGTTAATATTCCCAACAGTTTTTTGGTTAAGATAAGAATCATTACTTACCTATCGTTCTAATTAAATGTCTTCTAATGAGAAAAGAGGTCTCTCTTTTAGATTTTTTAAGTTCATTACTGACTTGACCAATTAATTTTATGAAATTTTATTTTGTTTCCTAGCATCTTTAAAAAGCTACTTTCAATTACTTATTAATCAGAATAAAAAATATAGTGACATGAGGCAATCTAGCCAAACTGGCTTTCTCTCTTCTTCACACATAAAGTTCTTTCCCCAGGATTCTGCACTACCGCCTAGATTCTACACTTCCTCTTCTACATCTACATCTTCTACAGGAATGCTTTCTTGATCTTCCAATTGCTAATGACTTTCCTCCAAAACTATCTCAACTGAAAACTTTGTATATATTCATCTTGATTCACTTTATATTAATGCTGTATATATGTATTTATGTATCTCTTGTCTACTCCTCCTGCCAGGCACCATGGTAGGTATTGACTAATTGGAAATTTTGACTATTGTCAGGGCAATAGAAGATAATAAAAATGTACCAACAATCTCCAAATATTCCCTGACATAACTCTCTCTTTTTCTTCCTAATGTTCTTTACTAGAACAGCCAACAAACAGTAAAATTTATGTGGATTTGGCTGCCTCCTCTCTTTCTGGTAGAGTTTAAAATAACCACAAAGTACACAGCAAGAAGAAAAGGAAAAAATGAATCTGAAATATTCTATAGAAAGGATAAGCTTATAAATAATTTCAGAGTCATACTGTCACTGATACATTAGAGAATTTAAGGAATAAAATTTGAACCAAAGAATTTTCATAAATAAAACTAAGAGACATGCAACACAAAATCAGGAACAAAATATTAATGAGATCAACAGAGCAATGTCTACAGTATTTTGAAAAATATATACTTAATGGGGAGATTAATTTAAATCAGCCACAATGAAACTATTAAAATGGATATAATACTCCAAGTAGGTATGGGGGAGGGGGAAACATTTTTTTTGGTGTATCTTTAATGGAAATTTAAAGTCTTAAAAAAATTTCCCCTATATTCTATATTATCACACAAAAGCATTCATTTAATCCTATGTGATACTAAGCTAATAGGATGGTTTTTATACTATGAGGAAAGTTTTTACAAATTCAGAGTGGGGATTAAGAGAAGACATTTATTAGAGGAATAAATATATCATGCTATAAATAGTGTTCACCAAGGACAGTGACAAAAATTGCTAGCAAAGCAAACTTCTTGGGGAGTCACACAGAAATGAGAATATACTCACCTGATAGCCATTTACTTTTATGGCAACTCAATTCCATTTGCCTCTCCCAATTCCCAGGTTAATTCTTTAACTAACAAGTAACTAAGAACCAGTTTTTAACTGCATGCTTTGTGTTTCAGTGAACCCTCTTTATTTTCCCTCTTAAATCAAATACACAGGAAATTTTCCAATCTGGGACTGGGTAAGAAAGTTTAAAAAAAAAAAAAAAACACACACACAGAACAAAACCTTTTATGAAGAAATAAAAGGGACTGGATCAATTTTAAATAGATTATAAAAATCAACGATTTCTCATCAAGAAAAATTTCTAAAAAATACTAAGGATTAAAAAGGAAAAATTATAATATAAAGTTTAATTTGCAAAATTATTTGAAATTTCAAGCTTCAGGATACTTGGCCATTCAGCCATCTGGAAATCAGACACTTGACTAAAATATGTAATTAGGACATTTGTTTTAAGCACAAAGATGCTCTAATGAAGCCAAAAGATTCGCTTTGAAACTCCTAGTAGTTTCCAAGGTCCAAATAGAACCATGAACAGATGGCCTCGAAAAACCTCGAAAAAAAACTGATGTGGTCCCAGCACATGGTACTGCCTACTTATTCAACCTCCTAACCAGGGAGATTAAACCTAATGGAGGATAAGAAAGGAGAGACTAGGATGCAAAGACAGATCAGGTAACCAGAAAACAAGGAAGAAGGAAGGGTAGGGGTAGGGCAGGGGACAGGGAAGCCAAGACTCAGCCAATGCTCTACCCCCTTCCCATCAAAAAACAGGGAAGAAGGCAGGGAAAAAGCCAAAGCCTAAAACAGCAAAATAAAAAGGGACCATGAGAGTCCAATCTCCAAAAATGAGAGTGAGAGGATAATTGATTGGTTGGGTCACATCACAGACCTATATTTTGGAGCACAACCAATAGTGATATTCTTTTTGATGCATATCGAGGCTATGTTATTGGTTAACTCAATTTGAGTGAAAAAGAGCAGTTTAAAATTGTAAAGACTAATGTGAAAACCTATGGAACTATGGGCAATTCTAAACTATGAGCATCTGAACAATACCAGGACCAAGCTCAAGTTAAACCACTGGGACATGAGTCATACGAGACAAAGCACGAGGCCGGCCCCTAAAATGTCCACAATTCAACCATGGGGTCTCGTTCCATTAAATAGTGAAAACCATTACCCTAGTGTCTTCTAACTCCCTCTGGAGTTTGTCAGCTTTGGTCTTTTCAAAGAGCAGGCTTTGTTCAAGCTCCTTAATGCGGGCATGCTCCAGTTTGGTCTGCGTCTGTTAGTAAAAAGGAAGAGGAAGAGAACACAAAAGTGCCACCATCACATGCCAGCACAAGAAGAGAGAGCGGCATGCAGGCGGAGCCACCACTAGTTTGTTTGGGGTGGGAGGGGTTTTGCAAAAAAAATAATAAAAAAATGAGCAGAAAAGATAGAGCAGGGAGAAGGAATGAGATGAAAAGGTGGGGGATGAGAAAGGAGGCTATGGCTGAGGGATGGTGGGTGAGGAGGGTGTATGGATTGAGGCAGAGAATCAGAAAGAAGAAAGAAAGCATATGAGGCGAAATGAGAGGGTCAGATACATGCAGCCAAACACAAGTTATATCGATAAGTAAGTGAAATTTATCAGCACAAATTAGATTAGTTAATATTTCCCTATGCTATGGTCACCCCTATTCTCCAATGTCAAATCTGATTTATAGACTCCATGAAGGGACTTGATAATAGTTAAGTATTGTGAAAACTATTCCATGATTCCTGAGCTCTCACCAAGGTCTTGGGGCAGATCTTCAAATCTGAAAAAGTACCTAACATGACTGAGGACAAAGTTATCACTCCTTAATGGTATTCAGAAACAAATGAACATGAAGGGCATCTGCTGAGGTAAGTAGGAAGATGTGACTCCTTAGCAACTGGTTTTTCTACCTAAGTACATAAAAGTCAGGAATCACAAATTCCAAAATCCTATTTCTTTCAAAGAGAAAACGTGTTCCAAAAGCTCCACACCCTCAGAGAAAAAGAGATCAATTGAAAAGTCAATGATTAAGGATTATATCCTATATTCTCTGCCTAAACAGGCACAAGACATAACAAGTAGATTTTAAGAAAAATGATATTGCTAGAATTGGGGAAAGTTCTTTATACTTCTCTCCAAAGAGGAAGAATAAGCTATCTAATTTGAGGTCAAGAAATAGAATGGAAAGTCAGTTATATAGTATCTATAAACTCATAATACTTTCCATTATCATGTATTTGGTTGCTTAAAAGACTAGGTATGACTCATAGAAACAGAGAATTTTAGAGTTTGAAAAGAATTCAGCAGACATCAAGGCCAGCCATACCCAAAAAGGAATTGCCATTATAACAAATACCAAGTTATTCAGCTTCTATTTGAAGATCTTCAATAAAAGGGAAGACTAGAGATTTGGGCAGATTTGAAAAAGACAGAATCTTAACAAATTTACTATATTTCTTACTAATCCAAGAATATTCATTGTCCAAACTATTTTCTTTCTATAAAAATAAAATATAATAATCAATCAATGGAACAAGTGACTGAATACAGACACAAGAGCTACTCTTCTCAAAGCTGCCAACTACTTACATTGCAAGAGCTAATCTGACAATCGAATCTGAGCATCTGGATTCAATGATTATAGCAATGATAGTGATACGGTTGTTGTGAAGTTTAACTAAAAGATAAAAATGTAAAAAATATCCAAAGAGTTCATCTTATTTTGCTGGGAAAGGCATTTTTACTTCTAAATCTTCAAGTTAAATGAAAGAAAATTTTTAAATCATGAAGAAGAAAAGTTTCCTTGTACTTTCAACATGACTAGATCTGATTCAAATTATAAGAACTACATAGTCTCTATTCCCTTATATGATATTTAGTTACCTACTACTCAAATTGCTTTTCCACAAAAAAGGATCTAATACAGACAGCTGTGATCAAATATTTGAAATTGACTTCAGTGGTGAAACTGAGACTAGAAGCACTACATAATTTCTTCTCAATTACTTGACACTGATGTAAGTGATCCACAATTCACAATCACAGAACCTTAAAGGTCTTCCAGTTCTACCTCAAACCTAGCACTAGAATGACTTGTACAATATATCACTGATAGGTGATCATTCTGTGTCTCCTCAAATACTGTCAATAAGGGAAACTTACAATTCCACAAAGCACCCTACTATTTTGTTCTTCAGTTCTATTTGATGTCAAGATTTTTGCAGAATTGAGTCAAATAATAACTACCAAATAAAAATCAGACTTATCATAGTCTACTCTTCCCCCTATACAAATTCTGACAATTTATGTATACAGGATAGATATTTATCTTGTAGATGACCCTGAGACAAAGAACACCAGGGAAGCACAGTCTCAATAATTTTAAAATGTACCAAACATCTGATCTGTCTGAAGAAACACTCTCAACTATTATGTTTATTTGGCAGAGGATGCCAAGAGAAAAGTTTTGGGACAGGAAATCAAAAAGAAAAGCAAGGGCTAAGAAAAGAGCACACAAGAGCATCAAGAGGAAAATCTCATGCAGCCTAGCACCATATAATGCAAAAGCCTGCTTCAAAAGGAAGAAAGAGACCCAGATCACTGAAGGAGCTTCACAAAAAGGAATCTTTCAGAAGGAAGTTCAAGTTTAGTATTGAATTTTCTATACTTCCATGGGTGGATTAGATAGAGAGAAGTGGACCTTTGGTTAACCTTACTATTATTCTCTTCCCAGAACTAGTCAAAGCAAAAGTGTTTTGATTCCATTACTTTGATGTTACAGTTGAAAAAATACATATGTGAATAATGAAGCAATGCTTTTTTTTAAATTCAGTTCAGTGAAGTTTATATTTTGGTATTTTAGGTAACACACACACACACACACACACACACACACACACAAGTTTTACAACTCAAAATAAAATCACTTCATCACATGCAAATCAAAAGCCAAAATTGTAGACAACAATGAAAATGCTGAATGTACGTTTTCCCTGGAGAACGCTTTTCTCTCAGCAGTTCATGATATTAGAAACAAATAATGTGGTCTCAAATGCCAATTTAGATTTTGACCATCAACTGTCCTAGTAATCACTGACCAGTAGTGGGAGCTCATGGAAAGGATAATACAAGCAATAGGAATTTTGTAAATTCTTACTACTATATACATAGGAGAAAAGATTAAGATGACTTGAAAAACTGATTTAAACATGCCTTTCTACTCCTACTGCTTTCTTATCAGAAATATTTCAAGCTTCAGGAAGCCATTATCATTTTCTTAGTGGTATTGTAAAAGATGCCACATAAAAAACGAAATAGCTGAAGGCCAGACCTAAGGTTTCTGTTAAGAAAGGAAATATTCTTTTCATTTGCCTATTTAAGAGTTCTAGAGAATTTAAGCACTAAATATATTTTCTTCTAAAAGTAAAAATAACTGCTCTGGAAAGATACATGCACAGAAATCTTATAGCCAATGTTCTAAAGACAGACTGCAGTTAGTATTTGAGTATATAAATAAGCATTTTAATTGTATCCACTCTGTGTTAACAGAAAAAATCTCCACACAGTTAAGTGCCCTCTTACATTCTCAGGATCTTCAGATATCTGGCTCTTTCGCTATCAGTAAAAAAATAAAAAGAATAAAAAATTTTCAACTAACTTCAACATTTGACAATGGTTCAACAAAACTGATCAATCAAAACTATTGAATATATTATTGGTATAGCTCAGATACAGGCAGTTAGGCAGAACACTGTTTTCTGAAACATGATAGATTTTTATGAACTTGATGATGGCATGAACTTTCTAATGAGGTTGGGAGCATTTTTAAATGGATAAGAATAACACAAAGTACAACTGAAGAAATGTGGGTGGATGTGAAATGAACAAAGAAGATAATTGTTATAGATAATACCTAAATAGGGATAGAGATTCAAGTTCTGTTTCTCCAAAATCAACACAATCAAAGGGGCTCCCTTATTATTAATTCATTAGGCTTATTTTCAACTGAGGAGAGCCTCTATTTCTTTAGTAGTTATAATGAAGAGACTATTTGGCATAATCTTGCATTTTCAATGTAGCTCAAATTTACTTTCTATGCATTGAAAACAACAAAACAATATTATAGATTAAAATGCTAAAATGAATTTAAAAGGTGCCCAGCATTTTTTGATCTAAGCTCTCTTGACTGGAAACCTAGCAGTGGTTATAGAAATATCAACTCGCTCAATTCAAAGCATCCCATGAAAAAATCTTGGCATGAATAATGCTCTGAAGAACTAAATAAAGCTAGGAGTCATTGGTTCTTTGGGAATGCAAAATATGCAACGTCACTACATTGGCAAGTTAAAGAAAAAAAGACAAATGCCTGAATGCTTCTTCCAAAATGTTTAGAATAATTCTTACATAACTTAAATTTATAGCTGGCACAGCCTCAACTAATTTTATACAAATTTACTGAGGAAAGGAATTACAAGTGAGGCAAAGGTTATGCCAATTCTAAATTGTCCTTTTCTTTAAACTACACATGCACAATGTGTGTGCACGTGTACACACACATGCATACATACACACATGCACGCACACACACGCACATACATAAATGGTCCTAACCAGAGCACACAATTCCACATTTATGACTTGATAAAAACTTGATATTTTAATTTTGGAATAGGAGAAAAAAACAGAAGCTTCTCCTTTAGAGCGCTTGTCAAGGCCCTTGCAGCCATATCCTAAACAAAGACCACCATCTCCAGGCCCCCTGGCTCCACTCAGCAGGCTGGCACCTTTTAGGCCAGGTAATAGATCTGTGAAGTCTCTGCACAGTCATTCAAGGGTCAGGCCGTCAGTTTCAAGGGACACCTCTTAGGTGTGTCATGCCTACAAACTCCTCTTACCCCTGGTCACACTGGGCCCGGTATAATTTTTTCACCTAGGGTTCTTTCTCTACCTTTATTTCCCTTAGGAGCTTTGGGGAGTTGGAGGGGTTTTACCTCAAGATCGCCTTTGGTAATAGATTCCTCCTCCACTCTGAACTGAAGGTCTTCAACCTTCCTGTAGGGTGAAAAATCAAGGAAGTTTAGAAATAAAGAATTATGTTTGTAGTCACAAAAACAAAAACTGACCACATCACCAACACATTTGATGATCTTAGGGAAGTAAAATGGAAATTATTTGCCTTAAGAAAGATAAAAACTATATGACCACATTTCTTACTATACCAGCCTTATTTTGATATCCAGGATACAGAAAGATAGTAACATATTCTATTGGGATGACAAGAAGACAGAGGGGAAAAAAAAAAGTAAACCTAATTTCTGTAGTATTCACACTGAAAAGATCTAGACAAAGTAACAGCAGATAACAAAGGGCAGATCTGTATTACCACAGAGATGGATTTAAGATCTCACAAAAATAATTTCCTTGACTATTAGGATTAATTGTCTAGGTAGAGATTATTTAATCAGAACTATCAATGATAAAGGAGCATAGTTCAAGAGAAGTAGTGAGACACTGAGGATTAGCAGGGTAGCCCTAGTTCCAGAAGTTATTTGGAGATCACGGTCCTAGTTCCAGTTCAGTGAGAGGGAGCTGTAAACAATGGTGATAAACACTATGGGGGACAATAGTGGGTTAATGGATTAACAGTCTTCAGAATACAGGAGACTCTAGAAATGTACAAGATTCACATTTCATAGGAAAATGGGAAGAAAAAAAAGAAAGTAATCACATATATATACATATGCAAATATAACAAATATATACAGTGTTTCAATCCCTTATCAATTGTAGCAAAAGCAGGAAACTGTTTAAGAAAACAAGACTTTAACAAACAAAATCCTAAAACTTTCCCTAGCTTAAGCCACAGGTCTGAATTACTCTGGAACTCACTACTATTTGTCTGCTGGGGAACATTTGTGTTGGCTGGCAACCTGTAGGAGGACAGCACACAGGGATAGATGAAAGTTTACTACTATTTTGGCATTCAGGAGAAACAATCTGCCCGCTTATTTTTCAGATTGGTGCTAGAAACATCCAAAGTAACTTCTTATTTGCTTTAGGCCCACAAGACCTTGGGGCCCTTCATCATCCTGCAGTTGTCCATCACCAGATCATTTCCAACTTATTCATATGGTTCTCAGAACTGTCAGCTCTTTCCTACTGCTGCTCCCCAGCATCTCATACTGCTTAGTTCTCTTGACAATCACATCACAGATGACTCACACAGAGCTTCCCACAGACCTCGGTCTTTTCTTAGATTGACTATTCTCTCACTACGTTCACAACCTGTACTTGTGAAGGTAAGAGGGATAACTAGAACCGAAGTTTGCCAAGATATTCGCAGAATCTCTGTAGGGAGGGAACAACGGCTGTAGGGAGGACACAGTGAATGACTGCTTTGGATTCAGAAGATAAGGCCAAATCCAGCCTCAGACACTAAGAGCCTAGGCAGTCACTTCCGTTCTCTCAGTCACAGTTTCCTCATCTTTAGAATGGGGATAGTGATGATGATCAAATAACTAATCTAAGTAAAGGAGCCTGGCAAACCTCCAAGTGCTATACAGCTATTGGTTAGGTTGATTCTATCATCTGAAATATCCATCACCTCCCCAAGCCTAGTATGGAATATTAAAAAAAGTGTGCTTTTTCAGACTTAATAGATATTACTCTCTTTTATAAACCCTAGGATGAGTAGTCTTCCACTTCTAGAATGTAATCCCTTCTCATAGGTACCTCAAAGAACTTCTAGTTTTAAATTCAGCTCAAGTATTTTCTCCCACCAAAGCTTTTCTTGATGAACCCAGAAGCTAAAACCTTCCCATAAATTTACCTTGTGTTTATTTTATATATGCTTATACATGCTTAGTGCCTGGGACATAGTAGGTGCTTAATAAATATTTATTAGTTATTGATGTTATATCCTTTAATAGAATAAAGCTCTGTGGAAAGTTTTAATTTTGTCTTTGATTACCTAATGTCTAGCACAGAGCCTAAGATGCAATTGATATTTAATTAATACTTATTGATTAAGTGACTGATGCTTTTGTGTCCTAATGAAATTATAAGCTCCTCAAAAACAGAAACTACATATGATACTTCTTTTGTATCCCTCACAACCTATTACAATCCTAAACAAATGTATCCAATAAGCACTTCTCATTATAAGAAGATAACTGACCTGACAATTCCATTTTTCCTTTTTCCTTTTTTTAAAATTTGTTTTGCTAAGGCCATTGGGGTTAAGTGACTTGCCCAGGGCCACACAACCAGAAAGTGTTAAGCATCTGAGATCAGATTTAAACTCAGGTCCTCCTGACTTCAGGGCTGGTGGTCTATCCACTGTGCCACCTAACTGCCCCTCGCCATTATTAATAAGAGAAGGGGAAAGACTTCAGAATATACATAACAATGTTCAAATAGTTTTCACATGAATTCTTCAAGAAACCTATGCCTAGGCCCTCGTACAAGAAACATCCCTTTATGATACCCAAGACTGGGTATCACAGCACTCTCCTATGTCACCTTCCCACTAAAATGATAAACCCCTCAACTGCAGGGGCCATATGCTATATGCTTTTTATGTCACTAACAAAACTAGGCAGAGTATAAATAGCAAAGGTACTTAATACTTTAACACTTGACATTTAGACCATGGTTCAGAATTAAAATTCTGTATGAATACATCATACAACAACCCTAAGATGACATGCCTAATCAAGGAGGGTTAGAACAATGTGAACTATTCCAAACCTCCAAAAGCCAAATATAAGGTAAATACACATCTCATGTTTTCAATAGCAAAGCTGTTACTGAAAAGTATGCTCATTCCTCTGGCAACAATGGTGGTAATCAAAAGGCAGTAACAGGAAAAATATTTCAGATAATTTACAGCTTAAAAAAAAAAAAAGCCACAGTTATACATGGCAGTTTGGGATCACCTTTTTTCTTCCTCTAGTTGGTTTAGAAGCTCCACCTTCTCCCTATCAGCAGCTTCCACCATAGCTCGTAGCTGGTCCATCTTTGCTTCCATTTCCAGGACATGCTAACAAAGGCAAGAGTGTGGGTAAACAGGCAGTTTCTGGCATAGATACACAAGACCATAAAATTATAACTGAATTGCTAGACTTTTAATCTAAAATCTTATGTTAAAGTGCTTTATGATTGTAAATAAATTATTCCTCCTGGAAGCTGTGTCTACATTATCATTTCCATTTGAAAGACATAACCTTACCTCAAAAGGTAAGGGGATTATTAAGCAATTCTCTCTCAAGCCAAAATACTTAAAAGGATATCTATGAAATGAAACGTGTTTTTACTGGGAAGTTTTGTGTTGGGTTTTTTGTTTTGTTTTTTAAATGACATTCCTGTGCTATTACATATGAGGTTAGGCTAAAGCAAATGACATCAGGATATGAAAAGATTGGCAAATTATTGTGGCCCAAGAGACAAAAACTTTTCCACCAAAAGCAAGAGCTTACAAACACAAGCAACAGCAGAACTTACAGTAAATCTCCACAACTCTCAAAACTAATTCAACTGGCTCTGGGCATGAAGTCTACCTTCTATCTCTGGACTCAACCTGGGGCTTATCGCCTGTGCCAAGAGGCCTCGGCGCCCAGACTTCACCTGCTCGTGTCCATCCCGAGCCAGAGCCAGTTCCTGCTCTATCTCCCCCACGTGGCTTGTGGCTTTTGCCACCTCCGCCCTCTCTAGGTCCCTCTCGGCCAGCAGCTGCTCGATGTGCTGCTGCTTCTCCTTCAGAGCCTCTTGGAGGGCGGTGGTGCCGGAGATCTTCCTGGCATATCTTGAAGAAGTTTCAGTCAACTGCAAAGTAAAGTTAACAAAGTGAAGGCCACGCCATGATGGAGGCTCTGTCATTGAAGGAGCAGACAGAGAGCGGTACATGCACAATGGGCGTCCCCTCAGCCAAGCGGAAGCGCCTCCTCCCTCGGGGGCAGGCCCAATAGCTAACTGGAGCAAGCGCAGGGTGTCTATCTGCAGATCAAGCACTGAGAACCAAGGGCCAGTGGATCTGGCCACAGGACTGCTCCAGTCCAGGAGGTGTGGGAGGACCAGGCCACCCAGCTTGGCTACGAGTGACCAGGACCTCCTCTATAGGTACAGATGGGTGGGAGACCAGGAGACAGTGGTAGTACTCATTGAACTAGTCTCACTTAATTCCACTTCTGCCTGAGTTTGAGCTAGATGTACACATATCCTCATGTTAGGAGAATTTGATTGTGCCGTCTACATTCTTCCTCGATCCATAATCTTGAGTGTGAATACATTCTTTATCCAACTTCTTTGAGGGTTGCAAATGCCATTAAGTTAACAAACAGCTCCCCCATGTAGTTAGAGACCCCTCTTCAGGTGATAACCAGGCTTAAATCACAGGTTTTTGTCAGTAGTTTGTCTGTTAAAAAAAAAATTCAGAGAAGCCATGTACCCAGAAACACAGATTTGGTGGGGCCTAGGTGCCAAGCATCTTCAAAGCACGCTATATAGAAAAAGACTGGGAGAAGTGCATCCACCTTCCAAAAGGTAAAAAAGAAAAAAAGAACAGAAATTCTTGCATCCACTTTTTTTTTTTTAAAGTCTTAGGTTTCTTGTCCCTTTCTTTTGAGGAAAAACAAAATCAGCTAGCAGAAGACTAGATGTGAACTCCAGTAGAAAAGTAACCTCCCAAGCTAGTTTGTAGGGGCCAGGAGATTTCTTAACAGCCATCTTTTGTCTTGGGATGTATTCATCTTTAGATTCCTACCTTGTGCAATATTTACCATCAAAATTTCATTTAGCATCTGAATTTTCTTCTTTTAATAAAGCTATGTGAGTCCTCATATGAAGGGCACTCATGATGAGCACATGTGTCTTGCTTAGTTCAAGGATTAGGCATTTGATGCCAAGGAGAAAGAAAGAATTCAATTAGATTACATTACTTTATTTTATGAATAAGGTTACAATAAAGTTCTAAGTACTAAATATTTCTATTGTGCTATGAATAACTTTCCATACTTGCTTCTAAAATACATTCATTTCAGGATAACAAAATAATAGTCACCAATTTTTTACTGTTTGCAGACTTAATTTTCAGATGACTTTAAAAAAATAAAATTTTAAATTCTTTAAACTAGGATACACACAAAAATCAACATCTTTAAAATGAAAAAAATCTCAACTCACACTCAGAAATCTCCTTATCAGAAAGACTGACCCATTGCTCTGAGAAAGTAAATAACAGATAAAGATTGAGGTAGGTACAAAATTTTAAAGTAATTTTGCTCCTTTGACATACATGTCCAAAGGACTCATGATGGAGTTTGCTCTCCATCTTGAGATAGAGAACTGATGGACTCAAAGAGTAGAGATGGAAGCATAAGAATATTTGATTCTCTTTTGTTTAAAAAAAAAAATCTAAGATGGAAATTTGTTTTGTGTAACTATGCATATTAGAACTAGATTCTGTTTTTCTTGACTTCTCAATGGATGGAGAAAAGAAGGATGAGAAAATTTAGAATTTTTTTAAAAAGGGATTAAAAAAGCTTAAGTGCTTAATATTAAAATGATAAGTAAAATGTGCCCTGGGAAACATGGCAAAATAAAAAACTTCTAGAGTGGATATTCTCATGAACATTCTCTATAATCCACCTAGATTTATCTAAGCAGACTACTAGAGTTAGTTATTAGAGTTAGCTATCCCTAGCAGCTATCCCTAGCATTGACGAAACTAAGGAGATTCCTTTCCTGACATTTCAGAGTTCTGGTTACCATTCTCCACAAAAGTGCAACAGTCTTCTTCTAGATATATAGATTTTCTTTCCAAATGCTATTAAAATAGCCTAACTTTTCTCTAAATTTTTTGACATAAGAAGAAAGTAGTAATATTGATATGATTGGGGAAGGATGGGATCTGATAATAGGCACAACATATGAGGTACAACGCCTAAACAAACTATGTAGCCCTTCCACTCCAAGGTCAAAGTATAAGTCATCCATCTGCAGCAAAAAAATAAAGGGAAATTGGACAACCTAAAATGATTTTTCAATTACTATCTTAAATCTAACTTCTAAACTACCATTACAATGGAAACTAACTAAACATAGTTTGACTCACAGCATACTTCTAAACCTACTTTCTTATCATCTCAAAAATAAGCCAGTAGGCAGCATCACCTTTCTGGTTCCAAACAAAAGTATAAAGACCAAAAGAAAAGTCAATTCAAATGTAACATTTATGAAGAGGGTTGATATTGTCTAACTGTGGTGCTTTTAGTTTTTAAATATTCTTAAAAAATTAAAGAGACCAAGATTTTTCTTTAATACCCCAAAGAATTCAAAAATTAATTGTTTCCTCTTAAACAAGGAATATTCTCCATAAAAAGTTTTTAGCATAATAGAATATTAGAATCCTCAAAATTTATATTCAAAATACCTTTTCTTATGGGTTCAAGAAAAAAAGAAAGAGGTTTCTATTTAAGAAGAAAAATTCTCTCAAATTTCCTTAGTTTGTCCAAATTATCTCAAAGAAACCATTCCCCAGTGTCAGGCCACTTAACTCTATAGGCATAGAAGAACTAACTAAAATTTTGAGTTTAAGGGAATCAAGAGTTTTGGCAATGACTGTGAGAAACCTCTTTCTTATTTCAAAAAGTTAGCACTCTTGCTGTAGTTACACTATAAAAACATATATGTGATCTACTAGTAACAGGTTTTATGGCAAGCAACAACTACTACATGCCTTTTTTTTTTTTTAAGCACAAGGAGAAAGGAATCTATAATAGTTGTTTAAGCAAAGCAAAAGACAAAACAGTATTTGCCGTGCCTGGGAGGTGTAAAGCATGCAATAAGAAAACTGGAGCTTACTAATCCTGTACGACTGGGCTTGCTGCTTACGGAGGAGGCTACCGAACTCAGGGAGCTGAGAGAGGAGGCCGAAGGGCTACGTTTCAGACTGCCAGGGGTCCCCATCACCTTCCTCACAGCGGCAGCCTTGGCTTTGGCTGGTGTCGTAGAAGGGAAGCCAATCTTTGTCACTTTATGAACAGGAGCAAACAAACCATATTTGGGTTGACACTGAAAATATCTACAAAAAACAAGAAGAGTTCAATTTACTAGGGATAATTAGAACATCCCCTCTGCTTCCTCCCACACACACTCACAAACTAATACTGACTGCTATGAACAAAACAATAGGCATACGGATATCAAGATGACACTGCACATATTACCATTCAAACATGTGATTATAAAAATATGTATTCAATAAGTCTTAGTGAAGTGTTAAGCTATAAAGTTTTAGGACACATTTTATATATATGATTATATGTGTATTTATTTATTATAAATATGTAAGATTGTATGTGTATGTATGTATACAACTACCACCACCACCAGCAGAAGCAACAGCATTAGCTAACAGCATTAGAGATGGCAGCCAACCTTGGAGTCAAGGCCTTGGTACAAGTCCCATATGTGATAATATAGCTGTCTGTGTGGGTAATAGCCTCTAAATTCCCTGGGCAACCAAGACTGTCAGTTACAGGTGAATCATTCATCAACACATATAGAGTGTTTGTTTCCATATTAGAAATTCCCTATACTGATGAAATCATAGGGATGCACCAAAAATTTTTTAGATAAAAATAAATGACATATATGTACATGGCTATAATTTTATATTCATATATATTTTTATTGGGCTTATAATTTCACTGGAAATTATAGATTAGGAAATACTTTTTACTGCTACAGATTAGCAATATATTAATAACTGACATACTTAAAGAGTTAGTTGGGTTAACTGATAATTTGTCTCAGGTCATAAAACTTAAATGTAACAGAGACATCAGAGGAGAAACTCAAATTCAATATTCCAAGGATGACTGCCTATACCATGATGCCATCACCTTTGTCTGTCTGTTTCTGTCTCTCTGGATATTTGTGTGTGTGTGTGTGTGTGTGTGTGTGTGTGTGTGTAAATATATTCATTTATTAAGCATATAAGGAATATATGTGAAATATGAATTTAAGAATATTTTTTAAAATTAATATATGCCTTTACAATACAACCAGAGTAACAAGCAAATTGTAATCCAAGGGACCAGACATTTCATTTGTAAAAGCAAGATTATAGAAATATAACTTTCCTACATAATAGAAGAATCTATTAGAATACAACAGAACAAAATACAGTAAAGGTGTTCATAAAAAAAAAATCAAACAAGTATATAGTTTAACAGACCTATGAAAATAAAATGCAGATGAATAATTAGTTATCTCATTACTCAGGCAAATAATATTGCTGTTTAATGAAATCAAGGGACTATTATGTATTTCTCATAATACTGAAAGTGAGCATTTCAATAAATTTATAATCTCAAAACTTCTTTATCCTTAACAGAATACTGAAATATATTTAGCCAACAGGACCTACACCATTCACATCAGTATACGTGTGTTTTAAGTAAAGTCAACTTGATAAATATAAATTATTTTATATGCATTATATATAATTAAAAATAAATATTTTATCATATCAATAAGAAAAATCAAGGATAAAAATTATAGCTTTTTAGCCCTCAGAGAAACAATCTTTTGGCCAATGTTACTTCTAGTTTTTATTGTGGGATGGAGATAGGGATTGTTTTAAATAGACCAAAAAATGATTACCCAGAAGGGAAAAAACTTGTCCATAATCCAGTCTCTGAATAGTCCAGCAGACCTATGTTTCAGGCATTAGATATAACTGGTCCTGGATTGTTCTAGAGTATGGATTCAGCACTCACAGGATAATACTTTGATATATAAATTCGCGCTTATATTAATTTTTTTTGATAACTCTTCTTTATACTATACCCTGGTCTCCTGTGTAAAAAGTAGATTTCAAAGCATAGAACAAAGGTACAAACGCTTCCAAAATACTTCTTTCTGGGCCGAAAATAAAGGATTTTTTCCAAGGATATCCAATATTATCTGAGATTAGTGAAGGGATCACCCAAGAGAAACCTTAAATTCTCTGGGGAACAGCGAAATCAATGTTATTGGTGAGACAGTGTCAGAGTAGAGACCTGCCAATTTAAGTTTTATTATACATAAGCATAATCTTTACTCAAATACCCTAAAATACAGAAAACTAGACAAACCTTGTACCAGCAACTGCTCCATCATTCTTTCCAAGAGGTTCATCCAATTCCACACCACACCATTCTCCTTTGGCAAAGTCTGTCTCTCCAAGAAATCTTACTACTCCAGCTTTTGTGCCACCAACCTGAAAGTAGAGACAAAGAATGACAAAATGCAAACCGAAAAAGAGTTCAATTCACTAAAAGAAGATCCTGCTTAGTTATTTCTATTAGTTATTCTACCTTTAGGTTTTTCTTCCTCAATCCTGCTTGCTGATCTACTCTTCAAGAAAAATTATGACACTACTGTACAATTAAAATGATAAGAAACATTTTAAGGATTTAAATGAAATAATTCAAAGGAAAAAAACATTAGAGATAACAGTATGGTACTGTGGAAAGAGTCCTGAAGAGATATGGTGGCAGAATAGACAAAAACCACCCTTGATTGCTTGCTGTCTGGGAGAGGGTGAGTTAAGGAGGGAGAAAAAAATTTGAAACTCAAAATCTTACAAAAATGAATGTTGAAAACTTTACATGTAATTGAAAAGATAAGAAACTATTGAAAAATTTTAAAAAGTTAAGTCTTTAAGGTGCAGAGGTGACAAAGGAATAATCAAGAGTAGAAATGTAAATCCCACAAAGATATCCAAAGGCTCTGGGCTAGTTGGGATCCTTACACAAATAAAGAAAATTAATTTATTTTGGTAAGCCCTAACTTTTTTTTTGGCTTCTTATTTGAGAAATGTTTGAGGCCTTACATAAATTTTTAACATCTCATGTGTCAGTTTTCAACTAGGTCTATAACCGCCTAAGTAGGAAAAAATGACACTGAACCCCAAATAATAAAAATTAATAAAAGAAAATCAAATTATCTTACCATGCACATATGTATGTATTGTGTGTGTGTGGTATATATGTGTGTGTGTGTGTGTGTGTGTGTATGAGAGACTAGCTGTCTTTCCTTCAACAAGAAATAGATTTTCTTATTCAGAAAGGATGCTCAAACACTGCATATGGTTTCTTTCCACCACCATCACCAAAAAACAAACAAACAAAAAATCTGTTCTGGCTGAATGGTCCATGAAGTATATGCTTTTACAATAGGAAAAATAAGGTGACAGTAGTCTCCCTTATTGTCCTGACAGTTCATACATACTAAGCCAGCTAAAAGTTGCTTTTTAAACCCCAATTTTACATTAATCTTTTCTTTTCACTGATCATAAGAGTATAAGTACTTTGCTTATACACAAAACCTACATATGGCAAAAAGATTGAAGAATCAGTGATAAAAAGATGGCATGTTATATATGATGGTATCTCAGAGACCAAGCAAATAAATCACTGTTATTTCCAAATATGTCTAATGACTATATCTAATGCCAGAAAACATCTACTTATTTTGGTAACTGACTGATATACTTAGCTGTAAAAAAATAAAGAGGAAAGATCAAACCTAACATGAAGGGATGAAAGGAAAGGACATATGAAACAATGTATCTCTCAAGTCAAAAGCTTAACTGAAAACTTCCTCTCTGCCCTAAAAATTATTTCAAAAATTACTTTGGTCTGAGATTTCCTTATAATCTCTGACAGAAGATAAATAACTCAGAGTATTGAATTAAATATTGACACTAAAATTTAATATTTTATTAAATAAATGACACTGGTCATTTTAACATTTCCATATAAATTAGACTGTACTCTTCTCCTCTCCACAGTCTATATAATATTAAGGAACTAGTGATAAAACTTTTGGTCATATTGGGGGAGGATGCTGCAATCTCCACATTGAAGAATACTTTGTGGGTAAATCTAAGAGTCAAGCCAAATGAATTTTCCAAATACCTTACAATCTGTAGTAGAAAAATCTTCACATCCAATTGTAGATTCCAGTTCAGAATCTTGCTAAAAACCCTAAAATTCCACAATAGTACTTCTCTCTTCCCAGGCAGGGGCTATACTATCTATCATTTAAAAATCCATCAAAATACACTACACACTTTTCAGAAAATAAGTCACCTAGAGAAGAAGGTACTTTCCTTTCTATAAAGCTTGGATTTTTTGTTTCATACACAAGAGCTAATATTTCTCGTAAAATATCATTGAATTATTATATAAGCCATTAAAAACTTAATGAGATTTCCTGTTTCTGTTTTGAAGTTTCTCTAATTAATTACATTAGAGAACTGATATTTCCTAATATATATACCCTAAGCAACTCAAAAAAAAAAAATTAGAAACTATATATTTACCAAAGTTCTTTCATTTCAATGTACTACTTTCCAAAAGGCTATCTGAGGTTCACTAGTAGTACATACACATGCAACAATAATCCAAAAAGAATATATCACAGCCTGATATTCTTGATTTCCATTTGAAAAATTTAGCCTTAAGTGAAACTCTTGCTTTAGAACCAAGACAAAAGGAATGAATAAATATGACATATATTAAAGAAAAAGTAATTTCATGTTCTGATAGCAGATACTATTACATATAGTGTTAATTTATATTAATTACAGTCCTACAATAGAAGGGGAACAAACCCCAGAACACAGTAAAGCTAAGGCATGAATCCAAATTTTCCAATAGGAGTTGGACACAGAATACGTAATTAATTTCGACTAAAGTTTTCAATAAAATGAAAACTGTGCAAGTGACTTTAACCAGAGGTCAACATTTCAGAGGAAAATCTGACTCTACTACGTGAATGAGCCTGTGTATGTACGTTCTTTA
This sequence comes from Sarcophilus harrisii, assembly GCF_902635505.1. Lineage (NCBI taxonomy): Eukaryota > Metazoa > Chordata > Mammalia > Dasyuromorphia > Dasyuridae > Sarcophilus > Sarcophilus harrisii. The sequence continues at coordinate 686,143,498 of NC_045426.1, read as the reverse complement.
CGTCAAGAAATGCTTTTAAATTCCCCCGTGTAAAAATAGGATAAACAAATATCACAATTCAGCCCAGGCTGATGCAAAAAGTTACTTGGGCTAAACCAAACAGAGTAACTTAGAAACATTTAATTCTGATCCCTTCCTCTGCCAATCACGCATTGACCAAAGTTGTTGCTTCATCTGTGAAATTTAGGATTGGAGGGGAGTAAATCCATGCTTTCTTTACATTCATAATTATTGTTCCTATTGTTTCTAATAGGCTTCTAACTTAGTTAAAAAATTAAAACAGAAAGTAAAATACCAAATTCGCACTTGCCAAACTTAAACACAGAAACAAATTAGGCTCATGTACTTTCCACCTCTTAAATCTTCTTCATAATATTATAAAATTCCTGAATATTCTATGCTAGAACCAAGAGAACACTGCAACAAGATTATATGATTTTCAACTGTGATGGACTTGGCTCTTTCTCAACATTTTGGTGATTCAAGGCAATTTCATTAGACTTGAGATGGAAAATATAACATGCATCAAGAAAGAGGATATAGATCCAAGCATAATATTTCAGTTTTGTTTGTTTGCTTTTTCTTTCTTTCTCCTGGTTTTTTCCTTTTTAGTCTGATTTTTCTTGCATTACATGACACATGGAAATATGTTTAAGGAATAGCACATATTTAACTTATATCGGATTAATGAGGGAGGGGGAAGGGAAGGAGAAAAATTTGAAAAGTTACAAAAATTTATGTAGAAAACTACTTTGATATATATTTGGAAAAATAGAACACTTTAAAAAAATTCTATGCTGTAATTTCAGCATATATATATATATATATATATATATATATATATATATATACATATATATATACTTTAGTAAAGAGAAGTATACTTTAAAAGGTCAGCCATGAGATGAGGCAGAGAATTCGGAAAAAGGAGAAGGGGAGAAAAAAGTAGGGACCTAATTACTCTAGCTAAGAAGCCTTTAACAATGAGATCATTAAGCAATTCACAGACTTAATTTTATTATGGATCTCAGATTCAAGAAGATTTGGTAATGATATCCAACTTTCTTTTTGCTTCAAGTCAATAATACAGATTATACTACTAATTAGATATTCTACAGATTAGCATAAATTTCCTAAATTATTGACTAACCAATCTTTTACACAGGAAGAAGCAGCAAGTAGTAGTAGAAAAAATGATGAACTTAAGTGGACACACACAGGTTCAAGCCTCATCTCTGACACAAATTTTGGACCATGAACAAATCATATAGTACTTCTCTGGGAGTCTTTCCTGTGCAGGCTTGTTTTGAAGATCATGTCAGATAATGCAGAAAAAAATGCTTGCAAAACTTTAAAGCATGAGATAAATGCTACCTTTTATGCTACTGTTTAGCTTCCACAGAGCATCAAATGGTAGACAAAGTACCCAGAAAGTTTTATTCACTATTTCAAAGCTAAATGGATCTTGAAAGAGCACAAGGAGTTATCTGGAAGAAATCTTAACAATAAATTAGTTTATACTGACCCAGAAAAAATAAAATTCAATGAGAAGAACAAAAGGTAAAGAATTTCAAAGGAATTAATGAAGAGAAAAGCAAATGAAGGTGGCCTAGCTGTACCAGACCTAAAATTAAATTATAAAGCAGTGGTTACCAAAACCATTTGATACTGGCTAAGAAATAAAAAAATCGATGAGTAAAATAGGTTAGTTTCACAGAACAAAAGAGCCAATGACTATAACAATCTAGTAATTGACAAACCTAAAGGCCCCAGATTTTGGAATAAGAATTTACTACTTGACATAAATTGCTGGGAAAATTGGAAACTAGTATAGCAGAAAGTAGGCACTGACTCACACTTAACACCGTATACCAAGATCAGGTCAAAATAGGTTCATAATCTAGACATAAAGAATGATATTATAAACAAATTAGAAGAACATAGGATAGTTTAGCTCTCAGATTTGTTGGAGGAAGAAGGAATTTGTGACCAAAGAAGATTTAAAGATCATTACTGATCACAAAATAATTTTGATCATATTAAGCTAAAGATTTTTGTACAAACAAAACAAATGCAGATGAGATTAGAAGGGAAGCAATAAACTAGGAAAATATTTTTACATCCAAAGGATCTGATAAAGGCCTCATTTCTAAAATATATAGAGAACCGACTCAAATTTATAATAGTTCAAGCCATTCTCCAATTGATAAATGGTCAAAGGATCTGAATTTTCTGACAATTTTCAGATGAAGAAATGGAAACTATTTGTAGTCACATGAAAAAGTGCTCCAAATCACTATTGATCAGAGAAATGCAAATTAAGACAACTGAAATACCACTACACACACCTGTCAGATTGGCTAAGATGAAAGGAAAAGAAAAAGATCAATGTTGGAGGGGATGTGGGAAAACTGGGACATTGATACATTATTGGTGGAACTGTGAACAAATCCAACCATTCTGGAGAGCAGTTTTGACCTATGTCCAAAGAGCTATAAAACTGTGTTTCCGTTGGGACTATATCCCAAAGAGATCTTAAAGGAGGGAAAAGGACTCACATGTGCAAAAATGTTTGTGGCAGCCCTTTTCGTAGTGGCAAGAAACTGGAAACTGAGTGAATGCCAATCAATTAGAGAATGACTAAATAAATTATGGTATATAAATGCTATGGAATATTATTCTGTAAGAAACGACCAGCAGGATGATTTTAGAAAAAGCCCGGAAAGACTTAGATGAACAGATACTGAGTGAAATGAGCAGAACCAGAAAATCACTATTCATGGCAACAACAAGACTATACAACAGGGGTCCTCAAACTATGGCCCACGGGCCAGATGCGGCAGCTGAGGACGTTTATTCCCCCTCACCCAGGGCTATGAAGTTTCTTTATTTAAAGGCCCACAAAACAAAGTTTTTGTTTTTTTACTATAGCCCAGCCCTCCAACAGTCTGAGGGACAGTGAACTGGCCCCCTATTTAAAAAGTTTGAGGATCCCTGCTATACAATTATCAACTATGATGGATGTGGCTCTCTTCAACACTAAGATGATTCAAACCAGTTCTACTTGTTCAGTGATGAAGAATGCCATCTATACCCAGAAAGAAAACCATGGAAACGGAGGGTGAAATACAAGATAGCATTTTCACTTTCTCTGTTCTTATTTGCTTGCATTTTCTTTTATTTCTCAGTTTTTTTTCCATATTAATCTGATTTTTCTTGTGCAGCAAGACAACTATATAAATATGAATATGTATATAAATAAAAATACATGTTAAATCCAATACATATTTATACATAATATATATTTGTACATGTATACATATATAGAAAAGTTATACATATATATACACACATGTAAGTATTTTATATATATTATTATATCATATGTACATATATACATATAAAATATATATTATATTATATATACACATTATGTTATATATATACATATATATATGTATATATAAAATACATGTAATGTATTTTAACATATTTAACATGTATTAGACTACCTGCCAACTGGGGGAGGGGATGAGGGAAGGAGGGGAAAATTTGGAACAAAAGGTTTTGCAAGCATTTATGTTGTAAAAATTACCCATGCATATGTTTTGAAAATAAAAAGCTTTAATTAAAAAAAAAAACAAAAAAGATAGTGAAAAGAGGACTTTGGAGGGAGTCAAAGCATCTGGTCTGAAGCCTCAACTCTTTTAACTGGCTGAGTGACCTAAGACAAATAATTTGATCTCTTTGGTACTCATAATTCTTATCTACGCAGTGAGAGATTTGATTAGATGATGTGAATTTAAGAGCCCTTCCTAAATTTTTTTAGGCAGCTAGGTGACACAGTAGATAGAGTGCTGGACTTGATTCAAGTCAGGAAGGCTCATTTTCCTGAGTTCATATCTGGCTTATTAGCTCTATGACCCTAGTCAAATCATTTAACGTCATTTGCCTCAGTTTCCCCATCTGTAAAATGAACTGGAGAAGGAAATGGTAAATCACTCCTATATCTTTACCAAGAAAATCACAATTAGAGTCACAAAAAAATTGGCCATGACTGAACAAAAATCCTTTCAGCTTTGATTTTCTCCCCATTCGTTATAGATCCATAACTTCCCAAATCATCTTAGAGGTGTTATGAGTTGAACCCAGAGTATGGTTTCTGATACATTGCTATTTCTACTACTACTGTCACTACTCCTGCTGCTATTGTTATTATTATTCCCAAATTAGTTCAGGGGAGCTATGAGTTGAACTTAGGACATGGGATTCATTAAATTGATCTTGAGATACAAAAATAACCAACTAAATTAATTAATATATTAGTTTAATGCCATGATTTTAGAGCTGAGGCACCTGAGGTCAGAAAAGGTAAAGAAATTTGTGCAAAACACCACCAGCCAGCTAAAGAGAAAGTCTAGATTAGAATATTGGCCTCATACTTTCCTTGATTCAATTTCTACACTTTTTTAGAGAAAAGGAAATACACTAAGAAAATCTCCTTTAAGAAATATAAATTCTGAAGAGAATTTTACTAAGCACTAAACTAGGTGATATTATGTGTAGATGTCACTGTTTTACATTAGAAGTGAGAAAAATTAATAAAAGGTTAATCATGTTATGAACAGACAATTCTTAGATGAAGAAATTGAAACTATTTCTAGCCATATGAAAAGATGCTCCAAGTAATTATTAATCAGAGAAATGCAAATTAAGACAACTTTGAGATACCACTACACACCTGTCAGATTGGCTAAATGACAGGGAAAGATAGGTGCCATGTTGGAGGGGAAACAGGGACACTGATACATTGTTGGTGGAACTGTGAATACATCCAGCCATTCTAGAGAGCAGTTTGGAACTATGCTCAAAAAGTTATCAAACTGTGCAAACCCTTTGATCCAGGAGTGTTACTATTGGGCTTATATCCCAAAGAGATTTCAAAGAAGGGAAAGGGACCTGTATGTGCAAGAATGTTTGTGGCAGCCCTTTTTGTAGTGGCTAGAAACTGGAGACTGAGTAGATGCCCATCAATCGGAGAATGACTGAATAAATTGTGGTATATGAATATTATGGAATATTATTGTTCTGCAAGAAATGACCAGCAGGATGATTTCAGAAAGGCCTGGAGAAACTTACAGGAACTGTTGCTGAATGAAATGAACAGGACCAGAAGATCATTATATACTTCAACAGCAATACTATATGATGATCAATTCTGATGGATGTGGCTATCTTCAGCACTGAGATGAACCAAATCAGTTCCAATAGAACAGTAATGAACTGAACCAGCTACGCCCAGTGAAAGAACTCTGGGAGATGACTATGAACCACTACTTAGAATTCCCAATTCCTCTATTTTTGTCCGTCTGCATTTTTTATTTCTTTCACAGGCTAATTGTACACTATTTCAAAGTCCGATTCTTCTTGTGCAGCAAAATAACTGTTTGGACATGTATACTTATATTGTATTTAATTTATACTTTAACATATTTAACATGTATTGGTCAACCTGCCATCTGGGGAAGGAGGTAGGAGGAAGGAGGGGAAAAATTGGAACAAAAGGTTTGGCAATTGTCAATGCTGAAAAATTACCCATGCATATAACTTGTAAATAAAAAGCTATATTTAAAAAAAAAAAAAAAAAAAAAAAGAGCTCTTTTCTTGACCACTAATAAACTTCCCTCTAGTTTTATAATTAGCTTTTAAAATACTTATCTAGTCAGCAGCAGTAGAAAATTACAGAAGATGAGAAATCTTAAAGTAAAAAAGAGATGCCCCTTAAGTTTCAGTGAACTTAAATTTTGAAGATAATTTTACAGAAGTCTTCCAGGACATAGTTTGGATGCAAAAAGAAAAAAATCTTAGATGTTTTGGGTCATATCTAGAAACTGTAACTAGGATTATTGCTTTCACTTCTGAAATAGCAATATAAAAGTACCAATTGATGAAAGCAATAACTAAACAATTATATTGTAATTTGTAAATTATCTATTTTAAAACAATTTCAAGGAAATGAGATAATGGATTGTGGGACTTGCTTTAAACCAACACAAATAGCACACATTTTCTTTTATTATAGGTATCTTTCATGTAATTGAAAAAATTAAACATGAAATAATTCCATAGGTCAAAGTTTTATTTTTTCTTTATTCTGAGCAGATTCATTAGGGCTAATAATTCAAGACAATGGTTTTTGTCATTCTAACTCAAATTATTTCATGAATTTCCTAATACTGGTCTAGTATGAGATAAAGTGTAAGGCCTATTAATGGCAATAAATCTAAGAAACTAAAGGCAGGGAATTTTCATTCTCCCAGTATCCCACAAAGAGACTTAAATTTTATCTTCCTTACAGTCCTTTTATTACCATCAAATTATGGAAGAATTAAGAAATGGTTTCAATTTCTTCATCTGAAAATTGTCTGTTCATATCCTTTGAAGATTTATCAATTAGAGAATTCATGTCCTCTCTTTGTTTTTAACAGGTGCTTGGTAAATTATATGTGATCCTGACTATGGTTACTTCGGAACTTGAATTAATTTCTAGATGCTTACAGTATTTTTTCTTTGACCGGGAAGATTTTGAAGAGTATTCATTTTCGAGTTTCTTTCAAGAGATGATCAATGAAATCTACTTCTACTTTACCCTTTGGTTCTATGATATCTATCTGATTAGTTTTCTCTTAGGATTTCCTATGATGTGATCAGGCTCTTTTTGGGGGGTTGCAGATGAGGCTTGCAAATAATAAAGTCATTTCAAATTTTTTCTATTTCATCTGTTTTGAAGACTGTTTGGTTGGTTGTAGTCCTTTGTTCTCACAGATGAGCAAAATAACATCACAATGTTATAGAGTTGAGTTACAGTGTATCCGGCTGTGACTGATCAGAACAATATGAGCTTGGAATGCACTGCCACAGGTCATACACAAAAATAGTTAGGAGTGGACTCTAACTGCACATCTTGCATTTCTCCTGAACTAATTCAATTCTGCTTTGCCCACAAAGCATAGTACTTTCTTTGATAAGGGTATGCAATGCTGCATAGTCCTGTCTTTTCTTGTTGTTAATTATTGACCCGAAATTAGTAAAAGTAGCAGAGAATCAATCCATACTCAGCTTCAGAGGCTTCACAGAATGCACAATCATCTACAAACAAAAAATCATGCATTAACAGTCACTCCTTAGTTTGGCTTGTAGCCTTTTCAAATTGAATAATTTATCATAAGTACGGTAGCTAACTGATTCCATGTTTGTCCTCCTTGAAAGTATTTGACAACATGCCTGAAAAATGCCACGCTAAAAGCACACAGCCTTGTTTCACTGCTGGTGAGCAGGAAAGCTCAAAAGCAGTGTCCATCGTCCATCGTCCAGAACAAGCAAGGCAGCATGGCAAGCAGGCCATCATGAAACTGACAAACTATACTGACAAATTTCTCTGGGAAACCAAATGTTGTCATTTTCCGTAAGGTCTCATGACTGACAGTATCAAAGGTCCTGTCAGATTTGCAAACACTGTATGCAGACCTCTGCTCTGCTCCTGGCATTTCTCCTGGAGTTGCTGGGCAGCAGATACCACACTGATTGGTGTTTTAGTGCCTTCTGAGACCACTCTGGCTTTCAGGTAGATGACAGTTTTCCAAGTGTAGGGTCAGCCTACAGTAGGGAGAACTCTAGCAAGAATCTCACCAGCAATGACCGAAAGGGACACCCTCCTGTGATTATCACAAAACAATCTATTGCCTTTATTTTTATAAAAATGACCAATGAAGGCTCCTTGAACTCTTGGGGCAGAACCTCCTCTTGTCATATATTCTGGAAAATTTCAGTCAGCTTTTGCACAAACAATACATGTCCCACCTTATAAATCTCAGCTGGAACAGAATCAGCACCAAGAGCTTTGCTAACATGAAAGTAGTCTAACGGCATTTAAAAGACCTTTTCTTCAGCTGGAACTTCAGCTAGGGAGTAATTGATTTCAACTTTAGGCAAACAGTCAATAGCTTCAGCATTGATTGATGACAGTTTATTGAGAACACTGTGTTAAGAATATGATCCTAGAAAAAAGGACCTGTCACTAATCAGTGTTGCACCATCAACACCCAACGGCTGAAATAAACCACAGATCTTTGGTTCATACATAACCCTTTTTTTTTGGAGGGGGGGGGGGGAGACTGAGGCAATTGGGGTTGAGTGACTTGCCCAGGGTTATACAACCAGGAAGTGTTAAGATTTGAGGTTAGAGTTAAACTCGGGCCCTTCTAACTTCAAGGCTGGTGCTCTATCCACTACACCAACTAGTTGCCCCCTCCCCCTATACATACTGCTACTATGAATGTAAAAACTGAATTTCATTCAACCTTCTTACTGAGCCAAGAATCCTGCATCAATCTTTTTTTTTTACCTTCTTCCCCCAGATTTACTGATACAATTATACTAGTACCCGATAGACTGACTGTTTACTCATATTTCAAATGCCAAGCCCACAGCTCCTAACAAAAAGTTGTATCATCAAGAATTCAGGCTGGGAAACAATTTTTATGGACAATTATCTGATGAAGGCCTCATTTCTAAAATATATAGAGAACTGATTCAAATTTACAAGAATATAAGTCATTCCTCAATTGATAAATGGTTGTTAAAGTATATGAACAGAAAATTTTAAGATGAAGAAATTAAGGCCATTTCTAATCATATGAAAAAATGTTCTAAATGAAGGTAGCCTAGCTGTACCAGATCTAAAACTATATTATAAAGCAGCAGTCATCAAAATCATTTGGTACAGACTAAGAAATAGAGCAATTGATCAGTGGAATAGGTTAGGTTCACAGGACAAAATAGTCAATGATTCTAACAATCTAGTATTTGACAAACCCAAATACTCTAGCACTTGGGATAAGAATTCATTATTTGACAAAAACTTCTGGGAAACTAGTAAGGCATAAACTAGGCATTGACCCACACCTAACACTGTATATCAAGATAAGGTCAAAATGGGTTCATGATCTAGACATAAAAAATGATATTATAAACAAATTGGAAGAACATAGGATAGTTTACCTCTCAGATCTGTGGAGGCAGGAATTTATAACCAAAAGAAGAATTAGATCATTATTGATCACAAAAATAGATAAAATAATGTTGATCATATTAAGCTAAAAGGTTTTTATACAAACAAAACTAATGCAGACAAAATTAGAAGGCAAGCAATAAACTAGGAAAACATTTTTACATTCAAAGGTTCTAATAAACGCCTCATTTCTAAAATACATAAAGAACTCAAATTTACAAAAATTCAAGCCATTTTCCAAATGATAAATGGTCAAAGGATATGAGCAATTTTCAGATGAAGATATTGAAATTATTTCTAGTCAAATGAAAAGGTGCTCCAAATCACTATTGATCAGAGAAATGCAAATTAAGACAACTCTGAGATACCACTACACAACCTCTCAGATTGGCTAAAATGACAGGAAAAGATAATGACCAGTGTTGGAGGGGATGTGGGAAAACTGGGACATTGATACAGTGTTGGTGGAACTGTGAACAGATCCAACCATTTTGGAGGGCAATTTGGAACTATGTTCAAAAAGTTATCAAACACTGCATACGCTTTGATCCAACAGTGTTACTACTGGGCTCAAGATCTTTTTGGGATATAAGGGAAAGGGATCCACATGTGCAAAGATGTTTATAGTAGCTCTTTTTGTAGTGGCTACAAACTGGAAACCAAGTGGATGCCCGTCAATTAGAGAATGAATAAATTATGGTATAGGAATGCTATCAAATACTATTGTTCTATAAGAAAAGACCAGCAGGATGATTTTAGAAAAAGCCTGGAAAGACTTAAGTGAACAGATGCTGAGTAAAGTGAGCAGAACCAGGAGATCATTATACACAGCAATGAGAAGACTATACAATGATCAATTCTGATGGACGTGGCTCTTTTTCAACAATGAAATGATTCAAACCTATTCCAATTGTCAGTGATGGATCCATATATACCCAGAGAGAAGACTGTGGGAACTGAGTGTGGACCGCAACATAGCATTTTTACTCTTTTTGTGGATGTTTTTGCTTGCATTTTGTTTTCTTTCTCAGGCTTTTTTTTCCTTCTTAATCCAATTTTTCTTGTGCATCAAGATAACTGTATAAATATGTATGCATATATTGGATTTGAGTGGGGGGAAGAAAGGGAAAATTTGGAACAGAAAGTTTTGCAAGGGTCAATGCTGAAAAATTACTTATGCATATATTTTTTAAATAAAAAATAAATAAATGTTTGTTGATTGATATCTGTCCATTCAGTTTGAGAAACTCTTATTAGCAATTTAAATCCTTATTCTCAAGTTGTTACCAACACAAAGAATATACTTTACTATTAATAGATTGAAACATTTATCCCACAAACTGACTCACATTTGTCTACTGACTCATTTTATAAACCAGAAATATCCTCTCAAATTATTTCCATCTTGTATCACTGACAGTCCAAAGTGAAAGAGAAGAAGCAAATGGAGCATCCTGTAAGCACCAACACTTGTCACAATCCAAGGCAGTTTTGTGAAACTAAAACACTTAATATGATAAAAGGTGAAAAAGTAGATAAGAGTGTGAAGTCTGGAATCAGAAGCCACATTTTTCTGAATTCAAATCTGATCTCGGACCCTTAATAGCAATATAATCCTGGGTAAATCACTTCATCCTGATTGCCTCCCATTTCCTTATTTATAAAATGAGAAGGAAATGGCAAACGCTTCTAGCACCTTTGCCAAGAAAACCCCAAACAGTAAGATGACAGGAAAAAATAATGATGATTGTTGGAGGGGATGTGGGAAAACTGGGACATTGATTCATTGTTGGTGGAGTTGTGAACGAACCAACCATTTTGGAGAGTAGTTTGGAACTATGCTCAAAAAGTTATCAAACTGTGCATACCCTTTGATCCAGCAGTGTTACTACTGGGATTATATCCCAAAGAGATTATAAAGAAGGGAAAGGGACCTGTATGTGCACGAATGTTTGTGGCAGCCCTTTTGTAGTGGCTAGAAACTGGAAAACTGAAATGGATGTCCATCAGTTGGAGAATGGCTGAATAAATTGTGGTATATGAAAATTATGGAATATTACTGTTCTGTAAGAAATGACCAACAGGATGATTTCAGAAAGGCCTGGAGAGACTTACACGAACTGATGCTGAGTGAAATGAGCAGGACCAGGAGATCATTATATACTTCAACAACAATACTAGATGATGACCAGTTCTGATGGATCAGGCCATCCTCAGCAACGAGATCAACCAAATCATTTCTAATGGAGCAGTAATGAACTGAACTAGCTATGCCCAGAAAAAGAACTCTGGGAGATGACTAAAAACCATTACATTGAATTCCCATTCCCTATATTTATGCACACCTGCATTTTTGATTTCCTTCACAAGCTAATTGTACAATAATTCAGAGTCTGATTCTTTTTGTACAGCAAAATAATGTTTTGATCATGTATACTTATTGTGTATCTAAGTTATATTTTAATATATTTAACATCTACTGGTCATCCTGCCATTTAGGAGGGGGGGGGGTAAGAGGTGAAAAATTGGAACAAGAGGTTTGGCAATTGTTAATGCTGTAAAGTTACCCATGTATATATCCTGTAAATAAAAGGCTATTAAATTAAAAAAAAAGAAAAAAAAAAAAAACCCCAAACAGGCTCACAGTCACTCACAAAAAAAACAAAACAACAACAAAAGAGGAAAAGGAGTAACACCGAGCCAGTATGGACAAGGAAAAAGGAAGACCAAACTGAATGGAATCCGTTACCTCCAAACCAAGAGCTACAAGCAACAGGATTTGAAGTCAGGGGAGGTGTATGTGGGAAGATGGGCAAAGGAAGAGAAAGTACAGCTCTACACTTTCAGGAAAAGCATCTGATATAAGAATTGTTGATCTTCTTGACACTTTTATAATGGTCCCAGAGCCTTTGACACTGCAGTATTTTGAATCATAAACATAAAATTTCCTTTTTTTTCATTTTATTTAAAAAACAGAATAGAAAAAAGAAAAATAGAAAATGAATACAAAACAAAACAAAAAAAAAAAAAAACATTGTCATGTCATCCATCATGTGCCCAGCAGAACATCAAGGAGGATTCACAATGCATAACAAATTATCAGTTGAAGTAAATATATATATATATTAGAAATTATGTTCATGAGTGTACATTCTTTCTTTACTTTCATGTAAATTGTTATTTTGTTCTCTGCTTTTTTACTTCTTTTTTTCCCTTCTTTCATCTTCCCTATCACTCTCAAGCAGGCTGTAGTTAAGAAAGGATATGTTTATATGTAGATATATACATACACATTATGTCTTTTCTAACCCTGCTGACTCTTTGCTTTAATTCTACTCCATGACTTGCCTTGCTATTATTTAACCTCCCCCCCACCCATGGATTCCTCTCTTCTTCTCTCACTCTTTGCTTCCCTGTTTGCCCAGCCTCCTCCCTTTTTTTTAATAAATTTTGAAGGGTGTTATACCCTTCATGGTATATGTGTAGTGTTGCCTATTGAACCCATTCCCTATGTGAGTAGACCTCCCCTCTCCCCCTCTAATGCCTTTGTATCTATCCTTCCTCTGCAACCCATTCATAACATGATTACCATTTTTAACCTAACTCTGCCCCAATCTGCCTTTTGAACTACCTTATTGTTAATGTCAATCTTAAACATATAGTATACGTTTCCCATGTTAAAAAAAAAAACAAACGTTTTGTCCATGCCCAGTTCCTTGGAACTGATCTTTGATATTGGCTCTTTTTTGTTAAATTTTCTCTCAAGTTTGGATTTGATTGATAAAGCCCTGAAAATGCTCAAGTGCCCATTATTTTCTCATTCAATATTATTATTTTGCTAGATAAGATATTTTTGGTCACAGGCCTAGTACTTCTGATTGTCAGTAGATACGATTCCAAGAGCTATGGTCCTTTATTACGGCTGCTAATAAGACTTATAAAATTGTAGTTCTAGCGTATTTAATTTTTTTCCCTTGTTTCTTTCAAAATGTTCTCTTTGATTTGGATGTTTCAAAATTTGGCAATAATGTTTCTAAGTGGTTTTTTTTGGTTTGTTTTGGGGGTTTTGTTTTGTTGTTTTTTAAACAAAGGATCTCATTGAGATAGTGATCATTGGATTTTTTTTTTCCTATTTCTACTTTACCCTCACATTCTATCACTCCAGGACAATTTTCTTGGATTATTTCTTGAATTATTATGCCAAGGCTCTTTTTTATTTTGGTCACAACTTTCAGACAATCCAATTATTCTTATATTTTCTCTTCTGGATCTGTTCTCCAGATCAGTTGCTTTTTTAAAATAAGATGTTTCACATTCTGTTCAACTTTTTCATTATTATCTGTTTTGCATCTACTGGTCATCCTGCCATCTAGGAAAAATTGTAACAAGAGGTTTGGCAATTGTTAATGCTATAAAGTTACCCATGTATATATCCTGTAAATAAAAGGCTATTAAATAAAAAAAAAAAAAATATTATCTGTTTTGTTATTTCTTGGTCTCATAGCTTCACTGACTGCCCCTTGCCCAATTCTAATTTTCAAACAGCTATTTTCATCTTTGAGACTATCTCCTTTTCTAGTTAATTAACATATATATAACTTATGTTGTGATATGGGAGCCACCTGCCAGTGCCTGCTGGAGGTCTAACTCAGACATGTAGAATGGATCTGTTAATATGAGAGGATGATGATGATGATACAAAGAGACTGAGAGACAGTTGCTGTTAGACCTCTCTCCTCTTCCCTTTGCTTCCAACTTATTTCATTCCCAATCCACAAGCAACATCTGCATAAGTAAAGGCTGCTTTGCAACTCCTTCAGGTTTATGATTCATAGATGTGGAGGCTCTCAGAGAACTGACCTGCCCCTTCACTTAGGCATAGTCCTTAACATTTCTCTGTTTTTTGTTTTATAGGAGTATGATTATTTTTTCCCCACAGCATGTAAAGTAAGTTTATGCATTAGCTGTTGTCCGCCATGCTAGGGAGTACAAACAACACTATAGCAGGTGATGAAGCTTGTGAGATGTCATTGAGGCAAACTTTAAAACGGAGAAGAGGACTATAGTCAGAACAGCATTTAAGTCTCATCAGTCTCCTGGCTCAGCCCTTTAATTACCCCGACTAAAAAAGTCTTACCAGTTCTCTTCTCCCTTTCCTTCCCCGCAAGTTACTGAAGGAACTCTGGAAAGATCCTACTCACGAACAGCTCTCGGGTGCTGTTGCTGCTTTGTTTCTTGTGTCCCATGTTGGGTGCCCTATGTTGTGATGCGGGAGCCACCTGCCAGTAGCTGCTGGAGGTCTAACTCAGACCTGTAGAATGAATCTCTTCATGTGAGGATCATACAAGAAGACTGAGAGGCAGCTGCATTCTCTGACCTCTCTCCTCTTCCTTCTGCCTCCAAGTTATTTCATTCCCAATCCACAAGAAACATCCACAAAGGCTAATCTGTAACTCCTTCAAGTGTTATGATTCACAGTGTTATGACTCTCGGAGAATTGACTTGCCCCTTCACTTAGGCATGGTCCTTAACGAACGTATATAACATTATCTTGGTTTTTTTGCATGATATTTTGTTTTGTTTTGTTTTTAATTTTTTCTCAATGTCTCTCACGTGATTTTTAAAAACAATTTTGAGTTCTTTTATAAATTCTCTCAGGGCAAGGAGCCATTTCACATTATTCTTTGGGGTAGAAGTCTTTTTTGCTTCAGTGTCCTCCTCTGAAGATGAACCCCGTCTTACCAGTTCCCAAGTTTCTATGATGAGGTTCTTTTTTCTTTGCCAGTTTTTTTTTTTTTTAAGAAGTATTAGTGTAAGGACCTCTAATCATGGGGTTGGGGTGGTGCCTCTAGCTTCCCTTCAGCTCTCCCTTATGACCTGGATCCAAACCAAAAGCTCCCCCCCTCCTACAAGTGCCTGCAGCCAGCAGCATCCCTGTGTCCTTTCCCATGTTTCAGCAGCACAGCAGGGCCTGGCATTCCTAACCAGCAGTCTTCCCAGACTCAGACTTGGACTCTACACGTAGTACTGAGGGGAAAGTTTCTGTGGCTCCTATTGAGGCTCGAGCCAAACCAGCTAGTCCTAGGGCTCCCCACTGGGTGTTTCTGTGGAGCTAGTCCGGAGTTGTGTGCCCTTAACATGGGTTGATCTCCCGCTTCCAGTCTGTCTTCACATCATCTTCGGTTGTATCAAGAAGACCCTTTTCTTCCCCTCCCCCCCAGTCTCGATTTGTCACCAGCCTATGTTTTGCCCTAAGATGAAAATTTGTTCTATTTGTGGGGGAAATATGGAGAACTTGAACTTTACCAAACTACTCTGTCATCTCAGAATCCTCATCCATAAAATTTCTTAATTTGAATATTCCTGATGCTTGACCTTCCAATTAATAGATATCTTTTTGGCAAGGCATTTCTATTTTTCTTAGAAATGCTGATTAAAAACACTAAAAGCAACACTAAGTAGGCCTATGTTGTTAAATTATTTCTTTGATTATTATATTAGTAGTAGCAATAACATTTATATAGAGCTTTAAAGTTTGCATAGCACTTTACATATGTAACATCACTTATAGTCTCACAAGAATCTTATGAAATAGGTACTACAACTATAGTTAACTGGTACCTCCACTTCAAAGATAAAGAAACTGAGGTTCTATGAAATTAAGTGACTTGTTCAGGTTCACAGCTAGTAAGTATAAGAAAAAGGAATTAACTCAGCTCCTTCCTACCTATAACTGGATATTAATTGTGTTCTTTTTGGAAAATTTGCTAGAGATGGGAAGAGAATTAATTTAAGAATGAAGGTTTCTATTCCAGTTTTTCTAACTACAAAATATACTTTAATTATTACTATTCCCTTCTGGAATAAGGCATTCATGGTCAAACTATAAGCAGCCTATTATTAAAAAGGCTTGCACAAAAAAATACAAAATTTTAATACCTACTTGTAAAAAAAGTTATTTGACTGCCTTAAAAATCTACAAAAATTTAACCAACAATTAAAGTTATATAAGACATAACAGTAACTCCTGATATTCTAATTACTTTCAAATGAGCCATATACAGAAAGAGGGAGACCATTAACTTAAAAATAGCAAAGATCAAAATTTAGGAAAATAAAAATTAGGATTTATAGCCTGCAATAAATAAATAAATAAATAAATGAATGAATGAATGAATGAATGAATGAATAAATAAATAAAAGAGACAGCAATAATCCCCAATACCATTCTTATAGTAATGCAAATTTCCCTAGTGATGGGTCCAACAACACTAGAACATAAAATTACCAAGTACTTATTTAGGGTTTACTGTGTGTCAGGCACTGGACTCATTTTATTCTTTCTATGGGTCTACTATCATTTCAAAAAAGTAAAAAACTATAGTTGTTCACAGGAACACAATTGTATAACTGCTACAAAGCCAATCAAGATATAAAAAGATACTCTTACTTGGAGAAAACAGCTTACCATGCCTCAATTTAGGACCAAAAACTCAATAAGAGTGTCTAAATTGAATGCTTTTTTAAAAAAGAAAACAGTCTTAAATCTAGAAGCATCCTCATTAAAAGTAAGAAGAGAAACCTACTGACCTTGAGGCGAAGATACTAACTTCTCAGCCCTGGTATCATCTAACCCTTAGAAAGTCACAGCCATTAAAGACCTCCTAGAGGTATGGAAGTCAGGGCTCCCAAGAAGCCGCACAACATGGCAGAAAAAGGACTGGACTCAAAATCTAGAAACTAGGGTCTAGTCTAAGTTCTAGCACTCTCTTTGGAACTCAATTCTTCAGATTTCAGTTTTCTCTTCTACAAATTGAAGAACCCATACTGAATGGCCTCTAAAAGAATGTACTCAAAACAATATCAAAATATTCATAGAAACATATACATAACACACATAAATTTATATAAACATAAAAATATTCATAGGCAGTTGTGGTAGGTAGGTAGAAACAAACTGAAAGTAATGAAATATCACTGTACCATGATCAAGGACAGATAGAGAACAACATAGGAAAATGTCTATGAATTAGTGCAGAATGAAGAAAAAAAATCAGAAGAATATAGAAAACTACATTAATATTAACAAAAAGAATATTTAAAAGTAGCTTAGTTCAAATTAAATGCAATGACAGATGTTGATTTCATAAATAGGCCCCTCTCCTTACTCTTCTTTCAAAGATCTGGGAGGTGGTAGGGTCGGGGACAACCGTCACCTAGTCTGTCAAACATGGTTGCTATGTTGTCTAATCTATGCACATATCTACATTCCGCTAGTAGAATGGATGCTTCATGAAGATATCCTCAGAGGCTACATAGTAGCCTTCTCCATAGTAGTATCTTACATAGAAAGGTCATTAATAACTAGATGAATTGAACTTATTACAAGACAGGGCATTAAGTGGAATGAGATGGAATATTTTTACAATATTAAAAAACAAGATTTCAATTAAATTTTTAAAAAGAAAAAATACAGATTCTTTTCAGCTTGAAAATTTTTTAATTCCAAATACACTATTTCCTTATCAAATTACTGGAAGCCCTTACATGTCTACAAAGCATCCAAAAATAAATAGCTATTAAACAGAGAAATTAAGATGTTTGACAAGTTGAATGTTTTTATACAGAACTCCAAGTAACAATAACAAAAACAATAATAAACTGTCTTACCATATGAAGCTATAAATCCATCAAAATGGCACTTCAATTATGACAGAAATCAAAAGATCACATGGAATGATTTTAGAGAGTAAGTAATCTTCATACCATATGTTCCCTGTTGCTAAGCAAAACTGGTACTACTATGCATTTTTTTTTATGCTATTCAGCTTAAAACTGGTAGGTAAGTTGAAAGTAATGACCACTAAGAGCAAAACAATTCTAACTGAAATGAGTATTATGAGTATTATTCTAAACTTTTAAGGAGCATCTTTAATATTGTTCCCAAGTCCTATCTTGAATATGATAATGAGATTGAAAAAAAAAAAAAAAAGCTATAGTAAGATTCAAGCAACTTCTTCCAAGATTTACTAAATACATTACATTAATATTTTGTAAATATTTAATGCTTTTCTCCTGGCTAAATCACTGGGGAAATATTCAAAATGGTTTGTTAAAAATTTGTGCATCTATTTATATTATCCAGGCTACAAATGAGTTTTAATTTGTGTTCTTATAAACTTGTTCTAACTGAACAACCACAAAATATAGCAATAATCTTAAGTTTGAGGAAAAAAACACCATCATTCCTCTAAAAGAGCTTTAATGTCACAAAGCAGCACTCACTGCGTATCAAGGGGACTCCATCAGCACAATATTTCAAACTTACCAAGACTCGATCATTAATTTTCAGCTCTCTTTCGCCTTTCTTTACAGATCCAGCTTCTGAAAGGTTGGAGATCGATTCACTGGCAGTTTTAGTGAGGTTGCTGATCTGAGGAGTAGTGGAAGACTCCTTAGCTACAGGTTGGGAGACCTTATGGGGCGCAGTGGAGGGGGAAGGTGCAGCTGAAGAGGAGGCCGCCATGCTGGTCATGGAAGTGGAGAGGGGGGATGTGGCTCGGGAAGCAGGAGGAGCCTGTGTGCCATTGGCTTCATCTTCGCTCGTCACTTTCCTCGTCAGCTTGGAAGGTCTTGTAAAGATGCCTTTTAAAGGTTCACACTGGAAATACCGCACTCCTGCCACTGACCCATCATTCTTGCCAATTGGTTCATCCAATACAATTCCAGCCCACTGGCCTGGTGCAAACTGTGTTTCCCCAAGAAATTGGATGAATCCAGGCTTGTTGCCATTCACCCAAACACGTTCCCCAACTCGAAAGTCATCAACAAACTCTTCATGAGTCTCAGGGGATGGTGTGCTTGATGTTTTTTCAATAGATAATGCCTTTTCTACTGGAGCTGGAACTACAATAGAAAAAAAAGAAGAGAATCAGCAGAGATCAAACCTAACACTTAAGCATATATAACCAAGAACCAAAATACACACCACATACACTAATAAAAAACAAAACAGGCTTTATTCTGTTTCTAGTATGCTTGTTTTAATTTTTATTTTGAAAGTTGGGAGAAAATTTTTTAAAAAAAAATTAAAAGTCTTCATTTTAATTTCTACTTAATTAAATCTTTTTTCAGAAATAACAGTAAGGATTACTATTTACTTGAAGTTATATTAGAAAGATACCAAAAACTTCAGGGGAAAAGATTAAATGTTAAATAATAATTATCTAATTTACAACTCCATCTTAGAACATTGCTCTAACTTTATTCTTTCACTTGAGCTAGGTCATGAAAAATAATCTTTTGCAATGTGTTTCTGGCTCCACTTTTCTTCTCAATTTTATCAAGAATTTATCAGGACCAGAGGCTCTCTAGTGCCCAATTTGTTAAGCTGTAGGTCACAATCCCACAGGGGATCTCAGTACTGAATGTGAGAATCACAAAATGATGATTTATTATCAGTAAATGTTTAATTTGTCACATAAAATTTTCTTGAGCAAAAAGGGGTTTGCAAGAGAAAAAGTTTAAAGAAGCTCTACTCAATGGAACCAAAGACCCCCATTCAGATATAAAACGATTTGAAAATCATACCAAGAAAAAACAGCTATGGAATAAAAAGTAACAGTTATCCTCTTCTTCCACAGAGCTCCTTAAAAAGGTTTTGAAATGACAAGTGCACTTTCCAATGTGGTCACAAAATGCTGGAGTTGGAAGAGACCTCTGATGTCTAGTCTAAGGCCTACCAGAGGCTATCTTCTACAGTATCTCCAACAAACATTTAATTTTATATCAAATATTGCCAGATAGTAACGTGTTTAAAAAACTCCTGCCAGTCTAAGGAAAAGCCAGAAACAACAAAGCACAAAGCATTTTTTTAAAAAAGCAAAACTGATTTTGGGTTTTTTTTAAAGACTGCTAATACCTTCAAGTCAGTTACTCATTAAACATTTACTATCAGCTAGGGCTTATGCTAGGTGCTAGGGATACAAAAACAAAACCAACAAAAAGAAAGTTCCCACTCTCAAGGAACTTTTTTATTTTATGAAAGGCTACAATCTCTACACTAATTATAGTGAAAGTGAAGTTAAATAGGCACTAAGAGCACTAGCAAATTGGAAGGGTGAGGGAAGTGGAGACTAGGGAAAGCTCCAGGAAGGAGGTAGCACTCCAGCTGAACCTTGAAGGGAGCCAAGAATTCTGAAAAGTAGGAATGAGGAATGATTACACACTGGGCAAGAGGAAGAGTTTGTGTAAAAGCACAAAAATGGAAAACAGAATATCGCATTGCAGTTTGGTTATAACATTATCCGTAAAAGAAAGGCAGATTATTGAGAGCCTTAAATATTAAGCTTTATATTTTATCCTACATTCAAGAAGAAGCCACTGAACATATACAGACCTCAGATTTAGGAAGATTATTTTGGATATGGAAGATGGATTGGAGAAAAAAAGACTGGATACAGAAAGATCATTTAGGGAGCTCTGACAATAGTCTAAGGGCTCAATCTAGGATAAGCATCAATGTAGAGAAAGAAATAGAGATGTTTTGGAGGCAAAATAGGGCAACTAACTAAATAATGGTATGTTGAGGAAAAGGGAGAAATCAAGGATTACTTTCAAATTATAGACACGACTGGCAGGAAAGATGTGGGTAACAAAAGAAATGAAAAGCGTTATTGGAAAGGCAGGTTTAAGACGAAAAAAAGGATAACTCTGGGACATCCAAGAGAAGCTATCCAAAGACAAAAGAGAAATTACAATAGTTAAAACATATATATTTAGGGGGCAGTGGATAGAGCACCAGCCCAGAAGTCAGGAAGACCCGAGTTCAAATCTGGCCTCAGACACTTAATACTTCCTGGCTGTGTATTGGGCAAGTCACTTGACCCCAATTTCCTCAGTTTAAAAAAAAAAAAAAAAAAAAAGACATACATATTTAAGAATCATCTATATAGGGATGACACCTATGGAAGAGCTGAGTGACGTAGTGCTTAGAGTGAGGAAGACCCGAGTTCCACTTCAGCCTCTGATACTAACTTTGTGACTCTAGCCAAGAAATTTAAATAATGTCTGTCTGACTCAGTTTCATCATCGACCTACCACAGTTGTATGAGGATAAAATGAGATGATCTATTTAAAATGCTTAGTATAGTAATCTGTCACATGGTAGGCACTATATAAGTAATAGAAAATATTACACTGTATTAAATTCAACTAACAAAAAACTTTTAAAGAGGAATAAAGTTTGAAATTATGAAGGAAACAACCAGCTCTGAAAGTCAATGAATTAAAATGTATCTTGAATAAACTAGAGAATATAAATCAGGTATTTAAAAAACAATACTACTATCTTGAGGTTATATCATAATATGATTATATTTAAGAAAATGTAAACATACCAGGAGTAGGTGTCTTCAAGGCAGTAGATCCAGGCTTACTGATCTTAGTAGGGGCCTTAAGCCCACTTGGTTTTAACATACTCATCTTCCTTGTTACACCAAGATGTTTTCCCCTTTGCTTCTGGTCACTATCTTTTCCCAACCATTGATATAAATATAGGTGCTCCTATGCTGAAGTCAGTCTTTGAGTGAAACCTGCAGAGAGAGAACATACAAACATATTTTTAGCAACTACCATAAGTCAGGGAAAATGAACATTAATTATTATATTCTCAACTTATTTACAAAGCTACCTATTTCCCCAAATAAGGCAAAAGGAGACCATCTTATAATTTAACCCAAGGGCAGGAAGTTGCTTCAGAATTCCAAGGTTGTGCCATCTAAAAAGGAGTTTTGTTTGTTTTTTTTTAATCAAGACATTGTTTGGATTTAAGAAAAACTTTCTGTACAGGGTCACAGACAGTAGGGGAACTCTGGGTGAAGTTGAAGACCCTTCAGCCCAGAGGGCATCTGCTAACAATGTCTGGTTCGATTCCCATCTCCCCTAAGGGCTCTCAGCCTTCCTGGGATGTCAGGGGGTGGTGACAACCTGTGTTGTGATTGAAGCAGACTGATACCAGGTGGCAAACTACATACAATACCAAATTGTTTATGTGGTCCCACATGCCCAGTGTTTTTGTTACTTAAGGGTAAGAGGGTATAAAAAGGGGAATAAATGGCCTCCAATTTCCCACCATCCTCAGGCGTAGCACCTTATTACTTTTCCACTAGGATAGTATATTTTAATCACCCCAGTTTGGGGGCTGTAGAAAGCAATGTTGCGTTTTGTCACCCCAACTTGGAGGTGTTAGAAAGAAGGACATAACAACTTATGGCCTCTGTAATTTCAACCTGGGCATGATAGGAAAACTCAAAATAATAATGATATCCATAACATATACAACTTTGAGAGCTACACAGACAGGGCAGACCAGAACACAAATCCAGAAGAGGATATGAAAGGGTCTCCAGTTCAAAAGGCTCTCTTGGAAGAATTCAAACAGGAGCTTAAAAGAGAGAAGAAGAAATGGGGAAAAGAAAGGAGAGCATTACAGCAGTTATGAAAGTTTATGGGGGGAGCCAATACACTGGAAAAGGAAGCACAGAAACTGACTTAAGAAAATAACTCCTTAAAAAATAAATTTAGTGACATAGGAGGAGGAAGGAATCCACTAAACAAAGCAACTTCATTAAAAGTACAATTGCCCAAATGCAACAGGATAAAAAAAGCTAAACAAAGAAAATTCACCAAAAATTAGAATTGGACAAATGGAAGTGAATGCCTCAAATAGAAAACAATCAGTCAAATAAAAAAAAAAAAATTTTAATGGAAAAATAGAAAAAAATGTAAAATATTCCGTTGGAAAAATAACTGACATGGAAAACAGATCCAGGAGAAAGAATCTAAGAATTATCAGACTATTTGAAAGCCATGATGAAAAAAAAGCCTAGACAACATCTTTAAGGAAATCAACAAGGAAAAGTGTCCTAATATCCTAGAACCAGAGGGTAAAATAGTCATTGAAAGAATCCACCAATCACTTCTAGAGACTCCCAAAATGAAAACTCAAGAAATATTGTAGATAAATTCCAGAATTATCTATCAGATCAAGGAGAAAATACTGCAAGCAGCCTGAAAGAAATAAATCAAATATCGAGGAAGCACAATCAGGATTACTCAAGACCTAGCAGCTTCCACATTAAAAGATTAGAAGGGCCTGGAATATGATATTCCAGAAGACAAAGGAACTTGGCGACAACAATCAACTACCAGGTAAAATTTTATCTTTCCAAAGGAAAGATGGACATTCAACGAAATGCATGATTTTCAAATATTTCTGATAAGACCGGAGTTGAACAAAAAATATATTATCCAAATACAAGATGCCAAAAAAAAAAAAAAAATTAAAATGTAAATGGAAGGAAAAGTTTTTTTTTTTTTTTTAAGATTAAAATGTTTACATCCCTATATAGAAAGAGAATGTGTATAACTTTTGATAATTGTATCTTTGTCAGGGCAATTAAAAGATAGAAAGAGAATGTGTATAACTTTTGATAATTGTATCTTTTCATTATATACTTCAACAACAATATTATATGATGACCAGTTTTGATGGACCTGGCCATCCTCAGCAACGAGATCAACCAAATCATTTCCAATGGAGCAGTAATGAACTGAACCAGCTACGCCCAGAGAAAGAACTCTGGGAGATGACTAAAAACCATTACATTGAATTCCCAATCCCTATATTTATGCCCACCTGCATTTTTGGTTTCCTTCGCAAGCTAATTGTACAATATTTCAAAGTCTGATTCTTTTTGTACAGCAAAATAACGTTTTGATCATGTATACTTATTGTGTATCTAAGTTATATTTTAATATATTTAACATCTACTGGTCATCCTGCCATCTAGGGGAGGGGGTGGGGGGGGTAAGAGGTGAAAAATTGGAACAAGAGGTTTGGCAATTGTTAATGCTGTAAAGTTACCCATGCATATAACCTGTAAATAAAAGGCAATTAAATAAAAAAAATTTAAAAAAGATAATTGTATCTTTGTCAGGGCAATTAAAAGGGTGTAGTTATAAGCTGACTTTAACCTAATGATATAAAAAAAAAAATTAGGGGTGGGAAAGGGATTGTACTGAAAGAAAAAAAAAAAGATAGGGGAGAGAAAATGGGGTAAATTACATCACTTATTATAGTTGAGGGAAAGAAGGGACTGGGACGAGCTTTGCTTGAACAGTAATCTCATCAGATCTGGCTCAAAGATGGAATAACATACATATTTAGTTTGGTATAGGAATTTGTCTCATCCTATAGAATAATAGAAAGGGAAAGAGGGAGATTAATAGAAGGAAGGGCAGAAGTAGAAAGGGAAAGGAATAAGAATGGGGGGCTAAAAAAGGAGGACAGATTCAGGGAAGGAAGATGTTCATAAGCAATATATTGGTGAAAAGGGAAAGGGTGAAAGAAGAAAGAAGAGTATAACTTGGGAAAAATAGAATGGAAAGAAAGTTAGTAATCTTGACTGTGAATTGAATGGGATGAACTCGCATAAAACAGAAAAGTGGATTTAAAGCTAGAATCCTACAATATATTGTTCACAAGAAATACATTTGAAGCAGACACACACACACACACAAGAGTTAAAAAAAAAAAAAAAAAAAAAAACAAGAAAAGAAAAAAGCAAGAGGTACCAATCCTGATTTTAGACCCAGAAAAAGAAAAAATGCATCTAATTAAAAGAGATAAGGAAGGAAACTACATTTTCCTAAAGGGTAACATAGGGAATAAAGTAATATCAATACTAAATGTATATGCACCAAGTGAAATAACACCCAAATTTTTAGAGGAAAAATTACATAAGATGCAGGAAGAAATAGACAGTAAAACTATACTAGTGGAGGATCTCAACTTCCCTCCATCAGAACTACATAAATCTAATGAAAAAATAAACAAAAAAGAAGTTAAGACAAATAGAATTTTAGAAAAGTTACGTATGATAGACCTTTGGAGAAGAAAATTGGAGATAGAAAGGAACATACCTTTTTCTCAGTGGTATATGGCGCTTACACAAAAACTGTCATATAAACCTCACAATAGTAAATGCAGCCTGTTTAGATCATGATGCGATAAAAATTACATATAATAATGATTTCTTCATGGAAATATAGATCAAAAGTTAATTGGAAACTAAATCTAATCCTAAAGAATGAGTGGGTCATCAATAATTTCATGCAAGAGAATGACAATGAGACATAACCAAAACAGTTCTTATATCAACAGATGCTTACATGAATAAAATAGACAATCAATGAATTGAGCATATAACTAAAAAAGTTAGAGAAAGAACAAATTAAAAACTCCTAAATAATAAATTAGAAATTCTGAAAATCAGAGAAAAAATTGAATATAAGAAAACTATTAAACTAAAAAAACAAAACTAAGAGTTGGTTTCATGGGAAAAAAATAGATAAAGCTTTGATCAATTTGATTAGGAAAAGAAAAGGAAAAAAAACAAATTATCAGTATCAAAAATGAAAAGGGTAAACTTACCAACAATGAAGAGGAAATTAAATAATTAGGAGCTATTTTGACCAACTGTATGAAAATAAATCTAGTAGACCAATGGAATTGGTCTTGTGATGAAGAAAGCCATCTGCACCCAGAGAGAGGAAAGGGGGAACTGAATGTGGACCACAACATAGTATTTTCACTCTTTTTGTTGGTTGCTTGTATTTTGTTTTCTTAATCTTTTTCTTTCCTTTTTGATCAGATTTTTCTTGTGCAACATGATATTTGTGGAAATATGTATAGAAGAATTATACTTTAACATTATAGAATTATATAGAATTATACTTTAACATATACTGGGTCACTTGCTGACTAGGGGAAGTGATGGGGGAAGGGAGGGAAAGAAAGGTTTGGAATCGAGGGTTTTGGGGGGTGGATGTGTGTTTTGAAAATAAAAAAGCTTTGGGACAGGTGCAATGGGTAGAGAGCACCGGAAGTCAGGAGGACCAGAGTTCAAATCTCACCTCAGACACTTAGCACTTCCTAGCTGTGTGATCCTGAGCCCGTCACAACCCCAATTGCCTCAGTAAAAAGGGAGAAAAAAAAGTAAAGAAAATAAAAAGCTTTAAAACAACAAAAATAATAAGAATAAAAAGAAAGAAATTAAGCAGAGTGGAACTGGAAAAAGTTACAACTGACATGATGCTTATTGTACCCTTTCTTGACTTACTTCCTGTCCTGGCTTCTATCTGTACCTAGTTGTTGACCAATCAAAAAAAAAAAAAACAAAAAACAGGAATATAGGTATCTAAGGCTAGAATTCTATAGTCAGAATTTTGAGTTATTACTCAGCTCAAATGTACTAATCAACTAAGCCCAAGGTTTCTCCATACATATTTTAGAGGTCAGTCTTTATGTTTCATGCATACATAAATTCCATTGTGAAGGTCTCTGCCTATTGACTTACTAAGCTTTTAGATAATAGAAGTGATGGAGGGGAGCCCTGAAACTCTTTCTCTTTCAGACTTTGGGAATGAGCCAAGAGGTAAAGCACTTGAAGTTCCTTGAAGGAGATTCTCTTTGAACCCTGCCTCTGTGAGACCCGCCCAAGGGAACCAAGATAAAGTGGTTTATCTCAGTGAGAGTAGTTAAAATAATCTCATTTAACTAGGGAGATCTAACTTTCTATTGACCCCTATTATTGGCTCAAAACCACTCCCAGTAAGTGGTCTCATCTAGGCCTGGGGGCAGTGACAGCAGTCTCAGATTTCCTTATTAAAAAATGCCAACTGGGGGCTCAGTCCTTGCAGAGGACCTAATATACTATGCCAAGGAAACTCTCTCTCACGCGCACAGCAGCAAACGTCTGCCCACTGAAATATTTTCTTTCAGCATTACCCTATCTTTATTCTCATCTAAGACTTTATACTTCTTGATGAGGGGAGCCCTGAAACTCTCTTTCTCTCTCTCTGACTCTGGGAATGAGCCATGAGGTAGCGCACTGGAGAAACTCCTTAAAGGAGAAAGTCTCCTTGAATCCTACACCTCTGTAGGGGACCCAGCCCGAGGGAAACATCCTAACATGCTATGCTAAGCCATGCCAAGGAAACCTCTGCCCACAGAAATAATATTCTCTTTCAGCACTACCCTCTGTTAACTCTCTCACCTAAGACTTTATATCTCTCTCTTGGGATCTTGCCACTAAGAATTCAGCTTTTTTATCCATGCATAGTAAAGGCTGTCTTTATGCCAATAATAAAACTTCTTTTTACCAATTCAGCTTTTCGACTTCGTAAATTCCTTTATGAAGGAACTCTGCAGTGCCAGAAGGGGGGTTCCAACAACATCCTACCTTGCGCCAATCCTAAGGGGGTCTGGGGAAGCCAAACCTTTTCATTTGGTTCCCTGAACCCTGAACCTGCCACTAACTTCATCACTTAACTGCCTGACCACCAGGAAACCTAATCTCATCAGAAGAACCAATCCTATGAAATAAGACAACTTCCGTGTTACCAAAGCATATTCCTCTAGCTTCTGATCAGATTGCACAGATTTAATGTTTCTAAAAGGTGAACACTTGACAGAGATTTAAACAAAGAGAATAAAATATCAATGATTTTTGGTTCTCAAATTTATTTTCTACTTAGCATTATTATTGACAAACAACAA
This sequence comes from Sarcophilus harrisii, assembly GCF_902635505.1. Classification (NCBI taxonomy): domain Eukaryota; kingdom Metazoa; phylum Chordata; class Mammalia; order Dasyuromorphia; family Dasyuridae; genus Sarcophilus; species Sarcophilus harrisii. The sequence continues at coordinate 686,115,806 of NC_045426.1, read as the reverse complement.
ATCAAAATTACTTAAATTAAGAAGCTATAGATTAAGAAATACCTTTGCATAACATTTTAAGGTAGCAATGTCACATGAAAACAAATCAATTTTAAGAAGTATAGGAGAAAAAAAATTTTTTTTAATTCTTGGGGAAAAAAAGTTGGACTCTTTTTCTTAGAATAGTCTTCTATTTAAAAGTTAACCACCATCAGGCTTTGCATCCAGTAACCTTATTCTTCAGAATCAAATCCACCTGCAGAACAAAAATTTGTCACTACTCAAAGTATTGACTAGAATGTGCCACAGTCTCCGAATAAATTTACAAAAAAGGTATTCAAGAAACATTTGAGATCATGGCAGCAATATTGGAATGAATATATAATTTCCCAAGGTAACATTTATCAAGATTCATTCTTTCTTCTCCTCCTTCAGCTTTTAATAAGACTGTCACAAAATATTATTTGTAATAAGAGATATATTACTGGGTGGGGGAAGGGGAGGAACAAAGAGAAATTCTGATATTAAAAAAAGATCAATAATTTATTTTTTAAAAAAGGAAAAAAAATCTAACACATTACTTTTTCATTCCATTTTCCATACAGCACCAACATCCCATTCTAAGCCTTCTATGCCAAAGTGCATTTTTTAAACTAGGAACAACTGTAAGATGTTGAGGGAACATATGACTTTTTCTATATACTTGCATGCTAAGTGCTGGGATATAAACAGAAAATTAAGAGTCTGCTCCCAAGAAGTCTCCCAATTGTAGAGAGAACACAATAAGAAAGTTTCAGCTACAAGTCAAATGTAAGGGTTTCATGGTCCTTAGGTCACAAGGGCAAAGATAGGAATGCCTCTATTAACAGGTGTCCTACTGTCTTTATATCTGGAAAATGACTATCATCTCTCAGCAACCAAATAGAATCACTCAATAAAATATTTAACTTCTCAAAAGTAAAAGAGGAATTTTCCTTACTAAAAGTAGCACTCTGATCCAGGACTGAGTTTCTTTAGGAGAGGACAAGTTAGGATGGACAATGATTTTACACTAAGACCAACCTCAACCTACAGCATGGCTGAATAATCCCTTTTCTTTTTGTTACAAAAGATTTGCAATTCCTCTTGATAACAGGAAGTTTGCTAAACATCAAACATGGTGATAAATGTCCTTGTAAAAAAAAATCAAGCTTGAAAAAAACAGGCAAGACATCTGAATTAGATTTAATGTTTTGGGGCTGAGCTTCAACTGGGATTTGATCAGTTACTGAAGAAGAGAAGAAAAATGACATTTTCTACACAATGCTTACTCCCTTAATTACTTTATAGACAGGAGAGGGGTTTTTTTTTTGCATTTCCTAGATTATTTTCTTAGCTATAGCCATAGTCAGAGAAAGGGAAAAGGGCATTCTATCTTGAGCCAAGCAAACAATTTTAAATAAATGGTAATTTATAAATTAGGTATTTTGGATTTAAGCTCCAGGAGCTAGAAAATTTGTTCCACTGATATAACCAGTTCTAATCTTTGGTTGTCATAATAATGAGAACCTTATTGCTGATATGCTGCTGTTACATTTATGATCTTACTGACATGTTATATCTATGATCTTACTGACATGGGTCAGTCCCTCTGACAATGTAGATCACAATCCACCCACACCTGTCCACAAACTCTTGCAAATCTTACAAAGGGGACTCATCCAAAGCACTAGATGCCCTCTAATTTTCTTAACATGTGCAATCCACATTTCAGAGAAAATAAATATTAGAATTCTTTACACATTGATAGTGAATTGAAGGGACACAGGAGCAGAATTAATGATTAGGGCTGCTATACACTCAAAAGCCTAAATGACACTAACATTTCTGGTGATTTACTATTAAAGTCTAAATGAATTTTTGCATTCTTCAAGAAGTCATTTAAAAATAAGCACTTCCTTAGTAAACTATGTTCCTTCTAAGGAGAATAAGGCGGGTCTAACCTCAAACAATTATTGTACTATCTATGGAGGCTGCAGAAAGATCAGCTGAGTCTGGTGATGGGAGAAGACCAGGTACCTCATGTTGTCCACAGAACTGAGGCAGGCCTTGCCTCAGGGGTACATCTTGCCAGAAGCCTGGGCAACCCTGGTAGCTTCCTCGGCTGGCTGTGAGATCATGACCGTGAAGTCACAGAACAGAATTCCTAAGTGGATCTGTTTCCAAGCTACACGCTCTGTACGCCAGGAGAGAAAGTTGTACCCCCAGACCTGAAACTGTGCCCGAGCTCCTAAGATCTGACTCCTCTGAAGGTACTATCGATCTAGAGCAATTATTCAACTTAGAACTCTCTCTGTTGTCCTCTCTTTAGTCTCTCCCCAAAACTTAGAAAACATGATGAAATTCAAAAACTAAGACTATAAAAGGAAAAGAGAAAAGATGTCATCTGTTTTCAGGGACTTAATTTCTGAATCTCAAAACCCTAACGTTGCAGATATTCCTTCACTCTTCTATTTACAATTTGGGTTTATGATTATTGAGCAAATAGCATATTATGAAAAAGTCACAAATAGCAACGTAAGATTTCATCACAGCTCTAAGGAATTATCTCTTTCCTAAAAAATGAGGGTTTTTTTCCTAATAGATTGTCAGGTTTACAAGTCAGCAAAGGATGAAAACGATTCTACTATTTGTTCTAAGTATTCTTAAAGTCGCAATAAATGTAAAAGACTACTCTAATCAAGACAATGATCCAACACAATTCCAAAGGACCCAAGCTGAAAAAGGCTGTCTCTCTACAGAAAGAGAACTGAAGAACTCTGAATGCAGACTGCAGCATGAATTTTTTAAAACTTTCCTTTGTGTGTGTGTGTTTTGGTTCATATAGAAATGTTTGACATGACCTCACACTTATAATCAAACTCAAAAGTGTTTGTCTTCTCAAGGAAAAGAGAGGAATGAAAAAGGGAGAAAATCTGGAACTCAAAATTCTTTAAAAAAAATAAATTGTTAGAAATGTTTTGTGTAACTGGGAAATAGTTAATGAAATTTTTTTTTTTTAAATCAAAGTGAAGCCTACATTTAAGATGGTGGTACTTAACTCCCAGTACATAGCAGAACAGTCAAGCCAGTAACTTGTAGGCAAAAGAATCAGTTTCACTTAGATCTCTGTAATCATTTAGCCTAAACTGCTAAGGAAATGAATTTAAAAGATAAATACTTTATGAAGCAGAATAGCTTCACACTAAGAAAGTAATTTTTTTATTTTTCAAAATACATGCAAAGATAATTTTCAACGTTCATCCTTACAAAACCTTGTGCTCCAAATTTTTCTCCTCCCTCCCCACAGCAAGTAATACTCTATATAAAGGTTAAATATATGCAATTCTTCTAAACATATTTCCACATTTATCATGCTGCACAAGAAAAATCTGATCAAAAAGGGAAAAAACGAGAAAGAAAAAAAATCAAGCAAACAACAAAAAAGCTAAAAATACTATGTTGTGATCCACATTCAGTCCTCTCTTTGAGTGCAGATAGCTTTCTTCATCACAAGTCTATTGGAACTGCCCCACTATCTCACTGTTGAAGAGAGCCAAACTGATCATTGTATAATATTGTTGATACTATGTACAATGATCTCCTGGTTCTGCTCATTTCACTTAGCATCAGTTCCTGTAAGTCTCTCCAGGCCTTTCTGAAATCATCCCGCTGGTCATTTCTTACATAACAATAATATTGATATACCATAACATTCATTATTCAGCCATTCTCCAATTGATGGACATCCACTCAATTTCCAGTTTCTTGCCACTACAAAAAGAGCTACCAAAACATGCACATGTGCCTCCCTTTTCTTCCTTTATGATCTCTTTGGGATACAGACCCAGTAATGGCACTGCTGGATCAAAGGGTAGGTACAGTTTATATATCTTTGGGCATAGTTCCAAATTGCTTTCCAGAATGGATGGATCAGTTCACAATTCCACCACCAATCAGTTAATGTCCCAGTTTTCTCACATCCCCTCCAACATTTGTCACTTTCTTTCCCTGTCATCTTAACCAATCTGAGAGGTGTGTAGTGTACCTCAGAGTTGCCCAAGGGGCATTTTTTTTTATCAAGGGAAAAAGCAAATGGACATATGGTTAAATATGGTTTTTAAAAACTAATTTTTAAAACACCTTGAAAAACATTTTGGCTAAATCCAAAGCTCCTCAACAAAATTATAGTAAGAATTAGGAGTTGTTACAATGAAAAGGAAAAGAAACACTAGTTTTATTTTTCATAACTGATTGACTTTTTGGGATTTCAGTCCTCTTGAGGAAACTTGTCATTGGTTAAAAATCAAAATCTCTTAACAGCTATTTAGAATTTCAAGCACAAGCCCAACAAATCAAAACTCAGAGAGGTCCACAAGCGATTTATATGAAGAAGCAGCCTTTATGGGTCTCACTTCTGCAGAGTTGACTTTGCTCTCAGTACAGATAAGATCCAAACTTGATAAGATCAGATTCTCTAACTAGCTCAGTGTCTTCTGGCATGAACACACTCGGCATTATATTGCCATCGTGTTCACTTGTCACCTTAGACAAATCACTGAACCACATTCATTTGTACCTTAGTTCCACCACAATATTCTCAGTCTGCAAAATGGGGATGCTACTTTATTTTCTACACATAAAAAGGAAACAATGAGAGCTATATCCTTTAAAGTCTGACTATCTGCACTGAATTCAATCTGCCTGGAAATAGTTTTTGTTGCGATTTTGCCACCAACAAAAGGCAGTCATCTGTTTAAAAGAGTCCTAAACTAGGAAGGAATGACAAATCTGGACTCTTACTTTTAATTCTTCTTTTTCTTAATATAACTAGCTGAGTAACCTTGAAAAAAAACCATTATCCTTTTAGGACTGTTTATTCATCTGTGCAATTAAGATGCAAAACTAGATTATTTTATTTCTAAAATTTCTTGAAGTTCTGAAATTCTATGATTCTTTGAATATTATTCAATTTTCAGAGTAGGCTATAGGGTCTCCCTAGAATATAGAGGATTCTCAGTCTGAGGTCTAAGAATATTTTTAAAATAGATATATTTTATTTATATTTCAATATTTCAATATCAATGTTTCTTTTGAAATCTTACTTTATTTTATGCATTTAAGAGCATTATTCTGAAGAGTCTATAGCTTTCACCAGACTACCAAAGGTGTCTGACAAAACAAGATTAAGAAGTCCTGCCCAGAATGACAAAAGAAATCTAATATAATGGAGATGCCTGAAAAAGTATATTTACACAGTGAAATAATGATTCTATTATTATAATATCCTATTTCTTGGCACACATTCATTCATATTTAATCCTCTCTTTCCTGAAGTCACAAGTTACAGAACTATCTGCTATGTGATTTTTTTTCCCCTCAAATACAAAAGGCTTCTGTTTGCTCCAGACTCTAAAACTCCTCTTACCTACAAGCCACCAGAAACCTATATACAACATGATCCAAATTCTAACTGACTAGTATTTTTAAAGGTGGGTTTAAGAATATCTATATTATTGGGATAATTCCTTTCAAATTTCACACCCATATTTTCAAATGAAGCTGTATAAGTTAAAAAAATTTCCCCTCAAAATCTAGAAGACAAGACATCAAAGTTCATCCTCCAGCATATATGGTGACCTTGAGCAAGTTATTTAACTTCACAGTGCCTCCCATACAAAAGGGTTATACAAAGATGGCCTGGGAAATAGAAGAGGAATCCATACTTCCCTCCAAGAGTTCACCTCATGATCTGATAACAGAAAACTGTATTACTTAGCAAAAACTAGTATATTTCTAAATATTGTCCTACAAATTATTAGAGTACAAAGGAATTTTAAAGGTCAACTAATCCAAAACTCATGTAAAAGTGAGGAAGCTGAGGTCCAGAGAAGGGAAAGAATTTCACCCAGGTCCCAGAGCTCGCTGGTGGCAGTCAGGACTACAGCTAAGGTCACCACATATCAAAGATGCTCCAAGATGCTACAGGCGCTTTCTCTCCCACAACGCTATTTTATTAAAGTCTGAATTTTTATATATGAAGCTAGAATATGGCACTGAAATAGGGTGCAACAAGTATCAAGGAAAGTTAAAAATGGCTTTTCTTCCAAACCTTTACTCAGAATAAAACTAGGCATATTGTTGCATGTTCTTAATCAGAGAGCTAAAATCTTTACCTGTACTAAGCAGGTATAGATAATCAAACCAATAGGCATTTAACAAGAAATACAAAGTCACTTCACAAAAGAAGTTTATGGAACGGTTGCAGTTTTCCTTTCTTTAGGGTTGAAAAAAAGTCTTTTTTTTTTACTCTACAAAGAGGCTTTAATTATGCCTTTTACTCATATAGAGGATGGAAAAATAAGTCTGGTTTCAACTTTTAGTGTTTGTAAAGCCCTGAGGAATGCATCTGGTCTTTTTTTTTTTTTTTAATAACTACTTATAAATTTGCTTACCAAATCCATAAAAATATTGTTTTCAACTTAGTTCCACATATTTCTACTCAATTGAAATAACTGGGTCAAATCCAATTATCTGAGAAAAAAAAAATCCATTCTGAGCAGTGGAAGGAAATGACTGAAAAGATGGTAAAGAAATTGGATGAATTATAATATGAGGAGGGCATCTGGTACTAATCAAATAATATAATATACGTAAAGCACATTGAATACTTACTGAATGAAGTGTTAACATCAATCAATAAGTGCCATATCATGGTCATTGAACACTTAACTCTTCAAAAACTCTAATATCAATCTATTATTCACTGCACAATTTCTTCACAATAACAAGAAAATCTAAAGCCATCTTTTCTGCTCAAAATGTTTTCTAGAATGACACCAGAGATTTTGTTTAAGCTGCTTTTCACAAAAGAGTAATGTAAATTACTCTTAAGAATATACAAATTTGACTTAAGTATAAAACCAAATCCTTCATTACAGAACTGCACACAGTAACAAGATTATGTGATGATCAACTCTGATGGACATAGGTCTTTTCAATAATGAGGTGATTCAGGGCAATCCCAATAGACTTGTGTTGGAGAGAGCCATCTGCACCCAGAAAGTGGATTGTGGGGGCTGAATGTGGATCACAACGCAGTATTTTGACCTGTTTTGTTGGGGGGTTTTTCCCCTTTTGATCTGATTTTTCTTGTGCAGCTTGATAAATGTGGAAATATGTTTAGAAGAACTGACATGTTTAACTTATATTGCTGTCTATGAGAAGGGAAAAGGAAGAAGGGTGGAGAAAAATATGGAACACAAGGTTTGGCAAGGGTGAATGTTAAAAACTATTTTGGCATATATTTAATTTAGAGGAGCTAGGTGGCACAGTGCTTATAAAGCACCAGCCCTGAAGTCAGGAGGACCTGAGTTCAACTCAGACCTCAGACACTGAACACTTCCTGGTTGTGGGACCCTAGGCAAGTCACTTAACCCCAATTGCCTCAGCAAAAAGAAAAAACAAGCAAAAAAACTTGGCATTTACACACACACACACACACACACACAAACATATGAAAAGTTGTTAAAAGACAACTTAAAATGCACAAATACTGTAATTCTAATTTCATTTCAAACCTGCCCATTTATATTATAAGGATCTATACTTCAGAAGATGTTAAACTAAAAGGAAAGGAACCATGAATATAGTATAGTACTTATTTTTTCCCTAACAATGAATGAAGATTTTATCCTATTTTCCTGACAGGCAAAAATCCCTAAGAGAATTTCTTCATAATTTTCACAGAAAAGGTTAAGATTCTAAAATTCATAATAATGCACTTACTCTATTCCAAAATTTTTAATTATCTGACTAGAAAAATATCTTAAGACAAAGCCAGGAATTATATGAACACAATTACAAAACACTTTTCAACACAAATAAAGTTAGATCTAAACAATTAGAAGAGTATCAAGTGCGTATGAGTAGGCCGAGCTAATATAATAAAAATGGCAATTCTATCTAAATTAATCTATTTATTCAGTGTCATACTAAACTGTCAAGAAATTACTTTACACACCTAGAAAAAACTGATTAAGAAAATTGGAAAATAGTATGGCAGAAACTAGGCACTGATCAATACCTAACATTCTATACCAAGATAAGGTCAAAATGAGTTCATGATGTAGACATAAAAGGTGATACTATACACAAATCTGGAGAACAAGATCAATGGAGGAGAGAATTTATGGCCAAAGAACTAGATAATATTATAAAATGCAAAATGGATAATTTTGATTATAACAAAATATAGCCAAGATTAGAAGGGAAGCAGAAAACTGTGGGAAAATAAAAAAGTTTCATTTCTAAAATACAGAGAATTGATTTAAATATAATGAATACAAGCCATTCTTCAATTGACAAATGGTCAAAAGATATGAACAATTTTCAAACAAAATTCAAACCATTTCTAGTCATATGAAAAAAATGCTCTAAATCACTACTAGTTAGAGAAATGCAAATTAAAACAACTCTTAGAAACCACTACACACCTCTCAGATTGGCTAAGATGACAAGAAAAGATAATGATAAAACATTGGCGGAGATGTGGGTGAAATGGGACACTAAAACATTGTTGGTGGAGTTGTGAACTGATCCAACCATACTGGAGAGCAATTTGTCACTATGTCGAAAGGGCTATCAACTGTGCACCTTAGATCCAGCAGTGCAAAGAGATCACAAAAAAGGGAAAAGGACCCACATGTACTAACATGTTTTGCAGTGGCAAGGAAGTGGAAACTGAATGGATGCCCAACAATTGGAGAATGGCTGAATAAGTTATGATATATGAATGTAATGGAATATTATTATTCTGTAAGAAACGATCAGTAGAGTCATCCTGCCATTTAGGGGAGGGGGTGGGGGGGGGGGGAAGAGGTTTTGGCAATTGTTAATGCTGTAAAGTTACCCATGTATATATCCTGTAAATAAAAGGCTATTAAATTAAAAAATAAAAATAAAAGTGAAACCAAAAAAAAAAAAAAAAAGAAACGATCAGTAGAATGATTTCATAAAGGCCTGGAGAGACTTATATAAACTGATGGTTGAATGAAATGAGCAGAACCAAAAGAACATTGTACACAGCAATGACATTATATCATGATAAATTCTGATGAATGTGGACCTCTTCAACAGATTCAGACCAGTTCCAATGGTCTTGTGATAAAGAGAGCTATCTGCATCCAGAGACAGGACTGTGGGGACTAAGTATGGATCACAACATAGTGTTTTCATCTTTTTTTGTTGTTTACTTTTTTTCTTTCTCATTTTTCCCTCCTTTCTAATCTGATTTTTCTTGTACGGCATGATAAATATGGAAATATGACTGCACACATTTAACATATATTAGATTACTTGTCTAAGGAAGGAGAAAAATGTGGAACACAAGGTTTTGCAAGGATGAACGTAGAAAACTATCTTTGCATGTATTTTGAATAAAAAGGTATTTTAAAAAGAAAAAATGTCTTAAGAAAAGGAAAAAGTAAGTAAATGACAATCTACCTAAACTATTCCCAAATTTAAATATAAGAACTAAGGAAAACTGGAATATACACACACAAATCCCATAACCTAACAACCAGATACCTTCTTCCTTTAAACTTGTCTTCAATTACATTTTTTTAAGCACCAGATTTTCAACCAGTCAAGTAACTCATCTTAACTGCTAAAAGGGATTGTGTAGAGAGAAATTAACATGGATGTAACTAACATTAATGTGATTTAAATCATACAGAATTTTTTTTAAAAGGAACCTTCATGAAGATTTTTCTTTTACATAAGCTGTAACTCTCAGGACTGCTGACAAAGGCATTCTATTACCTAAAAAGGAAAAGTCTGAACAGGTTCTTATAAAAACCTACAAACGTTTTTACATACAAATCCAAAGGGGGGGGGGGGGGGAGAGACAGAAAAAGGAAAGGAAAAATTTAATGGAAAAATGTTCCCAAGTATCCTTAAAAGCTCTTAATTTTTCTGAAAAAAAAAAAAATTATCCATCAAATCAGTGGCATGTTTGCATGACAATAAAAATAAACCTGAGAAAAGAGGGAATTAAATCAACAAAGTAACATTTATTTTATTCATTATTCCTAAACTTTGAACAGTTTGCATGTTCTGGATCCTTTGAACAAAAATCTTCAAAGAAAAGTGAGGCCATGAAAATGGTAAGAGTAAGAAAAGAAAAATTGCTTGACAGAACAGAAGAGTTCTTCACTTTCTATTCCAGGTTATACCTAGAGATAAACTAACTAAACAAACTAACTAAGGATAATGCAGGATTAATTTAATCCTAGCCTAAAAGGAATTTATTTTCATGCTTATATGTTGTACTTTAGCAACTTTGAACAATATTTATCAGGATTCTTGAGACTTAATAAATAATGCAGTATTCCCCAGAACAATACATGCTTCCTTCCCTGAAAGTGTTCAGGAATATGACTTGTAGTGGTTCCAAACAAGGTAGGGATTCCTAAATGAATGCCTTTAGACTCAGATTCAGTGCAAAAATTTAATAAAAATGAGACCACCCATTGTCCCAGTGCCTTCAGCATTAGTGGGCTGGGTCCTTCTGGAAGTGCCATCTGGAGATGATTAAAAAAACAAGGTCTTCACTAACTATAGCCAAGATTCCTTGATACTTCATGCCAGGACAAGGATATTAACCCAGATGGCCTAACCAATTCAAGATTGGATAATTACAAACTTTCCAATCTAAAAATGCTTCCCTCTAATTCAAAGACTTAAATTTGAAGTAGTCTTCTGAGACTCCCATTATAGTTTAGCCATGTCCATTTCTTCATGATTCCATGAACCGGTGTCCATGGGGTTTTCTTGGCAAAGATACTGGAGTAGTTTGCCATTTTCTTCTCCAGTGGATTAAGGCAAACAGAAATAAGTGACTCGCACAGGGTCACACAGCTTGTGTCGGAGGTCAGAGTCCATTTTGGGTCTTCTAACTCCAGATTCCAGTACCCTATCCACTGAGTCACTTAACTGCCTTCCTGAGATTCCCACGTGGGATTACATACTCTCACCAGAATTTTGTGCTTCTGATTCATAGCTTTTAAAACTCACAATATGAACCAAATCAGTTCCAATAGAGGAGTAATGAACTGAACCAGCTACACCCTGCAAAAGAACTCTGGAAGATGACTATGAACCACTACATAGAATTCCCAATCCCTCTATTTTTGTCCGCCTGCATTTTTGATTTCCTTCACAGGTTAATTGTACATTATTTCAAAGTCCGATTCTTTTTGTACAGCAAAATAACTGTATGAACATGTATACATATATTGTATTTAACTTATACTTTAACATATTTTACATGTATTGATCAACCTGCCATCTGGGGGAAGGGGTGGGGAGAAAGAGGGAAAAAAATGGGAACAAAAGGTTTTGCAATTATCAATGCTAAAAAATTACCCATGAATATATCTTGTAAATAAAAAGCTATTAACTAAAAAAAAGCTCACAATAATGAAAACCCAACTTTTATTTTAAGTTTAAATATATACTAAAACTGCCTAAGTATATAAAAAGGTAGTTAGAAATCTCACATTAATATGGCATTTTAAGATTTACAAAAATCTTACAAGAAAGGTAAAGTAACTATTATCATTATGCCAAAAAAAAAAAGCCAACATCCTACCTTTCCTTAGATCCCACATCGGAATGTGAAATGTCAGAGCCCCGACTGAAGCCTAGGTCTCATGATTCCCCATCCAGTGCTCTTCCCACTCACTGTAAATGCTAATTTCTATTACTGACTAGGGATATAGTTTCAGACCAAATGCTAATTTGTGGGGATGTGCTTTGAGGTACAGAGGAAAATGTTCTCTGTCAACAAGTGAGAATAGAATTTCAATAAAGTGTATTTAAGCAATTTCATTTACCAGAACTGCTGGGGTAGAAGCAAAGATCTTGATGCATACAAATTGAAACCTGATTAACAAGTCTCAACTACCTTTGAAGTTAATCCATTTTCTGATAATTTTCTCCAAATAAAATCTGAAACTCTTGTGATTTGACTTTACCCACTGACAGCATTAATCTAACTACAAATCTTTCACAATTTCTGAGAAAAGCAATAAAAGTCTGGCATCCACTAAAAATCTCTAGGCCTATCCCATCCTCCCCAAAAAGTCTTTAGTGACTAAGGGGGTCCAAGATCATCCTTATCCCTAAAAAAAAGGAAAGACTGCCAGTAGACTCCCCTTAAAATATGGTAATTAGCTTGGATGAGTTCCATTGATAACATACAGCCTGAAAGATAAAAGGGAATTATATGCTTTCCCCCTCCTTTTTTTGGGGGGGGGGGGGAGTGCGGCGGAACTGACAATTTCATAAAATTATCAGAGCTGAAATGAACCACTTTAATCAATGAGTCTAAACTCTCTTATTTTAAACTAGACCCTAGAAAGGTAAAGTGATTTGTCTATAATCAAGCAGTGTGATCTAGGCAGCGCAAGGTTTCCTGAACCACCTAAAGTCTTGTGGTCTACATTTGCATTAAGTCACACACAACAAAACAGTTTGGAAAAGGGCATTATCAGAAAAGAAGAAAGCGAAGAATTGGCTTAATCCAATCAATAGGTTTATTTATATGGAGTTTAACTCAATTTCCTGAGTTTAAATCTGGCCTTGGACCCCTGTGTGTAATCCTGGGCAAGTCATTTAACGCTATTTGCCTCAGTTTAATCATTTGTAAAATAAGCTGGAGAAGGAAATGACAAACTTCTACAGTATCTTTGCCAACAAAACTCCAAATGGGGTCAAGAAGAATTGGACTGGACAGAACAACAAAGCCATCTGTGACACTGAAATTTTTCAGATTCAAAGATTTAGAGCAGGTAGTCTTTGATCAAGTAAACATCTCTCCTTTATTTTACACATGAAGACACAGAAAGCCCGAGAGTTTAAATGATTTGCACAAGTTCATACAAGATATAAACAGCATAATCAGGGTTCAAATCTCAAATGTACAATTATAACATACTGCCTCAGCTTTTGTAGTCATTCTATAGTAAAGGTGTTAAAGCAGAGCAGGTAGACCTCTGTCTAGGCCCTGAAATTAAATGACATCTAATTCTTGAAATCCTAAAATTCTATGACCTATTTCCCTAGTCAATGATTTTTTTTTCCTGCAATTCTCAAAGACCCACTTATTAAATGAGTGAAGGAAGTACTTATACTGACAAAAATCATCCTTTAAGTAATGAATAATAGCAAATCCTTTCAAAGGAGATTGAGAAGTAGTGGGTACTATTTTTTACTGGCTGAGACAGGAATGAATCTATCCTTCCCCAAAGGAAAGCCAAGAAAAGATGGTGGCAGGCTAAACCTAAGAGGAAGCACCAGTGAATTTACTGATGGAGAGAATGGGAGAAAAATGAGCTAAAGGAGGAACAATACTAGACACCACAGTTCCCATGATATTTAAAAATAAAGAACTCACAAAATTACTATTCAAAGAAGGGAGAGTTGAAGAATTAACCTGGTTGCAATGCAAAAATATTCATTTTTACACTGCTTATTTTATAATAACTAGGCCCATTTTCAATCAACCAATTAAAATTTACTAAATGCCTAATATGAGCCAGCCACTGCACTGCTGAACAGGTGACAGAAGACAAGATTGTCTCCACCTCTCCCAATAGATTACATTCTACTTTGAGAAGACAGATGCACAAAATAATAAAAATAAAGAGATAAAAATAAAAACATCAAAGAACAACAATACCAGAACACAAAAACACCAAATGAATAAAAGAAATTTTAGTTGCCCACCCTATCCACTCCCTATAAGAAGAAAAAGAAAAAAGGAGGGATGTAGGAGTTGGAGTTTTTTTTTTTTTTTTAATAGTAACTGAAGTGATACAAGGCGATAGAAGACAAGATTTTCTCCTTCTCCCCAATCAATGAAATAGTCTACTTGGAGAAAATAGATGCACATGAAAGGATACCAGAATACAAAAACACCAAATGAGTAAAAAAGACATTTTAGTTGTCCACCTTTTACAGCCCAATTCACTCCCTAAGATAGGAAAAAAAGGGGGCGAGGGGGGGGTTGTTGAGAGGTTAAATTTTTAATCACCCCAGGGCTAGGGAAGTTCTAGCCAATTGCTACAGACGAAAAGGTAATTGGCAGCATTCATCACGGCACACAGCCCATTAAAAGGTGCAGAAAATCTGCTCCGGGTACTGCAGGATATTTACAACATATTTCCTGCTCCGAGTTCCACCGTCCTTTCCTCGCCCGTGAACCAGCATGAACCACTTAGAAAGAAAGCTGACCCTGCTCAGGAGCTTGCACAATTCGGTCCTTAGCCCTCACTTCCTCCCCTCTGGGCCCGAGCTGAGCTCCTCCTTGCAAAGCCCAAGGCGTGCAAAGGTCCCGAAGGTACTCAAACCTCCGCGGAAGATGCTGGCAGGGGCGGGGGTCCCCCCCAAGAGACAGCTTTGCACAATTTCCTCCTCCGCCCCCCCCCCCAGCAGAAGCCGAGCTGTGATTCTTGGAGAGCCCAGCGGTTGCTGGCATCTGCTGCCTCATTCCTCCACTCCGGAGAGGTGGCCCAAGGAGGCGGCGGGATCGCCGCCAGGAAGAAGGGGTGGGGGGGAGCAGGTTTGCGAGCCGAGACAACCAGAGACCACCTAACAGGTCACTCCCGAACCAAAGGCGGATTCGGGGGAGGGGGAGGGCGGGGATTCGGGGGAGGGGGAGGGGGAGGGCGGGGATGCGGAGACACGTTTTAAAATAACCCCAGCGCCAATGTCATCGGGTTCGGATACCCCGCAGAGGCGGACGGCTCCGATTACTGGACCAGGCAGCTATTTTGGAGCGGCACAAAAATGAAAACGGACCCATGGCCCCGGGGTCAGCGACCTCAGGCCTCCCGCCTCCTCCACCGGGCTGGCAGCCCGCGGCGGGGACAACAAAAGCCGAGGGGTTCGGGGAGGGCAGCGCTCAAGGCCACAGCCGCCGCCGGAGCCGCCCGCCGGGAGCCAAGGAGCTGAGTAATCCTCAGGTGACCGTCGCCCGGCCCGCCCCGAGGGGCCCGGTCTAAGCCGGGCCGGGGCTCCTGGGGGGGGGGGGAGAGGCGGGGCCGGCTCCGCACTGGGTGACCTCGCGGGCCGGGCCGGGCAGGGCCTGCCCCCGCCCCCCGCCTTCCCGCAGCCGCCCCGCAGCCGTCCTCCCCGCGGCCGGCCCGCCTCCATCTTGAGGCGGCAGCGGAGGGAGGGGGAGGAGGAGCCGGCAGCGACGAGGGAGCGCGCAAGGCCGGAGCCTCGCTGCGGCGGCCTCGCCCGAAGAAGCCGCGGCCCGGGAGGCCCGAGGAGGGAAGGGGACCACGACGAGGAAGAGGAGGGGGAAGGAAGGAGGCCGCGCCGCCGCCGGGCTCACCGGGATGGGACCGCGCCGGGTCCAGATGGGTCCGCGGCGCCGCCACCTGTCGGGCCGAGCTCGCCTGCCGCCGCCGCCGCCGCCTCTCGCTCCCCAGACTCAAGCGCCGCCTCAGCCGACAACCCGCTCGCTCAGTCAGTCAGTCACTGCAGCAGCAGCAGCAGCCTCGGCGCAGCCGCCTCCTCCGCGCGCCTCCAGCGAAGTCTCCGCTCCGACCGGGAGGGGGGACCGAGGAGGGCAACGTGACGTGAGGCCACGCCCCTCTTAAAGGGGCCGCGCCGGGGCTCGCCCGCTGCGCTCGGGGCTGGGCGCGTCTGTCTGTCTTTGTGTGGGGGTCGGCGATTCCGTGTGCCGTCGGGCGGCGCGTCCGTGCGGCCGCCGGTCTGTGTCTGGACTCGGGGGTGTGGCCGTGGCGAGCATCTCCGCGTCCGCGCATCCTGCGTCTGTGTCCTGTTTCTGGGGTGTCTGTGCATCTGCGCGCAGCCGTGTGTTTCTGGGACTGCGCGTGGGTGTCAGTGGGTCGGGCCCCCTATGGCGATGGGACTGTTTACGGGAACGCCTGAGGACTTGTTCTGTCTGTCTGTCTGTCTGTCTGTGGCCAGCTGGCTCTGCCTGTGGGTCTGGCTGTGGCTCTCTGCGTGACTCTGGGGCTGCGTCTGTATGTGTATCGCCTTCCTCCCCCCCCTCCAGCCGACCAGGCAAGCTTCCCTTTAGCTGCCTTGCCCGGGCCTTCTGTTCCCTCCCCTCGCCCTTCCCTCCCGCTTTCTCCTCCAGCTCCTTTTTCAGTCTTCATCCACCTGCTTCCTCAGTCTCCTTCTTGTAGTCAGTCTGGTGTCTATTTCAGTCTATTTCTTGTTTCTATCTCTATCTTGTCTTTCTCTCCGCTTCTGTATCTTTTGTTTTCTTATTTCTGTTTCCTTCTTCCTGTCTCTCCAAATCTATTCCTCTTTCTCCCTCTTTTGTTTCTCTAGATTCTCTTAACTCTCTTCTTTTCTCCCTAGTGCTCTTCTCCTGCCTGTCTATGCCTGTGTCTCTCTTTCCTGTCTTCCTAACTGCCCATTTCTGTCTCCCCACTTCTCTCCCTCTTTTTTCCTCAGCTTCCTTTTCTATCTCCCCAACATCCTTCTTTCTCTGTCTCCTCAAATTCCTTTCTCTTGATCCTCTTCAGGCCCTTTCCACGTTCTCTCTTATGTTCCTTCTTGAGTCTCTCTCTCTCTCTCTCTCTCTCTCTCTGTCTTTACTCTCTGTGTCTGCTCCCTTCTCTTTTTTTTTTTAATATTTATTTTTAATACATATTGCTTTATGAATCATGTTGGGAGAGAAAAATCAGAGCAAAAGGAAAATACCTCCCTTCTCTCTTGACCATAGTTTTCCCAAGCTCCCTTCTTTCTCAACCTTCCTCCACCTCTCTTCTTTCTAGCCCCTTTTTCTCTTTTTCTACACTCCCTTCATATCACTCCCCAACTCTTTCTTTCACCCTCTCCCTTTCTTCCCTTCTCTTCTTCACCTGGATCCTTTTTTTCGCACAAATATACCACGGTTTTTATAGCAGATACCACTTCAGTATATCCCTTTGCAGAGCTAAGATAGTATCCTCTGGTGGTATGATAACAGCCTTTAATGGAGGCAGAATGGGAAGGGGACCAAATCAAACTCAGAGACAACCCAGGCCTGGATCCCACAACTGAGATTTATATTATTACATCTCATACTCTTTTCCAGGGCTCTCCAACCACAGTAGGAATTAAACAAGAGCAATCAACCAGCTCAGCATTCTTAAAAGGAGTTTTCAGACTGAGGTTGAATCATTCTTACCCTTCCGGGACGGTCGGAAAGGCAGAGGATGAGAACTCCCTTGCCACAAGCCCAGAGACTTAGCCTGTTGCTTTCAGAAAAGCCTCTTTTATCAGTGTCAGCCACTTGGACCGAAGCCCTGCTTAATATCCTTCCTTCTCTCTCTCCCTGAGGGGCCTCCTTTGAAAGCCTTTGAAAGTGACAAGAGGGGAGGGAGGGAAATGCTCAGCCACAGAAGGTGGCCGGCATTGCACTCCCACAGACCATGGCAACACCTCCAGCTCCCCAGCTTCCAGGAGGAGTGTGCAGCTGTTCACAAGCACCCAGGATCTGCAGCCCTGAAGAGCGGGATAAGGGCCCCTGTCCTGTGCCCCAGAGCAAGGGTATAATCTGGAGGATGACCTCATTGCTCACCCTCCTCAAAGCACAGGCGCTGCTCTAACCAGCCAGAGTCCACGTCACCTAAGAGTGCCTAGGTGGCTGGCTGCGGCAATGCTTTGGGAACAGGACCTGGCAACTTCGTTTGCAGCCCTTTCTCATCTTTGGGAGATCATGTGTTTCCAAGATAATTCCACTCCTTAATAATTCATCTTCCATAGCGATGCTAATTCACAGGAGCAAATGTGATACCCCAAGTGAAAAAAAGTGTTTAGAAATCAGGCTTGTTCTGAATGCCTTGTGTCATCTCCTCAGACAATCCTCCCCTTTCCCCCACCCTAGCTCAGACACACACATCCTTCCTCTCTAACTTGTAAGCTGGCAATGACACAAACGTTAGCGCCATTCCACTATAATCACTGAATCTTAGAACTACAAGAAAAGCCAGGGACCATGCAGTTCAATCCATACTTGAGCAAGAATCTCCTTCAGGAAAAAGTTTAGTAACAATCCAGCTTCCATTAAAGGGCCTGTTGTGCTTTTTAAAGGTCTTTTAACAGTCTCATTGTCAGCAGTAACTAGGAACCTGCAAACCCCCACGGTAGCTCATTCCCTTTTAGAAAGGAGTCTTTATTGGGAAGTTTGTTCCTTACACCTGCTAGAAATCTGCTACTCTGAAGTTTCTGCCCTCTTGAGCCAAGTAGACAAAGAATAGCCCTTCCAATATTCAAAAGCAGCCCCACATCCTCCCCAAATTTTCTCCTAGCCAGAGTAAACATCCTCAGTTTCTCCAGTAAGGCTCACGGTCTTGAGGTACTTGAGCTCCCCAGTTGCCCCATTCTGGAGACTCATCACCTTGTTGTTGTCCTTCCTAAAATGGAACCACACCCTACTGCAAAGGTGCTATGAGCAAGTTCGAGTTCAGTGTAATAACTAGTATTCTCATTCTAGACAGCGCCACTCTTATTGAAGCCAAAAATTGGCTTTGGAGGATGCTAAGTCGTATTTAAGTACTCTATATTTAAGTCTCTATATTTTTCCATTTTTTTTAGCCCTTCTGTTTTCTTCTTCACCTCTGATTTAACTTAGATTGCAAGCTCCTTCATTACATTGTAAGCTCTTTGAAGGCAGAGGCTTCTTTTTGTATTCCCCAACATATAGTAGTGACATATAGTAGGTACTTAATGGTTAATTGATTTCCAAATTATATTTTCAAAATAAATTTTTTACTGATATTTTCTATTTCTTACATCACCAGAGTATCTCATATATCCCTTCCTCTCCTTTCTGAGAGCCATTCCACATGACAAATAGTTTTATTTGGGGGGGGAGGGATCAGCAGAACTGGCCAATACATTGAAAAGGGTACAAAAACATGTACAATGTGTAACAATTTGTAAACATCCCAATTCCATGAAGGGAGTTTCAGGTGTTTTTTCATATCTCTTCATTCTGAATCCTTTTAAATATTTTTAATGTTGTTACAATTACTTTTGAGTTTTTGAAGTGTCATTGTTCTTTCCAATTACATTGTTGTAGTTCAGTGTATATTGTTTTCTTGTCCCTGCTTATTTCACTATGCATCAGTTCATATAGTTCTTGCTATGATTCTCTGTATTCACCACACATTTCATATAGCACAATAATATTCTATTACATTTGTAAACCACAATTTTGTTTTCACATTCTCCAGTAGATTAGTGTTTACTTTGTTTTTGATTCTTAGCTATCACAAAAAATAAAATAAAATAAAATGCTGCTCAAATAGTTTGAAGTATATAGGGACATTTCCCCCCTTACTAGTGGTTTCCTTGGGATATAAATCTGGTAATGGAATCAATCTCTGGTTTAAAGGATATAGACATTTTAGTTACTTTATTTGCATAATTCCAAATTGCTTTCCAACTCCAATAAATATGTTTTGCATGATTACACACTTATAACCTCTATCAAATTGCTTACCATCTGGGGGGAGAAAGCAAGATAATTTGGAACCAAAACAAATTTTTTTTCAAATGTTACAAATTGTTTTTAAATATAATTGGGAAAAACAATAAAATATTATTTGTAAAAAACACTGTTTCCCAAACACATTTTAATACATTTAATAAGAGCAAGTTCTGGCTGCAGAGGCAATATGATCCTTCGAGCTTAGAGCACTGAAGTCTTAACCTTCCCAAGGTCTCACAGATGTTGTGTATCAAAGGTAGGACTCTAACCCACCTCTCCCCAACTTCAAAACTGGCTCACTAAGTCAAACTTCCTCTGATTTTAGAGAAAAGAGGAAGATGAGGATGTAAGACATATGCTTAAATAATCATTTAAAAAAATAATACCGTTTATCAACTTTTTAACTGTGACCAAAAATCTTAATCTAGTTACTAGGTTTAAAAATAATCCTTCAAAAATAACTATTTAAAATATGTCAAACTTCAGCTTCGGACAGGTTGGCAGTTTCCTGGAGGACAATGAGGTGTTCCTGCTTGCTCAAGGAGAGATGTGATTCCTGATCATTTGCATGGCAAAGAAAAGACTATTCTGGTGAGATCGTTTTCTCCTTGGTTGGGCTGAGATTTTATCTTGCTCTCAGGCTGATGAGCCCATTTGCCCCAGTGTATACCATTGTCTATCCTAGTCTGTATAATTTCCCTGCTTTCTGTTTTACAGCTTGCTTAAATAAATATATTTGCTCACTATTCATGATTGTCTTTTTTTTTAATGAGAATTTTGCTGGAAGGGAACTGAGCTGGCTGACAATAAGCTATTATGCTCCCCTTGGATGTGAGAAAGTGAAATAGTTTTTATCCTGAATCCCTAAAAAGAATCCCTAAAAAGAATACTCCAGACAACAAATATCTCATATATAGTGAACAGACACAATTCTAATCAAATAACACTCTTGATGATAGGAGCATGGAGAAGGAAGTGTCTGGCCCTGCTTTACCAACAGCAGGAAATCAGTTTTCCTTGGACATGTGGAAAGGAGCAATCCAGACCATAGATCTTGTATCTCGAAATGTATTATAGCAGCTTGGGTCATCCAGATACCCTGTGGTTAGTGCTTAACACTATTACTGCAAAGAGAAAATAACACAAGAGAGTATATAAGAGCAAGAAATCTACAAGATTCCTAAAGCAGAAATTTTCAATAGCACATCCAAGTTTTAAAAGAGCAATGAGAAAAATATTGAATGTCTCTCATTCCCGAAACTTGGTGGTAAGAATTTTGAGTTTTGGGGCAGCTAAGTGAGGCAGTTGATAGAGCACCAGCCCTGAAGTCAGGAGGACCTGAATTCAAATCAAAGCCTTAGACACTTAATACTTCCTAGCTATGTGACCCTGGGCATGCCACTTAACCCCAATTGCCTCAGCAAAAAAAATAATAATAATAATAATATAGAAACCAGCATGGTAGAAACTTGGTACAAACCAATATTTTATAATATTTACTAAGATAAGGTCAAAATGGATACATGGCCTAGATATAAAAATATTATAAGAAAAATTTTAAAAACATGGAAGATATTACTTATATTTATGGATAGATGAATAATAAAAATAAACAAGAGACAGAAAAGCAAAGTTAGGTATAACATTAATAATTTCATTACATTAAAAGAAATACAGAAAATTCAGGGTGAAACTTTATAGGCAGTTTATCAGATAAAAGTCTCATGCAAAAATATATAAAGAATTTTGTCAAATATATAAGAATATAAGTCACTCCCCAATTGACAAAAGGTCAAAAGATATGAATAGATAGTTTTCCAGTGAAAACATCTAAGCAATTTATAGTCATATGAAAAAAATGGTCTAAATCATTGTTAATTAAAGAAATGCAAATTAAAACAATCTTGGGTTATCATTTTATACTTACCAAATTGGCTAAAACGATTGAAAGAGAAAATTACAAATGTTGGAGGGAATATGGAAAAATTGGCACACAATTCATTATTGGAATGGGGTTATTCAAAGCAATTCCAATAGATTTGTGATGGAAAGAACCATCTGCATCCAAAGAGAGAACTATGGAGACTGAATGTGGACTAAAGCATACTATTTTCACCTTTTTGTTGTGGTTCTTGCACAGAATGACAAATATGGAAATATATGTTTAGAAGAATTGCACGTGTTTAACTTATATTGCATTGTTTGCTGTCTAGGGGAGGAAGGAGAATATGAGGGAGAGAGAAAAATTTGGAACACAAGGTTTTGCAAAGGGGAATGTTTAAAACTATCTTCGCATGTATTTGAAAAAATAAAAAGCTATTACAATGCATTGCTGGTGGAATTATCAATTGGTCCAACCATGTTGAAGAAATTATGCCCAAAGAGTTATTACACAATCTTTACCCTTTGATCCAAAGATACCCCTCCTAGCTCCATTTCTAAAGATAATTAGGGGAAAAGGAAAAGAATTTATATGTTCTACAATGTTTATAGCCACAATCTTTGTGGTGAAGAAAACTGAAAATTACAGGGAAGCCCATCAATTGATAAGATTTTGAGATAAGAATTCCTTATCTGGTAAAAAGTTCTTGAAAAATGAGAGCCTGGGGCACCTAGATGGCCCAGTGGATAGGATAGAGCACCAGCCCTGAAGTCAGAAGGACCTGAGTTCAAATTTAAACATAAATGGAGATACTCTACTCTATGCAAATTGGGAGAATAAGAAAAAGTCTACTCAGATCTATGGAGAAAGGAGAAATTTATAGTCACAAAAGAACTAGAGAGCATTATGAAATGCAAAATGGATAATTTTGATTACATTAAATTACAAAGGTTTTGCACAAAATCAATGGAGTCAAGATTAGAAGGGAGGGCAGGTAGATGGCATAGTGGATAAAGCACTGGTCCTGAATTCAGGAGGACCTGAGTTCAAATCCAGTCTCAGATACTGCATACTAGCTATGTGATCCTGAGCAAGTCACTTAACCCCAATTGCTTTACACCAAAAAAAAGACATCTAAAAAAAAAAAAAAAAGATTAAAAGGGAAGCACAAAGCTGGGGGAGGGGGATTTACAACCAATATTTCTGATAAAGTCCTTATTTCTAAAATATGTAAAGCACTGACTCAAATTTATAAGAAACAAGCCATTTCTCAGTTGATAAATGATTAAAGATATGAACAATTTTAAGACAAAGAAATTAAAGCCATTTCTAGTCATATAAAAAAATGTTCTAAATCACTATTGATTAGAGAAAGGCAAATTAAAACAATTCTGAGGTACCACTTCACAACTTTCAGATTGGCTAAGATGATAGGAAAAGATAATGATAAATGTTGGAAGGGTGCAGGACAACTGGAACATTATTGCATTGTTGGTAGAGTTGTGAATTATCCAACCATTCTGGAAAGCAATTTGAAACGATGCCCAAAGGGCCACAAAACTGCATACTCTTTGATCCAACAGTGTCACCATTTGGTTCTGTATCCCAGAGAGATCTTAAAGGAGGGAAAGGGACCCATATGTGCAAAAATGTTTGTGGCAGCCCTTTGTGTAGTGTCAAGGATCTGGAAACTGAATGGATGCCCATCAGTTGGAGAACGACTGAATAAGTTATGGTCTATGAATGTTAGGGAATATTATTGTTCTATAAAAAAAAATGATCTCAGGATGATTTCAGAGAGGTTTGGAGAGACATGAACTGATGCTGAGTGAAGTGAGCAGAACTAAGAGGATCTTATACACAGTAACAAGATTATATGATGATCAATTGTGATGGACTTGGCTTTTTTAACACTGAGGTGATTCAAGGCAATTCCAATAGCCTTGGGATGGAGAAAATCAGTCATCTGCTTCCAGAGAAAGAATTGTAAAGAGATTGAATGTGAATCAAAAGATAATCTTTTTACCTTTGTTGTTATTTTTGTTTCATTTTATTCTTTCTCTTGTTTTTTTCCCCTTTGGATCTGATTTTTCTTGCAGAGCATGATGAATATGAAAATATGTTTAGAAGAATTGTACATGTTTAATCCATATCAGATTCCATGCTGTCTTGGGGAGGGGGGAGGCAAAGGAGGGAGAGAGAAATTTGGAATACAAAGGCTTACAGAAATGAATGTTGAAAACTATCTTTGCATGTATTTGGAAAAATAAAATACTATTGGAAAAAAAAAGGCTCTTCCTCACCATAGTGAGGTCACTGTTGGCCAAAATAGCCTCAACTAGTCTTCTATATGTGAGATTGGAACCAGGCAGTGAATATTGCTAATGCACTGGATAATTCATAAATCCCCTGGTGCTGTAAAGCCTGGTCTCTCATTGGGCAGTCTCCCTTTGCTGGGGAAAGATGATTTCCATTGTGGACCATCCTAAGCTTGCCCCACCCCCATGCTCCCCATCTTTCCAGTTAACTTTACAACCCACCCTTTTATCATATATACTTCAAATCAGCAACACCCACCTCCTTGCTGTTCCTAGAACAAGATATTTCATCTCTTGGCTTCTGGCATTTCCTTGCTTGTGCCCTATCCCTGGAATCTCTCTATTCCTATCTCTGCTTCCCAGCTTCCTTTAAGTCCCAACTAAAATCCCACCTTCCATAGGAAACTTTTTCTAATCCTTCATTTTTGTAGTTTTTTTTTTTCATTTTAATAGTATTTTATTTTCCAAATACATGTAAAGATAGTTTCTAACATTCAATTTTGTAAGACTTTGTGTTCCAAATTTTTCTCCTTTCCTCCTACAAGACAGCATGTAATCTGACATAGGTTAAATATGTACAATTCTTTTAAACATATTTCCATATTCATCATGCTATGCAAGAAAAATCAGAAGGATTTTCAAAAGGAAAAAAACAAAATAACAACAAAGGTGATAAAACTATCTTGTGATCCACATTCAGTCTCTTAACTATAGAGCCAATGCTTTGTTTTTTGTTCATTATTTCCCATTTATTCTGTATGTGTTTTCTTTGTACTCAGTCCTTTGTATGTGGTTTCCCCCATTAGACTCTGAAATCCTAGCTTTGGGATTTGTGACCTGACCAATGAATGAATGAACTGAATGAATGAATGAAGCATTTAGTAAACACTTATGATGTACAATGGGATAAATCTTGGGAATACAAATAGAAAAAAGATCTCTGATCTCAAGGAGTTCACAGTCTAATGTAGAAAACATATTAGAAGTTCCAGATGGAAAATTCCATTTTTCTTAGGATATAACAGCAAAACAGATGGTCATACCTCCTCTGTAGTTCATTTCCACTGACAAAATCAAATTAATTTCTGATCGTAAGCCATTTGGCAGGACCAAGGACTTGTCTTTTCCAGGTCTTCAGTGGATGTAGCACCTGAAGGAGCAGTTGGCCGGCTGTATCCCCACAGGAGCTACTTCCCAGGACAATGGCTCCCAGCACAGGCCTGGAAGCATTGCTTTTCCCAGGACTCTTGATTTAGCATCTTGGGTGAGATCCATCAGAGTTTGAGGGCAGATGGTAGTCCAGGGATGAATTGTGTTGGATTTACCTGCCTGACCCATGTAGCCTCCTGTCCCTCCCTCAGGGTACCTGGCTATTCAGCCTTCCTTGCTTGCTTTGTGAGGGACATTTGGGGGTGATGGCTGGTCCCTTCCCACAAAAGCCGCCTCCCTGATTAATGGCTATGAGGTCTGGGATAGATGCAGGAATGGTCCTGGGGACAGAAGTGGGGTAGGAGCCCTGCCACTCCAAGAGCATTTAGGTCTACTTGAGTATTGGTAACAGTTGGTCAGCAATCCTTGTTAATGGTGATGCAAAAAGTAGGTCCCTTCTCCACGATTATTTTCAGAAGTATGAGGAACTTCCAGTGAGAAAACATCCTTTATCAAAGTAGATCAACACCTTCTGTGTAACTTATAATAATATTAATAATCACTAACATTTTTAATGGAGCTTTAAAGTTTGCATCACCCTTCATGTATGTTATCTTATTTGATCCTCAGGACAAACCTGTGAGACATATTATTATGCCCATTTTATAGATGAGAAAATTGACACTGAGGTTGTAATTTGTCCAGGGTCATAGAAGTAGTGTGTATGTGTCCAGCCAAGGTGAATCTTGGGCCTATATCTTCCAAATTCTGAAATTAGCTTTTGATGTTTCATTTCTTTTAACCCTTGTTATTTGTATTTACTTTCATCAGTTTTGTATCTAAAGCCCAGATGCAGATCCCAAATGTCTACCATGCCTTCCTGCATAAAAAAAGCAAAGTTAAGGACTCATGAACTCCAAAAGAAGTCACAAAGAGTAAAACATGATTGAAAATGACACAAGAAAGAAAGAAAGAAAGAAAGAAAGAAAGAAAGAAAGAAAGAAAGGAAGAAAGAACGGAAGGAAGGAAGGAAGGAAGGAAGGAAGGAAGAAAGAAAGAAAGAAGAGAAAGAAAGAAAGGAAGGAAGAAAGGAAGGAAGAAAGAAGAGAAAGAAAGAAAGAGAAAGAAAGAAAGAAAGAAAGAAAAAGAGAAAGAAAGAAAGAAAGTCACTAAACAACAATGACAAATTCTATTGGTTTTATGTCCACAAGCTCATTACATATCTTGTCAAATTCATTTGGGGAATGCTAAAACAAAAATGGTAGGCAACAATTTCTAAAAGTAACCCAAGCATAGATAAAAATATTTATTTACATTTGTTTCACATTTACATGATTTTTTTATTTCATGCTTCTTTGGGGAATTTAAAACTTTTTTATAATTCAATTCAACAATAATTTATTAAGCACTTATGGTGAACAAGACAGCAGGGAACTTGGAAGGGAATTACATTCTATTGGGTTATTAATATAACAGTTATATCTATAAGTAATACAAGATCATATCACTAGTAACTAACATCTGGGGGGATTCAGAGAAGCCTTCAGAGGGGAGGGATCAGAAATTTCACCTTAAAGGAAGAGAAAAAGTCTAAGCAGAACCATTATGCTCTTGAATTGTGAGAGTGTGGGAATGAACAAGGCTTTGGCCCAGGGTGCTAAGGTGGGGAGGGCTGGCTTCTGCCGTCATTTCTCCATGTGTCAGTGTCCACCACTCTCCCACTCCAACAAATCTCCCTTCTCTCTTTTGGCTAACCCTGAGCTGTCATTCTCCCACAGCCTGCCTTC
This sequence comes from Sarcophilus harrisii, assembly GCF_902635505.1. Classification (NCBI taxonomy): domain Eukaryota; kingdom Metazoa; phylum Chordata; class Mammalia; order Dasyuromorphia; family Dasyuridae; genus Sarcophilus; species Sarcophilus harrisii. Next base: position 686,089,148 of record NC_045426.1, on the reverse strand, counting down.
CTGCACTGTTGGACCTGCATGACTTCATCCACCTGGGGCAGATTACCCATCTGTTCTGGAAACCTGAACCACAATGGATGCCCAGGATCAACAGGGAAATCAGCAGCAAGGGATCCTGCCAGCTTCCTCAGAAGCCACATTGAGGTCTCTGCCTTCCTTATACTCCCCTCCACCAGATTCTCCCCATATGCCCAAATGATTCTGAGAGCTGGAGATGGGAAAGAAGCAAAGGAGCCGGTTAGAGGTATGGGATACAGCTTGTGAGAAAGCTGGGGGGCTGGAGATGGAGAGGCCATTCTGGGGAATTGTCCTAGGTCCAGTTTGGCTGGAGATAAAGCAAAAAAGGTCACTCAGTGTCAGGTGGAAGGTCTTCAAAACTGGCTGAGGGGTTGATATCTTAGAAGAGCTTGACAAAGGGAATGCCATGAAAAATCAGAATATTTGTGAGTGGCTCATGAAACTAAAGATTGAAAAAGAGAACAAATCATCATATGTAATGGAGACAAACTGCAACCATTCCCAATAAGATCTGGAGTGAAACAAGGTTGCCCACTATCACCGTTACTATTTAATATTGTATTAGAAACACTAGCTATAGCAATAAGAGCTGAGAAAGAGATTAAAGGAATAAGAATAGGCAATGAGGAAGCCAAATTATCACTCTTTGCCGATGACATGATGGTATACTTAGAGAATCCCAGAGATTCTGCTAAAAAGTTATTAGAAATAATCCACAACTTTAGCAAAGTTGCTGGTATAAAATAAACCCACATAAGTCATCAGCATTCTTATATATCACTAACAAAATCCAACAGTCAGAGTTACAAAGAGAAATTCCATTTAAAGTAACTACTGATAATATAAAATATTTAGGAATCTATCTGCCAAGGGAAAATCAGAAACTTTATGAGCAAAATTACAGACCACTTTTCACACAAATTAAGTCTGGTCTAACCAATTGGAAAAATATTAAATGCTCTTGGATAGGGTGAGCAAATATAATAAAGATGACAATATTATCTAAACTAATCTATTTATTTAGCGCTATACCAATCAGACTCCCAAAAACTATTTTAATGACCTAGAAAAAATAACAACAAAGTTCATATGGAAAAACAAAAGGTCAAGAATTTCAAGGAATTAATGAAAAAAATCAAATGATGGTGGCTTAGCTGTACCAGATCTAAAATTATATTATAGAGCAGCAGTTACCAAAACTATTTGGTATTGGCTAAGGAATAGATTAGTTGATCAGTGGAATAGATTGGGTTCAAGGGATAAAACAGTCAACAAATATAGCAACCTAGTCTTTGACAAACCCAAAGATCCCAGCTTTTGGGATAAGAACTTACTGTTTGATAAAAATTGCTGGGAAAATTGGAAACTAATATGGCAGAAACTAGGCATTGATCCATACTTAATGCCGTACACCAAGATAAGGTCAAAATGGGTTCATGACCTAGGCATAAAGAATGAAATTATTAATAAATTAGAGGAACATAGGATAGTTTACCTCTCAGACCTGTGGAAGGGAAGGTCTTTATGACAAAGCAGAACTAGAGATCATTACTGATCACAAAATAGAAAATTTCGATTATACTAAACTGAAAAGTTTTTGTACAAACAAAACTAATGCAGACAAGATTAGAAGGGAAGCAATAAACTGGGAAAATATTTTTACAGTCAAAGGTTCTGATAAAGGCCTCATTTCCAAAATATATAGAGAATTAACTCTAATTTATAAAAAATCAAGCCATTCTCCAATTGAAAATGGTCAAAGGATATGAACAGACAATTCTCAGATGAAGAAATTGAAACTATTTCTAGTCATATGAAAAGATGCTCCAAGTCATTATTAATCAGAGAAATGCAAATTAAGACAACTCTAAGATACTACTACACACCTGTCAGATTGGCTAAGATGACAGGAAAAATAATGATGATTGTTGGAGGGGATGTGGAAAACTGGGACATTGATTCATTGTTGGTGGAGTTGTGAACGTAATCCAACCATTTTGGAGAGTAGTTTGAACTATGCTCAAAAAGTTATCAAACTGTGCATACCCTTTGATCCAGCAGTGTTACTTACTGGGATTATATCCCAAAGAGATTATAAAGAAGGGAAAGGGACCTGTATGTGCACGAATGTTTGTGGCAGCCCTTTTGTAGTGGCTAGAAACTGAAACTGAATGGATGTCCATCAGTTGGAGAATGGCTGAATAAATTGTGGTATATGAAAATTATGGAATATTACTGTTCTGTAAGAAATGACCAACAGGATGATTTCAGAAAGGCCTGGAGAGACTTAACGTAACTGATGCTGAGTGAAATGAGCAGGACCAGGAGATCATTATATACTTCAACAACAATACTAGATGATGACCAGTTCTGATGGATCAGGCCATCCTCAGCAACGAGATCAACCAAATCATTTCTAATGGAGCAGTAATGAACTGAACTAGCTATGCCCAGAAAAAGAACTCTGGGAGATGACTAAAAACCATTACATTGAATTCCCAATCCCTATATTTATGCACATCTGCATTTTTGATTTCCTTCACAAGCTAATTGTACAATAATTCAGAGTCTGATTCTTTTTGTACAGCAAAATAATGTTTTGGTCATGTATACTTATTGTGTATCTAAGTTATATTTTAATATATTTAACATCTACTGGTCATCCTGCCATTTAGGGGAGGGGGTGGGGGGGGGTAAGAGGTGAAAAATTGGAACAAGAGGATTGGCAATTGTTAATGCTGTAAAGTTACCCATGTATATATCCTGTAAATAAAAGGCTATTAAATTAAAAAAAAAAAAAAAGAAAAAGAGAACAAATAAAATGAGTAAATTCATTGTAAATGGATAAAGGGTAAAGGAAGAAAAATTAACCTTAATAGATATGATGAAACATGTTGTTGTACTTGGTGACCATTATGGACTCAGAATTAACTTTATTTCTGGTCAAATTAGTATTATCTTAAAATTAAGTCTCAAAAATTGCTAAACTGTTCATGTTTTTTGACTTAACGGTTCCCATTATTAGGCATGGTCCCCTAAGAAGATCAAAGATAGATAAAGACCCCATTTAAACCAATATATTCTTTTTTTCCCATTTACTTATTTATTTATTTTGTTTTTAATTAAAGCTTTTTATTTTTTAAAACAGTGGACAATTCTTCAACATTTGCCCTTGCAAAAACCTGTGTTCCAATTTCCCCTCCTTTCCCCACACCTTCCCCTAGATGGCAAGTACTCCGATATATGTTAAATATGGTAGAAATATATGTTAAATCCAATATATGTGTACGTATTTATACAATTATCGTGCCACACAAGAAAAAGGGGGAAAAAAAGCAAAGTAAAATGCAAGCAAACAACAACAAAAAGAGTGAAAATGCTATTAAGCCAATATATTCATGGCAGTATTCTCTAAGGCAATAAAAGAATAATAATGAAAATAAATAATAATAATGGAAATTATTTCCAATCATTGGTTGGAAAATGTCTGAACAAACTATAATAAATGAATGGAATAAAATATTTTTTTTTAAATAAGAAGGAAAGACTCTGTAATTGTCTGCTTGCTTTCTTGTTTTCCTTCTCGGGTTATTTTTACCTTCTTTCTAAATCCAATTTTTCTTGTGCAGCAAGATAACTGTATAAACATGCATCCATATGTTGTATTTAACATCTACTTCAACATATTTAACATGTATGGGACTACCTGCCATCTAGGGGAGGGGGTGGAGAGGAGGGGAAAAGTTGGAACAGAAGGTTTGCAAGGGTCAATGTTGAAAAATTACCCATGCATAGGTTTTGTAAATAAAAAGCTATAATAATAATAAAAAAAATAAAAAGGAAAGAAATCAGAGAAAGAAAGAAATCAGGTAAGATGTAGACTAAGGCAATGTAAAGGCCAGGTAACATGGTCCAGTGATAGAACACTGAGCTTGGAATCAGAAGGACTCACCTTCATGAGTTCAAATATGGCTTGAGACACTTACTGTGTAATCCTGGGCAATCACTTAATCCAGCTTGCCTCAGTTTCCTCATTTGTAAAATGGGTTGGAGAAGGAGATGAAATGGTATTTCTGTCAAGAAAACTCAAGAGTCTGAAAGGATTTAATAACAAGAAAAGGAAGGATTTGTTGCTAGGAGGTGAATGATAGAAAATTACTTTTGTGTAAAAATAAAGTTATGGGTGCATGCTTATAAGGATGAATGAATAAATGAAAATGCATTTATTTAGTGCTTATTATTATACTCTAAATATATATATTTAGATAATTTAGATATATTGTGATAAAGACTGGAAATACAAATACAAGCAAGAGACCCAGCCCTTAAGGAGTTTACATTCCAACAGGAAGAGTCAACTCATAAAGGAAGCTAAAAAGAGGGGTAGGATGTGGGCTGTTCTGTGGCTTGATTTGGAAATGGCATCGAGCCCTAATTCTGAGCAAGGCAAGCTGGAAGCTCAACTCTCATAGTCCTTGGAATAGAATCCAGGATCTGGTGGGAGGGGGAAGAGGAGAGGGGCCTGAGTGTACTCAACATGGTTTGAAAATAGCAGGGGAATGATATGGAGCTCTGGTTCCTAGGAAGATAAAGGAAAAGCTCAATAAAACTTTATTTAAAATGAAACACCAATAAGCATTTTTAGTAAATAAATAAATAAGATCATCTACCTGTGTCTGTCTCACAATCTTGGATACTGTTGTCCCATTGTTTATTTTTAAGGTCAGATGATGGAAAAATGTTGAGTGTTTCTTAATCAAAATGAAACCATCACTCACAAGTAAAGCTATTCTGTGGAAACAAAAGTTACATTGTGGAGAAAAAAGAGCAGGGAATAAAGTGAAGGGTCTGTGAAAACTAAAACTGGATCTTCTATCTCAATAGAACAGAGCTCTTACTGGGGATGGTTTCACAATAAGAGTGGGCTACCTGATTTAATGTAATTCAATGCAACAAACATAAACCTACTACATGCCAGAAATTATAATGGACATTGAGGATGAAAATAAATATTCTAAAAAAACTTTTTTGCCACTAAAATTTGAGTCAGGCTTCTTGAAAATTAGACTTGTTACAATGCATATAGTTTCATATCACCATGTAGTCACTTGAAATAAATATATTTTCTCTTTATAATTATAGTTAGGAAAGTAAAAAATAAAAACTTGTTTTGTTGGTTACCTAAAAAAATTTTCTTACCCCATTAAGGGAAAAAACTTAGTCCTTTTGCTTGTCTTTTGTATCTCTAGCATTTAGGATAATGTAAGTGTTCCATAAATGTTTTTTCCTTTTTTCCTTCCTTCTTTATTTTCTCCCTTCCTTCCCTCTGTACCTTCCTTCCTCTCTCCCTCTCCTCCCTCTCTCCCTTCCTTATTTTCTCCCTTCTCTTTCCTTCTCCTCCCTTCCTTTCTTCCTTTCTTTCCTTTTTCCTCCCTTCTTCCCCCTCTTCTTCCCTCCCTCCCTCTGTACCTCTCTTCATTCTTTCCTTCGTCTTTCCCTCTCTCTCCTCCCTCCCTTCCCTATTCTCTCCCTTCCTTCTTCCCTTCCTTCCTTTCTTTCTCCCTTCCCTCTTTCTTCCCTTTCTCTTTTCCTTCCCTCTTTACTTTCTCCCTTCTTTCTTTCTTTCCCCTCCCATCCTCTCTTCCTTTCTTTCTTCCTTCCCCGCTTCCTTCCTTCTTCCTCCTTTCTTCCTTCTTTCATCATCTGGGATATAAAACGACGAAAAGAAACATTTCTATTCTAGTTGATGTAAGGATGGGCAGGAGGATGGAGTTGATTAAATAAACCAATCAAATTACCTACTCCACTTAAAATAAGAGTTAAGATGCTAAATCCATATTTTTGTCAGTTGAGAACAGAGGTCTTAATTGAATCAGTCATTGAGACTTCTGGGAGCATCACGATTAAGTATAATGGTAATTTTTCAGATAGACTCTGGAGAATCTGTGGACATTCTGTAATTGAATTTAGTCTGCTAGTCACTAGACAAAAGAAGACATTTTTCCTCAGTTGTATTTTATTCTTCCAAATACATGTAAAGATAGTTTTAAACATTTGTTTTTGTAAGATTTGGGGTTCCAAATTTTTTCTCCTTACCTTCTCCCTTCCCAAGACAGCAAGCAATCTGATTCAGTTATATATGTATAATAAAAAGAAGATTATTTTGACTGGCTACAGTGAAGGAACTAGAACTGTGAGCCCTTTCAGAGATCTTAGTTGCCTTGGCCATACTTCCTCTGATTGATTCTTTCACTGATGGCATCCTGAGAGAGATAAGTCAGTAAAGGAAAAGACCTTGGACCTTCTCCCCTCTGAGACTGATGCTGCTGTTCAGTTCTGTCTGACTCTGTGACCTCATGGATTATGTTGTCCGTGGAGTTTTCTTGGCAAAAATACTGGAATGGTTCTCTAGTAGAGTAAGGCAAAAAAAGAAAAGTACCTTGACCAGGGCCACACAGCCAGTGTTTGTGTGTCTCCTCCTCCAGCAAGGAGTTAGATGGCTCAGTGGGCAGGGGGCACAGGCTGAGTCGGGAAGACCAAACAAAGGCTGACATGTTGGCCCACAGAATTAGGCCTTGACCCTTTTGTTTTGCCTTTTATTTTTTCCTGTTTTAGGTGAAGCAATTAAAGGCTTCAACCTTGTGAATTCTGAAAGGCAAAGAGAGTAGCAGATAAAAAACTCTATTCTCCTAAACTAATCATAATAAAAAAATAAAATTTAATATAAAAATGTTAATTTTAGTAATAGCTACTTTTATTTATTAAGTGATTGCACACAATAGACATTCTGGTACTAGCTATAGGATTTTGGGTAAAATACTTAAACTCCCTGAGACTCAGTTTCTTCATTTATACAAAATGAGAGAGCTGGATTGTCTTCAGACATTCTTTTTAGCTCTAGGTTTAGAATGATATCTACTAAATCATTATTCCTGTTTTGTTTTGTTTTGTTTTGTTTAACAGAGAGAGCAAGCCACCTGAGCTCTGGAATCCAGCACTTGAAATTTATTCTGAGTTTTGCATTCAGTTCAATATGGATACTCCTAAAAGTAACAAGTGACCTTTGGTGCCAGCCAGGTGGATGAGATGACTATTCATCCAGAAGTTATGTTACATCTGGATGAGAACTTGTAGGACTGGTGTTACAGAGATATTCTACTAAATCTGAGCTAAATCTTCCAATATTAAGGAGCTATAGGGGAAAACATGTCCCAAAAGAGTTGAAGGAAATGTTTATATTTTTGTTATTGATATATCTTCAAAGTAAATAATTCCTTGTAAAAGCTAATTGCTATTAAGCAGTTAAATGGAACTGGAGTGCCCTTCCCCTCACTAGAAGAGAACATGAGAGAAAACATATTAGGTTGGGACTTAAGCCAATGGCTGTAGAGATGACACTTCCCAAAGCTCTCAGAGTATTCATAGAACGCTGAAGGAGAGATGTAACAGCCTAACTCTGGGGAAATGGGCCAGAGCCCACTCATGTGAAGAGGATTTTGAATTTTGGCTATAGCATCTTGCTGTCAGCATCCCAGCATCCCTGAATTGACTGATGGCAATATCTGCTTTGGAAGCCAAGGACAGATGAGACACAGGTTCAAGGTTTTATGTACAAAGAGCCACGCAAAAAAGTCACATCATTTCTGAGGGCTCCAAAGAACTTATTAGTTGGTGAGAATGGAAATTAAAATAGTAGATCCAGAGAAATGTGATAAGATGTAAGAACATTGAAGCTGGGAAATGTTTTTGTATTAAATTACTAATGGTTATCACATAGCAGGCACTTGCTGATTCAGATTGACAGCCTATTCACAGCAAATAACATACTCTTCTTCTAAACTCTAATTCCAAATATAAGAAAATGACTACATCAGGCCATGATCATGGGCCAGCTGGGCAGGAGAGAATCACAATCCCATGAGCCAAAGCTGGAAATGCTGAATCATTCTAGCATTAAGTAGAAAAAAAATTTTTTTTTTGATACAGAATAAATCCCCATCAATTTTGAAAAATTCTGAAATAAAGGATTTGGATAAATCGGAATAAAAGTTATATCATCCTCAAATAATAAAAAATAAAATTTAATATAAAAATGCAATTAAGTGATTGCTTTACTTGTAATTGGAAAAATAAAAAATAAAATGCTATTGAAGCTAAAAAAAAAATGATAAAATAGGTAGTTTCAGAAAAACCTGCAAAGCCTTTTATGAGCTGATACAAAATGAAGCAAATAGAATCAAGAGAAGACTGTACACAATAATAATGATATTGTTATTGTCCTTTGTTCTTGAAGAGGACCAAAATGACCAATATATTAGATTCAAGTTACAGTGTGATCCACTGGCTGATCAGATCAATAGGAGCTCAGGAGGCTTTGTCACAGATTGGACACAATCTCTATGAACATTTGAGGTGAACTCTCTAACTTTGCACATCTCATGTTTCTTCTGGGTTAATTCAATTCTGTTTTGTTTATAGAGCTCAGCCCCTTCTCTGATGAGCCCGCCATGCCGGTGGTCCCACATCAGTGTGTCCCATGTCATATAATCAATTCTAAAGTTCTTCAGAGAGACCTTGAGCATGTCCTTGTACTTTTTCTGACCAACTTGTGAGTGCTTGCCCTGTGTGAATTCTCCATAAAATAAATAAAATACACAGTTATAACAATATTATAATAACAATTAACTGATACTATAATGAATACAATGATCTATGAAGACTTATCTGAATGGATGCAAAGTAAAAATGAACAAAAGAGAACACCCTATATAGTAATAACAATATTGTAATGATGATCAAGTAGGATAGATTTAGCTATTCTAATCAATACAATGATTGGAATGGTTCACAGCTCCACCAATTGTGCATTATTGTCCCCACTTTCTCATTTCCTCTCCTGCGTATCATTTTAGCTAATCTGAAAAGTGTAAAGGGGTACCTCAGAGTGTTTTAATTTCTGTTTCTCTAATTATTGGTGATTTAGAATATTTTTTTCATTTGACTATTGATAACTGTGATTTCTTTTTTTTATTTCTTCTTCTGAAAACTGCCTGTCCATATCATTTGACTATTTAACAATTGATGAATGAATCTTATTTTTATAAATAAATAAATAAATTTGACTAAGTTTCCTATGTATCTGAGAACTGAGACAATTATCAGAAAAATTGGCCATATAAATGTTTCCCACTTTTTGCTTCCTTTCTAAATTTGGATATATTTAATTTGCTGTATTTTGTTTGTGCAAAAGTTTCCTAATTTTATGTAATCAAAATTATCTGTGTTATTTCTCCTCTCCTTTTTTTTTTGGTCAAGAACTTCTTCCTTATCCATAGATCTAAAAAGTAATGTTTTCTACACTCTCCTAATTTGCTTATGATGTCTAAATAATGTACCCATTTTGAGCTTATCTTGGACAGTATGAAATGTTATCTATGCTGTGCTTCTGCCAGACTGCTTTCCAGTTTTCCTAGAAATTTTTGTTGAAGAGTGAGCTCTTTCCCCAAATGATTTGGATTTTTTGATTTATCAAACCCTAGACTACTATGGTGATTTACTTCAGTATATTTTTACCCAGTTTATTCTATTGAGCAATCATTTTATTTCTTATCCAAGACCAGGTTTTTTTTTTGATGATTCTTTTGCATTTTTCTTTTCATTGATCCTTTTGATATTCTTGATTTTTTGTTCTTCCATACGAACTTTGCTATCTAACTCCCCCCAAAAATAATTCCTTGGTAGTTTGATTGGCATGAGTAATATATTACTGAGTAAATAAATTAATTTAGATAATATTGTCATTTTTATTATATTGGCTAATTATCCAGTTGTTCAGATATTTTTATTTATATAAAGAATATTTTATAATTGTGTTCATATATTTCCTCTGTCTTGATAGCTTGTCAAGTATTTTATATTGCTTGCAATTACTTTAAAATGGAACTTCTCTTTATCTCTTTTTGCTCTCTCTCTCTGTTTGTCTCAGCAACTCCAGCAAGGATCAAATCTGCTATACAAGAGATTGTTTTAGCCTTTGCTATATCTGTATCTATAGATATATAGAGAGAGCTATATATAGCAATCAAACATCAAAGCAATATATATATATATAAGTATATATATTTATATATATATATATATATATATATATATATATATATATATATACATATATATTATTGCTAATTGTTTGGAAATTTTCCCCTCACATGTGCCAATGCACATTATAGAATATTATTGACTTGATAAGAAATATTGCTAAGGCAATTTGATAGTGTAATCGAGTATTGGAATTAGAATCAAAAAGAGCTGTGTTCTTAGCTGTGTGATCTTGGACAATTTATATAATATTCCTCTACTTCCAGTTTTTGATCTGTGAAACTGGAGTAATAATATCATCTACTTCCCAAGATTATTATGAGGATTAAATGAAATAATATTTGTAGAATGCTTTACAAATTATAAAATATTTTATTAATATAATGTATTCATTATAGCCATAATAGAACATTATTTAATATATTTAATTAAATCATTAACATAATTGATTATAGTAATATTGAAACATTGTTTTAGAATGATAAATAAACTATTATGTTAGTCAGCTATTATTATTATTGTAGAAAAAGAAAAAAGCCTAGGAGAAAGTATGCAAGAATACATGTTTACAAATGAAGAGAGACAGATTAAAAATACAGCAAAGGAGAATGAAAAGGGATAATCAAACAAGTGGAAAAGATCCAAAGAACCACTGTCAAACAATCCTGAGAGGAACAGATATTTCCTTGGATGTTAAGTAATAGCTATCCACTCATCTGAAAGTTTTGAGATTATTTCTCCTTTGATTTAAGCAATTTTTTATAAAATTATGACCCCTTTAAAACTGACCACCCAATTTTAAAATCAAGGATAGGTTTTATCTAACCAGAGCTTCTTAAACTTCTTGTACTTGTTATCCTTTTTTGCCCTCCCCTCCCAAAAAAATAAATTGAGAAATTTTATACGTAACCTCAGATATGTGAGTGTATAAAATAGGTATAAAAATAAAAAATTATTAATAATAAATCATAAAGAAATTTATTTTAAAACAATTTTGATATATGTATTTTATATACATGTATGCATAATATTTTATTGTTTATTAAAGACAAAAGCAACTTTAAAAATTTTAATACTATTTTATTTTTCCAAATACATGCAAAAATAGTTTTCAACATTCACCTTTGCAAACTTTGTGTTCCAAATTTTTCTTCCTTACCTTCCCCTTCTGCAATCAGCAAGTAATCTGATATAGTTTAAACATGTGTAGTTCTTCTAAACATTTTTCCATATTCATCATGCTATATAAAAACAAAAACAAAACAGAGCAAAAGGGGGGAAAAACCATGAGAAAGGGGAAAAAAACAAGCAAACAAACAAACAAAAAAGATGAAAATACTATGCCTTGATCCACTTTCAGTTTCCATAGTTCTCTCTCTGGATGCAGATGTCATTTTCCATTCCATGTCTATTGGAATTGCCTTGGATCACATTATTGAGAAGACCCATGTGCATCAGAATCGATCATTGCATAATCTTGTTGCCGTGTACAATGATCTCCTGGTTCTGCTCATTTCACTCAGCATCAGGTCATGTAAGTCTTTCCAGGCCTCTCTGAAATCATCCTGCTGGTCATTTCTTACAGAACAATAATATTCCATAACATTCATATACCATAATTTATTCAGCCATTCTCCAATTGATGAGCATCCACTCAGTTTCCAGTTTTTGTCCACTACAAGAAGGGCTGCCACAAACATTTTTGTACATGTGGGTCCCTTTCCCTCCTTTAAGATCTCTTTGGGATACAAGCCCAGTAGAAATACTGCTGGGTCAAAGGCAATGCACAGTTTGATAGACCTTTGGGCATAGTTCCAAATTGCTCTCCAGAATGGGTGAAATACTTCACAACTCCACCAACAATGTATTGTGTCCCAAATTTCCCAAATCCCCTCCAACTCTTGTCATTACCTTTTCCTATAATTTAGTTAATCTGAGAGCTGTGAAGTGGAGCCTCAAAGTAGTCTTAATTTGCATTTCTCTAATCAATAGTGATTTACAGCATTTTTTCATATTTATCAACTGGGAAAGGGCTTATATATTTATAATTTTAAATCAATTCTTCACATATTTTAGAAATGAAGCCTTTATCAGGAATACTGGTATAAAAATGGTTTTCTCTAATTTTTTGCTCCCCTTATAATCTTGGCTGCATTGGTTTTGTTTGTACACAACCTTTTTAATTTAATATAATCAAAATTATTTATTTTGCATTTCATAATGTTTTCTAGACTATAATTTTCTCCTCCACAGATCTAAGAGGTAAACTATCCCTTGTTCTTCTAATTTGCTTATAGTATCACCTTTTATGTCTAAATCATGAACCTATTTTGACTTTATCTTGGTACAAGTTGTTATATGTTGGCCAGTGCCTAGTGTCTGCTATACTATTTTCCAGTTTTCCCATCAGTTTTTTGTCAAATAGTGAGTTCTTATCCCAGAAGCTAGTCTTTGCATTTATCAACCACTATATTGATAATAGTCATTGACTATTGTGCCTTGTGAATTTAGCCTATTTCATTGTTCAACTAAATTTCTTAGCCAATACCAAATGGTTTTGATGACTTTTGCTTTATAATATAGTTTTAGGTCTGGCATAGCTAGGCCACCTGAAGAAAGCAATTTTGTCTCCTAATGAGGTGGATGTGCTTATTTATTTTTACATAAAAAAAAATAAATCTTTTTTTTCCATGCAGGATGATGATTGTGGAAATGTGTATAGAAGAACTGCACTCGTTTAACTTATATTGGATTACTTACTGTCTAGAGAAGGGGATGGGGGAAAGGCAGGAGAAAAATTTGGAACACAAGATTTTGCAAGGGTGAATTTTGAAAATTATCTGCATATATTTTGAAAATAAAAAGCTATTCTTTAAAAAATAAGAATTAAATCTTGGCAGAATATTTGATACCATTAACTCTTGTCAAATTTTTCTAAAACTCCACTTTCAGTTGGTCACAACCCAGAGTTTAAAAAACTTTGATCTAAAGTAAAGGGAGTTAGGATTAGAATATTCTTTCTTCTTTCTCCCTGGCTCCTGAAAACATAAGTAACAAAGGTGGCCAAAATATGTCTACTCCATTAAGGAAAAAAAAGTATTCTCACTTTTTTGCCTTCTGGCAGAATCAGTTACTAGCAAGAAGTTCCACCCTCTGCTCAGGACTGAGAGCTGGTACACTTAGATTTTTCCATTTCTTCCAGCTAAAAATGTCAGAATATTCAACCACAATGAGTCTTTAGATCTCTAGATTAGAATTACAAAGCAAAGGGTAATTAATTTTTATAACATCTTGTAAGGGGCCCAGAGATAAAATATTATTATGCCCATTTCACAGCTGAAGGAACTGAGCAGCCAAGGAAATTAAATGCCCGAGGCTACATATAGAATGAGTCAGTTGTTGAAGCATAACTTGATAGTTTCTCATTAAAAAGCCTACATTATTATAAGGTAGACCATGCTAGCTTTCAAAAAAAATTTTTGTTTTTTACTTTATCTCTTCCTTTGTGCTGCAGGTACATAATTGCTAATTTATAGCTTTGGCAAAATAATTTCATTGTTACTTTTTCTTTTGACAAATATTCATTTCCCCTAAAATTGAGTCTTTGCTTGAAACAAAAACATTTAGATAAAGCCACAGTGGGTTCTGTAGGGTATATTAACAATCCATATCCACCTTGTTCTGAAAGTAAGAAGGCTTTTTTTTCTAAGAACATAAACTGAGAGACAGAAAGGACTTAGAGGGCCTCTAGTCCAATCCCTTCACTTTACAAATGGAAAAACTGAGTCCCAGGAAAGTTAAATGCCTTGTACGAGATCATAGGGTCAGAGGGGCAACTAGATGGCCCAGTGGTCAGAGCACTGGCCCTGGAGTCAGGAGATTAAATCTGGTCTCATACACTTAACACTTACTACTTGTGTGATCCTGGGCAAGTCACTTAAAGCCAATTGACTCAGGGGGAAAAAAGGTCAAAGGGTCATAGATTTAGAACTGGAAGGGACTTTAAAGATCTTATAGTCTGACACCCTCCTCCCTCATTTTATAGGAGAGAAAATTGTGTTCCCTTGCCCAAAGTCACTCAAGTAGTAAGTGACAATCAGGACTTGAATCCAGGTACTTGGATTAAAAATCCAGCATTCTACCATGCTGCCTCCTATTCTCTTAATTTCCCCAGAAAAAAAAAAAAAAAGCACCTTTTTGAATAATAATTTATTTTCTGTGCCCGGGTCTCCTAAAGTGGTAAGAAATATTCTGTGTTTCTGCTTTTTTTTCTTTTTTCTATTTTTTGGTCTTAATTGATGCTTCTTTTTTATTTTGTTTGACACAGCAGCTAAGTTCCAACAAACACACAAATGATTCCACTTCAGACACACACACACACAGAGTAGCAAAACCATCTCCAGAAGTGCTTGGGATGTGTCAGTGGAGGGCTGGGTCAAGAGCCAGGAAGATCTCCATTTAAATTCAAACTCAGATGTTTGCCATTTGTGTGACTGAGTTGGTCTCTTAAGTATCCTCTCTCTGCCTCTGTTTTATCACCTATAAAACAGGGAGAATAACATCTGTAGTAATTACCTCACAGGGCTTTGGGAAGATTAAATGAGATAATATAGATATAATATGAGAGAATAGCTCAAAGCCTCCCAATCCCCATTAACACTTGAATCCCCAGAGCAAGGGGGACTATTAAATCTCTACTAGGTTCTACAGGCAACCCCGGGGAATTAGCTATGTTCTTTCTGTTCTAGTATACACAAATGGCCGGCCAGTGCATTAACCCCGGTATGGACAGCCTGTTGACATCTTCCTGATATCAACTGACCAATTAATACCAATTAGCGGCAAGGGACATGTGCTGCCCACAAGGATTATGCATGTGGACGGGGATTGGCTAAATGAGAGGCAGGCAATGAGAAATATCTCGGCAACATTGCCATATCTTTGTAAGGAAACTTGGATTTTACCTGGTGAAGGGGCAGGAGAACAGGCTATCAGGCTAAGCTCTCTGTTCTGAGAGACAGAGACAGAGAGAGACAAAGATAGAGAAACAGAGAGAGTGACAGTGAGAGACAGAGACACAGAGACGAGAACGAAATACAGAGACAGAAAGAAAAAGAGAGAGACAGAGACAAAGAGAGAACTCAATAGAGAGACAGAGAGACAGAAAGAGACAAAGAGAAACAGAGGCAGAGAGAAACAGAGAAACAGAAACAGATGGAAAGAGACAGAGATGGAGAGAGACAGAGAGATTGGACTAGAACTAAAGTTATCTGCCTTCTCTAACTATTGCTGGTCTGGGGGAATGACAGATTTTTAGGTTCCAGCTGCTTTCTGGAAAGCACTAAGCTTTAAAAGAGTAAACTTACCCTTCAGAGACTTGTTTCCCACCGAGCACTAATTACACAAAAGACCCCTACAACAAGTGACAGGAAAGAAACCCACTTATCTGAGCAGAGATCACACAGAACCTGAAGGACTTCCAAAGCCCAGAACACATCACAAAACCCCGGGTGAATGAGCTCTTCCACTGCCGCTGGGAGAGCTGGCCAAAGGGCGAGCCCCCGCTCTCCCCCTGGGGAATTCCCTCAAGTCTTTAGGGAAACTGGAAATCTGGGACATGATGTGGCACTGAATCTATTTCCAGCCTTTTGCTTCTCAGAGTCTTGCTTTTTTTCTTTCCCCGGACTCAGTCCCTAAGAGACTCTAGATCCTTGTGGGATTTCTCTGAAGCTGGAATGAAGACCATGCTTCCCAAAAGTACCCAGCAATCTTCAGCTCGAGCTCATCCCCCGCACCGAGGAGAGCCTGCGCCCCAAAGCGCATCCCCCCCCCCCACTCACCCAGGGTGCTTCCTCCTCTCTGCATCCTCCGCTGTAGTTGCCCTAGAGATGCCCCTCGCTCTTGCCGCCAGGGCTACTTCCTCCCGGGCTGGGCAGGTCGGCTGCTCCCCACGGGACTCCTGGTCCTGACTGCGACAGAGCTGCCTGGGCTCCGGCTCCCAGCCCGGCTCTCCCAGCCCTTGGGAGCTCGCGCTGCTGGGAGCTGCTCTGAGCCATCTCTGGTACTTACTCACCGAGCTCCGGAAAGAAGAAAGGAAAAGCTGCCACAGTTACAGCCCCCTGGGAGCTGGGAGGGGAGCGGGCAGTCGCTGCGGGGCTCACCGAGGGCCCGGGCCAGAACGCTTCCCTCCCTAGAAGCAAGGTGCACATGGCTTTTTTCCTCCTCACGGGAAAGCTATGGGGGAAGATAGAGACAGAGAGACAGAAAGAGCGCGCAAGAGAGACAGAGACAGACAGACAGAGATTAGACAGAGACGGAGACAGAGAGACAGAGATGAGAGAGAAACAGAGACAGAGACAAAGAGAGAGACAGAGTCAGAGACAGAGACAGACAGAGATTAGACAGAGACAGAGAGATAGAGATGAAAGAGAGAGAGAGAGAGAGAGAGACAGAGACAGAAAGAGACAGAGGAAAGGAGAAAATGAGAGAAAGAGAGAAGGAGGGAGGACGGGAGAGACAGACAGAGGGAGGGAGCCTCAAATAAGACAATGTATATCAAGCGCTTTGACTTGAAGCTTTACATAAATGTCAATTCTTCTTACCTGTGTAATCCTGAACAATCCATTTTGTAGTCCTCAGTTTGCTCAACTTTAAATGAAGCAGTTGGACTTGATGGCCTGCAAGTTCCTGTCCAGTTCTGAATCTACTAAGCCTTTATGATTGTGACATAATGGGTCACTTTTCATTTTCTCCTTGGAATCATAAGTTGAGAGATGGAAGGAACTTCAAGAATAGGTGGTTCAGTCTCTCATTTTACATTTGAGGAAACCGAGTCCCAGGGAGTTTAAGAGATTTGTCCAAGATCCTAGAGACAGGATCAGATTACCTACTATGTGCAAGCACAGGATTTGAATCTGGTTCTTTCCCTACTGTCATTCACTTCAAAGTCCCAGAAAGGAAGGATGTATGCCTTAATTTGAATAACTGAACTCTAACATTGGCCATTGGACTGACCTGAATTTCGTGGCTTCCCGGGGTTGCCTTCTCTTTAGGATTGTAGTCATTATGGCTGGCTCGGCTGCCTTTTTTTCTGCATCATTTCACTCAAGGCCATGTTTCTCTAAATTTTTCATATTCTTTGTTCCTAACAGCTCTTCTCTACCATGTTGTGGGAGCCAGTATAGAAATACCTTTAAAATATTCAGATGCTACAACAAATGGGCAAATTTTTAAATATGATATTATGAAGGCAGAATGTGATAGAGTTCTGATCTTGAAATTCCTGATCCTGATACTAACCAGTTATGTGACCATGCATAAGGCATATAATCTCTCCAAAGCTCAGTTTCTTCATCTGTAAATTGGGGATAATAACAGCCCAAGGTTATCATAAGCTTCAAATGAAACAATGTGTGTAAAGTATAAGCTAAAAGTATTATGTAAATGTTGATTTTTTGACTAGGGAATTTCTTTGGTATAAGGAACTCTCACAAGTGGACTCCCTCCACCAATGCAGATAGCACCTGTCCCTACAACCTACCCTTTTTTTTTACTTGATAGTATTTTATTTTTTCCAATTACATATAAACACAGTTTTAAACATTCATTTTTATAAGATTTCCAATCTCAAGTTTTGTTCCCTTCTTTTCTTCCCTCCTCCTTCCCAAGACCACAAGCATATGTAGGCTTGTACCTATATGATATAGGCTGACACAAGCCCAGTGAAAACACTGCTGGGTCAAAAAGTATGCACAGTTTGATAACTTTTTGCATAGTTCCAAATTGCTCTCCAGATCCAGCAGTGTTTCTACTGGGCTTGCATCCCAAAGAAATCTTAAAGAAGGGAAAATGTACATGTGCAAAAATATTTGTGGCAGCCCTTTTTATAATGGCAAGAAACTGAAGACTGAGTGGATGCCCATCATGGGAGAATGGGTGAATAAGTTATGGTATATGAATGTTATGGAATATTATTGTTCTATAAGAAACAATCAGCAGGATAATTTCAGAAAGACTTGGAGAGATTTACATGAACTAAGGCTAAGTGAAGTGAATACAACCAGGAGGTCATTGTACACGGGAACAGCAGGATTATATGATGATCAATCCTGATAGACATGGATCTCTTCAACATTGAAATGATTCAAACCAGTTCCACTTGTTCAGTGATGAAGAGAGCCATCTACACCCAGAGAGAAGATTATGGGAACAGAGAGTGAAACACAAGAAAATCTTTTCACCTTTTTGTTGTTGTTTGCTTGCATTTTATTTTTTCTCATTTTTCCCTGTTTGATCTGATTTTTGTTGTGTAGCAAGATAATTGTATAAATATGTTTACATATATTGGATTTAACATATATTTTTACCATGTTTAACATTTATTGGATTACTTGCTATCTGGGGTAGGGGGTGGGAGAAAGGGGGAGAAAATTGGAACAAAAGGTTTTGCAAGGGTCAATGTTGAAAAATTGTCCATGCATATGTTTTAAAAATAAAAAGCTTTAATTTAAAAAAAAAAAAAGAAGAATAATGGTGGGATTTAATTCACAACTCCACTAACAATGCATTATTTTCCAATTTTCCCATATCCCCTCTAACATTTATCATTATCTTTTTCCTGTCATCTTAGCCAATCTGAGAGGTGTGTAGTGGTATCTCAGAATTGTCTTTGCATTTCATGATTTAGAGCACCTTTTCATATAATTAGAAATGGAAACTACTCATATTTGATCATTGCACCATGCTGCTATTGCTGTGTACAATGTTCTGGTTCTGCTCAATTCACTCAGCATCCGTTCATGTAAGTCTTTCCAGGTGTTTCAGATATTAGCCTGCTCATCATTTCTCATAGCACAATAGTATTACATTACATTCAAATATCATATTTTATTCAGTCATTGCCCAATTGTTGGGCATTCCTTCAAGTTCCATTTGCCACCACAAAAAGAGCTGCTATAAATATTTCTGTACATGTCTTTTTCTTTTTTTCATGATCTCTTTAGGATATAGACCTAGTAGTGGTATTGCTGGATCATCAAGCATGCACAGTTTTGTTTTGTTTTTACATGTTCCTAATAATTTTTATTTTTTTCCAATTACATATAGAAATAGTTTTCATCATTCATTTTGTAAGATTTTTTACTTTCCTATTTTCTTCCTTCCTTATCTCCCTTTTTCCCCAAAACAGCAAGCAAAATAAGTTATACACATACAATTATGTTAAACATATGTTCATATTATTGTTCTATGAAAGAAGAATTAAAACAAAATGGAAAAACCATGAGAAAGAAAAAACAAAAAAGATTTTTAAAAAAAGTAAAAATAATATGCTTTCATTTGCATTCTGTCTCCATAATTCTTTCTCTGTATGTGGGTGATATTTTCTATCACCAGGCTATTGTAATTGTCTTGGATCCCCATTGTATTGCTACTTTTTAAATGCAAATTTTTATTATTCTCTCTTCTCCTTTCTTATCTTAAGACTGACTGGTATGTGTGCCCTTTAAATAAACAAGAACAATTCAGAACAATTGCTTATATCACTATTATAATAGAGAGACAGGGTGATATAATAGGTAGTTCCTGGTCTTTGTGACAGGGGGACCCATGTCCCTTGATGCTTATTTAGCTGTAATTTGGAAACCCCAGGAAGAAATAATTTATTAAGCTAGATACTGTGCTAAATGCTTTATGAATATTATCTCACAACAACCTTGAGAAGTAGGTGCTATTATTATTTAACAGTTGGGGAAACTGAAGTAAACAGCAGTGAAGTGACTTACCCAAAGTCACATAGCTAAAAAGTATCTGAGGCTAGATTTAAACTCAAGTTTACCTAACTCCATATCAATGGCACCACCCAGCTGCCTTAGTTTTCCAGGTAACTAACTATCTAGGATAAAGTTATAGAAGAGTTACTGATCTGAACCAGTAGAGAGATCCCTATAACAGTCAAAAGAAACAAAAATTAATGCTGCTAGTTAATCTAGTTCAATAGGAAGGTTCCTTTAAAAACTGCTTCCCAAAGAGGAAATAAATTACTTAAATAGTCCTATTTTAGAAAAAGAAATTGAACAAGTTATTAATCAACTCCCTAAGAAAAAATCTCCAGGGCCAGATGGATTTACATGTGAATTCTAACAACCATTTGAAAAACAATTAATTGCAATACTATGTAAACTATTTAGAAAAATAGGGAAAGAAGGGCTCTTACCAAATTCCACAGATATGGTGCTCATAACTAAACCAGGTAGGGCCAAAACAGAGAAAGAAAATTGTAGAACAGTTTCTCTAATGAATATTGATGCAAAAATCTTAAATAAAATATTAGCAAAGAGATTACAGCAAGTTATCCTTGGGATAACACACCATGACTAAGTAATATTTCTATAGGAATGCAGAGCTGGTTCAGTAGTAGGAAAATTATTAGCATAATTGACTATATCAATAACCAAACTAACAAAAACCATATGATCATCTCAATAGATGCAGAAAAAGCATTTGAAAAAATCTAACATCCATTCCTTTTAAAAACTAGAGTATGGGAATAAATGGACTTTTCCTTAAAATGATTAGTAGTTCTATTTAAAACCATTAGTAAGCATCACATTTTATGGAGATAAACTAGAACCATTCTAGTTCATTCAAGGTTGCCCACTATTACTAATACTATTTAATATTGTATTGAAATGTTAGCTGTGACAATAAGAGAAGAAAAAGAGATTAAAGGAATTAGAATAGGTAATGAGGAAACTAAATTATCATTCTTTGGAGATGATATGAAGTCTCTCCAGGCCTCTCTGAAATCATCCTGCTGATCATTTCTATTGTTCTATAAGAAACAACTAGCAGGATGATTTTAGAAAAAGCTTGGAAAGACCTAGATGAACAGATACCGAGTGAAATGAGCAGAACCAGGAGATAAATATACATGGCAACAACAAGACTATACAACAATCAACTCTGATGGACGTGGCACTCTTCAACAATGAGATCGAGGCCAATTCCAATTATTCAGTGATGAAGAGAATCATCTACACCCAGAGAGAGGTCTGTGGGAGCTGAGTGTAGACCACAACATAGTATTTCATCTTTTTGTTGTTGTTTGCTTGCATTTTGTTTTCTTTCTTATTTTTTTTTCCTTTTTCATTTTATTTTTCTTGTATAGCATGATAATTGTGGAAATAGATATAGAACAATTGCACATGTTTAACATCTATTGGATTACTTGCTATCTAGGGGAGAGAGTGGGGGAAAGGAAAGGAAACAATTTGCAATACAAGGTTTTGCAAGGCTGAATGTTGAAAATTATCCATGCATATGTTTTGAAAATAAAAAGCTTTAATAAAAAAAAAAACTACTTCCCTTTTATTTTCTGTGATATAACTCTTTCCTTTTATTCCTACTTAAAATAACCTAGAGAGAATCTTAAATGGACAATTCCGTGTTGCCTCCTCCCTCAGCAGATTCATTTATTTCCTCCTTCAGGAAATTGTGACACTCCAAGGATCTGTGCCAGGCTCTTCCTCTCATATCACACCAATGTTTGACCTCCATTTTTGGTCACAGTATCTTCCCCTGAGATCTGATAATTCATGCTCTGTCCCTTCCCAAAATATCTTGTATTGATTTACCTGCATGGTGCAGCTCCCCTGGAAAGTATAAACTCCTTGGGGCCAGGGCCTTAGTGCTAACAGAGTACATGACTAGTAACTGGGCCATAAATGTTGTCTAAAGTTGCTTTTCTCTTCTCACCAAGGCTGGGATTTAATCATTGACTTGAGCATTTTTATTTATTTATTATTTATTCACTCATTCATTTATTTAAATTAGTATTTATTACATTGGGATTTTAAAGAAAAAGGAGGAAAAAATCTGTATAATTATAATAGCTTGAATATTTGCAGAGCAGTAATAGGAGAAAGATTACTGGATTTAAGACAAGATGTAGGTGTGAATCCCAATGCTTCCACTACAACTTGTGTGACCACAGGCAAGGTCTAATTAATGGGTCTGGGTTTCAGCCATCTGCAAAATGAGGGAGGATAGAGTTGGGTTAGATGACAGTTAAGTTCTAAATCTAAATCTACAATTCTAAATCTGTCCTCAGAAACCAGTCATGTGACTCTGGGCAAGCCATTTAATCATTTTGTGTCTCAGTTTCTTTATCTGTAAAATGGGTATAATAGCAACATCTCTTTCAGATTAGATCAAAAACTTAACATATATAACTGTTGTTGGATAATAGTGTCTGACTTTTCATATCCTATGTGGAATTTTCTTGGCAGAAATACTGGAATGGTTTGCCATTTCCTTCTCCAGCTCATTTTACAGATGAGGAAACTAAGGTAAACAGGGTGAAATGACTTGCTGAAGGTCATCATACAACTAGGAAGTGTTTGAAGTTGGATTTGAACTCGGGAAGAGATTTCTTAACTCCAGATCCAGTGTTCTGTGCACTATGGGACCCTAGATGCCTTATCATTGTCATTGTCTCAGTGTTAGGAAATTTCTCCTTATTTCAACCCTAAATTCTCCTCTTCCCAACTTCCCCTTTGACTCCTAGTGATGCTCTCTGGATCCAGTAGCAAAACATCCTTTTCAGGGCTGTCACATGAAACCAAGTTTCTCCATTCCTTCATCCATACAGAGCTACCATTTTTTAGCTTCTTTTAAGAGTCAGGAAATGATGGAAAACCAAATCATACTGGAGGGGTGGATGGAGCATTTGAGGATTTATTGAGCCTTCTCAGGGATGCTCATTCGCCTACCTGTTTTCCCACTCTCACCTGTGGCTCCAAGAAGCTGTAGTATGTACATCAGCCATCCCCTGGCAAAACCTTCTTGGCAGATGGGCCAATACAGGTTGAAGGCAACTAGTAGATCTCAAATTTATTTGGTGAGTTTGTCTACTTGGTAAATGCTATTACTATTCTCATTTCACAGATGCATAAACTGAAGTAAAGGTTAAGAGCCTTGTCACATAGTTGGTAAATGGATTTGAATTCAGCTCTTTCTGACTCCAGGTCCATCACTCTGTTCATTTTACCACCTAATTGGTCTAACATGTTGATCCAAAAGTAAATGTAAGGTGCCCTTTGGCTCTCAAATCTATAAATCTAATTTTCTTTCTTTTTTTTAAATAAAAGCTATTTTTTTTTCAATAATGATCCTTGCAAAACCTTGTATTTCAAATTTCCCCAACTCACCCCCTTTCCTAGATGGCAAGCAATCTAATATATGTTAAACATGTTAAAATATATATTAAGTCCAATATATGTATATAAATTCATACAAATATCTTGTTGCACAAGAAAAATCAGATATGATTCTAATTTTCAATAGTATTTTATTTTCCAAATACAAGAGTTTTCAGCATTCATTTTTGTAAGACTGTGTTCCAAATTTTTCTCCCTCCCTCCTTTACCTCTCACCTTCTCAAGACTCAAACAATCTGATATAGGTTAAATATGTGCAATTCTTTAAAAAATATTTCCATATTTGTGACATTGTGCAAGAAAAATCAGACCAAAAGAGAAAAAAACTACAAGAAATAAATAAAAAGGGTGAAAATACTATGCTTTGATCCATATACAGTCTCCATATTTCTTTATCTGGATGAGGATGGCATTTTCCATCCCAAGCCCAGTGGGATCACTTTGAATCACCGCATTGTTGAGAAGACCCAAGTCGATCACAATTGATCATCATATAATCTTGCTGTTACTGTGTACAATGTTTTCCTGGTCCTACCCACTTCACTCTTTATCAGTTCATTGAAGTCTTTCCAGGTTTTTCTGAAATCATCCTGCTTATCATTTCTTATAGAAATGTATATAATTGTATAATATGCATGAAAATATATAATATATAAAGAATATAAATATCTAACATTCATATACCATAATTTATTCAGCCATTCTCCCACTGATGGGCATCCACTCAGTTTCCAGTTTCTGGCCACTACAAAAAGAGCTGCCACAAACATTTTTGCACAGATGGGTCCCTTTCCCTCCTTTAAGATCTCTCTGGGATACAGACCTAGTCGTGTCACATTTATGATTCTTTGCAGTGAGAGTGAACAAGATGAGACTTGGGACTAGAAGAGACTAATCCTGAGCAGAACAGGATTATCAAGGGTTTGACTGAAATAAGCTTTTATTAAGAATAATGATACCAAGCTATGATGAAAAAGAAGCTATTCCAGTTTGTTAACTGTTCTCTGGATGGAACCTGTCCAGAACTGGGCTGGTACACACACAAAGGGCGAGCTGTTCTGGAGAAGGAGAATAGCAACTTCTCCCCCTCCTCCTACCATTCATTCTCTTCCAGTCCAGATGTAAAGGTGGAAAGCAGCTTAGATTTCGAGCCCCTCCTTGTATGTGTGGTTGGCTTGGTCAGGGAGTTCCCGTGATAATGAACTTTGGTTAGGACCTTACAACAATAACCTCTAAGATTTGTATAGCACTTTAAAATCTGCAAAGCGGTTTACAAAAATTAGTGAATTTGATACTCTCAACAGCCCTGGGAAGTGGTTAGTCTTGTGATCTCTATTTTACAGATGAGAAAATTGAGGCAGATGGAGGTAAAGGACTTATCTAGAGTCACGGGACATTGTGTCTGAATTTAAATTTGAACTCAAATCTTCCAGTGCTCTGTTCATTGCATCATCATCATCATCACCACTGACATTTATGCAGCACTTTAAGGCTTATAGGGACATTCACAGACACACATATATATGTATATATATATATACACACATACAGAATACACACATGTATATACACATACATGCTATATTGTGTACATATATGTACAAGGTTTTGCAAGGGTCAATACTGAAAAAAAAAAGCTTTAATTAAAAAAAGAAAGAAAGAAAATTAGATTCATAGACTTGAGAACTAAAGGGCACCTTACATTTACTTTTGGATCAACATATCTATATCTAACTATAAAATCTCATTTGATCCTTCAAATATCTCTATAAGGTCAGTTCTATAATTTTAAAATGGGGAAACTGTGAGAGGAGGGAGATTAAACATCTTACTTAGGGTCCCCCATCAGTCAGTGTCTGGGGGCCAGATTTAAAATCAAGTCTTCCTAACTCAAAGCTCTACCCAATATAGCCTTCTAACTGCCTAAATTTGATTGCATTCAATTTGCTATAAATTATGTGGAACTACTGGGGGAAGGTAGGAGCCACCCTTTTATGCTAGTGTATAAAAAGGGGGTTCAACTCCTTTTTTAAAATCTTTTTGGATAACAGACCAGAGCAACAGAGTTAAGAGTAGAGGGGAACCATGTATTTGTGAGGGGAAAGGAGGAAGGAGGTGGGAAAAGTCCAAGTATATCCTGCCCCCTCTCCAGGAACCTCTAACAGTTGCATTGAGGGAAAGGATAGGAGAGGTATTCTCAGCCAAAGCATTTTTATAATGCCCTGAAGGCTATCTATGGTATACCTCAATTACTCAGCCTTGATGGAACTGCTTTAATTATAAGGATATGATCCTGGACAGATGGGCTGAACACTGCCATAGTGACAGTCAATGGATTGTCATCAACCAAAGCTGAAGCCATTAACTGTGACTTGAGTTTTTTTTTTCTGCTATACAGATATTTTAATTTTCCATGTACTAAAGTACTGCTACATGGTAGCTTAGAATAATCTACAATTAGAAATAAATCTAAATATACATACATATTAATAGAATCTATATTTTTCTTTATTTTTATCTCTCCTACATCATTTTATTTTAATATAAAACAACAAAACATGAATTATTTACAAAGTAAAAAATAAAAAATCGATGCTTTCATAAAGTTTCTTGTTTAGTAGAAAACACAAATTCAAAAAATATAATACTAGTTTTGTGATAGATGCAATAGAAATTGGAAAAAAAGCTCAATGGATTTAAGGAAGACTTCATAGAGAAGGTAAAATTAGAATTGGGCTTTAAAGGACAGCTAAGTATTCAATCTTCAAAGGAGAGGGGTTGTATTCTAGATATAAAGAACAGAATAGGTAAAAAAAATAATAATAATAACAGAGCTGAGAAGTTGATTGCATGGCATGTATGAAAAGCAGAAACTAATCACCTCCCTGAAATATAATTTGTTTTTTAAAAGTTAATTAATTTATTTTTAATACACACTGCTTTACGGATCATGTTAGGAGAGAAAAAAATCAGTGCCAAAGGGAAAAAAAGAGAAGGAAAAAAAAAGAAATGAACACAGCATATGTTGATCTACATTCAACCTCCATAATTTTTATCTGGATGCAGGTGGCATTTTCTGCCCAAAGTCTATTGGGATTGCCTTGGATTCTTGAACTACTGAGAAGAATCAAGTCTTTCATAATAGATCATTGCACATTCTTGCTGCTACTGTGTATGATGTATTCCCAGTTCTGCTTGTTTGTGACTTCAGATTGAAATCAATCTTTCTCTAGTAGAACTTTTTCTGAAGAAGTTTTGAATGCTGTTAAGATCCTTTCATGTGGCAAAGCACCTGACACTGATTGTATTTGAGCTGAGATTTACAAGGTAGAGGATCTAGAGGTCATATAAAAGCTGACTAAAATCTCCTGGGTTTTATGACAAAGAGGAGGTGATCCACCAGCAGTTCAAGGTTGCCTCCATTGTCCAGCTCTATAAAGGAAAAGGAAATAGATTGTCCTGTGACTATCACGAAAGAGGGCATGGAGGGGCTCTCTTTCTTAGTCATTGTTGGCAGGATTCTTGCCAGGACTTTCCTTAACAGGCTGACTCTTCATTTGGAAGATGGTCATCCATCTGAGAGCTAGAGTCACGTTCAGGATGGCTTTTTCGCCCAGATTCTGGGCAATGGACGGTGCTCTCCAGCTTTCCATTAAGGCTGAGTGCTTGCTTCCATGCTTTTTAGCATCGTGTTTTCAGAAATGTTGCCAGATGCTTTCAATGAGGATGAAAATGGGATCCAAGTTACCACATTGATAGTAAATTATTTAACTTGAAACGGCTACAAGCCAAGACTAAAGTGGAAAAGTAGTGCACATTTTTTGGTTTGCTGATGATTGTATTTTCAATGTGGCCTCTGAGACTGAGATAAAACAAGTATGGAACGATTCTCTGCCACTTGTGCTAATTTTAGCCTGACAATTAATAACAAGAAAAAACAGGTTCTCCACCAGCCAGTACCACACTATTCACATCTGGAACCATCAGTTACAGCAATGGAGAATTGCTGTGGTTATGTTTGCTTACCTGGGCAGTAAAATTGACCCCCACATTGCCAGAGGTAGCTCAGTGTTTGGGAGACTCTGAAGGAAATTATGGGAGAAGATAGAGATTAGAGTAGCTGAAGGTCCACAGAGCCACAATTGTGTCCCTGTGAAAACTGGACAGGATCCCAGTGCCATGACAGGAAACTGAACTGCTTCCATTTGAATTGCCTTCAGAAGATTCTGAAGATCATCTGGCAGGATAAGATATCAGACACTGAGGTCCTTTCTCAAGCTCAACTGCCAAGCACTCAACTCTACTGCAGAGAGCATGACTCTGATAGGCTGGCCACATTGTTTGAATGCCAAACGTGTGTTTGCCTAAAAGATAAGACTTTTACAGAGACACACAAGGCAAGCACTCCCAGGTAGGTCAGAAGAAGCTATACAAAGGCACTCTCAAGTTGTCTTTGAAGAGTTCTGGAATCAATTTTGGGAGACTTCGTGGGAGGCTTCAACATCTAGGCAAAAAATTGCCTAGTATGGCGTACCTACATCAAAGAAAATGTTGTATTCGGTTTTGCGAGGGCTAATGTTGAAGAATTGCCCATTGTTTTGAAAAATAAAAAGCTTTAATTAAAAAAAAAAAGTTTTCATAGCAAAGATAAAAAAAAATGTATTTTACAAGCAATAATTGCAGTTGCTCAAAACAAATGGGAAATGCACAAATTTAGGAATATGTCCATTTCAAAAGTTCACGTGGATAATTTGTCCCCAACCTGTGGTAGAACTTTCTAAGCTCATATTGGTCTTATGAGTCACAGTAGGTGATTTCAACATAGTGATGGCAACAACCAACCAACCAAAAAATCAACCAATATTCTCAACCATTGAGAGGAAGGATCCCCAGTTCACAGAACTGGAATTTTAGAGACACACAAAATTTTGTAATTCTTGGAAATACTTTTCTTGTTCCTTCCTAAGTTCATAGATTTGGAAAGGGAAGGGAATCCAATAGTCCTAATTTTTCAGACAAAGATATTGCATGGAGTAGTGCCTTTGTGTCCCATCTTCCATGAAGCCTCAGCAGTGGAAAATCGTTATCTGCTTGGATAAGCAGAACCTTGGGAGGTTCTCAGTTAAGTCTTATCTTGGTTGGTTGATTGGTTGTTCTTCCTTGAAGAGGATCAAAAAGATATCACTATGTTAGAGATAAGTTAGTATGTCTGACTATGGCTAATCAGAATAATATAAGCTCTGAGTGCTCTGCCACAGGTCAGACACAAATAGTCCCTATGAAATGGTAAAATGATATAGTGATTCCTTGAGATTCATTACATGAAGTCATCAGCCTCACTCTCTTCTAGTCATCACTGTTTTAGATACATATGCCCCAGAAAGACAATCTTTGGAGTCAATTGAAAAGTCATAACTTGGGAAGAATGTTGGCCAGAACTTCGTTGTGTGGCCAGAAACTGGAAACTGAGTGGATGCCCATCAGATGGAGAATGGCTGAATAAGTTATGGTCTATGAATGTTATGGAATATTATTGTTCTGTAAGAAACGATCAGTAGAATGATTTCAGAAAGGTCTGGAGAGACTTACAAGAACTGATGCTGAGTGAAACGAGCAGGACCAGGAGATCATTATATACTTCAACAACAATACTATATGATGACCAATTCTGATGGACCTGGCCATCTTCAGCAATGGGATGAATCAAATCAGTTCCAATGGAGCAGTAATGAACTGAACCAGCTACGCCCAGTGAAAGAACTGTGGGAGAAGACTAAGCACCATTACATAGAATTCCCAATCCCTCTATTTTTGCCTGCCTGCATTTTTTATTTCCTTCACAGGCTAATTATACATTATTTCAGAGTTCGATTCTTTTTGCACAGCAAAATAACTATATGGACACGTATACATATATTGTATTTAGTTTATACTTTAACATATTTAACATGTATTGGTCATCCTGCCATCTGGGGGAGGGAAGGAGGGGAAAATTAGAACAAAAGGTTTGGCAATTGTCAATGCTGTAAAATTACCCATGCAAATAACTTGTAAATAAAAAGTATTAAAAAAAAAAAAAAAAAAAAGAAAGAAAGAAAAAGAAAAGTCATATCTTGGGTTCATTTTGTCCCCATCTAGAGTTTACTCTGAAAAATCTCTTCAAGAAAATAGCTTGACCAAAATTTGTTTCTAAATCTAAAGAGATAAGAGGAAAAGGGTCCTTAATTCCCATACAAATACTCAAGATAATATTGTCTAACTAAATAGAACAACATTTATTTCAAATCACAGGGACTGGAGAAAGCACAAAGGATTCATTGAAACCTATAAACAACCAATACAATTCTTTTCCAACTTTGTTAAGTCCCATCCTATCTTATCCCTTGGGCTTGTAATAGTTCTTAATTCTTCAGATTAGTGGGGCTAGCCTATGGTTTGCACTTTTCTTTGAAGGGAACCAAATTTGGGGTTGCTAGCAAGGTCCTGACTTCATATGTAGAATGGGTATAGTATTTCTTGTCTTTTCAATGGGTAGGGAAGGGAAAGGAGGGAGAGAATTTGAAACTGAAAATAAAAGTCAATTTTTTAGATAATTAAAAAAAGGCAATGTGCTGACAATTCTGTTAAATCCCACGCTCAATTCAGAGATGCATATAAGCCTCCCCATGGGACTGAAGTACTCCCTAGAAGGAAAATGAATTTGTGGTTACAAGGAAGTCATATTTCAACATTACAGTGAATCCCTTTGTTTAGGAACTCATACAGAAGTCCAGCTTTATGGTACCATTTAAGGCCTTCACAACTCCTTGCCAAGAAGAAAACATACTTGGGATTGCTGAGACAACTCACTTCCCAACAGATCTGCATTGTCTGGACAACACACAGTAATAGAGGAGAAAAAGTTCAGGTCTTTTTCTCTCCCATGTTGAGGCTCTGTCTTTGGCTTTTTTTCTTTCCCAGCTAGGGATTAAGTATGAACATTCTTTTCTGTGTTCCCCTTTACCCTCCAAAAAAATCAAGCCTTGCCTTGAAATTCTATCTTCTGTCTCTAGCATTCAAGGTTTGGGAACTCTTGAGATTAGGAGAAAGGTATCCTAAGGTTGACTGCTCAGGAAAACCCCCATTTTCTTCAGGAATTTGTCATTATCCATGATGTTCTCTTTCTTTCTCCAGAAGAATGGATCCCCAAATCATTAATCCTGGAGTTATTAGCATGGCAACTATGATGTTGATGTTGCCCAGAATACCCACTTCACTTTCTCTAGGGGGCTAAATCTCTGAATTCTTGAAAGATTGCTAGAGAAGCAATCATGAGACCAATGCTATTCAGGAGTTTCCCCTTTTTTCTCTAGAAAGTTGTTTTCCACATAACATGGAAGAAAAATTAAAGGTTCTACTACAAGGAGGCAAACTGGTCTTTTAGCTATTACCTATAATTAAATCTTAGCTCTAGATGGGTATACATTATTCAAAACATCACATTCACTTGTGTCCCTCATGCCTTACCCCTGCCTTGGAGGATGCTCAGAGGGCCTTCCAGACAAGTAAAGGGAAGCTTGGAGTGGGCTTACTTTGAAACATATGTGTTAAAAGGTCTCAACCCCCATTCAGAGTACATACAATCAATATTCCCTGGTTGTTTTAAATACAACACTCAGCTTGTCGAGCCACCTTCTGGCAGTGACCTATTAAAGGGCTGGTACTGTGGAAGGAAAATGAATCTTCTGGTTGATTGAGGAGATGGAAGAGTAGATCATACAGAAGAAGATAAAAAAAAACTGAATGGTTTCCCATGTAAACCACTGGATAAAAGGAAACTGAATGGAACCTATGGGTTCCAACTTCCTGGTCACCTAAGGACATAAAAAGTCTCATTCTGGACATTTCAGACTTAATGGATTTCCAAAGATCGTGGAAGTCACCATATCTCACCCCAATGACAAGATATCTTCCCACTGGGAGGCAAAGAAATTCCTGAGCCATTTTATACTTGTGGTATATAAACCTTGTTTAGTTAACTGTTCAATGTCCTGCAAATGTCTCATTTCATCCCAAGGTTGAACCTGAAATGAGACAACTAGGAGTAGAGCTAGTTCCAACACCACGTAAGATCACCTTATTTTTTTGGCTATCCTATTATACCTTGACTCACAATGAGCTTACAGACCATTAAGACCCCCAAGCCTTTCTCAAAACAATTGCTGTCTGAAAAAGCATCTTCTTTCTCATATTTGTGAAGTTGATTTTCTGGCCCCAAAGTGTAAGATATTTATACTTGTCCCTATTTAATATTCTCTTCTGAGATCCAGCCCCATTTTCTAGCCTGGAATCTCATGCTATCATCCAGGGTATTTCCTGTCCCTCTTAGCTTTATCTTCAAAGCAGACCATCACTGATAAAAATATCTGCCTGGGGCCAAGCACAGATAATTCCTTTCAAGATAAGATTATCTCATTGATTAAAATATATTTTTTCTTTAATTACAAACTTAAAAGATCATCAAATGTAATTCAAATTGAATCAAATTTTACCTCTACTAGTGGTACAGCCTGGAGTCAGAAAGTCCTGAGTTCAAATTTGGCCTCAGTCACTTATTAGCTGTGTGATCCTGAGCAAGTCACTTAAATCTTTGCCTGCCTCAATTTCTTCATGTGTAAAATGAGGATCATAATAGCACCTACCTGTTGATGTGTTTGTAAGGATCAAATGAGTTAATATTTGTAAAACACTTAGCACATAAAAATGTTAACTATTATTATTATTACTTCTATGATGTTAGATGCTTTGGGCCTCAGTTTCTTTATTTGCTGAATGAAGGGTTTAAATTAGATGGTTTCTAGCTCCAGATTTCTAAACCAATAAATATTTCAATATACAAATAACAGAAAAGCAGACAGACAGCATGACATTGAATCCTTAATAATTTTTTGAGTCTAGCCATTCAGATGGTTCCAAATCCAATTAACTATATGATCACCTAGCCCACTTCCTCCATCCTGTTCATAGCTAAACTCTAGGTCAATGACCATTGAGTCAAGCAACTTTAATAAAAATGAGAAATGAAATTAAGTTATTTCAGTGGTGTCTGACTCTCCATAATTCCATTTGGGGTTTTCATGGCAAAGATACTGGAGTGGTTTGCCATTTCCTTCTCTAGTTCTTTTTATAGATGAGGAAACAGGGTGAAATGATTTGCTTAGTGTCACATAGCTAGTGAGTGTCTGAGGCTGGATTTGAACTCATGTTCTCTTGATGTCAGATGGAGCTCTCTATTCACTGCACCCTCTAGACAAAGATAACCTGCTCTAACTGGAAACCATGATTCTTTGTTATCAGTGTCTGCATTTCTATAAACTTACTATTTCTAGAATATCAGTGTTGATCTTGGTCCTTTAAAACTACATTTTTCTGACTCCTCTTTCCATCATGGCTAGAGTTAGAGCCTAGAGTTTTGTCCCAGGGACTGAATTTGAAATTAGAAGGCACTGGAAGCTCCTGGATCCCTTTGGAGTACAGAAAAATACAAACTCCGGACATTGTGAGAATTAGTGAGAATGGAAAGCTTCCAGAGTCTCTCTCCTGCCTCTGGCCACAGCTGAGATAAACTTCCAACCGCTGAAGTTCCCTCCCACTGTGACAGGTTCCCTAGGAATCAATTCACAAGATCTCTAGAATCTTAAGAGAGTCTTCCCATGGAGCCCAATGTACCAAGGTCTGGGGGCTTTCTCTATCTTCAACTGGCTATCTTTTAAAAGTTAATTTGAGGGAGTTTTTGTATTGCTTTGACAATATGATAGTTATAGATATCAATAATAAATATTTATTTAGCACCTATTATATGCCAGTCTCTGCTCTCAAGGAATTTACAATTAAATAGAGGAAACAATATATAAGGCAAGCTATATACAGGATGCATAGTGTCAGAAATGAATGGGCATTTGTTTTCCAGTTATAAAAATTAAATTGGAGAAATGAAACTTAAATTAGAAAACTGGAACTCACAAGGACTTCAAGAAATAGGCAAGCCCTGAAATCAGGAAGATCTGACTTCAAATCTAGTCTCAGGCACTTAATACTTTCTAGCTGTATGACTGTGGGCAAATCATAACTTAATTCCAATTGCCTCAGCAAAAAAAAAAAAAAAGTAGTCAAGGATGGAGTTTATTTTCTCACAAAAGAATGTAAGCTCCTTGGGAACAGGGACTGGCTATGTAATCCGCGTCCTGTAACTTCTATAACATCCAACTGATGGGGAATCAGGGATAGGAGCCCATAAGTCAAGAAGATAGGGGAAGTCATGAAAGTGAGATAGTTATAGAAGCTGAATCGGGATTAGTTTGAGAAGTCCTTTAATGGACAGAAAAAAGGCAGGATTAAGCGGGATGGCCTTCTCTGAAAACTGTCCCTGCCATTATGGCAACAAGAAAACCTTGCTTGTACCCTTGTTTAAATTCTCTCAAACTGCTAGTAATCCATAGTTCCCTGTTTTTATGTTAGGGTGGAGTGGATTCCCGTGACAGATTGTGAGCCCTGATACTAACTCAAGGACAGCTGGGGCTCAAGTTCAGGGTATTAAAAAACCTGCTCCGTTGCTTGTCTTTTGCCTCCCTTCATTAGACTATACTGGTGAAGACAATGCCCCTTTCCTGTGGGAAATGAATAAATGGCTTTCTGCTCTGGCTCTGAGAAACATCTATTTGAATTATTTTGGGTTAGTGGTGGTGTCCCACACAATAGGAAATGATTAAAAGAGATGAGGCATTTAGTGTGGGTTGGGGAAGGCTTTCTGTAGAAGATGGGACTTAAAGGAAGCCCGGAGGTGGAAGAGGGAGAGTGTTTCAGGCATGGGAGACAGCCAGAGAGAATTCCAAGAGCTGAGAGATGGAGGGTCTTATTCATGGAACAGACAACAGATAGTTGTATCAAAGAGTACAAGACAGGGAGGAAGATGTAAAAAGACTGAAAGGTAGGAAATAGCTGACATATGAAAGGTTTTGAATAGAGCATTTTACATTTGATTCTGAAAGCAGTAAGGAGCCACTAGAGTATATTGAGTAGGGGAGTAAAACAGTCAGACCTTCAATTTAGGAAAATCATTTTGGTGGCCCAAGGGAGAATGGATTGGATTGGGGAGAGCCCTGAGGCAGGCAGGTCCCCAGAAGCTATTGCAATAGTCCAGATTTGAGATAATGAGTCTGCAGAGGAGAGAAGGGGATATATTCGGGTGAAATTGATGAGAAAAGCAGTGGCAAAGGTGAAATCAATAATTAGGAAGGTAAAATGGACAAGAGATTCTGGGAAATGAAATGGATAAGAGATGCTGAGGAGTGAAATGGATAGAGATGCTGGAAAGTGAAATGGACAAGAGATGCTGAGGAGGTGAAATGGACAAGACATGCTGAGGAAGTGAAGTGGACAAGAGATGCTGTGAAATCAATAGACCTTGGCAATAGCTTGGAATTGGGGGGAAAAGATAGAAGTACAGAATGACTCCGTTTTTGGGAGCCTAAGAGCCTGGGGAAATGGTGTTCTGGTAGGAACTATGTCTGGCTTTTATCATCTTCCTCTCAAATGTGTATTTATTTGTTTTTTTCCTAAGCTTTTTTGGGGGTGGGGGTGGGAGTGGGGTAGGTAATTGAAATTAAGTGACTTGCCCAGGGTCACATAGTTACTAAGTGTCTGAGGCTACATGTGAACTCAGCTCCAACTCCAGTGATCTATCTCCTGCATTACCTAGGTCCCCTTCAAATGTGTATTTATACCAATATATATCCAATGGCTCTCCATGAGTTGGGTGACCTTTTGAATGCTGTCACATAGGCTCAGAAAATAAAGAAGTTTACAGAGGAAAGAACAAGAAAAGGAATGAAAAAATCAGACTAAGATTAAGTGGAATATAAGTATTTTAAGGACAAAAACTTCTTCATATTTTTGCAAACCTTTGTATCCCCAACGTCTAACACAGTATCTGTAGGTACTTAGAAAATTCTTGATGAAATGAATTGATTTCAGGTTTAAGCAGAACTTAAAATAAACTTGCAGACAATCATAGCAGAAACATGGTGAAGTCTTCAGATTTTTTCCACTTACCTACGCTTAAAATCATTGGACTCGGACCCACCCAAACAATGTTGTAACTTTCAGTGTTGAGAGGTAAGCACTACACCTAGGTGTAGCCAGTGTACTGTATTTCATATAGACCTGTGGGAAATTAGCAGGGGTTGTCCTAATTCAGCAGTAGGAGTCGGTTTTTATGACTAATGACTTAGCCTCTACACCCTGGAAATATGAAAAACAATTCTCTCTGCTATGATGTCATAAATTGAAAAGAAAACTCAGCAGCAAGGAATGATACGAGGTCGAATATAGGGCACACCCAATGTATTTTTTCTGTGATTATTTGGAAATGAACAATTTTTCAAATGCCAAATTCTAAAAACTGCAAGGCTAGTCCATTTGTAGATAGTTAGTCTGAGTAAAAGGGGAGATAGCAGGATGCAATGTAGAGAATCGTTGGTCCAACTCCTGGCTCTATCATTTATTATCTGTGTGACCCTGAGCAAGTCACTTGGGGTGGGAATAGCTGATCTCTTAGGCAATGAGATAGAGTCCTAGGCTAGGAGTCAAGAAGACTTATCTTCCTGAGTTTAAATCAGATATTTACTAATGGTATGACTCTGGCCCAGTCACTTCACCATTTGCCTCAACTTCCTCATCTGTAAAATGGGCTGGAGGAAATGGCAAAACCCGCCAGTATCTCTGCCAAGAAAACTCCAAATGGGATCATGAAAAGGCAGACACAATGATCTTACGGAAATGTAACTTTGGTATCTATAGGATACTTATCGTAGAATTAGTAATTTCCATATCCAAATGCTAATGGAAAGTGCTTGAATGCAGTGAGGTGGGTGAGAAAAATCTTTTAATTTTATACAGAATGACAAATTTAGACAAGATGTCTTAGATCGCAGTTTACTTTTTTTTTTTTTTTTTTTGCAGTAATGACCCAAAATTTTCTAGATCAGAGCTACAAGTTTTGTTCTTCTTTACCTGGAAAATTCTGACCAAATTTAAATACATTTATAAAACATGTCCTATCTCAGTTTTTTAAAGAGAATTCTAAATCACTAAGGGCATGCACACAGCGAAAGAGCTCTGTGTTTAAAGTTCTATTTATATCTACTTTTCTTTTTCATATAATTAAATACTCTCAAGTCAGTCAACAAGTCTTAATTTAGCACTTACTATGTACCAGACATTGTGTCTGCCATTAGAGATTCAAAGAAAGGTTAAAAAAAAATAAAAAATTAAAACTCTCAAGAAGCATACATTCTAATGGGGGAAACAGTGTCCAAATGAGTCAATATTCTCTCTCTCTCTGTGCTTGTGTAATGTCTCTGTTTGTCTTTGTGTGTGTCTCTGTGTCTGTGTATATCTGTCTCTCCACCACACTCATACTCACACACACACACACAAAAGTAGCTGAGTATTCTAAATATTAGCAGCTGAGGGGATTGAAAAGTGTCTTATAGCAAGTGCGATTTGAGCTGAACCTTTAAGCAAGCTAGGGAAAGTGACTGGATATATAGGCATATAAAATAGGTATACAAATCAAACATTTACTGATAATAAATTATAATTTTGTGACTCTCACATTCAGTTACACAACTGATGGAGTCGAGAACTATAGCTAAGTTCTAGATGATCTAGATCAGTGGGCCTCAAAGTGTAGTCCAAAGAATTGTTGGGTTCTCTGAAACCCTTTCAGAGGATCTACAAATTCAAAATTATTTTTTATTTCTAATATAGTAAATAGCTATAAATATAACCCATGTGAAAAAAAACTCTTTGAACAGATCCTCAATAGTTTTTTAACAACATGAAGATACTGAGAACAAAAGTTTAAGAACCACTGATCTAGATCCATCAGCTTCCATGGATTTAATTACTATCTTTATGTTGATGAGTCTCAGATATTCCTTTCCTGCCTCAAACTTTCTGCGGACCTCCTTGTCTCAACTCTCCAACTATCTCTCAAACATCTTGAGCTAGATGTCAAGTAGACATCTTAAACTCAGTGAATCTAAAACAGAACTTACTATCTCCCCTAAACCCTCCCCACTCTTATTTTCCCTGAATGGAAAGGGCAACACCATCATCTGGGTCCTTCAGCTTCCAACTTAGGAGTCATCTTATACTGGGTCCACCTATATCCAAGTTGTTGCCAAGGCTCCTCGATTGCACCTCTGCAGCATCTCTCAAATACGACCCCTTCTCTGCTTTAGCATAGCCACCCTCATCCTGACCTCAAGCCTGGTTATTGCAATAGCTGCTGGGGAGTCTGCCTGCCTCTGGTGTCCCTGTACCCAAACCATTCTCCATTTAGCCACTAAAGAAATTTTCTTGAAACACAGATCAGATTATGTCATCTACACCCTCATCTCGAAAATTCAATGACTTTATTGCCACCAGGAACAAATATATATAAATTGCTCGATTTCCTATTCCAAATTCTTCATAATCTAGTTCCCTCCTGTGTTGCCAATTTTCTCTCTGACACGGATTCTTTGATCCGTTGCTATTTCATGAACAAGATCCTGCATCTCTTAGCTTGGGGCATGTTTCCTGACCATATTCCATTCCTGGAACTCTCCCTCCTCTGCTCTCACTAATGACCTCTCTGACAATTAAGATCCCACCTCCTACAGGAAACCTTCCTCAACCCCTCTTAATTTCAGTGCTTTCCCTCTGTTAATTATTATCCTGTAGATAGCTCACTTTATATATATTTATTTGCATCTTGTCTTTCCTATTAGATTGTAAATTCCTTGAGGACAGGGATTATCTTTTGCTTCTATTTGTATCCCCTATGCTTAGTACAGTGCCTGGCACATAGTAGGTACTTAATAAGGGTTTACGGATTGATTGTTAGGAGTCAGGTTATGAAGAACTTTAAATATCAAAACTTCATATTTAAATCTGGAGGTGATAAGGAGTCACATTGGAAAATCACTTTGGCATTTGAATGGGCAGGGAAAATTAGGGAAATTTAGAAAGTAAAAGTCTCTTCTTGGCTCTTCTCACAATGTGTGATTCAAGGCAATTCCAATAGATTACATCCCTAGGGAGAACTACTGAGACTTAATGTGGATTGAAGCATAGTATTTTCACTTTTTTTCCTCATAATTTTTTCCCTTTTGCTCTGGATTTTCTTGCACAACATCATATAGAAATATGCTTAAAGAATCACATGTATTTGACCTATATCAGATTGCTTGCTCTCTTGGGAAGAGGAGAAATGAGGGAGAAAAATTTGAAACAAAATTTTACAAAAATGAATGCTGAAAACTATCCTTGAATATATTTGGAAAAACAAAATACTCCTGAATTTTTTTTAAAAGAAAGTATATGTTTATTTATGGAAATATTTTGCATGACTTCATATATGCCTTTTCAGTGATAGGAAGGGAGAGGGAGAAAGGGAAAGAATCTGGAACTCAAAGTTTTAAAAACTAATGTTAAAAAATTGTTTTACAAGTAATTGGAAAAATAAAATGTTAAATAATAAAGACCAAAAAAGAATATAAGGCAGAGTCTTTAGCTGAGAGAATGGAGAGAGGGGGCTTGAGTGGGAGGTTTGAGAAGATAAAGAATGGCTGAATGACAGCCAATCAAAGAAAAGATGGAATGTTTGACCACTTGAGATTTGATTTCTTCCAGCAGGTGAACAGAAGTGAAGGAGGTACTGGTGGGAAAAAATCCAGGACTGAGTCTTGACAAGGTGGGAGTGGCAATGAGAAAAGGAAGCAAGAGAAATGAAGGTGGAGACTAGTGTAGAGTTGAAATGTTTCACCAAGAAGTCAAGAAAAGGGAGGAGATATTAAACAATGTAGGGATGACAACCTGGAAAAGTCCTGAGGAAGTAGAGGCAATGATAGCAATGAGGATGAAGGATAAGTTTAAGGGTCATAAAGCACAAGGAATGATGGGATGTTGAAGATGATCAGATAAAGGAATTTTGGAGTTCATAAACATGGAATATAGTCATAGGTGACGCCATAGCCGAGGTAAACAGAAAGAGCTGGTCGCTGGACTTGGATAGAATGAAGAACAAGAAATTTAAGATATTTAAGGGAGGGGAATCAATTCAGGAAGTTTCCTCTCATTCAGGAAGCTTTTGGTCAACAAAGTCCCATCATCTAAAGAAATTCGAGATTACTTTGTATTCCCAAAGGGGAGTGCCTCTCTTACCACCTACATAGTTCTACAGGCAAATGACATCATGCTCTCTCTCCCTTTGAATAACCTGATTTATAAGTTACCTTCCTTTGGACCCAAGGCAAAGATTAGAAACAAATCTCCACATGTTTCAAACTTTTCCATGTATACACAGTTCTTCCTTGGTTACTACCCATTACTCCCTACGCCTAGCAACCAATCATCAGGACAGACAAGTCTGAACAGTAATATATTGTTCCGCCATGAGACACCCCACACCCAGGTGACAAAACAGCCGTGAAACTTGGGGTTGACTTTCTCTCCCCCTTAAGTTAAGTTGGCTTTAAGGACCATCTTGTTTTAAAACATCATGAAGCAATACTTTTAGAAACGGTTTGTAATCCAAACCCAAGGGTCCATCTCCTTTCTTGTCTCTACACCTGCAGCACCAGCCCTCTTCAACTCCACTTTTAGAACCTTTTTCTTGCTGTGAAGCTCAGTTTAGGAACACCTCCTACAGGAAGCCTTTCTGTCTCAACTTGTTTTACATCTACTCGGCTGTTTTGTGTGTTATATTCTCTCAAAGGATACAAACTTCTTAGAGAAAACAGGTTTTTTTAAATCTTTAAATCCCTATCTTCTGGCAGTCAGAAAAAACCCAGATGCTATGCAAGGTACCTTTATTGTTTAGTTGTTCAGTTGTGTCCAATTCTCTGTGACCCCATTTGGGGTTTTCTTGGCAGAGATAATTAGTTTGCCATTTCCTTCTCTAGATCATTTTACAGATGAGGAAACTGAGGCAAAAGAGTGAAGTGACTTGCCCAGGATCACATCACATTTCGTTATCTAACACCACATTTGAACTCGGGAAGATGAGTATTCCTGCTCCAGGCCCAGAGCTCTAATCATTGTACCACCAAGCTATACCGCTAAAAACAGAGGAGATAGCCTCTATAAATAGCCACTAAGTTTGTGCTTGTGCAAGTCCCTTTCCCACAAGCAAATTTTATTTTATTATAAAATACAGACTTGGTTCTTATAACCCTCAAAAGGGATCAGCTGAACAAATTGCGGTATATGATTTTGATGGAATACTATAAGAAGAGGGAGTCAGGATGGTTATAGAAAAACCTGAGGGGATTTGTATGAACCGATGCATAGCAAAGCAAGCAGACCCAGAATGCTGTACACAGTTAACAGCCATGTTGTAACAAAGATCAATCA
This sequence comes from Sarcophilus harrisii, assembly GCF_902635505.1. Taxonomy (NCBI): domain Eukaryota; kingdom Metazoa; phylum Chordata; class Mammalia; order Dasyuromorphia; family Dasyuridae; genus Sarcophilus; species Sarcophilus harrisii. The sequence continues at coordinate 686,048,373 of NC_045426.1, read as the reverse complement.
TCAAAAACTCGGCTATTCTGAACAATGCAAAGATCCTAAAGAATCCTGAAGGACCTATCATGAAAAAATGAGATCCACCACAGAGAAAGAAATTGAGGAGTCTAAATGCAAACTAAAACATAATTTGACATTTTTTTTTTTTGGGGGGGGGAAGAGTCATACATGACTAATATGGAAATGTTTCACATGATTTTAAATCCGTAATATATAATCAAGTTGCTTACCTTCTCAAGGGAAGGACAGTTTGGAACTTGGAATTTTTAAAAACAAATGGTTAAAATTTTTTTACATGTAATCTGAGAGGAAAGATGAATTTCTCAAGAAAATGGGAAATTCTCCATCCTCTGCCTAAACAGCAGCAAAATGACACTAACAAAGATTTAAATCCTTCTAAGGCTAATTCAAGATTTCCCAAGGACTTAAGCCATTCTAATGCATGGCCTTTGGGAAGTGGAAGGATATTATATAGCTCTATAGAGCTTTTCCCAAGGGAAATAATGCCCATGACTTTCTGGTTATAGAACAAAAATAGTCTTTGACATTCAAAGACATTCCGCAGAGAATAACAAAATTAGCATAGTTTCAATTTGATTCAACAAGTATGGATACAAACTTTTACTTTTCTCTGGTTTATATTTTTTTCAAATCTGGACTATCCCCCTTCTTCCATACTGTCAGTTGGATCCTTTATTATTAATTTTTTAAATGGCCAAGTCAAAGGCTCTCACTTTCACTCCAGTGACTATGGGAACCCCTCCAACTCCTAGGCTCCTGCCCTCTATCTATTTAGGTATCACAAGAGCACTATCTCATGAGCACAAAGTATAGGAAACTAATTAATCCAAAGAGCAGGTATTTACTCACGTCAAAATATGGCCCACACTGCAATAGCCATGAAGCGCTTATGTGTAGTAGAAGCTTAAGATGTTTATATGAAAACTAATTTATTTAAACTTCTGTACACAAGAATGAACAGATCTGTGCAGCGAGTTTACATGAAGAATGAGGTTACAAAAAAGCAAAAGTGATATTAAAAATTGATCCAGGAAAATCACATATAAAAATACCCCAAATGATGCCAAAGCTAATAATTCCTGATTCCCAACTGACTGCCGACATTGAAATATGAGAAATTTTAAACGGTCAGAGCTTTAAAAAAATTTATATTATCGTTAAACTTATCTACAAGGACAATTAGCAAAATGTAGAAAGAGAAAACAATGTACAAAGGACAGATTTAAAAACTACCACTCCTGAAACTCACAAGTCAAAAAACGGTATAAACCTTATAATCAAATGAACTCAGACATCATTTTTTTCTTCCCATGTTTTTTTTTTTTTTTTTTTTTTTATCTCAGAAAACGAACGCTCAATGAGCAAATCCACAGTCTTTCCCCTTCTTTAGAGGGAAGTTTGCCTTTAAGCTAAGCCAGGGCTGGCTCACGCCAATTTCCAGCTTTGGGTAGCTCTTTTTTAAACTAGGAAAAGAACAAAATAAAACAGAATTGCCCACATCGTTCATCTCCAAGCAACAGAGAACACAAAGTGAGGATGAAGTTCAGTGTCACTCAGGTTAACCCCCAAGCTGCCACTCTTAAGGTTTTTTGTTTTTCTGCTGGTTCCGAGGTGAGTTCTTTAATAAACTTCGTATTCTGAGATAAACGCCAGTAGATTCTGCCATGTTCTCAAACTCAAAGGGGGTTATTCCAGCTGCAAACTTACTCATGTCCGGGATAGGGCTGCTGGTCTTGCTGGAGGTTGCTGAGCTGATCCCCCCTTGGGGGGCGTCCCGCCCACTGCTGCCCTCACAGTCCAAGGTGGCAGGGCCATTGTTCAGGCCATCCTCAGAGTCCACCTGGGCGGGTGCCTCCTTCTGGACTTCTTCACTGAGCACTCCTGTCTCGGCGTCAGGGCCTGGTTTGGAATCCCCAGGATCACAGACCTGCGCACAGGAGTCTGCTGCGCCAAGCTCGGCCGATGTCTGCTGGTCGGGCACTTTTCCTTCTGTGGAAGAGGTTTCTGGCTCATTCTGGCAGGGGGATGAGGAAACGGAATTTCCTGTCAGAGGCGTGTCGCCTGGGAGGTCAGAGTCACTGTTGGCGCTGTCCGCTTGCTCCAGGGCAGCCCAGATCAGCCGCTGCTGCTCCTCAAGCTCTTCCAAGGTCAGGGTGTCTTCATCCATGGAGGGAGCTCCACTCCTTGGCTGAGCTGGGTCACCGGGGGTGGGAGGAGGGGTACCCCTGGGGAGGGGAGGGGTAAAGCTGGGGGGGGTACAAGGAGGAGTCCCTTGGGGCAATGGAGGAGGAGTTCTAATCAAGGGAGATCCAGGAGGCAATGGGGGTTGAAACTGAAATCCTTCACCAAGATGAGAACCATGTGGTATCTCCATATCTAAAAAAATAAAAAAAATAAATTAAGAGGCTCTTTCAAATTTACGATCAACATTGACTAATACTTTTAATGTAGTTTAACATGTTCCTTAGTCACACCCAGGCTGGTAGGCCAGAGGTCCCCCCCCACAGAGGTCGCCCCTCTACAGCAGACCCTAACCCTCCTCAGCTCAGTCACCGAGAGCTCTATCGCTCCGGGTCCTGACAAGAAGCCAGATCTGTCGGGCTCTCCCACTTCACAGGGATAACCTGTACCACATGAAGAGCAGAAATCTCTCTCTCTACAGCGTGGGTGCATAAAACACCATGTGATCAATATACAGGAGATGGGGAAGCAAAGTATCCTGAGAAGCCCAAGTTCAGCTCAGGGGCAGGGCTAGAAGAGGCCCTGGTTCACCGAGGAAGGATTTCAAATCAAAAGGTGATTTAGTGATGTGGAACCACGTCCAACTGCCCCAAAGCGGCAGACAAAGGGGAAAGCATGAAAGGAGACGAATAGGCAACGCATAGAGCTGGGAACTCTCAAGTCCTCAGGCTGGTCCCCACCTCACCAGACAAGCGACCGGGAGTTGCCAGAGGGCTCTGAGCAAGGCTGCAGCTCTTTGTGCGTTGTTCTTGAAGAGAATGATGACATGGGGGGGGAGGGGAGGGAGGCTGGGCCAGGTCCCCGGCCTCACATCACCCCCCAGTGGCCAGAGAGAGAGGTCAGGACTGGAGGTGAATGCAGGTGAGACTGGCCTTTTGAAACTCAGGTCTGGAGCAGGGTACCAACACTACCCGAGGTGGGCATCAGGGACAGCCTTCTGCCAGTGGTGGCACAGAGTGGGTTAGACAGGGGTGGCTGTGGCTGGAGGAAGCCAAGAAGGAGATGGGGGAATGAGCGCTTGGATTATGGTGGGAGTGGGTGTGCTCAAGAGACTGGATCCAAAGATCTGGGGCAGACCAGAGCCAGAGAGCGGGTCTGCAGCCCGGGCAGTTGGGAAGATGGTGGCACCCTCAGAAGAATGAACACTTGTGTGGAACTGTCACTAAGTGAGGGGATCTGCTTCCTAAGAAGTACTCCTGGCAGGCCAAGGACCCATGTATGCATGAACACTGCAGCAGCACAATCTGTCACAGCAAAGAACAGAAGTAAAATAGGTCCAAGAACCTGGGGAATAACTGAATGAGATGAATGCGAGAGGTGCAGAGAGGTCCAGAAAGTTCTGTTACTGGGTGCAGAGTGAAAAGAACAGAACCAGGATTATACTGTGATAATCACAATAATAAGGTGAGGGCAAGCAGTTTTGAAAGACACAAGCCTCCCAAGGTAGACCAACGAGAACCCCAAGAAACAGGACTCAAGCCCCCCCCTTCCTGCCCATCCTTTTGGCAGAAAGGAGAGCTGCCCAGGTGCTGTGCTGTTCTACAATGGCCACTGTACAAGAAAAACCGGGGTAGTTAGTGGGTAGATTTTTAAAAATTCATGTATAGAAGAAAGAAGTACAAAAAGGGACAGGAATAGAGCAATTTTGTTACCACCTTTTTCAACTTAACATATATGTTTAGGTTTAGTTCTGCTCTGAAAACAAATGCTAAACATCAACATCAAATTGTCCAAAAGAAAGAGACAGAGACAGAGAGAGAATGAATGGATCTTGAAGACTAGATCACCAATGGTTTTGCTGAACTGCCAAAATGTCTTAAAATTTTTGTTTTAAGGAAGGGCTTATTGGATAGGGGGAAGGAAATTGCTATACTTGGATGACTACATAAAAACAAACACACCAAATTTTTTAAACCACAAAACAGATTGGTCAGTGTTCTGCCCATGATACTATTAGGATACAATTATGAGAGGGACTATGAACATAAGAATTGCTTAGAATCACAAGTTGGGAAGGATCTTAGCAGCTCTGCAGTCCAACCCAAACCTGACAACAAATTGGGTGGGGAAAGAAGGAAAAAGAATGATGATCACTGGATTTTACACACACCCCTATTTTCTGTCACATGGCGCTTAGGAATACTATAGCTCTTTTTGGCTGAGAGCTGGGTAAGGCGACAGTTAACATTTCCATACACATTTTACCCCGGCTCCAGCCTTTTCCAGCTTTACTTCTTTTCCTGCTTCGGAACGAAATGAGACTCACCCGAGTCGAGGTCCATGTCCGTGGCCGAGGAGGTGGTTGTGCTGCTCCCCCTTCTCTGCTTCTTCGGGCTACAAGGACTAGACTGAGATGCGGCCCTTTTGCTGCCAGATTGGGGGCTTGTCTAAAGTTGTGACGAGATGCCCTCTGTTAGGTCAGGGTCCACCACAGAGCCCCCAAAGCCCAGCCCTCCAACCAAAGCCGGACTTGACTTCTCAGTCACAGAAACCAAAATACTGGGAAAGTGAAAGGCCGTGCTCGAGAACAGGCTTGGAAGCGGGCCAGTCTGCTTCCCGAGTCTAGGCTCTACAGCTATGGTGGGCTTTTCTATTGTTCTTGATTGTCTCATATACACAAAAAGAAAAATAATGACTGCTTTGTAGCTATCATAGGAAAAGGTCCCAAGTTTCCAGAACGTGAATAATTTTCAAGAGCTATGGTTTCATCACAAGCATTGCTGGTCTTCAGAGATATCTCTCTGCACCCCATGTCTCCTGCCAAGCCAGCCCCCACTCTGGGGGCAGAGTGTCTCCCTGCTTAGCTGCAGCCGACCCACGGGGGCCAGAGAGAGAGCCGGGCCTGGGCCCTGACCCACTGCCTGGGAGAGCCTGGCCTCTCCTGACAGGGGTCACCCCTCAGGTCTCCTCCATACAAGGAGAAGGAACCAGAATGTGCCATGTGGAGGAATTCTAACACTGGATCAATATTCTATGATAATTAATAACTCGTTTATGATACTCCAGTGTTTCCAAGTTTATAACCTTGTTATCATATCTCTGTATCATAAATCTGTATTTTACGATGACAGAAACCAGCTCAGAGAGAGTCACTTGAATGAGTCAGGACTTAACCCATAGTCTCTCCATCTGAACAAGTTCATTGAAACCACTTAACCCTGAGGAGAATGGGGAGCTCTGTGAGGAGGGAAGGCTGTCCCCCTGTAAGATGGCCCCTCTCATGCTCAAAGGCCACTCCTGGGAGGCAGCCTGAGCAAAGGGAAAGGGACCCAGAAAATACCCAGACCAGCATCACATCCAGAACACTAAGTCCACTTACTGCTTGGAAGTTGGAAGACAGATAACTTGCAAAAACATCCTTTTGCTGAGATGCCTGCATTGGTATCGAACCAAATATCCTCCAGTCCTGAATAACGAAAAGAAAGATTTATTTAGTGAACAATGTCCTGGTGATCAACTTCATGGCACTAGGAGGCAAAGAGAAGACTCAAATCATCCAACTTTTGCCATGTGACACAGACCACTGGTGCTGAGAGAATGAACCCCACTGACAGACTTGCACACCAGGAAATGCTTGACATTCTCCTCTGGCAAAAAAGTCTGTGAACACAGAAAATCCAGGCCTTCCTTATCTCACTGCGAACTTCCTGAACTGGTTTCAGTGATGACGTTACTACTCCCAGGCTAACGTGCCCCAAACATTGCCTTCTTCATGCTCAAAAGTGGATCTACTTTTTTTTGCTTCAAATTCAAACTCTTCTCCTCTGGCTGTCAAGGAACTATACACTCTGGCCATTTCAACCTTATCTCCCACCGCCCCAAATATACAATTCTCACAGTAGCATAACAAATAACAGTCCAGTTTCTTTATACTTTAGCCACTTAGGGACCCCATCCTGATACTGACTGGCCCAGAAATGCCAACCTGCTGCCTTTTTTCCTGGCTGGACCATTTCCTCCTCTTCTTTTGATAGTGCAGCCTACCAAGTCCAACAGAACATGATACACATGCAAGCAATATATGTAGCCTCCCCAGAAGACCCCCATCCACCCAACTGGCCCACAATGCCTCTTTCTAAGTATTGTTAGAAGAGCAATTTCATATTTATGTCACTTCACCAATTGTATAGCTTATGTTTTAAGACATTTTAAGATACAATGGTAACTGGTTTTTGGTGCTTTTGAAACATGGACTATGTCTTTTTTTTTTTTTTTATAACTTTTTATTTACAAAACATATGCATGGGTAATTTTTCAACATTGACCCTTACAAAACCTTCTGTTCCAACTTTTCCCTCTTTCCCCCACCCCTCCCCTAGATGGCAGGTAGATGGACTATATCTTAAACAAAATTAATAAATTAAACAGAATCTCATGCAAAAGAGAAGAAGAAATACACTCACATCTGAAATTCCTTTGGGAGTAGATATGTTAAAGCCAGGATAATTGACTAATTTAGAAAGATCATAAGTGACACACTTATTCTGCAGCTCTCCTGCTTCAGTTTCTCCATCAGCAGCATCTATTAGAAACCAAAAAAAATATTGCCAGAAGACAGTATTTAACAATAGTGTTCCACATACTGAATAGATACAAAATGTGTCTGCTCTTAAGAAAACAAAACCGTTCCAAGAATTCTTTTGACCATATCTTTAGATCAACCTACTTTTTCACATAGGGCAATATATTTGCTGATACTTCCAGCTCTTTGCTAATTGTAAATGAAGCTGACAGGCTTGCGCATGTTGGCTAGAATGGTTCTAAAACAGTTCTGCCATCAGATTGATAGAGATAACAGTAAAGAGTTCAACACAGCAGGAATGGGCTTTGGGATTCTGACCTAGGGTCTAAGATAAGTACTTTCTATTTCTTGGCTTTTCTCATAAAGATTTCCTACAGCAAAGAACACAAGAGTGAAGGAACATCTACATGGTACAACCAGCTTAAAAATAAATGGGAAGCTCAAGACCTTGAGGCCCATGAGATGTTAAAAGTATTATTAATAGGCATGAATACTCCTGTTCCATATAGGCCCAATATTTAAATTTGACTGAATATGTTAAAAACTAATTACCTGGAATGTTTGCAGAATAGAGTATCCTCAGTAATAGATTCTCTCTCCCCCCTCATTAAGTTTTTTTAACTTTAATCCACTGAAATAAATCTAAAAATGCTGATGCCTTTTCCTAACTTAGTATATATACTCAGTCTAGGTAACTCGATACAGAAATTCCCTCCTTTTCAGTGTAGCAACTCATGTGCAATTGAGGATCTTAGAAAGCTACCTTGGTCAATTTTAATCAAGTACTTATTGGCATAGGGCCAAACATAAAGACAGTGTCAGAGGTCATACATGACTGATATCCAGGCCTTCCTAACTCCAAGGTTCTCTCCTTTTCTCCTAAGGCTTAGACAAGTCTATGAAAGATAAATCATCTACCCAGGACAACAAGCTTAAAAATAAATGGGAGGCTTGGATCATTGAGGCTCCCTTTAAATTCATTTCTGTGTTTCTCCCTTGAAGATGCAGAAGGGAATCCTCAGTCATACTGCTTCTATACCTCTATCCATTGGGATACCGCAATCTATGAATGAAGACTCACAATACAGAGCCTCAAGGCCACAAATTCTTTATCATTTGCTTGGTTCTATGTGACAAAGAAATAAAGAAAACAGCCTGTGCACCTTGTTTTCTTACTCATTTACTTTCTTTTTTTATCTGATTTTTCTTGTGCTGCAAGAGAATTATCTAAATATGTTTACACATACTGGATTTAACGTATATTTTAACATATATTGGCTTGCTTGCCATCTAGGGGAAGGAAGGGGGGGGGGGAGAAAATTCAAAACACAAGGCTATGCAAGGATCAATGTTGTCAAATTATCCATGCATATGTTTTGAAAATGCAATTTAAAAAAAAAAAAAAAAAAAAAAAAGAAAAAACAGCCTGACCCTGTTGGGATTACCTGGCTTCTACTAATAATCTGGGTGTAAAGTCACCATTCTATTCCCTAGATCCTTGTGAATCAGTCTCAGATTTGATTTGAAAAGAATGCCTGGTCTTTGCTTACTTTTTTCTGATATTAATATTTTTTTTTTAGATGATGAATGTGCATTCATTTTTTACATGATATATGAATCATTGTTGGGATAGAAAAAGCAGAAAAGGGAAAAACCATAAGAATAGAGAGAAAAAAAGCAAAAACAAAAACAAAAACAAAAACAAAACAAAAAAAAAAAAAAAAAAAAAAAAAAACCCAAACAGGTGAAAATAGTGTGCTTCAATCTCCATTCAGTCTCCAAAATTCTCTCTTTAGATACAGATGGTATTCTCCATCCAAAGTTTATTCAAATTATGTTGGATCACTGAATTGCTAAGAAGAGGCAAGTCTATCACACTTGAACATCATACAAACTTGCTGCTGTATCCAATGCTTTCCTGATTCTGTTTGCTTCATTCAGCATCAGTTCATTTTCACAAGCTTTTCTAAAATCAGCCTGTTCATCATTTTGTATAGAATAATAATATTCCATTATTTCCAAATGTCATACTTTATTACTCAGCCATTCCCCAACTGATGGGCATCGACTCATAGTTTCCAGTTCTTTGCCGGTACAAAAAGGGCTGCCATGAACATTTCTGCACATGTGGATCCTTTTCCCTTTATGATATTTTTGGGATACAGGCCCAGTAGTAAGACTGCCAGATCAAAGGGTAATACTGTCTTATGGACCTCTGGGCACAGTTTGGCCGCTTCTAATGAAAAGAAGGGACACTGACGCAGGAGGCGACCTGGGCCATTTTGGTCAGCAAGTTCTCCCTGACAATCAACCTCAACTGGTCTTTTGGCAGCTTCCCCCTGTGACTCCTGATTTTGCCTTTCAGGGACAAAAAGAATAAACATAGTTCCTCTTCTATGAAAGAACGCTTCAAATACTTTAAGATGGGGCGTGAGAATTCACGTCTCAAACCCCATCTCCTCAAACATGAGAGAAGGTCATCCAGAAGGATGACCAGGACTGTCACCGACGAGGCAAAGTCTGCCCTGGGAGCCGGACTCCTAAGAAGCCGTGGCAAACCGGGCTCGGCTCAACTTGGGCAGTGAAGCCCACTGCTGCTGGCCTGAGCCAACAGAGAGATGTTGCGGGAAGAAGACGCCCAGAGTTGTGGAATGACGACGAGCAGGCTGGTCCAGCACCGGCAGACCTGGGTTTGAAGCAGAGCTCTCCCAGGGCGCCCCCTCTGGGCAGGAGGGACACATCCAGCACTGGTACGGCCTGCCTGCCAGGCTCACCATGAGGAAAGCGCCCGCTTATCCCAATTCCACCAGAGGAAAGCCGCACAGCACCATGGGTCAGCCCCAGCTGGCCTTGTAAGCACGGCTGCTCCCCTCGCCAGGCCTCATCCACAAATCACGGAAGACGGCCCATAATCCCAAGCTAGGAAAACGTTCATTCTTGTTATCAGACTGAAATAATTTGTCCCAAATAATCTCTCCCCCTCCCCCCCTCCCGGGGCAATGAAGAAACAGTGATTCCATGTAAGCATCAAGTTTTGGATCAGAGAAACACCTTGGAAGTCACTTGGTCCCATGTTCCTCTTGTGCCAACGAACTAAACATGACTTCCTGGGGGGAAGTGACTCCCGGAGCCCTCCACTGCATCTTCTTCCCTTCAACCTCAGGCCACGGCCCTGAAATTGGCCCAGCATGGCACAGAGTCGTCACTTAATAGATGCTTACTGACCGAAACACACATCACCATCTCCTCCAAAAAGGGATTAATTTTACCAACTCTGGTAAAAGACCTGGGTGATTATGGGACCACCATAAACAAACATTCCACAACTAACTACAGGCATGATCACGAGTGGACGGATGCCGAAGTTGCCAAAGACTAAATGCTTCACTAAAAGAACTGCTCTGGCCTCTATTTGGTTCTTGGAGCATGAGGCCATTTGCCAGTCAGTCAATCCCAAGGATTTCTTGCCAACCTGCACTCCGTGGTCCCATTCACTTAGGTGGTAAAGACCATAACTGTGATGTTCACCAAACTTAAAAACCCCATACCTTTTCCATCATAGAGGGCAAGTCCAGAATTTTCCAATTCAGCCTCTTTGAGCCAACCTGGCGGATAACCCAACTGTCGCATGCGATATATGAATGGTGGAAGAGTCTTGTCAGTTACCCCAAGTGCATCCTGAAGTTCCTCACTGAAAAAAAAAAAAAGGAAAAAAAAAGATAAGGAAAATGACTTAATGGCATGGTGGGTTTTATACTATCGGCAGTTATTTTAAATGGAATTTCTCTTTGTATCTCTTGCTGTTGGATTCTATTAGTGATGTATAAGAATGTGGACGGTTTGGGTTTTTTTTTGCATTTCTATTTATGAGTTCAGTGACTACTAGATAACATTTGTATAAAGCATTTCAATTATTCTGAAGATAATACAGTAAGGAAAAAAGGGAAATTTGGCTATTAAGAAAAGAGAAATCAGATGTACCTAATAATTCCTGGTTTGAATCTTCCAAATCTTTCTTCGACTTCCTCTGCATGGTACCGCTGCTGATAATTTTGGTTGTTTGCCTCTCCACAAGCTTCCATAAACTCTTTCCTCTTCTCATTTATACGAGCAGCATTTCGAGGCTATGAAAGAAAGCATTTGAAAAGAATAGAGCTATATGGTTTAAAAATATAGAAATTACAGGAAAACATTGATCTTGGGCAAATAAACATTTTCTCTGGACAAAACACAGTGCAGATTTTTAAGCCCCAAAATACAAAAAAAAAAAAAAAAAAAAAAAAAAAAAAAAAAAAAAAAGAGGGAGAAGAGAGGGCAGAAGGTGACTTTGGTCTTTTGTAACTAGTATAACTTTATCATAAAAGTATCAATTTTCTTAAAGACTGCTTTAAAATTTTATTTCTTTCACATTTAGTACAACTGACATACTGAAACATTATACTAGCTGAAACTTGGACTTCTTGAAAAGTAATTGCGTACTCTTCAGCTTCTACAAAAATAGTGAAAATACAAGAAACTAGATGATTAAAGAGATGTCATATAGAGGAAACTTACCATTGGACAATCTTTCATTTGATGTTCTTCAGAACCACAATTGAAACAGTGAGCCTTTGGTCTATAAATTCAAAAAAGAAAGAGAAAGTCATAACATAAATGAAATAAAATAGCAAAATCAGTTGTACAATGTTACAAACAATGTCTTTGTGCAGCACAGAATCGAGAAGAAAACCCACTAGAATGAGCACAACATAAAATACTGGTGCTAGAAAGGTCCGGGGAAATCATCTAATCCAAATGATCATTTTACAAATTTCAAGGAAACAGGTCTGAAGGGCAAAGGGACTTGCCCAAGATCACATAATGTGACACCAAGCTTCAAAAACAAGTATTTAAATTAATGTTAATATACACAAAAGGTCTAACAACTGAGAACTCAGGAGCTCTTTCCTTGTTTCCTATCTCAGGCTCTGGAAAAGCTAGAGATCACAGCAATAGTGACCAATAGAAGAATACACAAAACCTACTCTCCCAAATTCAGTTTAAGTAACATAAAGGAGGACAAATAACAGTTTGTTATTTAAAGCAGTAAGATAACATGAAAAACTTTTAGGTCCTCCCACCCCCTCAAATAATTAGATAGGAAACAATTCCAACCATCAACACACCTCTCTGTATTAAGTTTGAAGAGTAGCATTCACCTCCCCTTTGGTCCCCTAGAACCTACTTCCTCATTTAAATCCCCAGTAACACAAGTGCTAAGTATGATATATACACTGTTCAAAACTTTGTGGGTTCAAAACACAACAAAAACTAAGAACATCTCTCAGCACAAACCTTTTTGCCTTTACTTGTATTTCTTGCCCTTCTAGAGAAACAATCTGGCTGAAGACTTGCTGGTACCTTTAGTAGATTTTATTAAGGAATAGTGACATGGTGACATTTTTTATTTCTAAATCAAAGGTGCACTTAAAGCAGAAGTAATGAAAGTTGTATAAAACTTCCTTCATTTCACTGAGTAGGATACTTGGGTATTTCCCATCCTTCAGTAAGCTGAGGGTTTTCGTTTAGTAGAGGCTGCCCCAATTTATCAAGGCAAAAATTGGTAAAATATAGGACACTTCCTACAACCTGTGGAAAAACAAGTCAGAAAACGGTGCGATTTAAATAGAAATAGTATATAGGTGAAATAATAACACAGGAACACTGAATCGAACTTTTTTACAAATGCATTTAGTTCCTCTAAGCGGCACAGAAGTCTATGTTCTGTTTAATGAACAACTTGCAACATAAGTAAAAGGTAATCAATCTCCAGATTTCCCCTCTTTTCTGGAAGGTGCTGGTTCTCATGGTATCCCTAGGTAGAAACAGTGAATCTCAGGGTGGGAAGTAGCATCTTCGAGCATCAAATGAGTTTTATTTCCCAGTCACAAGAATCCCTTTGATTATGTCATTCACAGGTAGTCATCAAGCTTCTGAACACTTCCAGTGACACAGATCTCATTGCCATTTCATGAAGCATCCCTCTTTTCTTCTGGACAGTCTGCTGCTATTATTATTATAACCAAGTTTTCTTCCTTATGCTTCTCTAATTTCCACCTGAAGTCCTGGTTCTTTCTTCATGTCTCTATTGTCTATATCATACCAAGTCTTTCAAATGTTGAAGAATGCTACTACCCTTTCCCAGGTCTTATTACCAAGTCTTTTCCTCTCCAGAACAAATGACTAATGACTGCCAACTCTAAATACTCGAATACTGACTGAAGTTTGAAGAGGAAAGACTAGAAAGGAACTTTAACTTCCTATGAGCTAGATATTATACTCTTGTTGGTTTTTTTTTTTTTTTTAAGTAATCATGTCACACCCGGACAAAACAAGCTGATTTAGTTTCCAGTCAAATAAAGCCAATAGATCTTTTCATACCAACTGTTCTTAAGCCCCCTCTTGCCTATGTCTACACTGATGCAGTTAACTTTTAACAATTTGAATGCAGTTACATTTATTCTTATTAAAAGTCACTGTTTGCCACTCTAGTCTGTTGAGCTCTTTTTAAATCTTTGCATCAATTTACCTCAGGTTTATGTCACCTGTAATTTCAAAAAGCAACACTTTAATATGTAGTCATCAAGTCACTAACCTAATTAAAAAAGTCTGAGACCTCTAAATGATAGCTATACAACAGTAAAATCTAAAGTAACCAGTTAACTCCTTTATCCAAAGAATATATAGTTTAATAGTTCTACAAAAATTAGGTATCTAGCATGTGTCCCTTTTAAAGATTTTATACTTTGTAAAATATTAGACAGCTAAAAAAATCAATTTTATGAAGTTCAAGTCACATAATTATCAAAATAAAATACTATTATGTTAAATCCCACATGACTGACAGAATGGAAAAAACATACTTGCAGAAAAATAAAATAAAATATAAAAAATCTAAAATAACTTACACTAAAAGCTTCCTTAATTTTTTTTACTGCTTTTGATTTCTTCACTTTACGGTCCTCTTCCAACACAATACTGGAAGGCTAATACAGAGAGAAAAAACAAACCTCACAATAAGGCGCTGAATTTAATGAGTACCAAATTCTAAGATGCAAGTGTTAAACATATTCTTATTCAAAACATGACATTGGGGACAACTGAATATGTATAATAACATTCTGACATGCTATTCATTTCCACACACAGGAATGCTGGTGAAGGACAGACACAAGAAAGCAGAAGGTACATAAAGTGCAACAGTCTTGAATGAAGAAATAATATATTTGAATCCTATTTTGCTGGGTAATTTGGAAACTAATTTGGATGGATTAGATAAGAGTCCAAGTTAGAAGTTCAAACAAGTACAATATATTTCTCAAAGACCAGACAAAACTAAAATAATCCTAATTTTTATCCCAAATGATAAATGATTTTCACAATTACCCTGAGTCAATGCAAATTATAAACAGCTTTACGACTCAAAGAAAGACTAAATTATTATTGCTTTGATGTTAAGCCTATTTTTTGAGCAGGCTGGTAGAATAAATAGCAAAACAAAGTGCTAAATGCAGTTTAAACTGGAACTATTTCTCTTCACATTAACAGCTCTCATTCATAAAAGGAAAATTTATCAGACACTTTATGTGTGCAGACATTTTAAGTGCTACTCACATTTTTTTAAAAATAAAAATATAGCCAAGCACTGTATTGCAGCCCTATCTTAACAGGCAAGAGATCCCCCAAAAAATCTCAATTTGTTAATTTTGGGCTTCAGCTGTTACACCAGCAGTAGAGGGTCCTCTCGTCACAGAATAGCTTTACAGGGACTGTATGAAACAATCCATGGGACGACTGGAATGCTAAAGTGTGTGACATTTTTAAGAGGTAAGAGAGAGATAAGATCTGTTATATAACCTTTTGTTATCAAAATAATAGATGGGTACATCATAGAATTGGAGTTGGGAAGAGTCTTCTAAGTTGTCCAGCCTAAGCTGTATTTATTACCTGATCCAAAGTATCTACTGTGCAGATGTCATATTAGGAATACTGGGATCAATTAACAGGATAAAAGAATTTAGAAGTGAAAGAGGCCTTCAAGATAACATGTGAATCAACATGTATTACTATACCATGTGGGTCAACACCTATCACATACTGAAATGGAAAAACTGAAGCCAGATTCAACAGTTAGTTGAACATCACAGAGTAACAGAGCAAGAAATGAAATTGAAGCTAAATTCTATGAAACTTTCCATTTCAAATCCAGTCATCTTTCCACTACTTATACACTTATAACTGATGCTAAATATAATAAAATAGCTAAATTCATACGCTCTTATACACTTAGATTTTGCTCCTATTAAAGGGAAAAAGGCTGTAATTTGGAAATCTCAAGACCCTGATCTTGGATTCTCTTTCCCCCTTCTAGATTCCTGATCTTAGATATCTATTCTTTTCTTCTTCTGGGACTTTGACCAGAAGATGCCCTTTCTCTTGATCTTATTCGACCTTTCCTCCTTACAGGTCCCAAATCTACAAAATGAGTCTGACAAAAAGCTGGATACTAAATGGGCAGATCAGAACACACTATTTAAAGAGCCTTCAACATGGGAGATACCTGGGGTAGCACATTAAAGGCAGTCTTCTCAATATCAACTTTCTTCTGCTCCTCATATCGCTTTACTAAATTAGAAACAAATTCCTCAATTTCTTGATGATATTGCCTGTAGAAGAGGAAAAACTACATAAATACAATCTCAAGGAGCAAACATTTAACAAAAAGACAATATTCTGCACACTTTTAAAAAAGATTACCACATAACTGATTTTTATAAAGTTACAAATAAATCTGGAAATTTCACAAAATTACTAATAACTTAAAAATTGGTGACAACTTTTGTTCAAGATAATCCCACTTTAGATGGCTTTTACAAATTATTTTATAAAGTAAGGAAAACTGAGTTAAGGAGAAAACATAATTTAAACCTAAGTAATTTCCCATCTAGAGTATTTTCAATGATTAAAGAAATACTTTATCATGAAAGCAGCACATTCACAAAAGTCAAAATAATAGTTTTAACAAACAGACATATATAAATGTTTTTAAAAGTTACTTACTTTGAAATAACATTGTTCATAAATAAAATTTGTAGCAAGGGTCCATCTAATTTAGAATTGTTCACCAAAATTCCACTAGAAGAAAAGTTAAAACATGATTTTATAGTAGCTACTACAGTACCATTTATCAATATATACAATAATACTATAGGTATATAATTAGCCATAGTTTAACATTACAGGGCTCAATGCCTCTTTTTATACCAACAAGCTCCATCTACCTAAAGAAATAACAACTCTACATTTTGGCTAAATCTAGTTGGTATGTATAATCTACATATAGCATTCCTGCTTAAAAGAGATTACTGTATACTTATAACCTACATCAGATTTCTTACTGTCTTAGGGACAGGGAAGGTTAAGGGAGAGAGAAAAAAAAACAATTTGGAACTCAACATCTCACAAAAATGAACATTGAAAATTATTTTTACATGTAATCGGAAAAAAAAAATACCACTCATTTAAAAATAAAATACAATAAAATAAAAGACAACTGCTAGAAAATTTAGTTGAAAGTGAATCTAATTTTTCTACTGATTTCCAATATAAAATAGATGTATTATACTGAAGGGAAAATTGAGCCCCAGGATATAAAAGCAGTTTAAAACAAAAAGTAATTTCACACTATCTGTTTGAAAAAGATGTTTCAGCAGAGTTAACTAAAGTACTCAATATGGTATGATTATTTTAATTACCTTTTGACTGGTAATACAACAACCAACAAATTAAATTTGATTTAACTTTTCATTTTCCAATTTAATAGTTTATTTGCTTGTAGATTACTAGTTTCCTTAGTAAGACTTGTAAACTAGTAAAAATGTCTATAGCAAAATCTTATCACTGTCAGACAGTAAATATGTACTATGCTGGGAATGGGCTAGAGCCGAGGGAAAGGAAATCAGGCTAGAACAATCTTCTACATCAATCCTAACCAAACACTTTCCCTCAAATCTTGGATCATTAAAAAAAAAAAAAAAAAAAAAAAAAAAAGCATTATTATTAAATTTTAAAAAATGTTTAAAATTTGGCCTTCATATTATAATTAGGCCTTTGGTCTCCTAAAATTTCATTAAGAAGGCTGTTCTAAGTTAAATCATGCTGCTGCAAGTTTTTTATACTCAAGAGTCAAAGGCAGAAATCCATCAACCTTTACAAATCTCCCAGAGCTAATAACTTGCTCATGACTACTTTACTCTCCATTACATGGTATCGCCTCAACCTGGAGCTTACATGTGTAAGCCTTTGAACTACTTTCAGAACTGGTGGGCATATAATTTAAGTAAATTAAAATTGGCCAAATAGTGGGTTACTTAATTCAACAAAGATTTATTAAGCACTTGTTCAGTGCCCTGTTAAAAGTGCTGGAAAAAACATGAAACTTAGACAAAATTTTTGCTCAACAAGATCCACGACCAGCTTGTCTGTTCTATTCAGTCCAATTTTTCTTCTCATTATTTTTAAAATGTTTTCCAAAAAGTCACTTACAATATGTCAATAATAATACAGGTAAGGATACAAAAATTAGAAAATCTGGCAAATGAAAACTGTACAGATTTTTCTAAAATTCTAGGAAGTTTGGAAAAACAAAAGAGCAAAATGAAAAATTTCTATGACATCATTCTTGTTAACATGAAAAACACCTACTACATTAAACTACAGTTTATTTTTATGATTTCATACCTTGGTCGAGACAGAACGCTGAGTTTTCTTTTCAGTTCTTGATGTTAATGATTAGTTAAGGAATACAAATCAAATCTTTACAATCTGTGGGACTAGCAAGATGATAAATCTACAAATGTCAGCCAGAGCATTTGATGCTGTAGTTAGCCATACAGCGGGCTCCCACCCCCACCAAACTATAAGTGCTTTCTATGAGGATGTCACTGATTCCATCAAGCACTGGGGTGAAAGATAAGAGAAGACTGTCCTTACCCTCAATCAGCTTACTGTCTATTGGCAGGGATCAAGATCCTGAACTAACGGGAAGACACAACAGAGGCAAAGTATTATAAGAATTTTGTAAATGTCAATCAAAAAGTCCTTCTTCTTTAACGCCTAATGCTAAGCCATCCTGTGCATGAGGCCCTCTAATAAATTCTTGGATAGAACAGGTTAAGAAAGATGTATTCCTTCCCAACACACTTCTAAGTCACACCCATGGATCAGACTGAACCAAAAGACACAAAGAGGTAAAGGGGGACTAAATAAGCACAAACATACCCAGGAGGGGCTTGGTCAGTATTTGGGGAGTGAAATGTCTCAGGTAAAGCAAGACATGTAGTGTAGCTGAGTGATCTCATGATTTTTTCAGTAGAAATCAAATCCAAATCAATCAATTACAAGAGCAAGATCTACAAGGGCCACAAAAGGACAAAACAGTCCAGAAGACAGAGCCACCATAAGAGGAATAAGAAATATCTTGTCAGATTTTGGAAAAATTTCATTCATTTCAGCACTTTTGAAAATCAGCAGAGTCAAGAATCTTCTTCAAACAGGAAGAAGAACTTACAATTTCTCTCTTCCTTCACTTGGGCAACAAAAGTGCGCGTGCACATGCACACGCACACACAAAATCAGAAGAGTTCATTCTTTTTAGTTTATCACAATGAAGTCCCTAGTTCCCTTAAATATTTCAGGAGACCATAATCTCCTCCAAAAAACATTTATTAAGGACTTAAGTGAAAAGTGTTATGCATCTTCTCATACAAACAAAAATACAGCAAGAATGCTTCATTCTACATTATTTCTTTTAAAAGCACGTTTACTGATGCTTTTCTTTTTTTTATATCACTGTCACTTACCAATGAGCTTCTGATGCTAAGAACCCTCCCTTGTCAAAAAACAAATCAACACACTGGACAGATAAGCTGGTATCTCATTCAAGACCCAGAGACCACCTCTCTGCTCAAGGAGAGATTTCACAATGAATCTTGACAATGAAATCACAAGGTCGATCACTGCACTGATCAGAGTTTAACTGGACAGACAGTTTTCTATTACTCAGTACCAGGAACAGTGAGTGCTAAGTGCTGGGAATAGGAAGACAAGTAAACAAGAGTTCCTAGTCTCAAGGAACTTACCACGGGAAGAGGATAAACAATATATAACAGAGAATGGAAAAGGTGGCTAGTTGGAGGAGGCTACACAGGGTGGAGCTGGTTAGAAAGATCTCCCCAAGTTATTTCCCCCTGGTCGCCATTTACTTCCAGGTCATATAACTCTCATCTTGTCAAGCAAAGAAAAAAAGATACAAAAGGCAATGGCTCATCGATTAAAAGGTGGCCGAGAAAACTCAAGTCTCTGGAAGTCCTTTCCTCCCTTCAAGACCAAACTCACCTGCCTGAGATGCCCTCCCTCCACTGTCTGTCTGCACCTCTTCTGGGCCCAGCACTGCCAAGCTCGCAGCAATGGGACTGTCCATCTCTACTTGTCATGACCTCCCTCTCTCTTGCAGACTCAGGTCCAGGGCCAACTTATTCATGAAAAAGAATGTTTTCTTTTTCCTGGCGCCCTTGGGTTTCTCCCTTTGCCCCACTACCTTGTAAGCATGGTAGGTCACATCTAAGTTGGGTACCTATCCCATGCCCTACGGCCCCACCAGTGGCCTCGCACCAAACCACAGCACCACATGGGCTGAGAAAGGGGGAGACACAGACGCACAGAAGACCGACAAGAACTGACAAGCTGCTGGGGGTGTCCCTGTGAGGAGATACACCCCGAATACAAAGTATCCTCTTCCTGGAGGAGCTGGCCTTGAGTGGGCCTTAGAAAGAAGCCCGGCAGCCCTCTTTGTAGTGGCTAGAAACTGGAAACTGAATGGATGTCCATCAGTTGGAGAATGGCTGAATAAATTGTGGCATATGAATATTATGGAATATTATTGTTCTGTAAGAAATGACCAACAGGATGATTTCAGAAAGGCCTGGAGAGACTTACACGAACTGATGCTGAGTGAAATGAGCAGGACCAGGAGATCATTATATACTTCAACAACAATACTATATGATGACCAGTTCTGATGGACCTGGTCATCCTCAGCAATGAGATGAACCAAATCATTTCTAATGGAGCAGTAATGAACTGAACCAGCTATGCCCAGAAAAAGAACTCTGGGAGATGACTAAAAACCATTACATTGAATTCCCAATCCCTATATCTATGCCCACCTGCATTTTTGGTTTCCTTCACAAGCTAATTGTACAATATTTCAGAGTCTGATTCTTTTTGTACAGCAAAATAACGTTTTGGTCATGTATACTTATTGTGTATCTAATTTATATTTTAATGTACTTAACATCTACTGGTCATCCTGACATCTGGGGGAGGGCTGGGGGGTAAGAGGTGAAAAATTGGAACAAGAGGTTTGGCAATTGTCAATGCTGTAAAGTTACCCACGCATATAACCTGTAAATAAAAGGCTATTAAATAAAAGAAAAAAAAAAGAGAAAGAAGCCCGGGTTTTCAGGAGAGGAAGGAGGAGGGGCATGATGACCAGACTGGGAGAGAGGGAGGCCAGTTTGGTTTTTGAGATGGGACTTCCTACCTGGTCAAGGCTGGAAGTGCAGGGGCCGCAGGAGGGGCCTGCAGTAGGAATGGAACCTGCTGCCTGCGACTGGGCAGTGTCCCCCCTCCTTAATTAAGTCCCTGCTCCTAGGGGCTCACCATAGCAAAGGCAAAGCTAGCAAGAACTCTGATACTCATGCGGCTCCAGGCCAGCAGAGGTAACAGAGGATCTCTGCTTGATCACAGATCATCAGCCCCGTGATTAAGTCTGAGGATTCCATGCCCTTTCAGATCACATCACCTATGCTCTGATCCTCTTAATCCCTCTGACTGCCCTCTGGGACCAAGGACTCTGATAAATAAATTTTTCTTCCTTTAATTTTCCCGGCTATTTTCAAATCCACCCAGTCTCCTTTCATATCTATTTCTCCTTCAGAAATTGAAGGCAGAGATGGTATCTTTTTGCTGGTATTAGTATCCTCAGAGTATAGCACACTGTAAGTATTTTTAAAATGTCTTATTACTCACTAATTTATCAAGTATCTAAAGCGGCAAAAAAGGAAGAAGTCAGGGGTAACTTTGAAGACCCTTACCATCTACCTGACTTGATCTTCCCTACGATCCTTCCCTGGGACCCCAAAGTAAACATGTAAGGGCAGGAAAATGCAACTTTTTTTTTACATTTAGCCAGGATTACTCCCACCTGCAGCCCTCCTTCACTCTAATTCACAAGGTGTTGATCAGTATCAGCAAACTGCTGCCTGGGTCCACTATAAATTTGTTAGCAAAACCCACCTGGGCCTTCATTACAAGGCCGCCTTTTTTCTACATTTTCCTATTGGACCTGCTATTCCATTAAATAGAGACCATTGCAAACCTTCCTTAGTACCACTTTTCCCATTCTTCCATTCTCAGCTGAGGATCTTAGGTAATACTTGACTGAAAAATGACCATTCATAGAGAATTCTCCCATATCCCTATTCCATCTAATTCAGACATATCACATGTCACATGAAGAGAAGACCCTACTCCTTGCCAAGACAAACCCTTCTCTAGGCAACCTCAACGCCTTCCCACCTTCTCCAGGAGACTGCCTCCTATGATTCCCACATGCCCTGCTCTCTCTTTCCCTCTCTACTGGCTGCTTCCAGGGCAAACAGACACACTCAGATATCCCTCAACCTTTAAAAAAAGAAAAAAAAAACTCCTGATCTGTCATCCCCACTACCTATCATTCCACATCTTATTTTCATAGCTAAAGCCCAGGCCTTCTGCAATCTGGCCTCCATCTCCTCCCTCTTCAATTTTAGATCCTCTGCATTTTGACTTCCTGTCTTACCATTCCATCGTTCTCTCCCAAGTGACCTGTGAGATATCTAACTGCCAAATCCAATGGCCTCTTCTTGATCCTCATCCTTGACCTCTCTGCAGCCTTAAATTCTGTTACCATCCCTCTGCTCCCGACTGAGCTCTCAGTTCTCTCCTGATTTCCCTTCTGCCCCTCTAACTGCTCCTTCTTTTCAGTCTTTTGCTGGAATTTCATTCAAGCCACCAAGCAGACAGTCCTTCCCCAGTTCCTATCATGCTCAGTGATCTCAGCACTCTCAAGGATTTAATTATCATCTCTATGAAGATGATTCCCAGAGCATGACCTTCTTGATCTAAGCTCCAATCCCACATTACCAACTTGTGTGTGTACACACACACACACACACACACACTCACACAAAGATATCAATATATGGACAGATATTAGCAACTACTGTGTACCTAGTGTTTCTTTTCAGTCCAAGTACCCCCAGGGTTTAGCACAGAGCAGATACAATTCACTAAATCAACACTTATTAAGCACCTACTATGTGCCAGGCATTCTACGAAGCACTGGGGATACAAAAAGGAACAAAAAATCCCTACCATCAAGGAAGCTCAGTTTAATGGGGAGACAACACACAAATATATACAAATCAATCTATACACAGGATAAATAGGAAATAATTAACAAGGAAAAAAAAGCACTAGAATTAAAGGGGAAGAGTTGGAAAAGGTCTCCTGTAGAAGTTGAGATTTAAAGGAATCCAAGGAAGTCAGTAAGCCAAGATGACTGAAGAGTGTCTTGTTCTTGGTTTAAACGTGGACATTAACCCATCTTAATACACTTTTTATTTTCACCTCCTTCCTTTCACTAGCACTATAGCTCAAGGAAGGCAGGGATGATTTTGGTTTCTGTGTCCTCAGCAAACTTGTTTAATAACTATCTCCTCATCTTCATATCTACAGATGGTGGATCATTATTAGTAAAGAACTAATACTGTCTCTATATCCTAGTGCCTGTGCATACAGCAGGGCTTAATAATTGCTTGATGGTTAGCTAATATTCATCTGCTTAAATGTCTCCCTCTCGCTTGCTTTCCCTTCCCTTTCTCCCCCCCTTATCCCCCAAGGATTCTTGGAGGGCAAAGGAATAGAAAGTCAATCAATAAAATTTATTAAGTGCCTACTTTGTGCCGGGTACCAGAATAACCCCGGGGATACAGAGAAAAACAAAAGACAGTCCCTTGTCCTTGAAGAAGGCAATCTCCCTGGGGGAGGGAGAAGAGAGAGGGCGCACATAACGTGCAGCATTTTAGGAAAAAGCTCAAGAAGGGACAACTTGGTGATAATCAAGGCAGCTTAATAACCATCCGCTTTGGGGGCACCCCATTGTTTTACTTTCTCTTTTTCTCCTTTCCTCACTTAGGTAGCTGGAAGGCAAAGGGGTGAATCGTGACAGCAGTCAGTAAATAAACTTAAGACTAAAGGAGAGTAGTCGGCTAATTCATTTCCTCTCTAGGAACGATTTAGGATAGCAGGGGCACCCCCGAAGCTAAGCACCCGTAAGGCCCTAAATTAAGGCACTCGTATTAATAACTTTTCATCCCCGTGGTCTCCCCTCCAGATACACCTCAAGCAGCTAGTGGACAGGAGGGGCTTCCCCAGAGGCAGGCGCCCAGCAGGAACTTTAACCAAGGCATGCGAACGGACCGATAACTCGTCCGAGTTCCTGCGATCTCCCCTCCGGGCACAACTTAAGCTGCAGGGGAGCAGAAGGGCACCCGGGGCGCGCACTTAGCAGGCGCCTGCTCCGGGTTGGCAAATCAAAGAGCTGCCACCCCCGGGCGCCTCCCTCCCGCGTCAGGGCGGCCCTTCGGCTCCAGCCCCGACGCCCGGGCGGGAAGGACAAGCGGGCCTGACGTCACGGGGTCCCCCGGCGCTCCCGGAGCGGGCTCCCCGGGCCCCTGGGGGCTGCGGGAGCGGGCGCGGCCGCTCCGCGAGACGGGGAGCCGGACGGAAGGATATTCTCGGCGCGGAGCTGCTCGATGGTGTCCTCGTACCGCCGCAGCCGCTCGCGCAGCTCCTCGTCCTCGAAGCCGTTCGTCGCCGCCTCCGCCTGCTGCGGCTCGTCCTCCTCCCCGTCGTCCGCCGCCATCTCCTCTGTGCCTTCCTCTGCCTTAAATCGGATGTGAACGGGCCCTCGGGGCGCCTCGTCGTCTCCACCGAAAGCCTCGAACAGCTCCCGGTCGCCGAAATCCACCTCGGCCGCCATCTTGGCGCTCTAGGAGAGACGGGAGAAGGGGCGGGCCGACGGCGAAGAGTGGACGGTTTCCCGGAACGGCCAGCTTCCAGAAGACCTAGCTAAGGTAGCCGACAGGACTACAACTCCCAGAAGGCAATAATCTGCCGAATGCGAGAGCAGAGACGGTTCAGACCCCAAGCATGCCGGAACTTGTAGTTTAACACAGTGCAGGAGTAAGGGGTGGGGTAGGAAAGAATCTGAGCGCCCATTGTTCGCATTGCATGCCGGGGTGGGTTCTGGTGGCTCTGAAAGCCGGCGGCCTGGTAATGTGCGCAGGCGCGCGTAGGGAAGGCTGAACCTGAAAGGTCTTCGTGGAATGTGATGCAAGAGGAGAAAGTTCCGAACGCCCGTGGAACATAAGCACAGAACAGCTGAAGGGATCGAGAAGGGAGGGGCTTTGGGGGAGGGCGTGGTTAAAAGATTAAGTGGGGCTTCTTAAATCGAACTCTGTAAAATTGTTTTTAAAGTATTTTAATAGCTGTATTTCCATATAATTGGTTGCCATTATGATCCTTTGCCCTTTATTTTGTGCGTCCAAATACACGATTCTGAAAAAGGGTCCCTAGACTTCCGTAGACTGCCACAAGGGTCCAGATTAAATGTGAAATACGTGTTAAGAAAGTTTATTTGTTCAATGTTCACTCCCGTTGTTTTTTGTTTGAGATTGGTAGGGCTGCTTCTTTATTTTAAGTTTTTAAAAAATATTTTAAAATCTTATCCCGTTTTGGTTTTTTAGATCGCTATTATTTACCAATATACTTCCTTTACCCTACTATACTTAAAAGAATGAAGAAAAAAGGAGTAGCATAACTAAGCAATAGTTAACCCTGTCAAATTGATGGGGTGAATGACTCCAGCAAAAGATCACGTTCCTGCCAGCAACCAATATTTGAGCGGAACCCAGTGAGAACAAACTGATTCTGTAGAATTCTCTTGTACTGACAGAATTATCTTGTACAGCAGAGCTGTCCTGTACTGATTGGTGCCTACTGCTAACCCTTATACAGTCTGAAGGTTAAGCTATAGATGCCAACTCTTCAGGCTATCTTGTATAAAGGGGACCACCAGTTGATTTATTACTATATTCTGCTTACTGAAATTGCTGCCCCATAAGTATATTATCAAGTCTGTTACCTTGATATTATCAGGTATCCACTAATATTTTACCAGAAAGACATTATTGTTTTCTTTTTTGTGACGTTACTACCATTCTGAGGCTAATATCTTTTCCAAAAGAAGCCATCTCTAATATTAAAATGAAAGCCACAGGAAAATGAGTTTCAAACACATACAAAAATTTGCATTATAGGCAACATTTTTGGAATCTGTATTTTGTAGATTTCTTTCAGGCAGTCATAAGGAGAGAAAAAGCATAATGCAAAAAAAAAAATGCAATTTGCACAGTTAGCCCAGCTTGCCCCCTTGTTAATTCCTAGTTCAATAAGAACTTTGCCCACCTGGTAGTATTACAATAAAATTTTGCCCCTTGACCTGGAAGTGGTTTACGTCTGAATTCGTTCCAGAGGACTTAATACCTTTGTGAATTGTTGGACCTCATCAAAGTAGGATGTGGATTCCATGCACATGGAATAGAAGAGCTAGGAAGCCATTTTAGGAGTATCTGGAAGCAATATAATGATCTCTACCATTCCTCAGCTCCTCCAAAGAGTTTTAGGAAACACCCCAAACTGAATTCTGATGGGGAAATCCCAGGCAAAAAAAAGAAAAAGAGGGATTTTTTCATTGGAAAACGGTACTATGCACTCTCTGGGAATAAGGTCTTCATAGAATCCAACACTTCAAGGAGGAAGCATCAAAGGAGAAAAAGAAAATCCCATATCCTTAAAGGAGACAACACTTAAAGAGACAGACACCAACATTGCAGCTTGGTTGCTCAGAGCTTTGGATCATTTATCTACAAAAGGCTGAGATGTCCTATTACCATAACTTCTTAACACAGACCTAGGTTGTAAACAACAGGAGAACTTCCAGAACAAGGGGAGAGTGCAATTCTGTCACTCAATTTGGTAGTGCTACCCAGCTAGTTGATAATAGCAGGATCCAGTCTCCATCTACTGTTTCTTAGATCTAAACTCAGTAAAGAACTCTCAGAGTTCTATTCAGAGTGATGGCACTCATTCTTTACCCTGGATCATACCAACTTAAAAGCAATGAAAGCTTGTAGGTCCCCTGCCTGAGCTATCTTTGAGATCCTGAAACAATGTAACATTTTATAAAACAAAAAAAGGAGCAAAAGGATTCATCCAGACTTTCCCTGTGAAAATGACCAAAGCCTGATCCTAATATCAACTTTGAAGTCAAAAAGTAGGCTGGAAAAACGAGCAAACAAAAAAAGAATCCCAATATTAAAAGCTGTTACGATGACAGGGATGCTCAAGTCACATACTCAGCAGGGAATGATTCTAAAATATCTACAGAGCCTCAAAGAAAAATACAAT
Source organism: Sarcophilus harrisii (assembly GCF_902635505.1). Lineage (NCBI taxonomy): Eukaryota > Metazoa > Chordata > Mammalia > Dasyuromorphia > Dasyuridae > Sarcophilus > Sarcophilus harrisii. Next base: position 686,021,921 of record NC_045426.1, on the reverse strand, counting down.
AATAAGTTTTTGTCAATGCAATGAGTTATAAGAGGAAAAAATGGAAACGAAATAACTATGTAAGGAGGAATTGGAAAAAGAATTAGCAATTTAGCGATATAAAAACTTTACTCAATCAACAAATTCCCTAAAAATTAGATGGAACCATATGGAAGCCAATGATTACATGACAAAATAAGAACAAAACAAAGTCAAAAGACTGAAAAAAAAAAAACCCAAGAAAATATAAGGTATCTCATAACACAAAACAACTAACCTGGAAAACAGACTGAAGAGGAAAAATGAGCAAACAAACAGACAAAAAAATCCCAATATTAAAAGCTGTTATGGTAACAGGGATGCTCAAGTCACAAATTCAGCAGGGAATGACTCTAAAATATCTACAGAGCCTCAAAGAAAAATACAATATAGGCACAAATGCAACTAAAATGCCTAGATGAATTAGAGGGTTTTTTTTTTAAAGATGAAAGTTTTTGTCAATGCAATGAGTTACAAGAGGAAAAATTGGAAATGAAATAACTAGTAAGAAAGAATTGGAAAAAGAATCAGCAACTTAGCATAAGAGATATAAAACTTTATTCAATCAACAAATTCCCTGAAAATTAGATGGAACCATATGGAAGCCGATGATTACATAACAAAATAAGAACAAAACAAAGTCAAAAGAGTGAAAAAAAAATATAGAAGAAAATATAAGGTATCTCACAACAGAAAACAACTGACCTGGAAAACAGACTGAAGAGAAAAACAATTAAGAATCATCAGATTACCCGAATGCTATGCCAAAAATGATACTAAACATCACATTTCAAGAGTTCTTAAATATGCCCTTATCTCTTAGAACCAGGAAACAAAATGAAAATATAATCAATCCACTGAACATTTTCTGAAAGAAATAGCCAATTGAAAACTTTCAGAAACATTATAGCTAAAATTAGGTTTTCCAGGTCAAAGAAAAGGTATAAACAGCTAGAAAGAAGAATTCAAGTACAAAAGAGAGAATCAGAATCACACAAAATACCCATCTCTTGAAAGAAATATTCCAGAAGGTAAAGCATATAGATTCACAACCAAGAATAATTTACCCAGCAAAAGTGAATATAATCCTGCAGGCGGGAAATAGACTTCCAAATATTCCTGATGAAAAGATTTGAGCTACATAGAAACTCTGAGATTCAGATATAAAAGTTAAGAGAAACTTAAGATTATCATGGATAATGATGATACAGAACTGGAGGACAAACTGCCTTCTAATATGAAGATACATATGCTCCTTCTTATCAATCTTATCAATATCAGAGATCAAATTAGAAAGCTTGGAATTGGTTCTATTGTATCTTCATCTTCATAAGAAAATGGAGAGGGGGAAAGAAATACACAAGTGGGGAAGGAAGGAAAAGAAAGGTTAAGAAAAATTATCTCACATAACTAGGGCACACAAGTTGACGTCTATACAAACAAGGAGAGTGTAGAACAAAGTAGCTGACACTTGAACCTTATTCTCATCTGAACTGGCTAAAGGAGGAAAGAATATACAGAGTGGGGTGCAAAAATATATCTCACCAGGGAAACAGGATGGAAAGGAAAGAAGGCAGAATTAGTAGATTAATTAGTCATAATGGAAACAAAATAAGGATGTACAAAAATATAATTCTTTTTTGAGGTGGCAAAAAATAGAAATCTGACGAGATGTCTATCAATTGGGGAATGGCTGGACAAATTATGGTATATAAATGTGATGGAATGTGCTGTAAGAAATGAGAATCATTTCAGAGAATTATGGAAAGTTCATATATGAACTGATGCAAACTGAACAAAACTAAGGGAACATCTAAACAGTGACAATAAAGGTGGAAAACTTAGAATTAGGAAATCTGACAACATAATGACAAACCGATTCCAAAGGATCTGTGATGAAGCAACATGCTACCCACTTCCTCATAGGTGGTCTCAGCATGTAGAAAAAAACTGGGTAGTACAATGTACATAAATTACTATACATTACTGTATAGTTTGGTAACTTTGGGGATATAGTTCCAGATTGTTATCCCTATTCCTCCCGTTTTGCTCATTACCAATTCACTGGTTTTTCTGGCTGGCTGTCCTTTTTGAAAACATCCTTTAATGGTACTTTTTGTTATCATTGCTTTTTTTCCTTTGCCATTTGGAAAAGCTTTAATTTTGACTTCCTATACTGCGGTGTTCCATGATTCTCAAATGCTCCCTATAATCTCCAAAATCGGACATGAAATCCTTTCTATGACATTTAAATTCTTGGTCTTCACTTTCATTGGTTGTCCTCCATTATTGGAGACTCACATCTGTCTTGAACTTTTGCCACTTTAAATCCTACCTTTCTGTGGGTGTTGCCCTGCTTCCTCCACTGGTAGGGACTTCCCTCTGAAATTTTCTGCCATTAACATTGCTTCTATTTCACACGTACAGTTGTCTAGAATGCAAGCTCCTTTAAAGGAATCATTTTTTTTTTTTGCCCTACAGGTTGGCAGAATGTGCTACATTAATGAATACTTATTGACTGATGGTCAATATATTGGTGCTTAAAAAAGATGGGGCTTCACAACAACTGGAGAATAGTGATGTTAAATGCTAATTTTGCAACCCATAGAATTTATTTCTGGGCCGATTATTTACAAGACTATCTTTAAGATACTGGTATAAAAGACTCATTAACCTAAGTTGTCTGATAGAGGATTTTTTCATTTGTTTGATTTTTCCCATTCCCATTCTAGAGATGTAGACTAAAAAAATCATCCATGAAAACTACTTTTTTTTCCACAACTACCATAGAATTCTAATTTAACTCAAAATGTACAGGGTCTTAAACAAAATGAAGATACATTTTTGATAAATGAACTACACACATAAAAGTACTTTCAATGGCTTCTATTTTCCCATACATAGCTATGGTCTAGAAATGGAACCCTAACCTGTAAAATAGAAATTTGCAAATTATCATGTTTCTTCTCCCTGAGTATGCTGCTGCTTGTCTTCTAATGCGAGGAAAATGGCACTTCATTTCAGAATCTACCACTTACTAAAAGTAGGCAAATCCATTTTTGAGCCTTAAACCATTGCATATGCCCACTTTTAACAATTTTTTTTTTTTTTTGGGGGGGGGGGGGAAACAGGGCAGTTAGCCAGTCATACAGCCAGGTTATATGAAGCCAGATTAACTTGGGCCCTGATTTAAAGGCTGGTGTGCTAATTCACTACACCATCTAGTTACCCCACCCTTAATTTTTAAAGCAAATTAAGACATCTTCCCAATCACAGAAAAAGCACTTCAATAAATGTGCACCCACACTATTCCTTTCCAATTTTAGTTTTCATTAGACCAGTTTATCTGAATAAGTTATTATCTCCAGTATGTTATCAAGAAATAGTTGTCTAAGTAGCTAGGAATATAGTTTTGAAACACTGGAAAGTTAATATCCTTTGAACTATACTCTGCTTACTGAAAATGCTCCCCTTTGTATATTATCAGGTCTGTCATATCACCAGGGATTCCACTAAAACTTTACCAGAAAAACACCATTTTCTTTTTGCTGCATTATTTTATTACCATTCTGTGGCTAATATCTTTTCCAAAGGAAGCCATGTCTAATGTCATCATGAAAGCCAACAGGAAAATGGGTTTTAAACACATACACAAATTTGCATTATAGGCAACATTTTTGGAATTTATGTTGTAAAGGTGCACCTAATAATTGCTTTCTTTCAGGCAGTAATGAGGAGAGAAAAAGCATAAAGGAACTGGATTTAATAAGTAAAAAACCAAAACCAAAACCAAAAATCCCACAAAAGCCATGGCCATGTTACCTGGATCTCTTTTACAGTGATGTTCTGCCAATTTAACAAATAAAATACAAAATCACAAACTTCAGAGTTCTGCCTGATTTCATTTAGTGACAAAGTGGTTTTCAAAAGCTGTATGTCTTTAATAATGCAATTTAATAATATAATTTGTAAAGTTGGATACCTCAGAGAGATGAAAAGATCCAAACTCAGGTTGATCAAGCAAAGTGCATACATAACACTGTTCTGTTATAAGGCACTTTATTGTAATAAAAGTGCTTACACCCTTAATGCATTAATCTATTACCTGAATAACATACAGTATTTAACAAATGCTGTACACCCCGCCCCCCCAAGCAGCAAAGAACAGTTGTGTTTCAGTGAAAGTTTTCAATTCATCTTGTTGTTCCCCTTCCCCCCAAAATGTTTTACATTTTTCCTCACTATAGTATTCCCTACAGCATATTTCTAACTGTTCTACTAAAGGGAATTCCTAATTGGTCTTATAAACTATATCAAAATGCTGTAGCAACCATAAAAGAACCAATTCAAAGGATTTCAGGGAACTTAAAAGTAACACCAGTTTTGAGAAAAACATCTTTTATTATCATCACCATCCAGCTTTTTGTGCTGGACCAATGTGCCCAATGGCCAGATCTTCTAAAGAACATCTACACAACATTTCTTTCATGTTTCAAGAGATGAAAATAACTGTACAAGGTTAAGTACAAAAGTACACAAGACAGTGGACACGAAATATCCATGTATGAGATTTTACCCCACCTGCAGCTTTACATTTGTTTGAAAAGTAGAACTTGTTAACTAAAAAATATTGTCCTTCTATAGTTCTGTCAAGTTTAATGGAAGTGGGTTTAACCTGATTACAACACTAACACCAGTATCACTGATCTGATATTTACAAAAAAAATTGTATTTTTCAATAAATTAAAGTCAATGCAACACCCATGCAAGCTAGAATGCTAGCTGTTTGGTGAACAAGGACCTGACATCAGAACAAGAATTTCACAAAGTCCCAAACTTTAAAATCATGTTTTTTCAAACTGCATCCATTCCCCGCATCGAAGATGTGAAGCCCAATCCCATTCCTCTTTGTGTGTGGGTTTGTGATCTTGCCATCTCATACTGAGCATCCAGATTTCTAAATACTTCTTCCTGTTGCTTCAGGGTTTTATAACTTTCTTCATCAACTGAACTACAACCAGCTTCATCCTCACTCTGGAAATCAAAGACATGTAAACAAACGGATTTACTCATAAGCTTTCAAAACAGACAATATAAAGTGACCTACTTTGAATATAGCCATTTGCACAATTAATTCTTATACTGCTTTTTCTAAAAATGCAAAGTTATGTGGCAATATATTACAACTATTGGAGACATGTTTTCCTTGGATCTTTTAAGGTTCAACTATTGTTAATGTTAATGGCCTATTAGGTCAACATTTTATTTCAAATGAAAACATTAAATATTTTAGAGGAATAGGAATGGTTTCTGGCAATGAGAATATACTTATTTTTCTATTTTCTTACATATCACTGGAAAATGCCAATTGTTACTTTAAATAAATTCTCACTCAAATTAGAGATGTTATCATTTTGAAGTTAACAGTCATGACCATTATCATGTAAAATGTTTTAATTGGCACGGGTAATAAAATCATAAACTCAATCATAATCAAATAACATACTAACTGGTGCGGATTTCAAAATGCATTAGGATTTTGGAAGTCATTAATAGATTTATGATGAGTTTTTCTAAAGGATTTCTAGATAAGCATCCCTAAGGATAAGAAAATTACTACCCTGAATATAAAGCTGATAAGAAATTTAACTAGGTCATATAACTGCATACGCAAGTACCACCCACACACCCACTTCCTTACCTTAATACCCATTAATTTCCTGAATTTGACATTTTGGTCTTTGTTCCCAAAATTCAATTTTTCCCAAATCTCAGCGGATTGTGACTTATCCTGTAGGAGACATTAAAACACATACATTTTCAATGTTTAAAAGTCTGTGATACAGCTTAAAATATGGAAATAAACACCTCTCTATCACTGTGTGAAATCCATTCTGAGGTTCTGTTCTTAGAATATAATGTGGAAGTGAACTTCCATAATTCAGATTCAGTAGCCAGTACTTTATAAAGTGAATAATAACTGTTGCCTGGCAAATAATTAAGGCAGGTTGAACCCAACATAACTTTTTCAAGATAAAACCACCATTGCCACTCTACCTCTGCCTCCCCAGCCAATTCTGTTGTTTGGAACAGCAAATGCCAGAAAAGAGACATTGATCCATTAAGTACAGATGCTTACCCCTTCTTTTTTGCCTTGCCAAAGCATTTTCCTTTTCTTTTCCTGTTCAGCAAATTTCATAGGATTCACAGCTGCTGGATTATAATAGCTAGGTACTGCTATTCCCGTCTCCGCCAATGCTTTGGCCTGTAGTGCAGCCATTTGAGCTGCCATAGCTATCTGAGGAGTTACTTGTGTTCCAGAGGCTAGAAGGGCAGCAACATTGAGGACAGACCCACCAGTAGCTGCAGCTGCTGAAGAATAAATATAAACAACATTAAGATACAAGGCTGTCTAAAGGCAGAGTAATAGATTATTTAGAATTTGAAGAGTAATATAGCCGTTACATTTTTTAAAAAATCTGAATTAATTCATAATGATCTAAACTTTGTGTGTATGTGTGTGTATATATATATATATATACACACACATACATATATACATATATATATATATACACACATATACATATATATATATATGTATATATATAAAAATATATATATAAATATATATATATATTTAAATATATATATATATAAAAATATATATATATATATATATAAAAATATATATATTTTTAGTTTAAGTACAACCATCTCATCTCCCATCTACTAGTCTCCAGCTAGGAGCACTGTCTTCAGTAACTCATTCTTTAGCAAGATTGTAATAATTCTGAAACTCACACCTACTTGGTATCCCCCCCACCCAAACCTTTTTCCTCCCTCTGATTGGAGAGTAGACTTCAAAGAGCTCCTCTCAGTTATAATTTCCCAGCCAGTTATAGGTCTTCATCACAGCTCCAGATTGGGTACTTTTCCTTTCAGCTTATTTGTAAGTATTATCCTCCCCACCCAGATTGTGAACTTCTATATCACTCTCAACAGTAATAGGTACTTAATGTTCACTGTTTGACTTAGGGATTAAGGCAAATTTAATCAGAAAGCAGAGTACATGAAATGAACTGTAGTATGATTATATAATATAGATTGGATTAGAATAAGAAGCTACTGAAGAGTCTTTGAATGGTGAGTGGATAATGTGGCAGTGGAAGCCTCACTCTAGGAATGAAGTGAGATGTAGTTAGGAGATTGCATCAATTCTGTTGAGAGTTACCTTTTAAGTTAATTTTCCCTGATGTGGGGAAGGTGTGTAAACTACAAACAGCACATACTCAAGCAACTTAAGATATAACTATGAAAGAAATTCTAAATTGTGATAATGTTAAGTATAAAAAGTTTTAGAATCAGATTTAGAGCTGGGAAAATATTATAGACTACAAAATCAATTCTAACTCATTTTTACTTGAGTAACATGAAGCCAGATTAGGTGAGTGACTTTATTAACGGACACAGACACACAGCCAAGATTCAAATATTTTAAATAGAAATGCAGCATTCTATCCATTGTATCTAATCTCTTTGAGCACCAACTTTTCATAGACATTTTTCAAATTGTGTTCCAATTCTACATTTCTCCATTATATCTTAGAAACCTGAATAGTCATAACAATAATTACTTGTAAAAATTCTGGTTTAATCAAGTTATGAAAACTTTACCTGCTACTATTTCTTGCTGTTTCTGTTTTTCAACCATTTCTTTTTCTCTCTGTTCTTGCAATTTCTTTGCTCTTTCCAACCTATCGATTCATAACAGAAAAAAATTCAAAGTATGTAAGATGAAAGAACCCCTAAATAAGATGCAGAATTATACATTAATATATATATTTTAAATTTTAGAACAAGAAAATAAGGGATTTTAACATGTCCATTTTAAAACTTCTTTTAAAAATTTCTTTCAGTAGGTATAACAATATTTATCAATTATTTTTCCTACCTAAAGGCAATCTCTGTGATGATAGTCTGTCCTAATGTCCATGTTAGAGATAAAACTAAGTTTTTGTTTTTTAAACTTGGAATGTATATGATGATTGTAAACTTTTCACATTCTGGCAGTGTTTTAGTAAGAAATTAACCATATAAATAAAACACTCACTTGTCCACATTCAGAAACAACTAAAGAATTGGTAAGTAGAAAACAATGTTGATTTCAGAATTTTCTGAACGTTTTTCTGAGGAAGCAGAGACAGTTTTGAGGAACAAATAAAAATTTCACTCCTGACTACTATGTGTTATCTTTTTAAGCATTTAAAGCCTTGCAAACTATTACAATGAAATAATGAATGTTACAATTCCCAAATTCATCTTAATGCAAGTGGCTCTGTTACTCTTGTACAGATTTTTGAAAAAGTGAACATGTTTCAGCCATTTCATTTGGTTGCTTTTAATTTATAGTAAATTCGTGGTATGAAGACCACCACACCCAGGAATTGAGGAGACCTAGGTTTGAGCCCTCTGCCACTAATTTATTGTGAGATCAGTCATTTCAAGTTTCTGAGTCTAAATTTCCTACAAAACTGGAGGACCAGACAATATTCTGAGACCCTTTAGTCAAAAAGACATAATTCATGGTTCACAACCCAAGACTGGACTGAAAATTAAGTTCATTAATAGCCTAGGAAAAAAAATTCAGAAGGCAAAGCATCTGAAAATTTCGGACATGTGTTTTAAAATTATTACGCTATTCTTGATTTTATTACTTGTTAGAAAAAAAGAGTATACTTAAGTCCCAGATTACATGTTTTTAATGTATCAATGGAATGAATTTTCTAAATCTGTGAAATCACAGTTCCGGGACAAAAATTAAAACAAAAACTCAGAACAACTCCTCCCCGCCCTACATAAATTTAAGTATTTATTGCATAGCATATAAAAATCTAAACAAGTATGATTTTTTTCTTGATAATGTATTTTCCTAGAGAAGCCACTGTTGAAAATTCAAACTCCAAAAGGATTTCTACAAAGTTTCATCAAGAGGAAGGGGAAAAAAAAATAGGATTTTTAGGGGTGTGGGGTAGAGAGTAGAAGGGGCGGGCGCAGGAATTGCACTTCTAAGAATACAGTTTGGCAATGAAAGAATTCTATGATGGCCACCAAAGTTGAATAAGAAAATTACAGATTATTGCATTGGCAGAAGGAAGTATTTGATTCCTGGCACTTCACTTTCAGCATTTGAAATATTATTTTTAAAGTAACAATTGAAGAGATCAGTGCTATAAAATCAATGGGCCCACCTACCTGTAATATGCTAAGGAAGTAGGCTGGCAAAAATTACTATCTGATTCAGTTGAATAGGCAACTTGTATCTGCTCTGTAATAGTTGTTGAAGTTTACATAAAATCAATACATTTCTACCTTTCTGAGCAAATACAAGATAATATCCATCACCTCTATGAGTTCTAGGGATTAGGCAGAGAAATGTTTTATTTTAGCAGATGTATGTGAAACTATTTGCAAAGCTGTTTTAATATATTTTATTCTTTAATTTTCAAAATTTCCTATACTGTAGCTAATTCCTCAGCAACTAAGTTGTCCTTTCAAATTCGAAGAACCCATGAACAGTTTAATTGTTCCTATGATGAAGAATTGGTAGTTAAATCACATAAATGGGAACCAGTGTCAGCCTCAAATTCGCCTAAAATCAGAAAATGAAAAAGGTTTTGTGTAGGAGTAAACTGGTGGGTTTTGAAAAAATTCCACACCTGTTTTTATGTAACATTAACTATAAATTTAAACACAGAAAAGCTAAGAAAATTCTCACATTTTGAGAGCATCACCTTTTGCCATCTGACTCACATTCATTTATGGATTTGAAAACAAATATTCTGTTGCTTTTCTTATTGAAATTAAGAAAAAAAAATCAAATATATATAAAGGATGAGTAACTGCTTAATAAATGATACTACTTGCATTAAAATGGCCATTGCAAGTTTTGAAATCAACACCATTCACTAAGGTGAATGGAATGAGGAAGGGGTGAGCTCACACCTTTGCTGCTGCTGCTGTTCAGCTGGAGACAGTTTCTGCCAGGCTGGGTTCACAGGGCAGCAGTACATCGGGTTACATTGTGATAACTGTATTTTTGCAATGGGAAAAAAATAGAAACTTAATTTTAAAAAGAAAAAAACAACAAAAGCTAGTGTAGAATTCGCAGAATATGGGAAAAATAGCAAATATGAAGTGCTGTGATTTTTCTCCTGCCGTTGCAGCAAATGATTAAGTCTTTTGGGAAGACTTAATCTTGTAGATCTGAATGAGATAGCTCCATCTCCCTTCTGTGTTGTCCAAGGAACCACACATAAGATAAGAAAATCTAAGAAAATGTGTGTTTTCCCCTGTCTTTAACAGGGTTTTATTTAAGGTTTTCTAAGGGCAAATCACAATTGGCTTCTATTTACTGACATAGCATACAACTACATCAATTATTCCCTCCTTCAAAATAGTTAACATTACATTATGTACTTCTAACCAAAGGGCAAATATTGATGTACTTATTTTATGTTCTTAAGCAGAAATGTAGTGTTTTTTACAACCAAGAGTAAATTTCCTTGTTTCATAAGTGAAAAGTTTCAAGAATTTAAGGGCCATTGCAACTCTCAATCCCAAGTCCTGGGACTTCTTGATATTTCCGGAAAAACAAAACAAACTTCAAAACACCAAGACACAGACCTCCCCAAATCAACAGAAAACCTAGGAAATTAAGAAGACTCAAAAAGGGGAGGGGAGGAGCTGTTTGTTGCAACCATCCCAATGTTCATAGCTTCACAAATAAGTGAAATTATGACATGAGGTAAAAGTTAATGAAACTTTATTTCTGCATTGCGAAAGGTCACAATATTTAAAATATGATTACAAATGGAATCTTTTGTATTTTAAATTTTGATCCCCAAGATTCAGTGACAGGATCAACTCTTTTTTTTTTTTTTTACCACGTAAAGCTCATCAAAGCTAAGTTAAGAAAAAAGATAAATAATGAAAGAGAATAAACATACCTTCTAGCTAATGCTTCTTGTGCATCCATTGCTGTGTTTCGCCCTCTAAAAGGAGGTGGACTGGGAGTTCGACTTAAGCTTCGGCTAAATCTTCGTGGTTTTTCAATTCTCTTCTTTCTTTCCCTGTAATAAATTTTAGGAGTCTTACTAGGTACTAATTTGTTAACATTTTTAAAAGCTCAAAAAACACCAAACATTTTACATGTAAAATGTTTTAAAATAGAAACTATCATTCAACAATTGTCTGGTTCACATAATTTTATAACAATATAAAATACAAATGGGACTTTATCTCTCAATTCTCCTCTTATAAAAATTAGGTGTAACCAATAAAATTGGTAATTTCTGATCTAAAAATTGAGGTTCACACTGAAGATTCCAGAGTCAGAGTTGGAAGAAATCAATCCCCTAACTTAACAAATGAAGATACAAGATTCTGGAATACTGAAGTTATTTGCCTAAGGTCAAATAGAAGTTCTCTTCTCTACAACCTGCTCACTAGGAGTGATATTATTTATATATGCAATAATGAAGCCTACTCATGAAAATCAGAAATTCAACTCATAAATTCACACACAAACCCAACACATTCTTTGAGACATGCGTATCTACACATCTCCGTAATGATTGCTAGTCTTGAATTCCAAAAGGACTTGCTCATTTCTAGACAAAACAGGATTTAGATTGGAAAAGGACTTCAGAAATTATCTAAATCCAATCCACTCATGACTAAAAAATTCTACTCCCCCCAATCTTATTTCTAGATGTTGAAATTTACTTTTTTCATGACTCTAGGTAAGTCACTTAAAAACACCCACAAAATACACCCTACAACTATCTCAAAATATGATATATAATAAATACATACCGGCTTCTACTTCTGGTTCTACTTCTACTCCTGGTTCTATGTCTATGTCTTGACCTTGACCTCGACCGAGACCTAACCCGACGCTTTCTTTCCCTGCTCCTGGACCTTGACTTCTTCCGTTCCCTGCTCCTGGACCTTGACTTCTTCCTTTCTCTGCTTCTACTACGATGACGCCTGAAACATCAAATATAAAGAATGTATTTTTACTCACTCACATGTAAATTACAAGTGGTTTAAAAAAGTTATGCACTATTCTTTTAGTGAGAACAATTCAAATTTATTGTTCTATCAAAGCCACTTATAAATCTTTAGGATCCTATTTAGTCTATGCATTTAATTGCCTCAAATGGTAAAACTACAAAATTCTAAATGTGTAATTACTAGAGTTGAGGTTTCAAAAACCATAAATGCATAAAAGACAAGTCTTTGTGCACTTTCTAAATGTGTAATGCTAAAATTCTTCTATTTTTAAGAAAAACCAAGCGATAAACCTAGCTTCTAGATTCCTTTAAGTCACATAGAAAATAGAAAAAGAGTAAAATTTCAAATGCCTTCTTTGTATTAATGAGGTAATATTTTAGCTTAAAAAATAATCCTACAAATGTGGTTGATTAGATCTACTGAAAATAAATTTTCAAGTAATCTCAGAAAGTAGGCACTTGCTAAAAATTTTTACTTTTAATAATTACATGGCATCAAAGAGTTTCTCTTCTCTTATATACTCTTTAGTTTTGTGGACTATTCCTGAATTCTTAGGGCCATAAGTTGCCAATTTTCTGAAATAATTATTAACTATGTTTTCAATTTCCAATATATATATATATGTTAAACCTCGTAGAGATTTGGGAAAGGAGAAGAAATAGTTTGGGACTCACACGATTGAGTATTTAAAAATGCATAACTGTTTGGAAAAAACTATCTGACCACTGCTGTATTAAATATTAATATAACCACTGCTTACCTTTCACGAGATCTAGATCTTGAATGACTTCTGCCTCTTGATGACTTCCTTTCTTTGCGTTTGTGTCTGTCCTCACCATTTTCAGATGAATTTAGTCTCTCTCTTCCCTTATCAGAAGAATGTTCTTTGTCATTATGGTCCTCAGATTTATGTTTCTTGGAGGACTTGTCTTTGGATTCATGTCTTCTTGCCTGTTTTAAGAAGAAGTTGGTTCTTTCAGGAAAATAGTGCAACAAAAAGAGTTAGTATGGGTATCAGAAGATAAAAATATGTTGTGATGCAACATTAGTAACCTTAGGAGTGTGGCTCAGTCAATAATTATCTATGTTCACATCACCCAATGTTGCAAGTGAATATTACTATTTTCTTTTTCCTTCTTTATAATTATTCCCCGCCTACCCCCACCCTCCAAATGTAGTAGTAATGTCCCATAAAATTATTTTTCAATAGCAGGGTGAAAACATTTTCAATTATCACCGCTAGGCTTAATAAATGTACATATGCAAATATATACAACCAATTATTTAGATATACACCAGATGCACACATTACTTATAAATGCGTAGATTTTTAACTGTTGGAAGTACATAGTACCACAGAATTGTGATGTTAGAAATGAACAATAGTTAATTAGAGACACTCGGAAGATTAGGAAATGCATTAGGAAATGCAATTTCAAGTAGATGACTATTTTTAATAAGACTTAGCTTCCTAAGCATTTTTTTGCATCCTCCAATTATTTTAAGCAGACACAGTCTTTTTATAGCTACAGTGTCTAAGTATTCTGTAGGGTCAGTTCTGACTGTCTCCAAAGTTTTCATTGGAGTCTAAATTGTGAAGCAGTCATTTTTTCTTCTTGACATATGCAGACAAGTTTGGGATTTTTATTTTGGTACAGGTACCTATGGTAAAAAATGTCAAGCATTTTTACTTTAAAAATAGTACTAGAATTCAAGATAGGAATAACATATCTAATCCCAATGCCATCATATTATTTCCCCCAGTTCAAAATAATAATAAAAAACCCCCCAAACCAAACCATCTTATATACCATTGATGTTTTCAGATTCAGCTAAAACTCAATTTATTGGCACCCATACTACTCAAAAAAAGGGGGAAAAAAAAATGCTACGTATTATTCTCTCTTGCCCCTGAAACAGGCATCTAGCTTTGTCTTTCTGATCCAGCTGTTATTCAAATTCAAGATCCTGGACTTAAAAAAAAAATTGAGTTGGAATACATTTTAAAAATACTCTAATTCAGCCCTCTTAATTTAGCAGATGAGGGAAACAAGCCCAAGACACTGTGACTTGTCCAAGTTCACTCAGTTTCAGTAGGGCTGGGGCTAGAACCCAGGGCTCCTCCTAACTCTCAGGTTCAATGTGCTTCCCATGATAATATAGTGTCACCCCATGCAGTAAAATACATGCAATAATGTATTTCTTTGCACTTGGCAATTTTTTTTTTCTAAAATATTTTGATTACCACCACTAGTTATCTAAACATGCATGTTGTAATTTATGAAAATGATCATAGAACAGTTAATGTTAAAAAGTTAGAAATCTGTGACATGTGGAATTTACTTTTAATTGCCAATTCCCCTCTAAAATAATACTTAAGATAATTTTCTTAGACTCTGCAGTATGATGGCAAATTAGAAAGACTTCAAAAAGTGGGTCAATTTTCAAACTTTATTTCAGTATTCCATACATAACTTTATTACTAATTAAAAAAAAACCCATCAAAACCCTTAACTGATTTAAGATATATTTAAGGGAAATAGGAGTTTGAATGACTAATAGTTACCTTATCATGAAGTAGGCTTATAATTTTGCTATCTGAGTCTGCAGCGTCTTCAGTTCAGTCTCTTCGCGCATTAGCACGCTGAGTATGATTTATTATAGAAATGTTATCATGTGAGCTAAACAAAATAGTCATTTTCACAAAAACTCTCCTAAATTAAAATTTTTACAGAGCTTCCATTAGGGGAGGAGGTGAAGTCCCTGACCCACATTTAGCTTTAGGAGTCCCTCACCCAGCCCCCAAAAGGACTCCTCCTCCCTTTCTGGCTGCTATTTATGCTGTTCCTTGTTGGCTCTCTCCATGTCTTCTCTGGTGGGTGAGCCAGTTATCTCCTTTGCACCACAGCTGCTGCCTCTTCTCACTCCCCTTGCCTTTTTCCTCAAGCTTTGCTGTCACTGCCACATTTCCAGCTGCCCCTCACTTACTCTTGTGACCCTGTAGCAGTTTTTTTTTTCCAAGTTCAATGCTACTATTAGAAAAACTGAACTAAGTGAGAAAAGAGGACTCTTGTTATCTTTCCAAAAAAATAAAATGAAATGAATGTATCCCTAGGAAGATGATTGTTACTTAAAAAAGTCCTGAGCAGTGTTAAGTCATCAGAAGACTCGGGACCTCAGGTTAATGGAAGCTCTGTGCGATAGCCCTAAAGAACCAATTATATTTCTTCATATGATATGAAATTTTCATTGTGAAAAATTCCACAACAAATTAAAATTAAGTTTCTGAATGTACTTTTCCCATAAACAACTATCTTCTTGTTAAAATGATGAATCCAAATCATGCTTCTCTATGATATTCCATAACCCAATTAACCTTCCAAATTTGTAAAGTTTTGGGTACTTACCATATCAAGGTCACATATTTCACACATACATTTCTACCAGAAACTTTAAAAGTATTTTAAAATTACCTATACTCTACAAAGTGTTAATTACCTCTTTGCTTCTGCTCCGGCTTCTGTGTTTTCTTCCTTCATTATCTGTAGGGGGGGAAAAAATCACCACTAGTATAAGCCAAGTGTTCAGAAAGATGTTACATATTCTATAAATATCCTGTTTATAAATGATTTCCCCAAAATTGAAGTTTGAAGTTGTTTACACATTCACTATACCTACACAGATCAAGGTAGAGACACTTCAGTTTATTTGATAATATCAATTATCCAAATCTCAAAACCAGAATATTTAAAAAACCACTATCAAGGAGGCAGAAAATTTTGGGAGGAGCAAATAGCAACACTATCCCAACTATGTAGCTCCTGTCTTGAGATAAGACAAAGTACATCAATCACATTTTGATATCAGGGTAGTTACATTATATACACAGGAGCCAAAAAATATGAAATATTTTTATTTTAAACTTTTGGACAAGGTGATATCTGTATAAATGTAATAATCAATTATAACCTGGATAACTGCTATGTAGTCTATACAGGATATAGTAATTATCATTAAGTAGCTTTTCAGAATATTCATACCTGATTTCCGTTTTCTTTCTCTTGACCTTGATCGTGATCTTGAATAATGATGTTTTGATGCTCTAGGAGAAATGGAGGCATCTGACTGCTCCTTTTTCTTATCTCTATCTGGAGATGACTTTTCTGTGGCTATTCCATCTCGTTCTGTGTCACTAGCCTGAATGTTCAGGGAACAAGGATTAATGTAAAGCTTTTCATGTCATTTAAAATAAATACAATCACTCTGGCTTCTTAAAAAAAAAGTTACCTTTAACTAAAAGCTCAAGGGAAGTGGATTTATATTTGTTTGTTTTTTGGGGGTGGGGTAATTGAATATAGCTACAATGAGCATTGAATTAAATTTATTTTTACAACAGGACTGAAATTAATAAAAAGCAGTCAGTGATCTACTTAGGTTCTGATTTTATTGATAAAATCTAGACCACTGTAGTTATATGTATAATTATGAATGCCAGCAGACAGTGAACAGGAATGGTGAGTCAGGAAGACCTGGGTTCAAACCCTATTTTCAAATCCCACTTATCCTAAGAATTAATTATATTTATGTTGGAGAACAACATACACTATTTTTCCTATTAGAAGCTCCCTGAGATTAAGGTCTACCTTTGCTTTCATAATTAGCACTCAAAGTGGTATCTGGCAAATAATTAGTACTTTTTAAATGCTCTTCATTCATTATTCTAGAGAGAATAAGGAGCCACAAAGTCTAATAGGTCAGGAAAATAGTGGATATAATAATTTACTTAGATTTTGAACTAAGTGTTTGAGGCAACTTTTTTGAACATTGAGAATATCTGTTTAATCTGGTAGAAGGAAATTTCCTATACTAACAAGTCACAAATTCAGTCTCTATTTAATGACTAGCTCATGTTGCACCTATGAAAAAGCTGGATTTATAACTGATTAAATATATGGAATTAGAGAGTCATTTATAATTCAACTTAATACACAATCCAATATTTTCTTTGGTTCCTTGTATGATCACCAGGTAGACCATTCTACCCTTTGAAATATTCACTTAACTAATTTGTCAAAAGTATATTTCATGGCTAGAATTTTATTAAAACCATGTCATGTACATAAGGAATGAAAAACAAATTAAGATTAATTTTTAGCACTGATGAAACAAGACTGTCTACAAATACAGATGACTAAAAACCACAAAAAACTGTTGTTATAATATCTAATAAATGGAATTTTATAAACACTGTCATGCAAACAGTATTTAACAGTACTGTAAAAAGCCGTCCCCTCAACTCAAAATTAAGAATGCTCTAAATCACTAGTTTGGTTTTTTTTTTTTTTTTAATATTGCTAGTTATTACAAAATAAAACTAGCATAAAATAAATTACTTCTACTTTTAAAATGGGCTCTTCTGTCCAGGTGTTTTCAATAATGTTGGAAAGGTAGGCTCTGAGTTATATCTTAGTTAAGCAGAGATTAAAAATGGCAAGCAAGGATCACAATGTGGTTGTGTATACCTACATGTATGTAGGTGTACACACTCTTTGAGACCTGGCAGATAACAAATGGGACCCAGTAGAGAAGTAGTAAGGGGAAAAGAAATTGGAAAGCCAAGGTAGGCTAGATTATGTAGGACAGAAATGTTAAAAAGCACACAATGCCCAGAATAGATTAAAATGGTACAAGGAAATAGGACAAATAAAAAATAGAATAGACAATATTATCATGTGATTTTCTAAGTCAATATGCAACTCCCATAGCTCCTTATGAATGGTTTAGTGGCCATTTCTATTTGAATTTGAACTACTGATGTAGGGTTTGAAAATCAGGAACCTGACTGAGCAAGAGGTTCTATTAAAAATTCTTTAAAAACCCAAGGATAATTTTAGCTGTCTAATTTTGATGTATCTGGAACAAGATAATTTATTTTTTGGTCACTTCCAGTTCCTTCTTATTCACCTTCCATCTTTACAGTTTATTACTTTACAAACCTATTATTATCAAGCCGTGTGTTTTATCTCCTAGTTAAACTATAAAGTCATTGAGGAAAGGGGAGTGTTGAAAATCCTAGGCAATAGTTCTAAGACAAAAGGCGGGGGAAAAGTCCTCTATTCAAGGAGTCTACAACCAGTTTGAGGGAATGGGGATGAGTGGGAGAGAAGTAGTTTAGTAGAAGGGAAAGAATATGAAATCTGGAAAAATATGCTGGAACCAAAGCTTTAATACCAAGCTAAGAATTTGAATTTCATCTTAAGAGATCAATAGGATAGGAAGTCATTTCCCCCATCTTCGTAAATATCTTAAGAGTGTAATATCCTGCAAGACAGAGAAGTCAGTTATTTAATAAATGTTTGAACTAAATCACCTTGATGAGTGCTGATGTACCCTTACATAAATAGGATGCATCTCCCATACTCAAGCCTCTATTACCTACTCTGAAAGGCAGCTGGTAAAAATGGAAAAAGCCCTGAATGAATGCAGAGTCTGAGGTCCTGGATTCAAAACTGAAGAACGACCTTAGTAGTTCTTAAAATCTTGGCCAAATCATTTAACCTATTTTGTGTCTCAGTTTCCTCATACATAAATTGAAGTGGTTGATCTTTTATGGATCTCTGATCAATCTTCATTGATGGACTGATGGGAGAAACATCTTTGGGATTAATATTGATTACCAGATGTGTATGCCCTGCCCTGCCCCCACAGCACCCCAAAGCCTTGAAGGGGTATTGGTATTCATTTATGCTACAGTGAAAAGAACATAAGACAACATTAATCAATACTTAAGAGTAAAAAATGTGAACCGGCAATGCTGACTTCAGGGATAGAAAATAAAGTTAATCACATGTATACCAAGTTAACAGAAACTTGTTAAAATGGCAAGTAAAATTTTCTTAGCTTGAAAGCTCTGAAAGCTAAAAATTAGCTACTAATTTAAAAAGTCAACTATTTTGTATTTGGGGAAAATTTTATATATACATACACACACATATATAGATAGCTTATAATCAATCAAAACACATTGTTGCTGCTTAATGTCATTTTTAGCAAATTTATTGGAAATCTGCATTGACAGCATCTTTCTTATAAAGTATAAACCAAAAAAAGGTTTATATTTAGTAAGAGAACTAAGATTTCTAAGATTAATAACATACTTCTGTAAGTTAGATCTCAAAGTTAGATCACTGATACAGAATCTAGCCTTACATACTCATATAATGTGTTTATTAACCAAAAAAGTTAAGTCAGTAATAATTACCATTTTTAAAAAGTATACCAATTTCCTGGCCGAATATAATCAGTGTAATCAATACTTAGAACTACTAATTTCCTTTAAAAACCAACGTAATAATATAGCCAGAAAAGCTAGGAGGTTGAATGGGGGAAGAACTTGATGGAAAAACACAGCCTGACTCCAGCCAGAGGGAATCAAAGCAATAAATCTTAATGGCATATATGCTTTAATCTGAATAACATTTACATATATGCTATAAGTCAGACACAGTGCTAATATACACCAGATTACTAGGGGAAGTCTTCAAAAAGCTAGAACGTGCTAAATAATCCAAAAACATTTTAAAAGAAGAAATTTCCCCCTATACCTGTCAACAGAAAGGAAAACAAAAAGCTCACACATTTTTATTGTCATCTGACAAATTATGCTATCAAGCAATAATGCCATCCATCAATTTGTAGTGTCCTATGAAAAGTTTTGTCCAAAGAACTAGAGTACAGTACTTAAAATAAGGAAGGAAAGACATCAAATTATACAATATAATATTGGAAAGACAAGTCTGTCAGACTTAAAGATTAAAATATAGCCACATGGGGAAGAGGGTGAGAGAGGGGCACAAGACCTCACCTACCTTCCAGAATTCAGATCTCAGAAAAGGCAACAGGATGTAAAGTTTAAAAGCCCAGGATTCAGATGACCAGAACTGGAATCTGAGATGAACTACTTAACTACCTACAAGGTCTTTAAACAAGTCCCTGTAATCATCTTAGATCTCATTTTCTCCATATGTAAAAGAAAAAGGAACTTGACTATTTGGCTTTTAAGATCCCTTCTAGGAGTAAATCTTCAATCTTATGAAAAGAGGGCCAGACAAGATTACCTCTAACATCCCTATCAGATGTAAAATCCATGAACCTGTGAAAATGAGGGGCCTGAATGACCTTTAAAGTTCCTTCCAGCTGCAAATATATGTGTATATTACATATATACGATACATATTACATACAAACATATGAAAATAAATAGGATTCGATGGTCTCAAGTTGTTAGATGTAAATCTAAACTCCTATGAAAATGAGTGGACTAGACTGTACGACCTCTAAACTACGATCTTAAATAGGTGATCTGTTTAAATGCCCTTAAAAGTGTGAATTCAACATTTTACGGGGAAAAAAAAAAAAAAAAAAAAAAAAGGAAAAAAGCCCCTTCAAGTACAAATCTATAATCCCAGGAGAATGGACTTGGAGTGGATGACCTTTTACCTTAAAAAAAAAAAAAGTCTTTTTCAGCTGTATGTAAATGCTAGGGAAAGGAGGGAGGGGCCTCGGAGGGTCTGGTCCAGATCAGCCCGATGGGCCTTATCAGGGCCACCCGAGCCTCGGGAAATCGCCCCCCACCTCGGTTCCTCCATCCAAGTTTGCCTGGCTCGGCCCCAACACATACGCACGCAGCAAAGGCCGGTCCCGATGGGTTCCCCAGAGCGCTTTCCTGCGCAGGCAGAGATAGAGGGGGGGGTGGGGGGGCAGGGGTCCGACTAGGCCCCGCTTCCTTCTTTCTTCTCCCACTTCCTATATAAACACCGCCCCTTTACCCCCAAGAAAAAAAGGCAGAGTAGGCTCGCCGTCCCCGGTTTCCTGTCTTCCTCCTCCTCCTCCCCCGGCCGAATCATCTCCTCCTCCCCACTCCCACCCGAGGGCTTAAGGTCAGGAGGCCAGAGCCCTCCGAGCCGCAGGAAGGCCGCCGGGGTATCGCTAGGAAAGTTCTGGAAGCAGGCACTCCCAGCGGCCCCCCCTTCCTGCTCAGCCGGCACCGCCTCGCCTCCCCCACCCTCCGCCGGGCAGCCATGATGGCGGGGCCTGGAGGAGGCCGCAGCGCCATTTTGTTCACACACTTACGCGCACTCCCTCCCCGGCGGGCAAACCTCTCTCCTCGCGGAGGCACCTTTTCCTTCCCTTCCCCCGGCTCGGCTCCGGCTCGAGGAGTCACCACTTACCGCCATGTTCCGCAGAGTCCCGGCCGCTGGGGCCGCGCCTCCACCCGCCGCTCTCACCAGTACCCGCCGCCGCCGCCAAGGCTTCGCCGCTGACTGACTAAGCCGCTCGCGCCAGAGACCCGGATGGCACAAAGGGGCTGGGGCCTGGGACGCCGCAAAGCATCCTGGGGGTGGGACGAATGAGGGGGTGGGGACAAGAGTTACTACGGCAACGCAGCTCGCGGCGGCGATTGGTAGTTCTTTCGAAGGAGCTCGGAGACGGGACGAAAGAAGAGGGGCGGGGCGCGAACGAACTGGGAGGCGGCCTTCTGGGGAGACGTCTCGGAGAGAGACAAGGCCTAGGCGGGCCCGCCTTCGCATTTGAAGAAGCGTTGGCCTGCTCGGGCCGCCGTAGCAAAGGGCTGGGTCCGGACTTCTCCCGCCAATTCAAAGTTGGGTGGGGGGGGCGCGGTAGAGATTCATGGCGGTTGAGCAGAGAGGACCCGGCTTCTGAGACCCTCCCACTTATCCACGCGGGCTCTAGCGAGGAGGGCGAGCAGTTTCTCCAAGAGAAGGTTGGGATTGTGAGCTCCCCGGGGGCAGGACTGCCTTGCTTTCTTTGGGTGCCCTCTGTGCCCAGCGCTGCGTCAGGTACCCAGCAGGCGCTTAATAAATGCGGATTGATTGACGGGGACGTAGGAGGCTGGTCTGGTGGGAAAGAACTGGAGCTGACAGAACCGGTAGGGGTGGATCCCGAGGCGGATTTCCGCTCATGTAAATAAAACTTAGATGTGATTGTTGTTGTTGTCCAGTCATGTCTGACTCTCCTTTGGGGGGGTTCTCTTGGCCGAGGCCCGGGAGCGGGTCGTCATTCCCTTATTAGGCGCTTTTACAGAAGGGGAAACTGAGGCAAACGGGGGGAGGGGAGTGGCTTGCTTAGGGTCTGAGGTTAGATTTGAACCCGGCATCTCCTGACCCCAGCGCTGGCACTCCGCCCTTTAGGTGGGAGCTCCCGGACCTGAGCATCCTCCTAGGCAAGACTCGTTTGTGTAGTCGTGTGGGGGGCATTGAGAGCTTTCTTATTTCATTAGGATATTCTTATTTGGAGAACAGCTAAGGCCTGGGTTCTAGGGTCAGGAAGATCTGGTTTCAAATCCAGCCTCAAACATTTCCTAGCTGTGCGATACGGGCAAGTGGTGCCACCCTGCCTGCCTCAGTTTCCCCATCTGAAAAAATGGATGAATCACTCTCGTGTCTTTGTCAAGAAAACCGTCCATGGGGCCATGAAAAGGCAGACATGGACAAATGATTGAACAGCAGTTCTTATTTTTGGTGTCGTTTGGTCTGAGAAACCTATTACTTTTTTGAGGTGATTACTTTAAGATTTTAAGATACTTAAAATAATAATAACCTTTGGTCATTGGATTACAATGTCCCCAGTTCCTCATCCCTAAATCCTTTCAAACTCAATTGTGTCTCCTAAACTGGATCAGCTGCCCATTTGTAATCTTGGATTTGCAGGCTCTGAGCTAGAAAGGAAAATCTGGGACCAATCCCTGAATTTTAGAGATTAGGAAATAGGTCCAGGGAGGAAAAAGCTGCCTAACTTCACCAGCAAGTCCCGAAATAACTGGTGCATCCAAGCTTTTGAACAGGTCACAACAAATGACCATTCTTTTGCTGGAGTGTCTGTGGGGGCAGCTGGGTTACACCTGGATTCAGGGAGACTTGAGTTCAAATTCAACCCTAGACACCTACCAGGTTGTGTGACCTTAGGCAAGTCACTTAACCCAGAGAAGGAAAAGGCAAAGCATTTCCAGTATCTTGGCCCAGAAAACCCCACCTGAGGTCATGAAGAGTCGGGTCGGACTGAAATGACCAAACGATGATACTCAATACATTTGGCATTAATTTTACTTGTGTGATATGAGAAACACAAGATTGGGACCCGGTGGACTTAGGTTTAAATCCTATCTCTCTAACTTTCTAGCAGTGTGGCTCTGAGCAAGCGACTTCACCTCTCCCATTTTCTTCTGCCATAGAATGAAGGGATTGGTTTCCATGGCATTTCCAAAGCCTCTTCCAACTCTTGAGTCTCTTGACCAAAGTTTGTTAGCTTGGTGCTCACAAATAATCACTTACCCTCAGTGGAATCTTCAGGGTAGATAAGAGATTGCTTGACCTAGGCAACCTCTAAAGTATATTCCTACTCTAAGATTCTTAGAGTTCACAGTTTGTAGCAATTAAAGCTTTGCAAGTGCTTTAGTAGTCATTACTCTTTTGCTCTTCCAATACCTGTTGGAGATAGGAGCTGCAGTTACAATCTGATTTCAGAATAAATAACTTTTTTTTTTTATTAAACATGTTTTTTTTATTTTTATTTAATAGCCTTTTATTTACAGGATATATACATGGGTAACTTTACAGCATTAACAATTGCCAAACCTCTTGTTCCAATTTTTCACCTCTTACCACCCCCCCTCCCCTAGATGGCAGGATGACCAGTAGATGTTAAATATATTAAAATATAAATTAGATACACAATAAGTATACCCGACCAAAACGTTATTTTGCTGTACAAAAAGAATCAGACTCTGAAATATTGTACAATTAGCTTGTGAAGGAAATCAAAAATGCAGGTGTGCATAAATATAGGGATTGGGAGTTCAATGTAATGGTTTTTAGTCATCTCCCAGAGTACTTTCTCTGGGCGTAGCTAGTTCAGTTCATTACTGCTCCATTAGAAATGATTTGGTTGATCTCGTTGCTGAGGATGGCCTGATCCATCAGAACTGGTCATCATATAGTATTGTTGTTGAAGTATATAATGATCTCCTGGTCCTGCTCATTTCACTCAGCATCAGTTCATGTAAGTCTCTCCAGGCCTTTCTGAAATTATCCTGTTGGTCATTTCTTACAAGAACAGTAATATTCCATAATTTTCATATACCACAATTTATTCAGCCATTCTCCAACTGATGGACATCCATTCAGTTTCCAGTTTCTAGCCACTACAAAAAGGGCTGCCACAAACATTCGTGCACATACAGGTCCCTTTCCCTTCTTTATAATCTCTTTGGGATATAATCCCAGTAGTAACACTGCTGGATCAAAGGGTATGCACAGTTTGATAACTTTTTGAGCATAGTTCCAAACTACTCTCCAAAATGGTTGGATTCGTTCACAACTCCACCAACAATGCATCAATGTCCCAGTTTTCCCGCATCCCCTCCAACAATCATCATTATTTTTTCCTGTCATCTTAGCCAATCTGACAGGTGTGTAGTGGTATCTTAGAGTTGTCTTAATTTGCATTTCTCTGATTAATAATGACTTGGAGCATCTTTTCATATGACTAGAAATAGTTTCAATTTCTTCATCTGAGAATTGTCTGTTCATATCCTTTGACCATTTTTCAATTGGAGAATGGCTTGATTTTTTATTAATTAGAGTTAATTCTCTATATATTTTGGAAATGAGGCCTTTATCAGAACCTTTGACTGTAAAAATATTTTCCCAGTTTATTGTTTCCCTTCTAATCTTGTCTGCATTAGTTTTGTTTGCACAAAAACTTTTCAGTTTGGTATAATCGAAATTTTCTATTTTGTGATCAGTAATGATCTCTAGTTCTGCTTTGGTCATAAAGACCTTCCCCTTCCACAGGTCTGAGAGGTAAACTATCCTGTGTTCCTCTAATTTATTAATAATTTCATTCTTTATGCCTAGGTCATGAACCCATTTTGACCTTATCTTGGTGTACGGCGTTAAGTATGGATCAATGCCTAGTTTCTGCCATATTAGTTTCCAATTTTCCCAGCAATTTTTATCAAACAGTAAGTTCTTATCCCAAAAGCTGGGATCTTTGGGTTTGTCAAAGACTAGGTTGCTATATTTGTTAACTGTTTTATCCCTTGAACCTAATCTATTCCACTGATCAACTAATCTATTCCTTAGCCAATACCAAATAGTTTTGGTAACTGCTGCTCTATAATATAATTTTAGATCTGGTACAGCTAAGCCACCATCATTTGATTTTTTTTTTTCATTAATTCCCTTGAAATTCTTGACCTTTTGTTTTTCCATATGAACTTTGTTGTTATTTTTTCTAGGTCATTAAAATAGTTTTTTGGGAGTCTGATTGGTATAGCGCTAAATAAATAGATTAGTTTAGGTAATATTGTCATCTTTATTATATTTGCTCGCCCTATCCAAGAGCATTTAATATTTTTCCAATTGGTTAGATCAGACTTAATTTGTGTGAAAAGTGGTCTGTAATTTTGCTCATAAAGTTTCTGATTTTCCCTTGGCAGATAGATTCCTAAATATTTTATATTATCAGTAGTTACTTTAAATGGAATTTCTCTTTGTAACTCTGACTGTTGGATTTTGTTAGTGATATATAAGAATGCTGATGACTTATGTGGGTTTATTTTATAACCAGCAACTTTGCTAAAGTTGTGGATTATTTCTAATAACTTTTTAGCAGAATCTCTGGGGTTCTCTAAGTATACCATCATGTCATCGGCAAAGAGTGATAATTTGGCTTCCTCATTGCCTATTCTTATTCCTTTAATCTCTTTCTCAGCTCTTATTGCTATAGCTAGCGTTTCTAATACAATATTAAATAGTAACGGTGATAGTGGGCAACCTTGTTTCACTCCAGATCTTATTGGGAATGGTTGCAGTTTGTCTCCATTACATATGATGCTTACTGATGGTTTTAAATAGATGCTGCTGATTATTTTAAGGAAAAGTCCATTTATTCCTATACTCTCAAGTGTTTTTAATAGGAATGGATGTTGGATTTTATCAAATGCTTTTTCTGCATCTATTGAGATGATCATATGGTTTGTTAATTTGGTTATTAACATGGCCAATTATATTGATAGTTTTCCTAATATTGAACCAGCCCTGCATTCCTGGTATAAATCCTACTTGATCATAGTGTATTATCTTGGAGATGATTTTCTGTAGTCTTTTGCTAATATCTTATTTAAGATTTTAGCATCAATATTCATTAGGGAGATTGGTCTATAATTTTCTTTCTCTGTTTCCAGCCTACCTGGTTTAGGTATCAGTACCATGTCTGTGTCATAGAAGGAATTTGGTAGGACTCCTTCATTCCTATTTTATCAAATAATTTATATAGCATTGGGGCCAATTGTTCTTTAAATGTTTGGTAAAATTCAATGTAAATCCATCTGGTCCTGGGGATTTTTCTTAGGGAGTTGTTTAATTGCCTGTTCTATTTCTTTTTCTGAAATGGGACTATTCAAGCAATTTACTTCCTCCTCTGTTAGTCTGGGAAGTCTATATTTTTGGAGGTAGTCATCCATTTCACTTAGGTTATCAAATTTATTGGCATAAAGTTGAGCAAAATAACTCCTTATTATTTCTCTAATTTCCTCTTCATTGGTGGAAAGTTCTCCCTTTTCATTTTTAAGACTACTAATTTCATTTTCCTCCCTCCTTTTTCTAATCAGATTTACCAAAGGCTTATCTATTTTATTGGCTTTTTCATAGAACCAACTCTTAGTTTTATTAATTAGTTCAATAGTTTTTTTACTTTCAATATTTTTAATTTCTCCTTTTAATTTTAGAATTTCCAATTTAGTATTTGATTGGGGGTTTTTAATTTGGTCTTTTTTTAGTTTTTTTAGTTGCAAGCCCAATTCATTAATCTTTTCTTTCTCTGTTTTATTCAAGTAAGCCTCTAAGGATATAAAATTCCCTCTTATTACCGCTTTGGCTGCATCCCACAAATTTTGGTATGATGTCATCATTGTCATTATCTTGAGTGAAATTATTAATTGTATCTATAATTTGCTGCTTCACCCAATCATTCTTTAAGATGAGATTGTTTAGTTTCCAATTACTTTTTGGTCTATTTCCCCCTAACTTTTTGTTGAATGTAGTTTTTATTGCATCATGATCTGAAAAGAAAGCATTTACTATTTCTGCTTTCTTGCATTTAATTTTGAGGTCTTTATGTCCTAATATATGGTCAATTTTTGAATAGGTTCCATGAACTGCTGAGAAGAAAGTATATTCCCTTCTATCTCCATTCAATTTTCTCCAAAGATCCAACATACCTAATTTTTCTAATATTCTATTTACTTCTTTAATTTCTTTCTTATTTGTTTTGTGGTTTGATTTGTCTAATTCTGAGAGTGCAAGGTTGAGATCTCCTACTATTACAGTTTTGTTGTCTATTTCTTCTTGCAATTCTCTTAACTTCTCCTTTAGGAAGTTGAGTGCCATACCACTTGGTGCATCAGAATAAATAACTTGTATAGGTGTGTTAGAATCCTTACAAAGTAATAAATCAGTTGCCTAATTTAGCATGGTACTTTGCAAATTCTCTAGCTCACTAATGTATTTAAGTACTCATTGGAGTTCACACTTTTGGGAGATTCACAAGTCAGTGTTCAGTATGAGATCCACAAGTCAGAAACCCACAATCCCACTCTCTCAGAGAAGGAGTCAACCTTTGAGCATACCTCTAAAAGAACATAAAAAGGAGCTGAGTTAGTGAAGAGAGTCAGTTGAGAAAAAGCCCACTCTTGGAGGCAGAGCCAGATTCATTCATCCCATCTCACACCACCATGGTGGCAGGCTCTCCTCCTTCACTTCTCCACTGAAAGATAGGCCTCTAAGAAAGCTAACCGGGCCCAAGGAAAGAGATGAGGCTTGGAAGGAGAAAATAAACGTTTGGATTTTATCAGCTGGCTGTATTTGAGGTGATTATTACTCTAAACTGAAACTAAGGCTGCCTCCAGAAAACCTCCCCAAGAAACCTGCTCCCAGAGAGAACCATCATATATTATAAAAAAGAAGAACACCACATAGATGTAATTTGAAACCAAGTTTTTCTGATTTCAAGCCCCAGTACTCTCTCTAAGTACACTGTGCTGGATCCCAGGATTAGAGTCAAGCCTCAGTATAAGGACAATGTGTTAGATCCCAGCGTTAGAATCAAGTCTCAGTACTCTTAAGTACAGTGTGCTGGATGGCAGGGTTAGAATTGGATTGAAGAGGTCATCTAATCACCAGAGGAGAAAAACATCCTGAATACAGTTACTCAGCTAGGCAGAGCTGGGATTTGAACTCAGCACCTCTCAGTTGGATTTCAGATATAGCACTCTTTTTTACTGAACTGTAACATCTCTCAGTGATAGGTTGCTCTGGTGTTTAAATGTTTGGAGACCCAGATTCTATGTTATAACTGACATTTTTTACTAGTGTTTTAATATATTGTCACAGGGAGACAACTGGACAAATATGTGGGATGATATTGAACTTCTAACAAGTGACGACACGGGAAGTGGTTGCCTAAGTATTAGTTCAGGAGAAGAACATGGAACAACTTTATATCAAGTGGATACATTAGTCAAAATATCTTCTGAGAAGGTAAGATTTCTGATATCTCAAACAATCTACCATGTATGTAATATAATTCCTTTTGTGTAAAAGTTCCTTCAGTCCAAACAGTTTGACAGTTTCATATCTTGAACTGAACCCATCTTTCCCACAAATTCATCCTCCTTTTCCAGCTTTTGTACTACTATTGATGGCACCCTAATTCTCATTAGATCATCAAGACATGAAATCACTGTATCATCTGTCACTGTTGCTTTTCCATTTTCTTCCAACCTTGTTATCCTTTCACAATGTCTTTTTCATGTTGATTGCTTCCCTTCTGAACTAGCACCAATCTAATTAAGGTGGTTCTCATCACCTCCCTGTTTTGTATCCATCGTATTCTGACAGTCTTAGTCATCTAAATTCATCCTTCACCTAACAACAGCTGAGCACATGTGCTACATCCTATGGGATATATGATCCCATAGGATCCCTGAAGGGGATAGGGTACCTTCCTTTTCCTTAAATTACCTTTGTATTTACCTTATAATTTATTTTGTATTCCCTTGTCAGTATTATTATTTTCTGGATGTAATATAAAATTGCTTATTTGTGGTTTTTTAATCATCTAGTGTTGAGAAGTTCACTTTTAACTGGGGGGAGTTAGTGTAAACCTCATGAGAGAGTTGGCTTGCAAAGGATAGATCTGCTTAAAGTGCTTTATGTAGACGATCCCATGGAAGCCCTGAAATAATCCTGGATTGTTCGTTACCACCTGTGTGGTTAGCCCCACTCTGCAGGTGAGAGAGAAAAAGAAAGTGCGTTGCTCATAGACAAGTAGTACAAGTCAGACAAGATGCAAACCCAGGACTGTGGGCCGATATAGCAGGCATCTCTCCAGAAATTCAGAAGGCAAAAAATGAAAGGGAGCTTATTCAGAACACAGGACTTGAGCAAAGGGACAGAGCTGGGCATCCGTGTGATAGTGGTGAAACATAGTGGACTATGGACCTGATGGTAATGTGCAGGGGGAATTCAAGGAGAAGGAGAGACCAGCTAGGGGGCCATAGCAGAAGTCCCGGTATGAGGTGATGAAGGATATTGCAGAATAAGAAGGGAATTCAGAGATTTTCTAATCAAAACCTGAGAAATAGTGATTTCTCCTCTACATCATCCTCCAGCATAGGAGGCCAGTTCACTGTCCCTCAAACCGTTGGAGGGCTGGACTATAGTAAAAACAAAAACTTTGTTTTGTGGGCCTTTAAATAAAGAAACTTCATAGCCCTGGGTGAGGGGGATAATCGTCCTCGGCTGCCACATCTGGCCTGCGGGCCGTAGTTTGAGGATCCCTGCTCCAGCCTTTGCTTGCCATATACTCCCTTCTAAGAGTTACTTTTGTTCTCTATGGTAGGTTAAAGCAATAGGAAGTTTTTACTTGCATTCAACTAGATCTTTCCTCTTTCTGTCTCCCACCCTATATTCTGCTCTGAGCGTTCCCCAGAACAAGTCTGACCCTTCTTTCACATGAAGACCTTTGAATACAGCTATCATGTAGTCTCTCATCATTTCTTCACCTGGTTGTTGTGTTGTCTCAAAGTCCATTACCATTCTGGTGTAAAATCAAAAACTGATTTTAATTGTTTTTAGGTCAGGTTAACATAGGTTAATAGCTTTTTACCCCTGTAACTTCATCTATAGTCCCAAGGAATTTACTTCTACTTGGGACACAATTCTGTTGTGAATTAAATCTCTGTCCTTGTAGTGTCTACCTTTGTAACCTCATATCTGACTCTTTGTGACCCCGTTTGGCCTTTTCTCAACAAAGATACTGAAGTGGTTGGCCATTTCCTTCTCTAGCTCATTTTACAGATGAGAAAACTGGGGGAAATGGGTTAAGTCACTTGCCCCTGATACACAGCTAGTAAATGTCTGAGACTGTATTTGAGCTGTTTTCCTACTTTTAGACCTGTCACTGTTCACTGAGCCATCTAGCTGTCTCACTCCCCATCTACTAATCCCAAATTCAAATTCCTCTGTAACCTCACCTGCAGCTCAAATTCAGATTGATTGAATCAAAGCCTTGTAGAATATACTTTTCATTGAACAATCTTCAGCTTGTGAATATTTCTCCTAAACTCTGGTGTCCAAAATTGAATCCAGTACTTTAGATGTAATTTCACAAGGACAGAATATAGTCTTGTTATTAATTCTGTCGGCTTGAGCACTTTGTCTCTTTGGATTGTAGCCTCCATTAGCTTTTTGGGCTGCCCTATTACACTGTTAACTACTCTTGTTTTCAAATTCCTCCCCAATCACTACTTCGTCACTATTCAACTTCCTCTCATTAGATTTAGCCCAGTTTTATAGCCTATCAAGATATTTTTAGCTCCTGGCTTTATCATTTAAGATGTTGGCAATTCTTCCTGTTTTTGTGTCGTCTGCTTAGTTGATAACTAGAACATTTATACCTTTATCTTAGCATTGATAAAAGTTTTAAGCACCCTATGGCCAAACACAATATTATATTGAATCATTAATGACTTCTTTGTGATCCTGCCAGTCAATCAACTGGGCAGCTTGGTGGCACAGTGAATAGAGCACTAGGCCTAAAATTGGGAAAATTCATGAGTTCCTAGCTGGGTGATCCTGGGCAAGTCACTTCATCCTGTTTGCCTCAGTTTCCTTATCTGTAAAATGAGATGGAGAAAGAAATAATAAACCACTTCAGTTTCTTTGACAAAAAAAATCTAAATTGGTCTCATAGAGTCGAACATGACTGAAAGACAACTGAATGACAAAGTCAACCAATTCTGACCGTGATTAATTGTATTGTTTTGTAGCTCAAAGCTTTTTACCTTTTCCACAAAAATAGTATGAAAGACTGTCAGGTATAGAAGGTTGAATGATGTTAAAATAATATGAAAGGAATAACTAAAAACGAGACATCACTGAACTTTTAACTTATTGGCTGTCTGGGTTAAAAGAGAAGTTTTGAGCCTGATTAACTAGACTAGGAATGTAACTGCATTTGGGATAAGTAGTGTTATATACATATTTTCATCATTACTTTTTTTTTAACTGCTTTCCTAAATTATTTTATTTCAAGAGCACATAAATTGAACATAAAACTAGAGGAACTATTTATTATTTATTTTTAGTAAACTTTATTTTTTTCAAAACATATGCCTGCTCAATTCTTTAGCATTAGCCCTTGCAAAACTCTGTGTTCCAATTTTCTCCTCTTTCCCTCATATGCTCCCTTAGATGGCAAGTAGTCCAATATATGTTAAACATGGTAGAAATATATGTTAAATCCAATATATATATACATATATACATATATTTATACAATTATTGTGCCACACAAGAAAAATAAAGAAGCAAAATAAAATGCAAGTAAACAACAAAAAGAGTCAAAATGCTATGTTGTGAACCACACTCAATTCCCACTGTCTAAAACTATTTTAAAAATTTCAAGAGCTTCATTTAAAAAATCCTTAAACTAGAAACTTTGATGTAAAATCTGACATTGTCATATCATGTATTTTCCCAATAGCAAGTGGGTAATTGTTGCATGAAAATTTTCATCATTACATTTAACTAAATTCCGTCATGATTTAATATCTGTAGTGTTCTGTTTGGTTTTTTGGAGGTCTCTGGACCAGCTTTCATTTCAGTTGACTAATCACCACGAGTATAACCAGGTGTTTAGTACAAATTCTTTATTGTCTCCTTGCCTGGGGCCCGGGCTAGCTTGATCTCAGTGGAGGAAATGCAGGAGGACAGGCCAGCCATTATGGTGATGTGAGATGGAGTGAATCTGTCTGGCTGAGTTTGTCCCAGCTTATATGCTTTATTATAATTACATTATCATAGATGTGAATCTTGTAAAATAGGTGTCAATCTTGTGGAACTATATTAAGTACATGTACTGAACTAGAGAACTAATTAATCACCATGCTAAACTAGATATTATTTGCACTTATTAATTGCACTGATTTTAACACCTTGTTAGAATCCTTGTTTCAGAGTTCTGGCCCATAACAAATATCTTTAGATTAATCAATTTATAACATAATTCCTTTTGTTTTTGTTTTTGTTATTGATAGTTTATAATTCTTTTATTTTTTTAATTTTAAAAATTTTAATAGCCTTTTATTTATAGGTTATATGTATGGGTAACTTTACAGCATTGACATTTGCCAAACCTCTTGTTCCAATTTTTCCCCTCCTTTCCCCCACCCCCTCCCCCAGATGGCAGGATGACCAATAGATGTTAAATATATTAAAATATAAATTAGATACACAATAAGTATACATGACCAAACTGATATTTTGCTGTACAAAAAGAATTGGACTTTGAAATAGTGTACAATTAACCTGTGAAGGAAATAAAAAATGCAGGCAGGCAAAAATATAGGGATTGGGAATTCAATGTAATGGTTCTTAGTCATCTCCCAGAGTTCTTTCCCTGGGTGTAGCTGGTTCAGTTCATTACTGCTCCATTGGAACTGATTTGGTTCATCTCATTGCTGAGGATGGCCTGGTCCATCAGAATTGGTCATCATATAGTATTGTTGTTGAAGTATATAATGATCTCCTGCTCCTGCTCGTTTCACTCAACATCAGTTCGTGTAAGTCTCTCCAGGCCTTTCTGAAATCATCCTGCTGGTCATTTCTTACAGAACAATAATATTCCATAATATTCATATGCCACAATTTATTCAGCCATTCTCCAACTGATGGGCATCCACTCAGTTTCCAGTTTCTGGCCACTACAAACAGGGTTGCCATAAACATTTTGGCACATACAGTTCCCTTTCCCTTCTTTATGATCTCTTTGGGATATAAGCCCAGTAGTAATACTGTTGGATCAAAGGGTATGCACAGTATAACATAATTCCTATAGAACTGATTGAATAATAGCATTATTTTGCATAATGTGATTTTTTTTTTTTTTTTTGCTGAACCCAGAATGCTACAGATTTCAGAGAGATGCTTTTTCTTTTTGTAGGCTTCATTTTCTCCAAAGTTACATGCGTGCAGCTCAAGTGATGGATTTATCATCGTGGTTGATCAATCAGTGACACTTTTTGACAATATTTGTCGATCTCTCCAATTGCACCTTCAGTTTGGTAAGTTTAATGAGTAGAGATGAAACAAATTAGAAGTCAACTAGGCTAAGAGATTAACTCTCCACTTGCACTAAAATTTTTTTTTTTTTTTTGGATATTTTATTCTACTATGTCTTAAATAATTGAAACTATCAAGAACCTCAGATGAAATCAGCTTAGGCAGAATTATTCTCAGGAAATTTGAAGTGCTTAAAATTTGTGCACGGAATTTTTCGAATGGTGTCTTTGTTGGATGATAGATCATTATCTATGTATCCAAGTCTCAGACAATATTGTATATTCACAATACTATAAAGAGTTGCTGAAGTACATATGAAAGGGTTCTTTTTTTAAATAAGATTCACAGAGTTGGAAGACACCTCACCCTTTGCATGAATGTCCCCTCTGTTATATTTCTAATATACACTCTTTTCTTGAGAATCTCTAGGGAAGGAAAAATTATTCTTTCCACTTAGAGGCACCTCTGATTGTTGGGAAATTTTTCCTTTTAGACAGCCAAAATACATGTATCTCTTCATCTTCCACTGAATAATCCTAATTCTGCCAAGTCTAATAATTAATCTTTTTACATATTAGCTTTCCATTGTGATTTTTTTGAAGTCACCAATAAAACTTAAGAATAAAAAATAAATATCCAGTAGGCCATCTAAGCAAATGAAAACTATGATCATGAACCTGCTAAGCATCTCCATTTCCTTCAGTTAAATTTTGAATGGCACTTTGTACTAAATTTTGGGCCTTTTTGTAATCTTGGTTTTTTTCTTATAACATTTTCTTTTATTAAATTTGGCCACCACTCTAGTCTGTTGGGAGGGATAGGTTATATTCTGAAAGAGAAAAAATTCAGGGGGTGACAGAGGAAAGTTTTATTCAAATATTGGGAGGATGTGGTATGTAGGAGGCATCTGACTTACTCTCTTTTTAGGCCTAGTGGGCATAATTAGGAACAGTGGGTGGAAGATGCAGTAATGCTGTTGGAGCCTTGATGGGAGGACCCACTTCCTGACAATGGAAGTTGTCCAAAAGTGGAAGCAGCTGCTTTTGGGAGGGGGTGGTGATAGCTTTGGGAGCAATTGAGCAGGAGCTGCCTGAGCAGGTATTCCTTTCCAACTTCCAAATTCTGTGAATAACATGTGTTCAGAGGGTTACAGTCTTTGTAAATAAAGTCGTCATGAATCTAAAGGCCTAAAGAAACTCATACTTTGATTTGAAATTTTCAGATACTGAAGTGGATGTAGTTGGTGTGTGTGAAGGAGGACAATTTCTTTTGGTTGGTGAGAGAAGTGGCAACTTACACCTTATTCATGTGACATCAAACCAGACATTGCTTACTAATGTATGACTTCTTCTTGAATTGAATTAGCTCAGAAAAAATGTGAGGTGCACAAAGTTAGAGAATCCATCCAAATGGTCATAGGGACTATTTGGATCTGACCCCATATTGGTCTATTCAGCCATAACGGGACACACTAATTTGACTCTAACATAGTGATATCATTGTGGTCCTCTTCAAGAATGAAGGACAACAACCAATAACTTCTTTTATCTTTTCCTTTTCAAGAATTAGGTTCAAAATCATTTCCTAGCTAACTATTGCCCACTTGAGCCCTGAATGCAGTTTTATTTCATAAAAATTAATTTCCTTTTAAGTTGAGACAGACTGTTTATGTTCACTGATGTTAACTATCATAGGTAGGAAATAGCTGTGTAAACGATGAAGAGATATTTTAACGAGAGGAAGATGTTCTTATATTTTTATAAGAATATTTTTATCATGTAATTACATATTAAATGTATATTTATCATGTAAAAATATTTTTATCATGTAATTAAAATTTTGTGTTTTGGGGAAGAATGATTGCTAATTGCTTTGGGGTTTAAAATGTCATCTTCCATCTGTAAGCTTTTTTTGTTTTTTTAGAACTATCATTTAAAAAATTAATTTGTAATTAGGCATTTGTTCAGCAAGCACCAGATGAAAATCAGTGTACTTATAAGGATCTTATCATAGAACAAGATGGCTCAAAAGAAGGTGAGTTTTCTTACTATGATTTGTAACTATTCAATCACTCTGAGGTGATGACCAGATCATCTAACACAATTCATTTTGATTTTTAAATTATCACTTAAAACTTAACAATGAATATCAGTCCAACCATTGAAGATTGCTCAGTCATGAGTGACATTTAAATGAATTAATCTCAACCTGCTATTGTAACAATTTTTAAGCTCCTAAATCCCCATCAAGACTCTTGGTTTTTATTTTATCTTTAATATTTGCAATTACCGTGTAGTCCTTTCTCCTGGATATACTTCTGTCATTCCTCATTTAATGCTATTGTGAATGGCCACACAAATTCTCTTTCTTAGGTGCTACTTTTCAGGTGTTAAACTTTCTGTAGAAGTAACTGATTTACATAATAAATAGTTGTTTTCCAAAACTAGTAGTTCCTTTTCCAAGAGGTTTTATAACATTCTGAATAGGAACAAATGTTTTTTAATAACATACTAGGTCCCTTCTTACCACAGATGTTGTATGAGCTAATTAATTGTTTCTATAATTAGTTTTCTAAATATAAAACCCTTCTGAGCTAATTAGTATAGTGGTATACTGCTTACTATTTTGAGGGTTCAGTAAAATGAATACCTCTGGGAGCATTTCCTGTAAATAAAAAATATATAGTTTTTACTAATTCATAATATTTGCTATTTTGCAAACATAAGCTGATCCTTCAAAGTACATTTTGAGCACTTCAACTATTTCTATTTTTAGGAAAGTGTAATATATTTTTGGAAACGCTTCAGAGAATCAGCTAATATTTGTAGCTATTAGTTTTGCAAATAACTTACCATTCTTTTATTATAAGTGATTTTTTTTTGAGTACACAAAGTTCATGGACTTAATCTTTTTTTAAATTAATGTTAAATACTTAAAAACCAGTTTTTGAACTTAAGTTATCTATTTATGCTTTTTTCTTAGAATGTTAGCCTTTAAGGACAGGCTGTTTTTCATTTCCATCAGATAAAATTCTGTTTCTTCTGAATCTTTATGTGTAATAGGCATTTGATATTTGCTAAATTGTATTTAAGTAAAACAGTGATAGTTTGAATTTGCACTTGAGCAAATAAAAGTGAATTTTAATTTTTAATAGCCATCATTTATCTTTTATTAGGTGCTATCGTTATCTTGTATAGATATGTACTAGTCATACTTTCTGTAATTGGCTGATTTCTACAAAATCCAAAACAAGTTTGTTGAAAATATTGTGAAAACTTGTCAATTAATTATTTCCCCTCCCACATTAATAGGTATTTATCATGTGTTCCTTCTTACACACAATGGATTGTTTTGCATTATGGATCTACAACTTACACAAATTCAGGAAGGTAAGACAAACTCATGCATGTAAAATGACCTATTTCTAATTTGCATCTATATTTATAACAATCTATAAATGGATGAAGTTTGGAATACTCATTATAATGAAATACTTTAGATTTATTCTTTCAGGTTTAGTAACCCATTCATTAAAAAAATAATTATTGGAGAATACAAAGAAGTATACCTTGTATAAAAACCATTCTGCAAAGTATACTGACAAGAGAATGATATAAAAACTACATGACCTACTAGTCCAGTGATTCTCAAACTTTTGTTCTCAATATCTTTATTCTATTAAAAACGATTGAGGATCTGTCCAAAGAGTTTTAGTTTATGGGGGTTATAGTTATAGATATTGATCACAAAAATAAAAACTAATTATGAATTTGTAGACTCTCTGAAAGGATTTCAGAGATTCCCAGGCTGCTCTGGACCATACTTTGAGAACCACTGTACTAGTCAGTGGTCAGAGATCTTCAAATTAAATGAGTAGCATAAGAAATAGTACTGTGGCTTTGGTGATGGGAGAGGCAGAGTGCTGGATGGGAAGAAGATTCACCTGAGAAGCTGAGACTTGAACCCCACACTGGTTGGGTTTAGGCAGTAGAATGTCCTGAGCAGGCAGAGGGTGCCTAAGGTATTTTTGGAGGCAGAAAATAAACAAATCTACCTGGAAGGAACCCAGACCCTGTGGTCAGCGTTTTAGGATTGTCATCTCCTCTGGTTCTCACAACAAGCCTGAGAGGAGGTCCTGTTATTGTCCCCAGGGTTCAGATGAGGAAACTGAGGCATAACACATGAAATGACTTGCCAGGTCACCCAGCTGAGAAGTATCTGAAGCTGTCTCTGAGCTCAGCACTAGTCGCTGCACTACCTGACTGCCTCCCAAATAGTATTTATTCCTGGTGACAAGATCGATCTTGTTCCTCTTGTATGCACTAGCTCAGTGGAGCCCAATCTTGTGGAATATCTGACTTTTCTAAGATAAAGGAAAAAATTCTGTAGATGGATACAAGGTAGTAGTTGTATCCATGGTATGTATTGTTTGAGAAATGTTGTTCAGTTGTGTCCAACTCTTTGTGACCCTGATTGGGGTTTTCCTGGCAGAGATACTGGAGTGGTTTGCCATCTCCTTCTCCAGCTCATTTTACAGATGAGGAAACTGAGGCAAACAGGGTGAAGTGATTTGCCCAGGGTCACCCACTAGTGAGGAATTTGAACTCAGACAAGATGTTTTCAGGCCCAACAGGCCATTTCAGGCTCAGTGAAATGGACTATATCCATTTCACCCCTACCTGCCCATGAGAAATTATGCTTGCTCTGCATGTAAAACCAAGGATCCCTCACATTGATTGCATGGCGCCTCTAGTATCTGTGTCTCAGTGGTTCTGAGTCACCTGACTAGATCATTCATTTTCTTATCGATTTCTGTGTTTTAAAAACTCCTAATTTAAATATGTGAGAGATTGATCTTGCTTGCTAATACTACCTTTTTTTTTTTAATGTAGCCATTGAGAAGAAGGACTTCAGAGCAGTAAAGGAGGTAAGAAGATTAATGAAGAATAAAACTTTGTTGATCTTATAAGAAAGTGATTCCACTTCTGTTATTTTGCATAAAATATACTATTCTTTTGTTCTTTATTTTTTAAGAAATGATTTAATTGTTGAAATTGTTAATTTTGTATAATAGTTTTCTTTTCTTTTCTTTTTTTTTAATTTAATAGCCTTTTATTTACAGGTAATATGCATGGGTAACTTTACAGCATTAACAATTGCCAAACCTCTTATTCCAATTTTTCACCTCTTACCCCCCTACCCCCTCCCCCAGATGGCAGGATGACCAGTAAATGTTAAATATATTAAAATATAAATTAGATACACAATAAGTTGTATAATAGTTTTCAAAGTGGGTTTACTTATATTAAACTTTGTTAGCCAAATTTTCCAAATTTCCTTGAAACTTGATTTAGATAATTTTATTAGAATAAGAACCTCTGCTCTTTTGAAGATAATAATTTAACTTTTTTTTCTTTCTACAGTTACAAGGACAAATCAAGCTCAATTTTATAGCTACTGAAAATTATCATAACAATGGTTGTTTAAGCTTTGTGATTGGAGATTTAACAAGTGAAAACCATGTGATAATTGGGGTAATTCTTTTTTTCCTACATCTAATTTTGTAATATTAGATTTAATGAAGTGTTTAATATGAAAGTGATAATTATATGTAAATTGGAAAATCAGAAGTTTTATAAGGTTTTGAAACAAACTTGATAAACAAAACTAGTTTTGCCTTTTCTTACTTTCTGCATTGTTTAGTTCATTTGGTTAGGAAATAATGCTAATGAGGCCAAGGTCATCAATTTAATCCCTGCCTAGGATTTTCTTTGCTTTTTTAAAAAAATAGGTTCAAGTTACCCCTTCTTGCTCACAAACCTGTCATTAGTTTAAAAAAAAAAAGGGACTGGGTAAAAAAAAAAGCTTAATTCTCATACAGTAATGTGAAAGAAATGATCCAAAAACATATAATTTGAGCATGGCAAAAATTGTTTAATACAGAGAGTGACCACAGCATTTTAGATTTAATTTCTGATAATGTGGGTCCTAAGTTTTCTATATTTCTTTTAAAAACTAACATTGTTTTTATGGGGAGGAGCAAAATAAATCTTATAAATAAAATATGCTTTTTATTTAAAATAAAATATGGCAACATTTTTATTTGCCATATATGCATCCTTTTGGTAATGTTTGCTAATGAAAGCATTTTTTAATATCCCTTCACCATTGTTTTGATGGATTTTTAAATTTTATTGGTAAAATATTCCCTTTAATGGAGACATAGTAGGTTATAGCGCATCTTTGCCTAAGTGTCCTAAGCTATTTTTGTCCATTTTTCTTCTTTTTTTTTTAATTGAAGCTTTTTACTTTCAAAACATTCTAGGATAATTTATCAACACTGACCCTTGTAAAACCTTGTGTTC
The DNA here is from genome assembly GCF_902635505.1 of Sarcophilus harrisii. Taxonomy (NCBI): domain Eukaryota; kingdom Metazoa; phylum Chordata; class Mammalia; order Dasyuromorphia; family Dasyuridae; genus Sarcophilus; species Sarcophilus harrisii. The sequence continues at coordinate 685,981,756 of NC_045426.1, read as the reverse complement.
CAATTCCCGCCCCCCCCCCTCCTTTTCCCCACTCTCTCCCCTAGATTTGTCCATGTTTTTACAGTCCATAGATAAATAAATATTCCATAGCACCTTTACCCAACACAACAAAGTCCTTTCTTTGGGTCTTTTATTTTTTTTTATTTTTATTTTTTTTTCTCAATAGTCTTTTTTTATTTTCCAAATACATGTAAAGGTAGTTTTCAAGCTTCATCATTTCTTATAGACCAATAATATTCCAATAGACCAATAGATTCTTATAGACCAATAACATTCATATACTATAACTTTTTCAGTCATTCTTCAATTGATGGGCATCCATTCAATTTCCAGTTCCTTCCCACTACAAAAAGGGCTGCTACAAACATTTTTGCACATGTGGGTTCTTTTCCGTCTTTTATCATTTCTTTGGAATATAGACCCAATAGAGACACTGCTAGATCAAAGAGTATACACAGTTTGATAGCCCTTTGGGGCATAGTTCCAAATTGCTCTCCAGAATGGTTGGATCAGTTCAGAACACCAACAATGCAGTAGTGTCACAATTTTCCCACATTCCCTCTGACATTTATCATATTTATCTATCTTGTTAGCCAGTTGATAGGTGTGAAGTGGTACCTCAGAATTGCCTTGATTTGCATTTCACTAACCAGTAATGATTTAGAACATTTTTTTCATAACTAGAAGTGGCTTTAATTTTTTCATCTGAAAATTGTCTCTTCATATCCTTTGACCATTTATCAATTAAGAAATGACTTGTATTCTTATAAATTTGACTCAGTTCTCAGTATATTTGAGAAATGAGGCCTTTATCAGAAATATTCATTATAAAATTTTTTTCTCAGCTTTTTGCTTCCATTTTAATTGTGGCTGCATTGGTTTTGATTTTGCAAAACTTTTTAAATTTGGTGTGATCAGAATTATCCCTTTTGTATTTCATAGTGTTCTTTATTTCTTGTTTGGTCATAAATTCCTCATTTCTTCAAAGATTTGACAGGGAGACAATCCCTTGCTCTGCTAATTTGCTTATAGTATCTGGGTCTTTTAGTATCTCATGGATACGAACCATTGTCACAATGAGAGTGCTTATCTGCTACTTCTCATTTTTCTTACTTTACTTGGCCTATCTCTTTTTCTGGTGATCACATTCTTGATATTCGATGCTTTTACATTATTTCTTGTACAAATACCTAAAATTGAACTTTGGCACTTTACTAGGAAAATTTAACTGATGAAAAGCTGGGCTTTTGTCAAGGAAGAACTTGGGAGCATTGAAAACATTACCATTAATTCCCTCTACTCTTCCTCTTTAATGACTACAACTCATTAGTGCCCATGTTGGAAAAATGTACAAATGGGGTCTCAGTGACATTGTAATCTGAGCAATTGACGTTCTTCATGTATTTGATTTTTCCTGAGTGGTTAGATTGATCAATTTTGAGTGTCCTTTGATCTTATCCAGGAGGCCCTTGAAGCATTCTGAGGTTGGATGCAACTATAATAAGGCCATCAGCAAATAGTAACATCTGGAGAATCTTTCCTCTGTAGGGGATCCCTCTTCTATTTAACTATTTGTAGATCACTCTTCTTGGCTCTAATGACCCCTCGTAGAAAATCTGACTTTTGGTTTTATGCATTGCTTGATCTTAATAATATTTGAATTGTTAAAATTAATTCTGTAGTTAACTTGTCAAAGAAACTTGTATACCTTGCAACCAATGGTTTAGTTACTAGATACCTAGGTCTCAACTTGTAGATACTACCATAAGTATCTTTTTAACCTGTTATTCACCAGCATTTTAAGAACTATTCATTTTGCTAAACACTATGTAATATTCCCTTGACTGCAAATAGGATAATTGACAATTGCTTTAATAATGTCTTAGATCACAGTGAAATTAATAATGAGACTAGAAGGAACATCTGGAAACTGTATGTACTACTTCTTTTGTTTGTCACATGGAGATGGAACCAAAGCATCCCAGGAAAAAACCTACTCTCTAGAGGTCTCTTGGTGGCTTTTCTGCTTGAATCACTCTTTTTCTTTATCTTGTTTTTTCTTTCTCTGTCTCTTCTCTCTATTTCTCTTTCCATGGATAGGTATATGTAACACACATAAATAATTTGGGATAAAATCCCAATTTTAATGTACTTGAAGGCAAATTAAAATAATATAGCAATAGGATTATGATCATTTTTATCAAATGCAAAATTCTAGTTGAACTTTGATGACTATATATTACATCATCAGACTTTTTTTTAGTTGTTTTCAGTTCCATGAAGCAAATTTGCAGATGGTACTATAGTTTTTCCTCTTTTTCTTTTAGGGAACTGGTCATTTTGTGGTCTCTAAATGGGAGTTAGATCCTGAGAACAAAGTGGCAGCTGTTAAGAATTTTATGGATTCAGAGATGATTAAAGGTAAAGAAGGAATCTAAAGAAGCTTGCTGTTAGTATTTGTTGTTGTCCTCCTTCAGTGGAACTCAAGCCATTAATCATTTATTAAGCACCTATTAAGTGCCAGGCATTGCACTAGGCACCCATGGTACAAAGAAAGGCAGAAACCACAGCCACTGTTCTCGAGGAGCATAGTCTAATGGGGTAGGCAATAAGCCAACCACTGTGTCTATACAAGAGAAGCATGGGGCAAGTTGGAGTTCCCTCATGTGGAAGGCACCAGTGTTGAGTGTTAACCCAGGAAGCAGAGATGAGGAAGGAGAACATTTCAGGAAAGCTGGGGAAAACGCCCAGAATCAGGAGGTGGAATGTCAGTATTGCTGGATTGAAGAATATGTGAGTGGGAGTAAGATGTAAGGTTGGAGGGGGCCAAATTATGAATGCCAAACCAAGAATTTTACATTTGATCCTGACGGTAATGAGCCACTGGAGTTTCCTGAATGGTGGGATGACCTGGTTAACACCCTGATTATTAGGAAGATAACTAGGATGCATGAGAGTGAGAAAGATCTGATTCAGGCAGAATCCTCCCAACAGACCAAGTGGGAGGTGCTGGAACAAGCAGTCTTGTAAAAGTAAAATTGACAGAACTTGGAAACTAATTGATGTGAAGAATGAGGAGCTCTTACTTGGCTGTGGGTGATTTTGGGCTCTTGGAACCATTTATTAGAGACATAACCTTTTAACCCAGAATAGCTTCTTATATATCCTATGGATGGAATGGCTACCTGTAACTAGAAGACCAAGCGGGTCTTATTACCAGGTTAACCTTAGTCACATAAGTTAGACAGCCTCTTCAGGTTTAGCTCCATTAAGATCTGCATTAGTAGAAGGGAAGAAACCGTGATGATCTCACAAATTTGTGACTTATTAGTAAATATACTAATAAGGACAAGTTTTTGAACTCAAATTATTTGTTAAAAATTTCCAATAACTTAATTTTATTGACCTAGGTTTTAGAGTTCTCTCTTTCCTCACTACTGCTCCTCAGTTTTCACTTTTGGGGGTTGCCTCAAAAACATGGCTTGGGATAAATAATCATTAGAATATCTTTTTTAGAGTGATTGTTATGAAAGGTTTAGCTTATGTTTTGGTTTAGAGTGAAACTTGTCTCTTGTCAATGTTTGATCTAGTTTAAAGCCTAGCCACCTTTTTTGTGGCAGATATATTTTTCTGTGCAATTCTGATATTCAATAAATGTATGAAAAAGCTTACTGGACTGTCATGTTGAACACCCAACTTGAACTCTCCTACATCTTTTCTTTTGTAGGTGTGAAGAAGATTCAACTTATAGATAATCTGCTTTTCATTTTGGATACTGCTGTATGTCTGATAATATTCCTTTTTTTAAAATGCTCTTATAAAATATGTGATTCCCATTAACCTATATACTAAATGGAAATGAGTATTGTTATAAAAAGAAAAATATATTTCTGTCCCAAAGCATATACATATCTACTTTCTCAGAGTTTAGGATTGTTCATTGTTTTTATTGCAATATACCACATAAGTTTTAAATTGCAAAATGTCTTTTTCTCTGTTTTTAATAGAATGTCCTGAGCTTATGGGATATTTATACTCTAATTCCCATATGGAACTGGCCTTCTACTTGTTTTGAAGACTTTATTCTCACCACAGAGGCTGATTCTTCTTCATCAGTCACTTGGTAAATTGAAGCACATGTCTATGGTCTTTTCTCAAACCTTATTCTTCTTTACTTCTCTGTAGCCTCTGACACTGTCAATCACTGTCTTTTTTTTTCCTTTCTTTCTTTCTTTTTTTTTTTTTTTTTTTTTTTTTTTTGGACAATTCAGTTTATTATGGCATATTTACCAAATGCTTATCTCTGCCTGGGACTAAAGGAAAATGACAAATGCTTGTGGGGCTGTGGGAAAGCATGTTACGAGAGCCACCTGCCAGTGGCTGCTAGGTATCCAGTTCTGACCAACAGAATAGATCCCTTCATGTGAGAGGATGATAACCATACAAGGAGCCTGAGAGGCAGGTGCATTCTCTGACCTCTCTCCTCTTGCCTCCGATTTATTTCATTCCCAATCCACAAGCAACATTTGCGTCAGTAAAGGCTGACTTGCAATTTCTTCAGAGGTGGTATGATTCACAGCTATGGGGGCTTTTGGAGAACAGAAACACTTAGGCGTGGTCCTTAACAAAACCAGATACATTATTAATCCAGTGATACCATTCCTAGACTCATACTACAAAGAGATCAAAGGAAGAGAAATGATTTGTGTGTAAAAAAAAATATTTATAATAACCTTTTTTGTTGGGGAAAAGAACTGGAAATAGAGGGTACCCATCTGTTTGGGATTTGTAATATCTGAAAAGAGTACAGTTTTACAGTCAGTTTTAGATTCTATTTGTGCTACTTCCTAATTGTATGAAACTTGGATAAATTACTTTTTTTGGGGGGGGGGCATAATCAAACATTTTATTTTTATTTCTTTTGCTTAAATGAATCATTTGGGTACTTAATTTTTTTTTCAAATTATTATAGCTTTTTATTTACAAGATATATGCATGGGTAATTTTTCAACATTGACAATTGCAAGACCTTTTGTTTCAACTTTTCCCCTCTTTCCCCCAGATGGCAGGTTGACCAATACGTGTTAAGTTTGTTAAAGTATAAATAAAAAACGATATATGTATATGTGTCCAAACAGTTATTTTGCTGTAGAAAAAGAATTGGACTTTGAAATAGTGTACAATTAACCTGTGAAGGAAATAAAAAATGCAGGTGGACAAAAATAGAGGGATTGGGAATTCAATGTAATGGTTCATAGTCATTTCCCAGAGTTCTTTCTCTGGGTGTAGCTGGTTCAGTTCATTACTGCTCTATTGGAACCGATTTGGTTCATCTCATTGTTGAAGATGGCCATGTCCATCAGAATTGATCATCATATAGTATTGTTGTTGAAGTATATAATGATCTCCTGGTCCTGCTCATTTCACTCAGCATCAGCTCTTATAAGTCTCTCCAAGCCTTTCTGAAATCATCCTGCTGGTCATTTCTTATAGAAAAATAATATTCCATAATATTCATATACCATAATTTATTCAGCCATTCTCCCACTAATGAGGGCTGCCACAAACATTTTTTGTACATATGGGTCCCATTCCCTTCTTTAAGAACTCTTTGGGATATAAACCGAGTAGTAACACTGCTGAATCAAAGGGGATGCACAGTTTGATAACTTTTTGGGCATAGTTCCAAATTGCTCTCCAGAATGGCTGGATGAATTCACAATTCCACCAACAATGTATCAGTGTCCCGCATTATCTTTCCCTGTCATTCTAGCCAATCTGACAGGTGTGTAGTGGTATCTCAGAGTTGTCTTAATTTGCATTTTTCTGATTAATAATGGCTTGGAACATCTTTTCATATGGCTAGAAATAGTTTCAATTTCTTTGTCTGAGAAGTGTCTGTTCATATCCTTTGACCATTGGATAAGTTACTTCTTACTGAACTTATTGTTTGCTCATCTTTAAAAAGGAATTGTCTAACTTTGAGGTGGGTGTGTATGTGCTTTGTTGTGATTCAATAACTTCTCAGTCACGTCTGACTGTTCATGATCCCACTTGGTGTTTTCGTTGGCAAAGATAGTGGAATTGTTTGCCATTTCCTTTTCTAGCTCATTTTACAGATGAAGAAACTGAGGCAAACAGTGTTAAAGTGACTTTTTTTTTTTTTAGTCTGAAGGATTATTTTATGATTCTGATGGCTCTTACTAGAGGAAAGGTTGCTGGGCTCCTTAGCAGCCCTCAGTTCTTCCTCTTTTGGGAGAGGGCGAGTGGAGTAGTCTTATAAGGCCTTGGAGAGATAGGGCTTACCAGAGAGAAGAGAAGAAGGTTATTTTGACTCTAGCTGTGTGTCGTTCACATTTTCTATTGGTTGAAATAAAGTCCATATTCAAATTAGCAAAGAAAATGAGAGTTGAACTATGTAATCTCTTAGTTTCTTCCTAACTTTAAAATTATGTTTCTGAGTTTCTGCATTAATAATACAGATAACAAGTATGTGATTAATTTTCTCAGATTCCAGTATGGGTTATCATACTTGGATAAATTTTTGTCAATATTATTTTATTTTTCCAATTATCTGTAAAGATAGTTTTCAATATTTATTTTTATAAGATTTGAAGTTCCAAATTTTTTCTCCTTCCCTTACCTACCTCCTTCCAAAGGCAGCAAATAATCAGATGTAGGTTATATATATAACAGTGATTTTAAACATATTTCCATATTAGTCATGTTGTAAAAGAAAAATTAGAATAAAAGGGGAAAACTGGGAGAAAGAAAAAGCAGTTTTAAAAAAAGGTGAAAATAGTATGCTTTGATCTGCATTCCAATAATTCTCTCCAATAATTCTCTCTCTTGATGTGGGCATTTTCTATCCCAAATCTATTGGAATTATCTTGAATCACTGTATAGCTGAGAAGAGCTAAGTTTGTCATAGTTGATGTTCACATAATCTTGTTGTTGCCATGTACGATGATCTCCTCCTGGTTCTGCCCCCTTCATTTAGCCTCATTCATGTAAGTCTTTCCTGAAATCAGCCTGCTTATCATAGAAAAAATTACATTCCTATACCATAATTTATTCATCCATTCTCCAGTTGATGGACATGCTCTCAGTTTCTGATTCCTTGTCACCACAAAAAGAGCTGCTACAAACACTTTTGCACATGTGGGTCCTTTTCCCTCTTTTATGATCTTTTTGGGATATAGACTCAGTAGAGACACTGCTGGATCAAAGGAATGTACAATTTTATAGCCTTTTGGGCATAATTCCAAATTGCTCTTCAGAATGATTGAATCAGTTCACAACTTCACCACCAGTGCTTTAGTGACTTAGGAAAATTTGAAAGGTAGAATGTGGGGCTCAATCTGGAACACAGAAATTAGGTAATGTTTAGTTTGTCATTATTTTGTTACACAGTGACAAATTGAACCATAAGTTAAACTTAGGTAAATCTTGTGGTAATGTTCCAATTTTTATCTTCATTATTCATCTTTTTTGAAAGTTGGAGTGGGGCAAGTAGATGACTTCTATGACATGCCGAATGATTAAATTGAAATGAACTTTGAATCAGATGAGGAAACATAGTATTAGCATGGTGATTCTAAAATTGTTCTGAGCCTTCTTAAATGAAATAGTTTTTGTTTTCAGACTGAAAATAACACTTAAATATATTCAAGTTAACAACAATTATTGATCTAATGAAAGTGTCTTTTCTCCCTCTTTTTAGGCAAGGCATTATCAATCTGAAATTAATAGCTCTAACTACTTCCAGTAATCAGGTAAAGATATTTTTGATGACCTATTTCCTGTTATGGGTCAGAGTTGAAAAAAACATCATTAGCAAAACTTAAAAATTGATGTTATTTGTGCTCAATGTATCAGCCCAGCTATCTGATTTTAAGTATGTAAAGCAAACGCTAATACAAAGAACCAATTTTTTTTTCCCTTCTAAAGCTTAGATTATGATTATGATTTTTCTGTATCTTAAAATATATGTCAGGAAATAGGTGATACCTGTGAGTGTTTTAAGCAGAACCTTGTAATTTTCCTCTTGAGAAGTAAGATTAATAAATTTCCCCCTTTCTTTTCTGTCACAGTTAAGTTTTTTCTATTAGTGGTTGTGTTTGAGATGGATTCAATTTGATTACTGCTTCCAAATTAATAACATTGAGGTCCAGTATAAAATTTTTGTTGTTAGATATGTGCTGAAAACCGGAACTTGTACTAAAAGAATCAGTGCTTTTTATAAGGCTTGTACTTTTAAAGAAACATCCCATAATAATTCCTGCCCAATCTAACTTTTAGCAGGTCTGTGTTTTATCTTTTAGATCTGATGATAATGAAGTAAATCACTTTCCCCTTTCTCTCTCTCTTTTTTTTTTTTAATCTTGTTCTTGGTTAAGATGAGAAACCTCATGGTTTATTCACTACCTACAATGACCTTGCTCTATTCTTTGGAAGTTTCTGCTGTTTCTTCGCTTGTCAGGACGGGAGTCAGCTCAGTAAGTTTTTATACGCAAACTTACTCTCTCTTCCTCCCTCCCTCTCTTTTCTTTCCTTCCCTTCTCCCCTCCCTTCCCGAACAGAAAACTTTTAAAACACTTCCTAATCTTTGTGGGTTGGGGGGGTCCTTTGGCAGTTTAGGAAAATCCAATTTCTTTTTCTCAGAATCAGATTTTTAAATATGTGAGATAAATTACACAGGATTACAAAGCAAATAAATTCAATTGAAATAAAGTTATCAAAATATATATTTTCAAACAGGCCATGTTCATAAATACAAACTTAAGAGCCCTTGCTTTAAAAAAAATCACTAGTCTGTGTTCCAAATGGAATATAATTGAATTTTTGGCTCACTTTTGGATTGATAAAAATCTTTACTGATTGCTATAATCTTCTCAGATATATGTACAAGAACAATATCAACCCTTTGCTATAAGATTAAAATAAAACTATTTCTTAGAATGCCAGCATATTTTTATTTAAATTTCTTTATTATTTGTAGAAATTAAACATTGAAGTGAGATAAATTATTTTCATTTTTCATTTCTATGTAAATATTTCAGTTTTGTTTTGTTTTTTTTTTCTAATTTTGTGCTCTCCCACCTCTGGCTGCTCATAGTACATATGTATCTTCTGGCTCCAGAGTCTTAAGCTCCTTGAGGCAGGGACACTCATTTTTATTTTTGTTTAGTAAGTGCTAGTAAGTTTAGTAAGTGCTTAATCAATGCTGGTTGATTGATTTTTGCAGGACACAATTTACCTTCTGGAAGGAATTTACGAAAATGAACACAAGTAGGTAATATTTTCTATTTCTTCAGGCAGTCTGCACTTGTTTTTCTTCTGAGCAAGGAACTAGAGAGATATTTTTAATGATTGCTGTTGTTTTCAGCTCCCCTGAAGGCTCTGTCTCCATTGTAGTACTTAGGTGTCTAACAGAAGCTTTACCAGAAAATAGGTAATTTCCTTTCCATGTTAATTAAGGAAATGGGCTTTAATTAAATAGTTAACAATTTTTTATTAATAGGCATCGTGTATTTTACTGTGTTTCTTTTCTAATTTTCCAGATTGAGTAGATTACTTCATAAGCACAAGTTTACAGAAGCTGAAAACTTTGCCATCAGTTTTGGACTGGATGTCGAGGTAGTATTGGGCTTCAGTGGCAGAAGTCACAGTAATGGATGGCAGATTGAGTTTGGTTATTAGGAAAAACCTTCCAGCAATTAGCGAGCACAATGAGCTATATTGGGAGGAACACAGGAACACCTTAAGGGAAAGCTGAAGGAAAAAGGAGGGTCCTATTGGGACAGGGAAGGGTGGGACCTCCGTGGCTTCTTTGAGCTTCCTTTCTTTTTCTAGTATCCATTACAACACTGGCCACATAAACCTGCAATTTTAGCCAGCACAGAAATGTTGACATACCGTGAAGAAACAATGATAGTGTCAGTTTTTTTAAATCCTGGCACTTATTAAATCAATAAATAATTATTTCATATCTGATATCTCTGCCCTGTGCAGATGTGTGAAATACTAAAGTATTATAATAGGCCCTTTGGAAGAATTCTTGATCTGTGGTCTGCATCTCATGGAGTATAATTTTTTGATAGAGCAAGAATATAAAAGCATAGATCCTCAACCATTTGGTGATAGGAACCTATCACCAGGTGACCAGGAAACTATAGCCCAAGAGTCACCTCTAGTCTGTTGCTCAGGGGACTCCAGTTTAAATTTATCATTTCATATTTTCCCCTCAATTTAAGTACAATAATGCCACTGATGAACCTGGAGACCCAAATAAAGATATGTCAAGACCAGTGGCTTTGTCAGTCTGGGGTGTCCTTCCACTTAGTCACTTCTCATGGCAGAAGAGCCATTCTTAATTATATCTCTTTTCTTGAAGTTACTCAAGTATTGGGGTTTTCCCTCTGTTTCTATTCAGAAGTTACATGTCTGCCATGTTTTCTCCATATTCGGAGCCTCAGGGATGGAGATTTTGTTTGTGGGGAAGGTATCGAACTCTTGGGTTGGTTGGGCCATTCACAAAGTAGAGACCTTATTCAGGAAAATGATGCAAAACCCTTGGATTCTTTGATGCCAGCAGGATGCTGACTTAGAAAACTGCAAGTAAACATTTTTGTAATATGGTACTTTTATTTATTTTGTTAAATATTTCCCAGTTATCTTTTTTTTTTTTTGCAGTCAGTGTGGACCAAGGGGCTATAAATTTGTCTCCTCTGCTTTAAGGCCACTGAGAAATTCTGGGAGGTGGGGCAGCTAGAAGGGCCCTGGCCCTGGAGTCCAGAGGACTTGGTTCGACCTCAGACACTTAGTACTTCCTGGATATGTGACTGGGCAAGCCACTTAACACCAATGGCCTCTCCAAGAAAGAAAGAAAAGCTGGCAAGCAGGTCCCGCACTGTTTTAGCTGTTTGGTGTTTGTCACTGTGTGAGCTAAAATTGTTCTGTACATCTAACAGCTTGTGTATAAGGTGAAATCAAATGACCTGCTGGAAAGAATGGCTTTGTGTTCAGTAGGCACCTGTGAACCAACAGTTTGGCAGCAAGTGGTGGATGAAGCTAAAGAAAGTCTATGTAAAATCAAGGTATGTTGTTCATACCATGTACTTAGGGTATGTTAACTCAGTGGCCTGCATTTCAAGGGTCTCCAAGTCTGACAGAGAATCATCTGCCACACAGGAGGACCAGTTTGTGGTGGATTACTGCCTGAAGGCGCAGTGGCCAACCTTCGAGACAGCTCAGGAGATGCTGAATTATGCCAAAGTCAGAGTAAGCTTTTCTACAGCTTCTTTTCCTCTTTGTTCTCTGTGTCCCTCTGGGCTGTAGGGGGTTTTCCAGGAGGACTAGCATCTCTGGGCTGAGAGTGACCCAGCCATTTTCAGGATATGACATAGTTTACCATGATATAGATGTAGTGTCAGCTTTTAAAAACCCTAGCACTTTTTAAAGTGGGAAAACACGGCAGAATAGCCATTCTTAATTATATCCGTTTTCTTGAAGATACTCCAGTTTTGGAGTTTTTTCTCCCATTTCTATTCAAAAGTTACATATACCTGCTATGTTTTCTCCATGCTCTGAGCCTCAGGGATAGAGACAATTGTTTTTAAGGTAAAATCATTTGTTTTGATTAAGGAAAAGTTTTCTTTTAATACAAAAAAAAAAAAAAAAAACCCAAAATATTCTCACGAAAGAATTATCATGTGGCTGTCATTTGGTCACATCCTAATCTAACTTTGTATATTTCTTTTTCAAACGTCTTAGCTTTTGAAGAGAGAAGATAAAATGACCACTATCTTTTCACATAGCTTAACAGAGGTAAGTAATGAATGACACAGTGTCTGATTTTTCTGAATGTATATTTTTTACTAAGGTTTGCCTTGTGTCTTACTGACATACTTTTAAAATTTACCCTTATATAAAACAGAGTATTTTCTTTCTCTTTTTTTAAATAAAAATCTTTTTATTTTCAAAATATATGCATAGATAGTTTTCCACATTCACCCTTGCAAAACTTTGTGTTCCAATTTTTTTATGATCTCTTTGGAATGCAGGCTCAGTAGAGACACTGCTGGATCAAAGAGTGTGTGCACAGTTTCATAGCCCTTTGGGCATAGTTCCATATTTCTCTCTAGAATGGTTAAATCAGTTCATAACTTCACCAATAATGTATTAGTGTTCCAGTTTTCCCATATCCCCTCTAAAATGGAATGTTTTCAAATGTCTGAAATAACTTGATGTTATTATAAATTAATCTAATATTTGTTTACAGCTGAGAAGTTAGTGCTTATTTACAATGACTTTCTCCTATTGTGATTCATTATTGATCAGAAGGATCACTAATAATGACATAGCATAGAACGATCAGTAATAATGACAATAGCAATGTTTGCATGACAAATCTCTCTATTACTTATATTTATTATTTTTGACAAAACAGCTAGCTCAGCCTAACTCATTTGTTGCCCTAATGACTTTTATATAAATCAATGTGGAGACTCTGGAGTAATTGATTTTGAAGGGGCCATGAAAATACTTTATGCTTCATGTGCTATTAATAACATTTCAAGGGGATGTTAGATATTCTACTGTGTTAAAATGACATTCTACTTAAGAGACCTTAGAAATAATTTTATCATATCAACATTTTCTAAGTAGTATTAAATATTGTCATGCAATCTCACCAGTATGTAGAGTCAAAAATATGTTAATGTATCTGTGTAAATGTACATATACATCTGTATGTACATTTCATATATCCTTTAATGATCTATGAGTTCATCACAGTCGTTCCTTTTCCCACAAACTAGCATACTCTCAAACTTGGTGGTTTTTAAGAATTGCTGTAACGAAAAGTTTACCTTGATGCCCATTCTTGTGGCGAGTTTAGTTGGGATGATCCTGGTACAATATATATTTGGTCCTTCACTGGACCCATACCTGAAGTCTTTCCAGCTTGCCAAAGAAACTTGCCAAATTTTGTTTCACCAACATAGTTTTAAGAACCCCAACTCATATTTGTACCATAAAGATACATCAAAGTTAGATTTCTAGTGTAGGTTTCCTCCAAGAATGTGTGTCTGTCTCTGTTTCTATCTTTAATCCAAGATTTCTGAAATACTCTATATTTTTAGTTTTCAACATTGTATGGAGAGAGGGAGGATTATGGGAAGATGGTGGAGTAGGTCAGTAAATTTCAAACTCTCCAGATTTCCTCCACAAACAGAACAAATTTTTGCCCCAGGGAAAACGTAGATAGGTGCAAAATTAAGACAACTTGGGACAAAACAGAGGTCCTCCTGTTATAACTCAGGAAGATCCTAAAAAGACCCCAGCCTGATGTGACGTGCAAGCACCTCCAGGGTAACTTCAACACTAAGTGGGGACCTCCCCTTCCCATTGGGACTGGCTGGGTTTAGCTGGAGCCTCAATGGGAACCATAAGAATTTTCACCTTCACTACCTGGAAGACTGAGTGAACCTCACTTGATTAGGAATGTAAGGTCCAGCTGTGCTGCAGAGACAAAGCTCTGGGCCAGAAGGAACCAGTGAGCTCAGAAGCAGTGGGTTGGGCACTTGGAGGAGGGGGGAGCTTTTGGTTTGAGGTTCTAGATCAGAGGGGAGAGCTGAAGGGAAGCTAGAGGCACCACCCAACCCCACGATTAGAGATGCTTACACTAATACTTATTGAAAAAAAATGAATTGGCAAAAAAGAAAGAACTCAACCATAGAACTTGCTATGGGAATAGGAAAGGCTAGGGTTCATCTTCAGAGGAGAATACTGAAGTAAAAAAAGCTTCTAACCCAAAGAGTAACAGTGAATGGCTCCCTGCCCAGAGAGAATTTATAGAACTCAAAAAAAGAGTTTGAAAATTAAAAGAGAGTCATTAAAGAAAAACTAAAAAAAAAATAATAAAAACCATCCAAGAAAAACAAGATAATGAAAAAAAAAAATTAACCTACTAGAAAGGGAGATACTGATCTTAAAGACAAATATAGCTCTTTGAAAAGTAGAATAGAGCAAGGGGAAGCCAGTGAAGCTAAAGACAAAGAAATAACAAAACAACATAAAGAATGGAAAAAAATAGAACAGAATATGAAACATCATGTAAGAAAAACAAAAGATTTGTAGAACAGATTGAGAAGAGAAAATATAAGGATAATTGGACCTCCTCAAAGCTGTGACAAAAAAAAAAAAAAAAACCTTGATACAATGCAAGAAATCCAAGAAAATTGTCCTGGAGTGATAGAACATGAGGGGAAAGAAGAAATAGGAAAAAAAAAATCCACTGATCATTATCTCAAAGAGACTCTGTGGAAAACATATAGGTGTATCATTGCCAGATTTTGAAACCTCTAGATCAAAGAGAAAAATTTGTAAGGAGCAAGAAAAAACCAATTTAAATATGCTGGAGCTATAATTAAAATTGTATAGGATTTAGCAGCAGCCATCAGGTTCTGGAATCATATATACTGGTAATCAAAAGAACTAAGCCTGAAGCCAAAAATATCATATCTAGGAAAAATATATTATTAAATGGGGAGAAAAAAGACATTCAGCAAACTTGCAGATTTTCAGTACTTTCAACCAAACACAAATTCAAGAGAAAATTTAATACATAAGAGCCAGTATCCAAGATCAATTTCAGGGACAAAATGCTTATTTATTTATTTATTTTTTACACAGAAATGTATACTGTATGTTTAAAAGTGACTTCAGCAATTGGGTATAAAGATTGAGGCAGAGTTGCGTATGATCTGACTCTTAAAACTCGAAACCACTTAGGAAAAACTAAAAATAATAATTTTGTTACACAAATGAAGTGCAGAGGAAGAGTAGACAATGAGGCATTAGAGGGGGGAAGAGGACTTGGAAGTTTTGAAAACCTACTTGCATCAGGAATGGGTTAAATAGGCAACACTACATATATACCATGAAGGGTATAGCACCCTCCAAAATCTATAAAGAAATAAGGGGTGAGAATAATGTGAAGGGATAAGCAAAGGATGGGGAAAGAAGACAAGGAAGGGATCCATGGGTAGTAGGAAGTTAAGTATTGGAAGGCAAGTTAAGAAGCAGAATTAAAGCAGAAGAGTTAACAGGGATAGGAAAGAAAAGGTCTACATAAATTCTACAAGGATCAGAAATATAATTTATTAGGGAAAAAAATATGGCTAGTAATCTTTGATTTTAGACAGTCAAACTTAATGATTCAATCAAGAGAGAAATCTATATGTGAACTATAATATTGTTTTTGATGCATGTTTACATATGAATCAATGCATGTGGGGTGTGTAGATATGTATGCATGTTGCTCTATGTATGTATCTATATAGATATATGTATATGGGGGCAGGTTGTGTGGGTGTGTGTATATGTGTGTGTGTGTGTATATCTATATATATATATGTATATACAAATATATCTGTGATTAGTTATAGCCTATTTGGGGAAGGGGTGAGGACAAAAGGGGAAAAAAAGAATAAAATAAAAAATGCACAGCAGAAAACAAAAAAACCACCAAGGAGAATTTGGACACTCATGAATAAAATTTGTTCTATATTATATATATAGATATATCCTTTGAACTAGTAATTTATTGTTATATATTTTGTCTTCTCCCCAAAGTTCTGTTGGGTACATGACAATGTTCTAGTTTTTGTTTGTTTTCCTTTTCTGTCTTTTTTTTTTTTTAATTAAAAAAAAAGAGAGGGAAATATTGCATGGAAACAATATATATTTATTTTATTTCTATTGTAGGTATTAAAAGCCCGTGCCAAGTTGGCTACTTTTTATGGAGCATTTGGACCAGACAAATTCAGGTTTATATTTTTACCCGTTTTAAGTTTTAAGTTATGTATTAAATCTATGGGATGTATCATAGATGAATTATTTTTATTAGCTAACTAGAAAAGGGGAACAGAATTTGTTTTCTGGTGACTCAAAGGTATATAGAGGATTTTATTTCCTGCTAAATGGTCAAATTAATGCCTTATGAAGAAATAAAAAAAAATTCTTTTTAATCTTCTTGGTTAGAATCTTCTCCCCTCTCCCTGTTTCCTCATATTTTTATCCCCCTCTCCTTGCTGTTTCCTTTAATCTGTATTTGCTGATCTGCCCAAATATTGTTTAGTCGGTCTGACTCATCACCCCATATCCCTGGGATTTTTTTGGCAATTATATTTGAGTGGTTCACCATGAGTTTCTCCATTGAGTCCCCATTTTACAACTAAAGAACTGAGGTAATTAGGGGTTAAATGACTAGCTTCAAGTCACACAGGGATTTCAGAAGTCAGATTTGAACTGAGATCGTCTTGACTCCAGGCAATGCTCTATGTACTCACTACAAAACCCATCTATCCCATCTGTGTCACATGTATAATTCATATTATGGAATAATTTTGTGACAAATTATTACTTTTTTCCTTTTTGCTATCTTAGTGGAATGCGTTGGATCGAATTTCTGAAAAATGAAGATATTCTAAAGGATATCTATTTTCAGCTAAAAGAGGGAAACCTTTTTTGTGCACAGTTTCTTTGGCTTCGTCATCGAGTAAGAAATTTTGTATTTTTATTTGAATGACTCCATAGCTTATGGAAAGATTATTAAATGAACACTGGAGATTAATCTTGCAGGAATGACATGTTGAATTTAAATTTCTTATCACTTGGAGCAAATAATGTTCTATACCAGTCCATTCAAAGATGTAAATTTGCTTTCTGGTTATGAAATAACTTGGAAGGTACAATATGGCTCCATTATAATTGTTGAATAATTGATTCATTACTCTGAATTTTTCTCATTTGGTCCAACTGTTCTTTATTATTCAAACATAGATTTGGAGTCTTCGATCTACAATGCACCATCTTCCCCAGTGAAAGTAAAGTGGAATTTCTCATATTCTTTTGAGATTGCAAAAATGACCCAAATGCAGTTGTTTGGAGATTAATGAAAGTATCCTCAGTAGCATCAGTGAGACTCAGTAGCTGCTTGGGGTGGGAGATGGATCATGCTATAATGATAGCAAGTTGAACAAATAGTTCCATTGAGCTGTCCAGAGGCAGCCAAGTTTCTGGTGACAAAGCACTTTCCCATATTTCTTTAGGACAGCAATATATAGCTCACTCACCTCACATTTGCATTATCATCCAGCTCTTTAGAAACTCAACAAAGTAAGACAAACCTGGAATCCTGATTCCACATGATTGTTTTTAAGCACCTTTAGATATATAGGTTATAACTTTCCCCAAATGGACAATATGAAAACATTTAACATTAATTGTAACATCTTAAAATCTTTGTTCTTCTATTGTGAAAAACCCTAAGTCTGATACTACACTGGGATTTGAGGGCCCATTGCATCTTTTATATAGGATAAGTATTTGCCCCCTGAAATCGATGGATTCAAAACCCGCAAGTGCCAAAGTTTTATATTAATAGATAGAAAGCTCGATCCTTTCTCTACATTGGGATTGTACCACAGGTTCAGAATCAAAGTGTTTGTTATTGCTACCCTCAAAAATAAAAATAATAACTTACCATTGCTCATGGTTTGCAGCATCTTGTTCTCACAGGAGACATTATGAACATTTAGTAGTTCATTGCCATTAGTGAAGGTAATCCCTCGCTTGATTCAAATTGCCAGCTCACTTCCTTCAGCTTTTACCCTAAATTGTCTGTGGAACTTCTTAGCATGGTTGAGACCTCTTTGCTTTTCTTGATCTCGGTATACAGCCAACCACCCACCTGTGATTCTGATCATAAAAGATGATATTTGCAGCATGCATGTGCTCACAAGCATCCTTTTTGTGATCCCCTCCTTTTTTTTTCAAATAAGTAAACTGAGGCACAAAAGATCATGTGACCTGCCTCTGCGTTATAGAGCCAGTAAGAGTCAGAACCAGAGTAGGTTCTCTCTATTTGTTTGCCATCTTTCATTATATCCATTGATGGTAGAATGGCAGAACTCATTATCAAGTCAGTGACAAAAAGCATTTATTATCTCAGGCATCCTTATGTCTTATATTATTGTGTCTGTCACTGTCTTGGTATTAGTCTTGAGGCCAAAACCCCCCTACTAAAACTTTGTCCTTCTTAATGGGTGTCGTGGCTGTGTTCTGGGAAGATATATTGATCTCGAAGTTCACAAGGTGCAGACCGTCCTAGGAGAGCAGTCAGCTTGTACGTTGTTCGCTACTGGAGGACAGGGCATCTTTCCTGATGGCTCGCTGTTCTGCTAATGCAGCTCTTCGTCAGTTTGCATAAATTCTTAGGAACAAATCCAAATAATTCACTGTTTTTAGGCAGATTTTGAGAGCAGATTTGATGTGAACAAGCTGGACACTTTGCTGAACTCAATTAGCACAAGTATCCCCATGCGAGAGCTTTGTCTGTGGCTTCAGAGTGACGTGATTCCATTTGTGAAAAGAATCTTACCAGATGGGCAGGTAAGCGCCTGCTGCTCCCCAGCTCAGCCTCTTGGATCTGCTCCTTTCTCTTCTTCCTTGGCTTTTTCCTCAAAGAGTCCATTCATTTAACAGCAGTTTGTTCTTACTGTGTTTGGAAATGGGGTTTTTTTGAGTTTTGTGTACACACAGAGACAAGAGCATGCATTTAGTTTGAGAACAATCTCTCTCTTTCAGAGAATCCTTGCAAAATGGTTGGAGCAAGCAGCAAGGAATCTTGAATTAACTGATAAGGTAATAAGTGTAATTAATACTGAAAAAGGCTTAGGCTCTGGGCCTAATTCCTTTGGTTGCTCTGCTAGTGATCTCTCCTGGTATCTGATATTGTTTACAGGCAAACTGGCCAGAGAATGGACTTGAGGTGGCCCAAGTGTTTTTTATGTCTGAAAATCCTGATTCCTTAGGGTGGATGTCTTCCTGCCAGTCCATCGTGTTGGTATGATGTTTAGATGATAAAATTATGTTCAGTTATGTGATAGCAGAAAAGCCCTGAGAATTTCTGTGAATCCATTGTGGGGAATTGGGGCATCAGGACAGCCCCTCTGCTTTTTTCTTCTGGATGTAGAGTTTTGAAAGTATTTCATTAACCCATTTTCTTGCCCACTTGAAATTATTCAAAAGAACAATACAAATTCCTCCATTGAAAAAACAATATGACTAAATTTAAAGGGAACATTTTCCACTTAGGCAATATGATGAATTCCTTTTAAAAAGTGAAATCTTTAGCAGAACCATAATTAACATTGGTTTTTCAAGGCTTTATTAGTCCAGCTACAGCCTTAATTTGAATGATTAAGCCATGCAAGAGTTTATCTCATCGTTTTGAAGATTTTGTGGCTTAAAAGAACAAGTTTCCAAAAGGACTCACTAGAAGAATTTGCAATGTTATCCTTAGGACAGCATTGGTATAAGATGAAGTTTCATTTCCAGTACACAAACGTCAGAGAATGGAATTCTTGATCCTCTGTGGATTTATTCTGCAATTAAGTAAATATCTGTTGTTTTTTCTGTCTCTTGAACATTAAGTTCTTAGTACCTCATAAGATGATGTTTGATATTTCTTGGGGAGAATTTCTTTACTCTCATCTTAGGAGGGAAAGGAAGAGAATAAGGAATTTATATAGTACATATTATGTTTCAGGTACTGTGCTAAGTGCTTATCACAAATATCTATTTGATCTTCATGATATCCTTGTAAGATGCAGATATTAGGAACCCTATTTTATAGATAAGGAAACTGAGTTGCACTGAGGTTTAGCAACTTGTCCATTACTGTATAATCAGGATCTTGGGCAGGATTTGAAGCAAGTCTTGTTGTCAATGCTAGCATTTTTTTTTCCAGTATGCTGAATGCTAGAATAAGATGATTAGGTGATTCAGATTCATGTGTAAGATTTTTAAATTGTCAAATGAAATCTGACAAACTTGTCAAATTCAGAAGCTGTCATAAGTTAATTTAGTTTAAAATAATTTGACAAAAAAAGAAGTCTCATGTTGCTGATTTTTTAGCTCCTAGACTGACAATATTAAGTCTTATCCTGTGTTCAATTACCAGATCAAGTGAAATGTTATACATAAAGTGCTCTGAAAAACTTAAAGCACTATATAAATATGAGCTCTTTTTATGTTGTTGTTTTTAATAATGAGGAGAAAAGACTTGCCCTGGAGAAAGGCTTCTTTGATGGAGACTTGAGCTTGAAGTTAAGAGAGTTGGATGTGCATTTAGGTTTAAATGTGACCCTTACTTAGTTGTATGACATTTATATGTGTGACACTATCCTCTGCGTGCTGTAAGCAACTCACTGGAATTTATCTACCAAGTCAAAAACATGTGATGGCAGAATCATGGATCCTTGATAAATTTGCATGTTAGTCTAGAGTTACTCTGAGTCTTCTAAAAAAGCAAACTACTTTAAAAATTATCTTTGACCTGGGTGAGTACACGATGAAAGCCTTTAAAAAAAATCCTTCTAGAATGAATAAGTGAAGGAATGTATAGAAAAGCATTTGTGAGACACTAGGGATACAGATGGGAGGAGGCGGTAGCTCGGCTCTCTTCCCATATTAATTGGGGGAGACAATATGCTATCTGTAAAGAAGGCCCACCGCAGGGCAGATGGCAAGAACAGGCTGCCCTTGGGAGAGCCGTTGGCTGATGTGTAAGAGCTAATCCTGTAACATATAAGATGCTTGTGTGCTAACAATGCTTTATTTCAGAAGGATTATCAAAACACTGAAGAAGTCTGCCATTTGAAGAAGCTGGTGAATAACCTGCAAAACCTAATCAAACTGTACAGGAAATACAATTGCAAGTTGGCTCTCTCTGAGTTTGAGAAGGTAAAATGCTCAATTCCATGAATGGCCACCTGATACTGACACTTCGTAGACGTAGTGTAACTATTTCTGTATATCTCTATCTACTGATGAGGCTCCTATTTTTCTAGTATAATTAGTACTACTGATTTCCAATCATTAAGTTCTGGGTAAAACCAGAGAAAAATAATTAACCTAATAGTGACTCTTCAAATCAACCCTGCTCTAGCAACCATCGTAGTTTTTATTGCTTTCTGAAAGCATTCTACCACATTCTACCTATACCTAGAAAAATCTAGCCCTTACGAATGCGGCTTTGACCCCTTAGATTCCGCCTGTCTTCCCTTCTCAATAAAATTCTTCCTAGTTGCCATCACATTCCTCCTATTTGACCTAGAAATCGCCCTCCTCCTGCCCTTGCCCTGAGCCATCCAACTATCAACTCTTGCCTCCTACTCAGAGCTTATCAAATCAAGGTTTTCTGTCTTCCGGCTTTTAGGAGAACACTACCACCATTGTGTTTCGGATGCTTGACAAAGTTTTGGCCCCAGAACTTATTCCTTCTGTCTTAGAGAAATTTGTAAAATTGTACATGAAGGAGCATAACCTGGAAGAGGAACCACTTCTTTTGCTGTACATAAAGGTGAGCTTCATCTCAGGCATTCTCATGTGCAAGTTGTGTCCTGGAGCACACCAAGTGTTGGACTCCTGGAAGTTCCTAGACATCAGCTCTGGGGTTTCTTAGCACACTGCTGGTCCTAATAGTGGATTGAATCTTGTCTCAAGAATTATGGGGTTTTCCTATTCAGCAGCCATCCCTTTGTGTTTGTAACCAGTTGATTTTTCTTCCCTGATTTATTTCTCATTTTTCAGGATATGTTGGAGAGATGTAGTTGCAAATCTGCATCACTCTTTGAGACTTCGTGGGAGTCCAAAGCCATGGCGATTATAGGCTGTTTGTCTGATGTGGATGTAAGTACCCACTACTCAGGAGCTGGGATGTACTGCATCTCGATTTTGGTAATCCGTGCTACAAACAGCTGTTGAGCACCTGTTATGTACAGAGTGCTAAGTACAAGAATAGACAGAATATGGTCCCTGCTTTCAGTAATCTTACAATCTAGTATAAGAGATGAGGCACATCCATGCATAATCATGATAAAAGGCAACATGGGGTAAATGCTTTATAAATAATAGATACTAGAGAATTTCTGAGGAGGAGCTTGCTTCTGCCCGGGGTATAAAAAAGCTTTGGGGAAGAGGCAGCATTCAGATTAGCCCTTGATGGATGGGTCAGATTTTGATATCAGAGTCAAAGGAGAGGGCATCCCAGGTACTAGCATGAGTTGAGATATGGACGGAGGCAGTCATGAGATGGTTGGGCAACTGCAAATAAACCAGCATGGTGTTTAGAGGTACCAGGTTTTAAGGTAATTTAAAAAGATGATGATGATAATTTCTGGAGAGATAGATTAGAGGCAGATTATGGAAGATCCTGAATTTGCAGAGCTTTTAACAGTGCAAATGAGTGCGTTGGGTAACTTGTCTCTTGAAAATAGCAATTTCTTTTAAAAAATGAAATCAGAATATTGTTTAAAATAAATACAGCAAAATAACCCTAAAGTGGCCACATGCATGCATGGTAAGTTGAAATAATATGCATGACCTTGTTTAGAAAACTTGAGATGGGGAGATGTGAACAAATGATGGGATGAAGTTAAGGGGAAGGCCCCGCACCGCAACATAGGGATTTTTTGTAATGGCAGCCTGTCTCTTGTAGCTCATTTTTGACGCCGTGCTGCAGATCATGTATGGGGCCGTAGTGCCCTGGAGTGCAGCCGTAGAACAGCTGGTGAAGAAGCATTTGGAAATGGACCATCCCAAGTAAGAATCCATTTTGTTAAACCTTTAACATTTAGGTCATTTCAATGGGCAGTGTTAATACCAGTGGGCAACTTGGTGGCACAGTGCACAGAGTGCCAGGCCTGGAATCAGGAAGACTCATCTTCCTGAGTTCAAATTCAGCTTCAGACACTTTGTAGCTGTATGATGAGTCACTTTACTCTGTCTGCCTCAGTTTCCTCATCTGTCAAAAGAGCTGGAGAAGGAAATGGCAAACCACTTCACTATCTTTGCCCAAAAAAATCCCAGATGGGGTCACAGAGAATCAGACATGACTGAAAAATGATTAAACAACATTAACACTAATGTTGGGAGAAACTGAGGAAAGCCCCCAGCAAGTTGGGGGACCCCTGGGCCAGATCTTTGGGAGAATGTAAGCAAGAGCCCTCTAGGGAGGGCAGGAGTCAGGTGGTGAGCTTTCTTCTTAGGGGCAATTCCTTCATCACTCTGTGGAGCCTGGCATATATCTGCTGATTGAGTGAATGAGATCCTAGATCTCTCTGAGTGAGGGAGCCAGGGGGAGGATCCAGTGACATTACATTTGTAAAGTGCCACACACAGAGTAGGTGCTATATAAAAATGCTAGCAACTGCTCACTGTACAAGGACCTTTGTTTTCTAGAGTGAAATTATTACAGGAAAGTTACAAATTAATGGAGATGAAGAAACTTCTACGAGGTTATGGAATAAGAGACTCACATCTTTTAAACAAGGAGATAATGGTAAGGAAGGGTCCACACTCATTTACCCCTTCAGTTCCCTCTGTTCTTAGCAGCATCATTGAAGCCGATGGAGCTCTTTTCCTCTAAAAGCGTCATTTGGGGACACTCTGGTTCCAAGTTAGGCTCAGTCTTGACTTTTCCAGTGACATAGGACTCTTCTGGCCTTCAGTTTCCTCACTCTGAAATGAAGCTGATGACGCCATAGAGCACCAAATCTTGAGATAGGAAGCCTTACTGGCTGTGTGATCCTGGGCAGGTCACTTTATCCTGTCTGCCTCAGTTTCCCATCTGTCAGATGAGCTGGAGAAGGGAATGGCCAACCACTTCTGTATCTCTGCCGAGAAAACCCCAAATGGAATCACTAATAGTTGGATGTGATTGAAACGAATGTACATAAAAAAATACATTAATTGAACTAAAGAGTGTCTAAGATTCCATTTAAGATTCAATAGTTTATCTGTGATTACTGTTTTTTAAAATAGATTAAAAATTTTTTTGTCTTTTTTTTTTTTTTTGGAGTAAGAAATTTTTCAGCTCTTTACTTACATTAGAATCATAATTGAAGACTCTTTCTAAGAATATACAACTTCCCGAGGTGTTCTGGGTTCTCTTAGTCAGATTTCTTTACCCTCACAGCATAATTTCCCCCCAAAAGTAAGAATGATTTGTGCTTTGTTTCAGAGAGTCATCAGATACATCCTTAAACAAAATGGCCCAACCTCTCTCGAGGATGCTTTAAAGGTAGCTCAAGCATATCTGTTGTCTAAAGATGAAATCTACAGCTTAAGGATCATCGACCTGATAAGCAGAGAGCAGGTACGTCGGCTCAGAGAGCCGGTACGTCAGTTCAGAGAGCTGGTGAATTGCACTGACAAATGTGTGAGCCATGATTCTGGGGTGAAGGAGAGCCCGTGTTCTTGTGGCTGTGGCACTGAGAGTAGCTTCAAACCCTTTACTTCTTATAGGCCCAAAATACCAGAGACAATCATTTCTAATTTCCTCTCTTTGTGTCCACAGATCCAAGGTAGGCAGGTCTCGCTTCATATTCTTCATGTTGGTGGGTCTCTGTTTTTTTGGTGATTCTTAAAACCAACACAGCAGAAACTGAATTTCATTTCAGCATGGCTTGTGTGGAGAGCATTTGGTGCTTGCAAAGCCTTTTAGTGGCTCTTCTGTCTATTAATCTATATTCTCTTAAAAGACACTTTCATCTTTAAGTAAATAAAAAACAAAAGACAAGGCATGGGAAAAAATTGTATCCATTGTAAATGACGTCCATTTTTGACATTTTCATGTAATGTTTGTAGGATGAAGAATGTCTATCCCTCTTGAAGTCCCTGCCTCCTACTGAAGCTGAGAAAACTGCAGAAAGAGTGATTATATGGGCACGCTTAGCACTCCAGGAAGAACCAGATCACTCCCAAGAGGTATTATTTACGTTTGAAGAAGCATCTTGAGAATGGGAATCAGGCCATGCTTGGGAATATTTGGGGCTGGTCACATAGATTTAGAGACTGACTAAGATCTATCTTTTTAAATTTCATGAGTGGATTAATGACTGAATTTCTAGGCAGATGTCTTGAGTTAAAGGATAATTGCTCATTTCCATGTGATTTGGAGTTAAGCATAATCCCAGAGATGAAAAAAATCTGAAAGGCCACCTTGGTGTTTTGGACTCTCCTTCCCACTGTCTCCTGCCAATTTCCTCATGTGTAAAATGAGCTGCAGAGGAAAGGACAAAACCACTGCAGTATCTTTACCAAGAATATCCTAAATGGGGTCACAAAGAGCCAGATATAACTCTAATCAGCTAAACAACAAATCCAAACTAGTTTATGAAGCACTTCATATACATGCAGGAGCAGTGGAAAGATTGCTAGATTTGGAGTCAGAGGACCTGGATTTGAATTCTGGCTCTCCTAATAACTAAGGATGGATCTTTGGCTTAGCCTCTTTCTTGTCGTAGTCATGTAGTGAGAGGGGGTGGGCAGCGTCCAATCCAAATCAATCTCTCTGACCAAAGTGTTGAATATGGTCAGAAACTCTCTACAAAGAACATTGCAGAGAATGAGTCAGGAAGAGGAGAGGAAGAAGGCAGCCAGCTGAAATCCTTCACAGGAAATGGAAAAGGGTAACTCTTGTGTTTTCACTGCAAGCATTACCAGACATATTATTGCAGACCAGACAAGTTACAGCAAGCACTATCGGAGGATTAACAGAAAGAATTTTTTTTGAAGATTGCAGAATTCTTTCAATGTAATTGTGCCTAACCTAAAGTATAAACAGATTGTCAGAGCTCCTGTTTGTCACAGATTTTTGAGTTTATTGTTGGGACAATGTTAACGGGATATTTTTTTTTCTTTAAAACTGTTGTAGATTTCTGAATGTATTTTGCTTTTTGTACTTTTGCATTGTACTTTTTGTTAAAATTAATCTAAGGTGGAAGAGAATTTCATTGAGTTATTTGCATTTCAGGATAAGATACAGAGGATATTCATAGTAAGGACAACTGTAAACATTATTAAAGCTCTACGTGACATTCAGAAAGGCAAGTTTTCTGTTGTGATTTTTTTTCTTGGTATAGCATAGAGACTTTAATTCTTTAATGGAAGCTTGGGGCTCTTTAATGCTTTTGCATTTACCATCTGAGCTTCCTTCATTTTCCCCATCCTTTAAGATTAAACACCTTTTCTACTTGTCTCTAACTTTCCTCGTTATCCATCATCCAAATACACCAGCTTCCCTGTGAGTCTCCACTTGTTGTGCCCTCCTAGGGCTGCCTTTTGTTTGTTCATCCCCACAAGGCTCCCTTGTTTCCTTGGGTCCCTTGCCTTCCTCTTCCATTGGAACCACATTTCTTGTCATCCTTGAGCTCATACACTTCCCACCTTCCAGCATTAACCTGAGCCTGGAACACTCCACATTTCTCCCTGGATCCTTCACTGCTGACTCCCATAGCGCCGTAGCCTGAGCTGTCCCGCCTTTGCTCCATCTGCCGCTTCTAGGCCTTTGCTTTGGCCACCATTGCTCAAGAACTTTTTGTTGACGTTTCTGGCCTCTCTTCTGCCCTGTGATTCTTAGATATTCTGGATGTCCTCCCACGTTTCCTAACCGCCGCCAGCTCCTCTTCATCCCTTTCCTTCTCTTCTCTACCCTGGCTAATCACCTTTCTGTCAGTTCTGTCAGCTCCCTCATCTCTCCAGCTTGTCCTAGATCCGGGCCTTCAGTTACCCTTCTCTTTCACCGCTGAACTTGCCCAGTCACTTGAACTTGATTCTGCTGCTTCTTCCCTTGCTCTCCCTCCTTCTGTGGGCCTAGCCCTGTGCCTCACCACCTTGGTCTTTAATAAATG
Organism: Sarcophilus harrisii; assembly: GCF_902635505.1. NCBI lineage: Eukaryota > Metazoa > Chordata > Mammalia > Dasyuromorphia > Dasyuridae > Sarcophilus > Sarcophilus harrisii. The sequence continues at coordinate 685,954,991 of NC_045426.1, read as the reverse complement.
TTTGTTAAGTTCATGGTGGTTCCCCAATCTATGCTTTTAAAGGAGATTCAAAATAAATCTCAAGTGTTTCATCACCAGTTGTCAGCTGGCTCATCCAGTCAGGAAGGGTCTTCCTCTGCCAGACTTGGGCACTGCCCTTTCTGCCTCCTGACTCCTTCATAGGGGTCATTGGTTAAGTTAGCTGAGAACTCGTGCTCGGTCCCAGGCCTCTGAACTTGTTCCAGCTCTTTTCCCCTGTGCTCTTCTTTCTCCATGGGATGGTGATCCCTCCTCACTGTTCTCCTGACAGAATAGGGACACATCTACCCACAGTCAACTTTTGTGATGCTGCTTATGTGAACCTGACTTAAATCAGGAGAAGCAGAGTTCAAATCCTGCCTCTGGCCCTTGTGAACTGTGGCCCTGGCCCCCTTGCTTGATATCTGCCTGCCTTCAGTCTCTCTCCACTCCAGTGCTTCCTCTTTTTAGCTGTCAAATTGATTGATCTAACTCAATCACTGTTACCTTCTAGCTCAAATAGGAATTGTCCTGTTTGGCTTCTAAAGCCCTGGCCACGTCTTAACTTTTCAGTCTTCTTACACCATTTTTTTTTTTTTTAACTTCCATATATTCAGCAGTCTAGTGACATTGTCCTCCTTGCTATTCCTTACACAAAACACTCCATTTCTCCATGCCTACAATTCTCTCCTTTTTCATTTCCTTCTGGCTTCCTTTGAGTCTCAGAAAAAGTCTCACTTTCTGCCGAAAAGCCTTTCCTGGTCTCATTTAATTTGAATGCTTTTCTCTTGATTTTCCTTCTCTCTATTCTTCCCTCCCTCTTTCTTCTCTTCCCTCCCTCCTCCTCCTCTCCCCCTCTTCTCTCCTTCCCTTCCCTCCTTCTTCCCCTCCCTCCCTCTTTCCTTCTTCTCTCTCCCCCTACTCCTCCCCTCCCTCCTTTCTCCTTCTCCTCCTCCTTCTTTCCTTTCTTTCAGTAAAGCAATTAGGGTAAATGACTTGCTCAGGGTTACACAGCTAGGAAGTGTGAAGTGTCTGAGGTCAGATTTGAACTCGGGTCCTCCTGAATCCAGGTTTGGTATTCTATCCACTGCACCATCCTGCTGGACCCTTGATTTTCTTCAGTTTATTCTGTCTGTATCTTCTTTGTACATAGTTTTATATGACTGCTTTCCCCCATTAAACTGTGAACTTCATAGAAGTGTAGACTGTTTTTGCCTTTGTTGGTTTCCCCAGGCTCAGCACAGTGTCAGGCACATAGTAGGTATTCCATAAAGGTACCTTGACTTGGGCAACTTCTTAGGCAGACGTGTTCATGGCAAGAGTTCACAGTACTTCTTGTGTGCTTGTATGGCTTCATTTTGTAATAAAATTTATCCATGGAGTCCATTGATTACCTAATTAAAAAGCCAGAGATAGCTCTCTGCAGATTTTATTTACACTTAGAGTTCAAGCTCATATGTATTGGGGGGGTGGGGGGGAGAGTCAGAGAGCCCAGGATTCAGGAATCTTGCATAGAATGGAAATACACAAGCAGGTTGGGTCCATAAAATGTTGCAGAAAGCAGGAGGGAACGATAAAGGCATATATATGTCATAAGGGAAGAGGAGAGGATTCTCCTTAGGAGTCGGGGAAATTTATGTGCCAGGCTCAGTTTTGCAGACTTCAGCATTTGTGTATGACCTGTTTGCTTCAAGCAAATAAAAGTGCTGAGAAAGAATCCAGGCAGAATTTTTCTTAGCACAATGGCAGCAAGACTTCTAGGCCAGAAATTCTTTTGTCACAATATAAAAAGCAGCTAACTTTTGATCCAGGTTATCCTTCCTTGCTATCTAGCCTTCTCTACAGCTACCTGCCTTCTCCCTCCTTTGTGTGTGGTCTGGGAAATGCAAACTCGCAGCATTGTTAATCCCAGCTAGGTCAGTAGGAAAATAACCTTGCTCTGAGAGCAAATGCTACAATTCATTTCCAAATTTAATATCAGTGAGTTTAGAATTTTCTGTCCCTTCAATTTTAATCCTATGTTTTTTTCTTTAACTCTAATCATACTGAATAATTAAGCTATTTGTAGTCTACTTCATCCTTTCTGCCCCAGTGCTTGAGGAAATCTGTTAAAGATAATTGAAAGGAGAAATAGTTACATTTTTAGCCATCCTTTCTGATGGAATCTGTCAATGTGCGCATCTTAAGACTTATAGTAATTTGTTGCTGCTATTTTTTTAAATTTAATTACAGAAAACCCTCTGAAGTTGGATGAATGTGATGAAAACTTAAAAGTATTTAAAACCATTAGGAGCTTACAGGTGAGAGATCTGAGTTACGGGTTCCATTTATTATTTTTTTATCTGTGTGTGTGTGTGTGTGTGTATAGTGTGTATATATTATTTCCTATATATATTTTCTGCTCCTGTATATATTATCTTTATGTAGATATAGATAGATGTATGTGTATACATGTAGTAGATATACATATGTAGATATGGATAGATATAGACAGCCTGTGTGTATGTGTATATATGTGTATACACACATACACACACACACACACACACACACACGTATATATTATCTGCTCCAATTAGAATGAGCTCCTTGAGAACTGGGGCTGATTCTCTTAATTTTCCTCCCTCTTGATTGCCCCCTGATAAGTAAATATATAGTAAGCACTTTTTCATTGGTTCATTCGATGCTTTTATTCTGAAGAGGGAAATAATAAAGAGAGGTTCCAAGAGCCATTCTTATTATATACCATTTGATATCAAATGCATGCAAGAACTTTAAGTGGAAAATCACTTTATGTTAAAAATAATCAAAGCTACATAAAACACAGGTAGTGTGCTGGTGCTAAAAGTGCTAAACAAGCAGAACCTACATCTTGGTCAACAATTCCTTTGCATTTGTTCCTAGTTCAAGGCCATTGGTGGCCTAGGTAGAAGAGCTTATTTCATGGGGACGGAGCCTCTTGGTGGCAGCTAGGCTTCCATGTTGTCTGAGGCTTCGTGAGTTTAAGACGCTTGGCCTTAGGTCATACAGTCCAAATGTAAAAGAGGACCCTCTCTTCCCGATTCTGGGGGAGCTCTCGTGCACTCCCCTAGGAGGCCTCTCTGTGTCAAGTACCAGCTCTCAGTGGATCACAGTAAGGGGGGGGGGGGGGGGGGGGGGGGGTTGCACCTGCTCCAGCCTTTCCCTGGAAGGGGATTTATTGGTGGACTTTTAAATGTAAGCTGTGGAGAGACAGATCCAATCTTGTTGAGTTTAAATACAGATTCCCTTTATCCACGTATAAAAAAATAAAGCTTTGGGTCTCTTGTTATTTATCAGCAAGATTTTGCTCTTTCTTTTGTTATCTTATAAGTATTCTAATAGTCTACAGCACTGTTCAATAACCCAGCACTGTTTTAAAAAAAAAAAAAAGAGAGAGACAGAGACAGAAAGAGGGATTTATTTCCCTAAATATGAGTTTCATTAGTGAGAGTCCTTTACATGAGACACATAAACGTACTGGTGTTAGCTTCATTTGCACAACTGAATTTTAAAATCTGAGTAATTCTCCCAATAAGCATTCTCCCACTGTGGCTCAGTGGGTAGACCTCTGGGCCTGGAGTCAGGAAGCCCTAGACACATACTTGCTGTGTGACTCTGGGCAGTCACTTCAATTTGCCTTAGTTTCGTCATCTGTAAAATGGTCTGGAGAAGGAAGTTTCAGTCAAAGACACTTTAGTGTCTTTACCAAGAAAACCCCAAATGGAGTCACAAGAGTGAGACAGAACTGAAAACAATTAAAGAACAAAGGAGAAGCACCTGCTCTGTCCTAGACCCTGTGACCAGGTCACTTTGCAATTTCATAAATTCTACTGGCTTCCTATTGCCTCTAGAATAAAATGTAGTGAGGTTTGGGGGGCAGGGTTTGGAGCCAATTGAAATTAAGTGACTTGTCACAGAGATTGTAAGCGTCTGAGGTCGCATTTGAACTTGGTCCTTTTGGCGCCAGGCCTGGTGCTTTACTCACTGCACCAACTGCTGCTCTCTGTGGAGTTTTTAAAACCCAAACTTTCTCTTTCGAGCTCCCTTGTCCATGAGGAAAGCCAAACAGACTTCGTTTTGGTTCCTCGTGCACAGTGTGCACTGCCTCCACCCTCACCCTCTTCCCCCAAGGCCTCCATCCCTTTCTTCCTGAGGGACACAGAGCAAATTCCACCTTGTTGGTGAAACCCTTTGGGATCCCTCAGTTTTCAGTGCCCCCTCTCAAGTCCCCTTGTCTTTGCCTCTTTTTTATTGGTTTGTGATTCCTGTTTTTACTTACTCTTGGTATACTTCTCAATCTCTTTGGAGCCTGCCTTGTTGCGGTGTAAATCCTTATGAATAGGGATGAGTCTGTTTTTTCCTTTGTATTCCCAAGATTGGATTCAGGAACTGACGCATAAACAAGAACTTCATCTGTTCTCTGGGCTAGATGGGTTGGGGGACAAAGACAAACATGTCCTACTGAGATGGAGCTCACTTCGCATTGAGAAGTGGGATTCAAAGCAGAAGGGTCTTGACGTGAATGAATAATGGGGATTGCTAACAACTTGGGGATCCCATCTTGTTTTATTTTGTCACAGGAGGATTTTGAGCTCTTCCTCCCGTTTGAAGACTATAGGAATCGTTCATTAATAGCTGGACTTTATGAAGAACCCATTAATACTCAGGAAGTTTCCCTGGCTTGGCAGAAATCCAGGAAGACCCCAGAGGAGACCCCTCCTAACCCAAAGAGTGTGTCTCTTCGATCGAGTTTGTACAGACAGACTCTGGGCCTGCTGGTGTCGGAGGAAGACCTGGAGGCTGAAGTGGTATTGGAGACCTTAAAGTCGGGGAGAATTGAAGAAGCCCTCCAGCTCTGCAGGTGACTGCAGGGGCTGCCCAGTGATCTGAAAATAGCGATGGCTTCCTCTCATCACATAGCTGAGCTCTTCTGTGAAAGCATTTGGGTGGTGGTTGTCATGCTGGCCTGTTCACACACGTAAGGCAGGACATCACTTTGACAGAAATAGCGCAGGACAGCAAAGGCTTGGTGGATAGGACGTGAGAAGGGTTCAAATGTAGCCTTAGACACATAGTGCCGTGGGGTCTCGGACAAGGCACTTAATCCTGTTTGGCCAGAAGGTGGCCAGGGGGCTCAATGGGCAGAGTGCTGGGCCAGGAGACAGGTGGATACCGAGACTCAAGAGGGTGACAAAGGACTAGACCAGGATCATATGGCTAGGAAGTATCAAAGGTAGGAATTAAGTGAGGTTCTCCTCACCTCAAAGCCTGCCTTCTTTCTACCCACAGAGCGAATCTGCCCCTCCAAGATCAGGGCCTAAACTTTGTCCTAAGGGCATGGGCCTCATCCTGGACTGCACTCAGCACTTACTACCAAAAAAGGAACAATATCCGAGTCAAAACGCTTCTACCAGCGTTTGCTGATATTGATAGTGTTCCTTTAATACAAGCAAAGACAAGGACTGCAGCTCCCGAGTCCAGTGCTCTAATTGTGTGCTTTCCCTCTTTTCTTTTTTCCAAAGGGACTTGTTTCAGTATCACTGCAGTCCCAACACGGGGAGAGTGCTGGTTTTGACATGTCAGAAACTTTGTGAGATGTTGAGGGCAGATGTTCCAATAACTGTTTCTGAAGGGTTGAACCTTCCTCTGGAGATCCATCAGCTGGCGTGCCAGGCCGCCACCATCTGTAGCCCAGGTGAGGTTAGAGCATTGTTAGCATCAAGGAAGCTTTGAGTGCTTTCAGGCTCGCTGCACTCAAGAAATTAAATCAAATAGACACTGGCCCTGTTTTACAGATTGGGATTTCAATTCTATTGTTCTCTCCTATGGACTCTTGATTGATACTTCAAATGTAAATTCTTTTATTGCTGACCACAGAGGAAAAGAGATCCTGTTCTTCCTGATGGGTGCCTCTCTCAGATGCTGCTATTTTGAGTAAAATCCCAGCAGTGAATCATCTCATGCCTTAACTGCCTCTCTTTACTTCTTCTCCTTATCTTTGCCTCTTTGGCACAAAACCCCTGCCCTCCCACCATTCTAGCTGCCTTCTGGGTGCTGTCTTCTCCTATTCGAATAGAACGGGAGCTCCCCCAGAGTGGGGACCTTCCATTTTCCTGAATTTTTGTCTTCCGTGCTTAGCCCCATGTCTGGCACAGACTGGAGCTTTCTTTGTTAATGTTCACTTTGTTCTATCTGTCTGACTCCATATCTGTCTATCCATTCATCTATCTATATCTATCTGTCTGTCTATCATCATCTATCTTGATTCAGCTTTATAGGTTTGAGAAAATTTTGCTAGATCCTGATTTTTTTTTTTAATTTAACTCTCTAATTCAAGGGTCCTCAAACTTTTTAAATAGGGGGTCTGTTCATTGTTTCTCAGACTGTTGGAGTGCTGGACTAGAGTAAAAACAAAAACGTTGTTTTGTGGGCCTTTAAATAAAAAACTTCATAGCTCTGGGTGAGGGGGTTAAGCATCCTCAAGCTGCTGCATCTGGCCTGTGGGCCATAGTTTGAGGACCCCTCTTCTAATTTCTTGAAAAATTTTTATGTCCTTTATTTTTTACTTTATTTTTATTTCCATATACATCTCTTTTCACTTCACCGGAGAGGCATCGCTCATAACATAAAATAAGAAAGAAAGAAAAAGAAGGAAAAAACAGTTCTGCAAAATTAACCAAAAAACTACTGGGTCTGACAGTATATGCAGTGTTCCACATCCATAATCCTTCACCTCTACAGAGAAGAGAAGAGAGACATCTCATTTTCAGACCAGAGTGCCCGAAAAATGTTTCATAGGAAGGCAAAATTCAATAATAACCTCCTCCATTTTATTTTTCATTTTGAAAATTTTAAATGGAACTGGCTAACTGTTTTATGTAAAAAGATTCTTAAATTTAGGCTGATGATGCATCTTTTAAATTCTCTCAGACTTTTTATTAGATGCTCTGGAAATGTGTAAATATACTTTAATTGCGATGGAGATTTACAGACATTGCCAGATGGAGGACTGTGGAACTCTAATAAAGGTATTGTCTATTTGAATTTCTTATTTAAGAAACTTTTATATATACCCATTAGCCTACAGTTTTCCATTTTTAAGTGACTTGCAGAATTGTTTATACTAGTTCCACTAGTCTGGGAGGGAAAAGTAGAAAGATAAGTAGCTTTCCTTGAAAGGATGGGCTACGCTCCCCACTTTTTCTTGTTTCTATTCTACTCCTGACCCTTGAAAGGATCTAGGTTTCTCCAAAGTCATCTGAGACTAATATAAGCCTGATTGATACTCTGTACTGGTAATACAGCAAATGTCCTGATTTTTTTTATTCAAGAGAATAGAATCAGCAAACTGATTGTAAGTCAGTGAGTTTAACTTTACTCCTGGCAAGATTCTAGAAGGTATTATTAAATGGATGGTTTCTGTGCAGCTAAAGCAGGATCCTTAATCCTTTTTGTATCCTCACCCGACTGCTCCTACCAATCTAGTGGCATCTGGGACCTCTGCTCAAGATCATGGTATTTTTTGTTTTGTTTGGTTTTATCAGTATTTTGTTTTTCCAAAAATCACATGTTAAGATAATTTTCAACATACATTTTTGTAAGATTTTGAGTTCCAAATTTTTTTTCTTTCCATCCCTTTCCTCCCCTCTACCCAAGATCTGATATAGGTTATACGTTTTAATGTCATTTTAAACATTTCCATTAGTCATGTTGTGAAAGAAAAATCAGAATTAAAGGGGAAAAGCTAACAAAAAGAAGGGTGAAAATGGTAGGCTTCAAGGGGAAAAGCTAACAAAAAGAAGAGTGAAAATGGTAGGCTTCAATCCTCATTCAGTCTCCATAGTTCTCTCTCTGTATGCAGATGGCATTTTCCATCCCTAGTCCATTGGAATTGCCTTGAATCACTGCATTGTTGAGAAGAGCCAAGTCCATCACAGCTGATCATCACATAATCTTGTTGCTGTGTACAATGTTCTCTTGGTTCTACTTATTTCACTCAGCATCAGTTCATGTAAGTTTCTCCAGGCTTTTCTGAAATCAACCTATTTATCATTTCTTATACAACAATAGTATTCCATTACTTCATATACCATAACTTATTCAACCATTCCTCAATTGATGGGCATCCATTTGGTTTCCAGTTCTTTGCCATCACAAAAAGAGCTGCTACAAACATTTTTGCACATATGGTCCTTTTCCCTCTTTTATGATCTCTTTGGGTTATAGGTTCATGTTTTGAAACAAAGAAAGAAAACGCCATATTTCAATATTCTTTTTTTTTCCTTTGAGTTTGTGGACTCTCTTGGACAAGAATGTATGATCTAGATCAGGGCTTTTTAAACTTTTCCCACTCATAATCCTTTTTCACCTGGGAAATTTTTATGTGACTCCAAATATAAAGGTATGTAAAATAGGTAAACAAATCAAATATTTATTGATATTATAATCATAATTTTGCAACCCTCACATTCACTTATGAGACCCCATGTGGGGGGAATCTAGATGGGATCTAGATGAAGAGCCAGTTATCTCAAAGAACAAGCTTCATCACCAACAAGTTATGCTGGATTATTTTATTTATTAATATGATGGCTAAACTGGTAGATTAAGGGATTGCAATTGATATATTTTTTCTAAATCTAAGCAAAACATTTGCTAGTCTATCTTGCTGTAGTTGTAGGAAAGACATACTCACATGGGCTGGGCAGTAATAGGATTAGCTGAATTCAGAATTGACTGAATAAGATAAACCCACCCAATAATCATTAATGGATCATTGTCATCTCTTAAGAAGTCTCCTGTGGAATACCTCAGGGTTCTGGGTTTAACTCTTTGCTATTTAATATTTTTACTTATGAGTTATTGGAGATGATACCAAACTGAGAGGCAGAGTTTAGATGGATAACAGAGCCACATTCAAAAATATGGATATTTGAGTATATCTAATAAGATGAAAATCTGTAGTAATAAGTGTAATCTTTTGTACTTTATACCCTTTATGCTCTTATAATTTATTTTATTTATTTTTTATGCTCTTATACTTTAAGCCAACAACTCCCACATAATGAAGGTATGGTTAGTCAGCGCTTTATCTGGAGATCTTAGTGGACCGTGAACCTTCTATGAGTGGACAGTGATGGAAACCCAGAGAGCTCTTCCAGAGTTTTGTGCCCAGTTCTTGAGGCCATGACTTAGGAAGGCCATTGCTAAGCTAGAGGCCAACTGGAATGGGCAAAAGCTTGGAGATCGTGCTATGAAGATCAATGGAAGGAACTGGGTATATTTTTTTTACCCTGCAAAAGGAAAGACCCAAAGTAGACATGATGCTTTCTTTAAGTCTTTAGAGGGTTTTTCATGAGGAAAATGAGACTTGGAATGCTTGGCCACAAAAAGCAAACTAGGAGTTGCCAGAAAGTAGGAGTTGCCAAGAAGCAGGTTTGGTTCTTGATGTAAAGGAAAATCTTGGCAGCTGCAGGGGATGGGACTGGTGTCCACATGGCCACCTGCTGCCTCCTTTTCTTCCCACTGGGTTGGATTAGATGGGTTCTGAAGTCTCTTCCAACTTCTGGAAGCTGATTCCCTGGATAAAAAGGTCAGGACTTCAATTTTTGAAGCCAGCTCTTACAAGGTTGGATTGACAGTTGAACAGCTTATCTATTGAAATAGTCATTTTGTTCAAATTTAGAATCTAGGTTAGATTACAGACTGATACTAGTTCTTAGCCCAGTGATGGCCTAGCTGTAGTGGCAGAGATGTTCCTACTGACTGGCCTTTGTGTCACAGGCTCCATATACACATTGAGAAAGGTCATTCCACCATCCCTTGTTGTTGCTCCTTTGACTTCTTGCTTGGGCTTTGTATCCCAGGGTCTGGAAGTTCTGTCTCCTATGTTGCACTCCGCCTGGGCCTCCTTCTCCTGCTCTCTCCCCCAGAGTGCACCAGAGAGCTCCTGAGCTGCTTGACGTAGATGAGTGACATGGGAGCCAGCCCCAACCCTCCAACAGCCCAGCGCCTCTCGGTCTCAGGCCTTGATGTGGGGGCTCCTAGGCCAGCCCTGGCCTCCACCCTCAGCTCTTCCTTCTGAACATGTAACAGGCCTCTTGTCCACTTGGTCTTTCTTACTCTCCTCTCCCTGAATATCCGTGCACTCTACAGGGCTTTCCTTCCATATGCTGATTTTCTGCCACAGCCAGGTCATTTTCCATCCTCTCCAGCACAACTGAGAGGCACCCTGAGGCTATTTCCTAAAATTCTTGAATAGAATAATAATTCTGTTATTAGAGAAATAAGCAGCAGCTGTGTGTCCCCATCACTTCAGAGGCCCAGCTGTTCCTTTTTAGAATCTTGTCGGGGATCTGGGTATTTTGGCCAATCTGTCTACAATGATTATTTATCCTGGCTGTCTTCCATCACCAATGTTAGTATGTAGGGAAGAAGGAAAAAAGCATTTATTAACTGCCTACTATGTGGCAGGAATTTTATAGATGTCTCATTTGATCCTTGCTACAACTTTGGGAGGTAGTAGTTATTATTAGCTCTGTTTTATAGGTGAGGAAACTGAGGCAGGCAGAAGACTTACTTGGGGTCACATAGCTAGTGAACATGGGAGACTGGGTTTGAATTCTGGTTTTCCTGACTTCAGTCCTAAAGGATCCACTGTACCCCTGCTACTTCTTATGGCTTCAATAAATGTGATTAACCAAGGCTCCCAGCTCACAAAGCAACTTGTACTGAGGAAGTTCATTTGAGAAATTCATTGCTTCTTCTTCTCCCCTGTTTGTGACCCAAACACATGTGAATTTTCATGTTCTTGAGCAGAGTGAACTCTCCCTTCCTGAGAATCAAGGGGAGCCAGAGCATGTCTTAGGTTTTAATGCATTTTTAATAGAATACAGTGTCAGATTTCCTTAAATTGCAATGGCAGCAAATTCAGTTAACTTCATTATATTCTAGGTGTAGATTGTGCAATCTCTACATTTTATAGGTAAGGAAACTGAGGTCCAGGCTGCTTAAGTGATTAATCACCCAAGACAGGAAAGACTCACAGGCAGAATTTGAACCCAAGAGCTTAACAATAACAATCTACTCACTTATATATCCCAAACTCATGCTTGTCTTACGTTCTTTGTCTCTCTCCCTTCTGGGCTCAGAAGACAGCTGCATTTCTCTTCACCTTTGCCCAGTTTTTCACAGGCTTTGATTTTAGCTTTCCTGTTTCACTTGACCCGACTCCTTTTCCCCTAATTTAGAATAAGAATTTACATTATATTACAGATTATAAGATGATTACTTTTGACATGAGACTGTTTGTATCAAGATTTAACCAGTGATTACTTGTTCTCCCAGAAAAACCAAATTCTTTACATTGGTATGACTGATTCGGTTCCTCTGAGAGCAGTTGGAGATTATGTATGGCTTATTTTATTTGTGTTTTTTCCCCCCATCATTTGGTATTTAGAGTTCCTTTGGAGCTGATAGAGATCCCTATGAAGAGTGGATTTATAATGACTTCTTCAGTGAGGATGGAATTGTTCTCGAATTGCAGTTAGTGCTGCCAGTTATCTATGAGTTGACTTCATCTCTTATACGTGGATCTGGTAATTTTCACTTATATAATTTATTTTTAAGTACTTTCCTCAATTCTGTTTTTAAAAAAATCTGTGAAGTCTTGCTTTGTAGTGTAGTATCTAAATAATCCACATTGTTTTTTTTCCCCCTGATAATCACTCTAATTAATATTCTCTTTTTGTAGGAGGCAAAAGATATCCTTTGGATTCTGCCAGTTTGCCATATTGCTCATTTAATAAAGGTATCTGAAAATCAAAAATTTGTAACTTAGGTTAATATTCCTTTTTTTTTTTTTTTTTTTTTGGTAAATTTAAATGAAAGCTTAATTTATGCAGGAGGTTACTTTCTTCATTATCATATTTGTTTTTCCAGGGGCCTTTTATTATTCAATTACATAAAAAACACATTTTAATTTCATTTCAAAGGAAAGAGGTATCTTACTGGTGACCCTCAGTCAACTGGAATAATTGTCATAGACCAATTCCTTAGTAAATAAAGTACCATAAAAGTGCTTCATTACATCACATTTAATGATGATGTAGTTCAGATTTTCCTTATATACATATCAGTCTGCTATCAAAGATCTTTAATGCAGATGTTGCTTTCCCTCATTTTCCCAATATGAGTGTAAAGTTTAGTGATTCTCAAAAAGTCTTAAGTAAAGAATGGGTATCATCTGTATTGGGGGGAGATCCTGATGAGGTGCTCTGTGCACCAATGAAATCTTAGATTCAGCTCTGTCACAGTGAAGGAACTTGGCACCAAAGTCTGATTCCAATACCACATGGAGTCCATGAACACTTTGCCAGCACTTGTTAACTGAGGTTCAATGACATTTTCCCTCAGTCCCCACTAATAGCCAGCTTATTTAAGTTTATAGAGGCTCATTGTTCTCAAGAGTGATCTCAAGATGATGATCTTTTGGGCCAGTGCAATGCATAAAGACTTTATAGTAAGTTCTGGAGGGTTATGCACTTTCTCTGGTAGAAAGGGATCCTTAAAGTGTTGAAATAACAAAATAGGTAATAAATATTTTAAAAACTGCTGCTAATAACTAGATCTGCATTTCCCTAGCATTGATTTTTTAATTTTAATTTTATTTTGTGGAGGAAGGTGGGTATTTTTGACCCACTAAATTTTTTGTCATTTCCCAGGAGAGAATCTTCTCATACCGATCATCAGCCCTATCTCTTCAATGCTTCAGAGCCTGCAAGAATCCAGCCAGTGGGAGCTGGCTCTGAAATTTATAATAGGTTCCTTTGGCATCTGCCTTCAGCATGGAATGTCGAACTGCATGAATATCTCCTTGAGTGAGAAGGTAACGGCCATGAGCATGGATTGGTGTTGTGAACAGAGCTGGAATTGGATTCAAGAAGATCTGAATTCAAATTTAATTTCTGCCACATCCTGGCTAGGTGACCTTGGAAATCACTTAAATTCTCAGTGACCCTGAGACTCTCCAAGACTGTCACTGGCAGGAAAAGTCCAATCCTTCTGTGTACTGGGAGGGGAAGTTCCTTATGGAGAGCTCCCTACAGTTCTTGAAATCTAGGCCTGGTCTCCCCAAGGGAACAAAAATAAGATCTATTGAAGAGAGGAATTTGGATACATTGTTTAATTAGCCTGGGCTCCAGGATGAGTGAATTCAACATTTTTTCTGATTCTTAGCTGTGACCTAAATTCCCATTATAGTTTCCCTAGTTGGTGACTTAATTAAAATGTTCAGAGACCTAGCAGTTCTGAAGGACAAATTGTAATTGTTCCCTTGGCTGAAGATTTCCTTTTATCAGATGGCATTATCAATAGATACCCTGTGCCTTTGGATAAGTGTTTATTAAGTGCCTACTGTGTGCTGAGCTTCTCCAGGCATTGAGATTAATTCAAAGATAAAAATGACTCTTGGAAAAGGGGTCAAGGGTCAAGACTCCTTCTTTCTGGAATAATAGGTGAAACATTAGATTGGGAATTTGGAAGAATTGGATTCTAATTCTGTCTCTGATATTAGCTGGGTGACCCTGAGTAAATCATTAAATCTCATATGAGTTTTTGTTTACTTACTTTGTAAAATGGAAATATTGAGGGCACTACCCTACATGGTCAAATGAGTACAGTGCTCTATGAATTCTTGCTAATTAATCAAGTGATAACATTGGGCAACACCTTGAGGGAAGTCTTCTAGATGGGAGCTAGTGTTCTGAGGGGATGGAAATGATAAAGTCTAGATGATAATAATAGCTCTCCTTTCAGAGCCCTTGACTGAGTTCTTTGTCTGTTCTTACTCTGAGTAATTGATCAACAAGCATTTTTCAAATGCGGGTTGTTAAGGGATTTTAATTCAGAGCATAAAAGAGGATCCTTTGGAAGCAGTAGGGGCTTAATAAATCCTGGTGATTGATTCAAAGAATGATTTTCATTCTTCTGATTGAATTACTTACTGTGCTGGAATATTACTATGTGCTATTCAAGTTTCTTCAGTCTTCAGAAGAGCAAGTTCTGTGAAGACGCCCAGTTATAAAAATGTAACATTTAAAATTGATCTCTTTCCACTATACTAATAACTCTGAATCTTTTCTTAAAGTTGTATGAAGAGAGACTGTTAATCAATACAAAAAGTATTGTTGTTAGCCTGAAAGAAAAATCCACGTCCTTAATCAGAAAAAATGCTGCAGCCTTATTACACAAAGTGAGTATTTTGGGTGGGAATCCTTCCTTGGAAGCTTGTCATGGTTATACATCTCCAGGCAGTTCTGTGACTTCTGGACTTTAAAGCATTTACCTTTAAGTCATTTTATTACAAACATAGCCTCATGGATAGAAGCTGGTCTCAGGGCCAGGAAATGGGTTCAAGTCTCATCCCTGACCCATGCTGACTGGATGACCCCGGACAGGCCTCTCTTTTACAATCATAGTTTGTGGACAAGAGATCAGCGGCATTTTCCTCACTTTAGTGTCTCTGAGATCTCAGCTCCCACCTCAGTCCCAGTACAGTTCCTCTGTTGCAGCCAATTGTTTCTTTAAAATTCTGGCTAATAGAATTTTCCGATTGGCTTGGACAGACACTCTTGTGTGATCCAGTGGAAAAAAAGCCTCAGATTGGATTATTAAAGCTCCCGAGTTTAGGAAAGATGAGTTCTATTCCTTCAGGGAGTTGAGTTGAGTTGTATAGCTCTTCTTAACTTCCAGCAAGTGACTGAAAACATTGGAATAAACAAATGGAAGCCATAACTGCAAGTGAGGATGAAGGACCCTTCTCCCTTGTGTTCAGTCTCTTAGCCAAGACATAGTTGGATTAGTAGCTAATAGATCCTTAGGAGTTTACATGTTTTAATGGGAAGATTTTGTTAATTTTGATTCTTTATTCCTATAGGTATTTAATTGTCGTCTGGTGGATCTTCATCTGGCTTTAGGTTATTGCACTCTTTTACCTAAGAAAGATGTCTTTGAAATTATCTGGAAAATCATTGATACCACGTGGCAAAATTACAACAAGATTTTGGTATGGCTAAGAAAAGAGCTCCTTTGTTTCATTCATGTGTCAGTCCATAAGCATTCGAACTCTTGACCTGGTGCTAAGGGAGGTGAAGTGGATAAACACTAAATAATAGGGAGAGGGGCTCTAGCACCTGGGGGCTGCAGGAAGATGTCTGGGAGGTGCCTTGAGGACACCAAAAGAGAGCTGATCTATCCAGGTGCATTCATGGAGGAGGAAGAGGAAGAGATGTACAAACGCAAAAAGGGGGAAGATGGGCCGCATCTGAGAAATGCCCGGGAGGCCATCTTGGTTAACCTCTCACCTGCTGGGAGGGGGGACAGAGAGGTCACGACTGAGGGCCAAAGCCCTACAAAAGCCGACCAGAGGCAAATCACTCCAGCTGAGTGGGGGATAGAGTGGAGAGATGGTTACATGGATGCTCCAGGTCCCTTTGGCTGCTGTGCGGATGGAGGGGAGATGAGCCCAGCTGGGGGGCTGCGAATGCCCAGAACTGCTGAGAGCTGAAGGGCTCCCCCGGCAAGGCCAGACGCTGCTTCTGGTCAAAAATCACGAGACCCCGTCAGGCTGTCTTGAGGGAATTGCTCCTGTCCGACTCGTGCGAGCCGGAGAGAGCCAAGGCCGTGTTAGTGGCTTGTGCTGAGGAAGCCTCTTCCCTGTGCTCTGGCCCACGTTTCCCGCCAGAAGTGCCTTCAGCCCATGAGGTCTCTCCCCCATCAACTCCCCTCTACCCCCAATCGGCCTCTTCCCCTTCCCCCCCCCTGCAGGCTTATTCTGACCTCTATGGAGCACTGGCCTCTCCCCTGCCCTTCAGACTTTGCTTATGTGTTGTCTTCTTCTGTTAGGGGGCAGCCGGTGTCTCTGCTCCTGTGGTGTTCCCCGTGCTGAGCACAGTGCTCGGCACCTAGTAAGCATCTAATAAAGGTTGGCGGACGATTAACCGAGAGTAGTGAGGGTGGAGCGCAGAGGCCCGCGAGAGAGGTCTCGTGGAGGAAGATGAGCTGCTGGCTGAGGGGTCCTCCAGGACCCTCTGCTCTACGCCCATGGTTGTCATCCCTCGGGTCTCCCTCGGTGTGATTAAGGCCTTCCGCCTTCCCACCAGCACCAGCAGCGCTGACTCTAAAGTCCATGAAGGGGATCCCCTGGTTTCCTTCAGAAAAGCAGAGCCACGCTCTGAGGGGGGATTCTCCTAGACATTTGTGGGAGCCTTTGACGACGCGGTTTAGCCCCGCGGGGGCCTGCCCGCGCTTGAGTGTTCAGCCTGTAAGGGCATTTGTTAAGCACCCATGTGGCAATGGGAGGTGGAGGCGAAGGAGGGACTGAGGACAGGAACCTCTGGGAGGCCAGAGGGAGGTGGTGCTCCCATGATAAAGAGGAACGGGCTTGAGGGGGAAGGTTCATAATGAGTTGTGTGGAACGTGTCAAGTTTGAGATGTCTGCAGGGTGTCACCCAATAGGTGGTGTAGCAGGATTGCAGCCGCCACAAGTAGAACCCTGGGAGACAAGGCTTCGGGATTATTAGTCAGCTTATTAATTAGGCCAGCCAATAATCAATAAATTAATGATCAGTGGGTTCTTTTGGTCACCTAAGGTACCAAAGGAGATTCTGAAACACCTTCGATTTGGGGTCTACCACAACTACCACACCATACTGATTGGTGGGCATTAATGAGGAGATGAGCTAAAGTCTTCAGCTCCTCTTGCTGAGAACAGTTTGATCATCAGTAGCCTCAAAGCACCTGGGCAGAGAAATATCTCCATCCTCTCCTCTCTGGCTAGCTTTCTTCATGAGTTTGATAGCCCTAAATTCTAATGGAGGGAATCAAAATCAAGAAGACATTTTTGGGGGATGAAAGTAAACAAAAAATAAGGGTCCCTGCTCAGGTAGGTGCCTTGGGGCTGGAAGATTATTTAATTATACTTTTAGAAACTAACCTTTTCAGGAGTGTGTCTGAACAAAAATACAAGGAAGTAATATTTAGTTTCTATTAAATAGTCATAATAACTAGCCAATAATTCTATTTAACTATTAATATAATAGTGTACTAATTTTTCTCAGAGCTTAAGAGAAACCAAGGCTGGAAATAAAGATGTGGGTGTCATCTGTTTAGGGTTGATAATTAAACCCATGGGAAATATGCATAACCTTGGGGAATATTCACTCTCAGGCACTAAGCCTAAGCCATGGAGGCTGAACTAGCCATGGAGGCTGAGGAGGGGTTCAAACTGGCAAGAGGAGAATGTGGAGAGGCTGGGGTGGGGGGAGGAGGGGAAGAGAGGAGGAAGAAAGAGAGAGAGGTGTGTGTGTGTGTGTGTTAGAAGTCCAGAGAGGGCCCTATATCTGGGAGCAGAGGGTTTCTGATTGAGGGGCTGTGAGGACTGAGGAAAGCTTATCCAGTCTGGAAATTAAGAGTTTTTAGAAGCTTTGGAGAAAGCAGTTTCATTGGAATGATGATGTCAGAAGCTTGATTTCAAAGGGCTTCATCTCTTAATTGCATCAGGAAGTACAGGTAACCATTGGAGATGACTTTTCTAGAGTCTAGAAGGGAAAGTATAGCATAAAAGTCCACTTGCATTTTATTTCATTTACAATACCATTTGTTTAGGGCTCCCCCTCTATGTCCCTGGTACTGAACACAGTGCTGACACAGAGTAAGTGTAGGGTAGGTGTTTATTAATTGATAAATGTATTTGGGAACCTTTACATGACAAGAAGTTTTGTTGCTGTGGGGAGGCTTTTATTTAGTAATTTGTGAAAATCTTTATTTTCCATCCCAATTTTGTCCTATTTTTGTGTTTAGGCTGTATCCCAGGTGGGCGCTCAACTAGCTTATCTCTATAAGGAACCAGAAATAAGGCTGAAGTTCCAGGAATTAATCACAGATGCCCAGTGGGGACTTCGCCTCGGGAAACTCGGTGTAAGCTTTTGACTCACCTGCTTTGTCTGGGAAATAGCCTTCCTTAGGTTAGGAATGTGGAGGGGAGAGTCCTGTGGCCACATGGAAAGTGAGTAGCAGGGGCCTACTCCAAGCTCTGAATCCAGCGCTCATTTTGCTGTGCAGCTGAATTTGCGCAGTATAAATGCTTAGGTTAAGATACTTAATTTTGTTGGGCAAATAAATAATTTGTGGGAAGAGTAAACAGGAGATCTGGAGCCAGAGGTCCTAAGTTAGAATTCAGGATACTATTAGCTATCTCTGTGACCTCAGGCATGTCCCTTAACTCTCCATTCTCAGTTTCTCCATCTGTAAGATGAGAGATTTGGATGGTGCAGTCTCTAAGGTCCCTTATAGCTGACTTCTGTGCTAAGGCCTTCTGACCCAGTCTGTTCCAATGAATGGTCTCTGTGTTGGCTTTCAGCTCTAGAGCTATTTCTTTGGCCTCCTTTGTAATCAGGGTAAATGTTCTAGATCTGTTTTTGACCAGATTTGTCTAGCTTCTCTGAACCCCACGTGGTGTAGTCATCATATTTTGAGACCATGTTTTGCATGTGGCTAATAGCTTTGTGGCTCTTAGGGATGTTGTAAGCTACTGCTCTACATATTTTGACTTAGGAGGAGTGGTGGGGAAATAGAATTTGAGGAACTTTATTAGAGAATTCTGGTTTTGCTTTACAGAAGCACAAAAACTATATATATATATATATATATATATATGTGTGTGTGTGTGTGTGTGGTTACTGCAAATCCCATGCCTGTATCTATGAATTCTCAGGCATTCTCTTTATTTTTTTTTTTTTGACAATATCTTTTTGCTTTTTATCTTAGATTTCTTTTCAACCAGTATTCAGGGAGCCTTCACTAAGAAAGAAAGAACTCATGAGCACATTGGTAAAGAATACAGGTGTGGATACGGTTCTCATTCTGGAATACTGCAGGTAATTGCCTCAGACCTTAGAACATTATATCAGCAGCACAGTTAGCTAGAATAAAAATAATAATACCCATGTAATTCATAAGAATGCCTAACTGTATACTTGATTTTTGAGATTAATTTATTGGTATACAGAGGAAATCCAAACCTGTCTCAATTGCTTCCTTTCCATTCTCTATTCTGGATGAGTAGGAGAGGCCATAGGACATAGATTAACAACTCTCAGCAGTGAAAATATGGGATGTGAGAAATTGAAATTTTTCTTTTGACACACTAGGAGAGTTAAGTGAGTATCATATTCTTTCTTTGGCTCTCCCTTTTCCCCATGTGCTCTTCTGACAAGGAGAGTGTTTTATAGCAGGCCACTATTCTGATCAATGAGGGGGCCTGGGGCTTTGTCGTGGTGCTTTGTAAGTTCCAGTAAATGCAAGTGCCAGCAATTTTAGCTACTGTTAAGTGTGAAGAGTGTGTTAGTTTGCAGTTTGAACCTGTTATTTACAGTAGATTTTTCCTCGTCCCTCAGAGGTCTGCATTCAAAGCATTCAGTAGGAGTCTTGTTAATGCAGAACACTGTTCTCAAAGTAAGCTAATCGTAGAAATGTCAAGTCTTTTTTCAGATTCTATCTGACATCTGCCACATGAGAGTATAGGGCAGACATTCCTTCCTATAAACTTTGTTTGTACAAAAACTTTTCAATTTGATATAGTCAAAATTTTCAATTTTGTAGTCAATAGTGATCTCTAGTTTATTCTTTGGTCATAAATTCCTTCCTCTTCCACAGGTCTGAGAGGTAAACTATCCTATGCTCTTCCAATTTATTTATGATCTCATTCTTTATGCCTAGATCATGAATCCATTTTGACCTTATCTTGGTGTACGGTGTTAAGTGTGGGTCAATGCCTAGTTTCTGCCATACTAATTTCCAATTTTCCCAGCAATTTTTGTCAAATAATGCATTCTTATCCCAAAAACTGGGGTCTTTGTGTTTGTCAAACACTAGATAATTAAGGTTATTGGCTGTTTTGTCCTTTGAACCTAACCTATTCCATTGATCAACTAGTCTATTTCTTAGCCAATACCAGATAGTTTTAGTAACCGCTGCCTTATGATATAATTTTAGATCTGGTACAGCTAGGCCACCTTCATTTGATTTTTTTTTCATTAATTCCCTTGAAATTCTTGACTTTTTGTTTTTCCATATGAACTTTGTTGTTATTTTTTCTAGGTCATCAAAATAGTTTTTGGGAAGTCTGATTGGTATAGCGCTAAATAAATTGATTAGTTTAGGTAGTATTGTCATCTTTATTATATTTGCTCGCCCAATCCAAGAGCATTTAATATTTTTCCAGTTAGTTAGATCAGACTTAATTTGTGTGGAAAGTGTTTTGTAGTTTTTTTCATAAAGTTTCTGATTTTCCCTTGGCAGATAGATTCCTAAATATTTTATACTATCAGTACCTATAAACTTTGTAAAGAGGAGTTGTACTGCCTTTTTGCCCCAGCTAATTCAACTAAATTCAGATGCCCTTTCAAAGGAAGGACAATATAATTCACTTAAAAATATGTCCTTGCAGAACTCTTTAGTTTTTGTACTTTTTAAAAAAATTTTATACAATATCTTTAATAACTCTCTAGGCCAGTCCTCTAGAATTTGTGATATACATGATCATGCCCAGTTTGTGTTCTCAACAGTATCATACCCAGTGCAAGTGCACATGGTATGAGTGATTTTAACATGGTGGGAACTTGCATATGGATTCTTCTTTTTCTTTTCTACCTCCTTTAAAATTTATACATTTAAACAAATAAGAGGGACAGAGGGCAAGATACAGAAGAAAAATAATCTATACCAAAAGCCAAATCCCATTTTTACAATAGGTTTTAACTAAAGATCTTTCATACAAATTTCTTCAAAAGTGTGGATTTGGGGAATATCCACATTACACAAGAGAGTTCCTAGTAGAGGTGACTGGAGAATATGGAATATCACCAGGGAGAAATTAAGAAGAGTCTTGGGAATCAATAACAATTTCAGTAATACATGGTCTTATCCCATCAGCTTCCTAGATAGTGCCTGATAAAGAGTTTTTGGAACTTATTATATAGCGAGATGACAGTAGTACATGGTATTGTCACAAGCCAATAATGAATCTGAAGTGTCGTGAAATTCAGGACTGGAACATGTCCAAATCCACTGGAGAGGATTTCTGGCAGAGCCCTTCTTAATCTTTAGATTTAAAAGCTGTCAGTCATTATTCTCTGGAGCATATTTCATGTTTTCAATTTTATAGGTGATGTATTACCAGAGATTTAAGGCATAGTATTATTATTGTTATTATTTATATTAACATAGTAGTTACTTTCAAAAATGCAATTTGTTTTTTTGTTTGTTTTTTTTATTTTATAGCTTTTTATTTACAAGACATATGAATGGGTAATTTTTCAGCATTGACAATTGCAAAATCTTTTGTTCCAACTTTTCCCTTGCTTCCCCCCACCCCTTCCCCCAGATGGCCGGTTGACCAAAACATGTTAAATATATTAAAGTGTAAGTTAAGTACAATGTATGTATACATGTCCATACAGTTATTTTGCTGTACAAAAAGAATTGGAGTTTGCAGTAGTGTGCAATTAGCTTGTGAAGGAAATAAAAAATGCAGGTGGACAAAAATAGAGGGATTGGGAATTCTATGTAGTGGTTTATAGTCATCTCCCAGAGTTCTTTTGTTGGGTGTAGCTGGTTCAGTTCATTACTATTCTATTGGAACTGATTTAGTTCATCTCATTGCTGGAGGGCCACGTCCATCAGAATTGATCATCATATGGTATTGTTGTTGAAGTATATGATGATCTCCTGGTCCTGCTCATTTCACTCAGCATCAGTTCATGTAAGTCTCTCCAGGTCTTTCTGAAATCATCCTGCTGGTCATTTCTTACAGAACAATAATATTCCATAATATTTATATACCACGATTTATTCAGCCATTCTCCAATTGATGGGCATCCACTCAGTTTCCAGTTTCTGGCCACTACAAAAAGGGCTACCACAAACATTTTTGCACATGTAAGTCCCTTTCCCTTCTTTAAGATTTCTTTGGGATATAAGCCCAGT
The DNA here is from genome assembly GCF_902635505.1 of Sarcophilus harrisii. NCBI lineage: Eukaryota > Metazoa > Chordata > Mammalia > Dasyuromorphia > Dasyuridae > Sarcophilus > Sarcophilus harrisii. The sequence goes on along the minus strand of NC_045426.1, from coordinate 685,932,929 downwards.
AGAAACACTGCTGGATCAAAGGATATGCACAGTTTGATAACTTTTTGAGCATAGTTCCAAATTGCTTTCCAGAATGGTTAGATTCATTGACAATTCAACCAACAATGCATCAGAGTCCCAGTTTTCCCACATCCCCTCCCACATTTGTCATTATTTTTCCCTGTCATCTTAGCCAATCTGACAGGTGTGTAGTGATATCTCAGAGCTGTCTTAATTTGCATTTCTTTGATTAATAATGACTTGGAGGATCTTTTCATATGGCTAGAAATAGTTTCCATTTCTTTGTCTGAGAATTGTCTATTCATATCCTTTGATCATTTATCAATTGGAGAATGGCTTGATTTCTTATAAATTAAAGTCAATTCTCTATATATTTTGGAAATGAGGCCTTTATCTGAACTTTTGACTGTAAAATGTTTTCCCAGTTTATATGCAATTTGTTTTGTAATGATATTTCTAGGTGGGCTAGAAAAGAATGATTGTGTTATCTTACTTGAGGACCAGACTAAGAATTTTGTTGAAACTCATGATTATGTTCACTTCAGTCAATTTTTTAATTACAGTGACTCATTAGACCCTCTACTAAGTCTTAGAAGAGTGTAATCTTTTCTTGGTCAGTGGAGTACCCCACCAACACAGGTTGTAGGTCCTTGAAGTCCTAATGTTGTCAGCTTAATGTTGTCAGATCTAATCCATATACTGAGCAAAGGAAACCTAGATTTGTCCATTGATCTTAATTTTTCCCTCCCTAAAGCACATATGATTTGGACAGTGATGTCGCTCTTCAACTTTTCATTGAAACCCTGATTCTCCACCATAATCATACTGACCACTGTGAGGAAGACAACGCTGGATATTCTCTGAAACAGTCACATTCTAAAGTTCTGACCAAAGCCCTCGAGATGGTGCCTTTGCTGAAAAACACGAAGAATTTGGTTGTGAGTCTCAGTGGCATCCTATACAAGGTAGGTTGGTCATTTCATCAGGCATCCTTTCGTTTCCATCTTGTTTCTTTGGCTCACACTACCACAATAAGGGGACTGATTGATAGCTTAATATATTTTGCCACAGACACATTTTTCTTCTTTCACTTTAGTAGGAAAATTATGTAAGTATTGGGCTACCAAATCACATTGATTTTTTAAAAAATTCTGTTCTTTCAAGTTTCAAACCACTAACATTTTAAAATTATTATTGATGTTTTTCGATTTTTACACCAATGATTTCCTGATTCCCTTCCAAGAGATTTCACCCTTGTAACAAAGAAAAGCTTTTGTGCAAAACTCAGTGATTTCTTCAAACTTTAAACCCTTATTTTATAAGGGTTTTTTTTATGTAGTAATTGATCATTTCATTTTATCTGATCTGAGCTGCCTTTCTTTTGTCTTCATTATCATTTCATTTCATTTCATTCTTGTTTTCATTGTTATATATTATTCTATTGATTCTGCTTTCTTTGCATTGAAATAGTTCTTATGGGTCCTCATATGTTTCTGTGTATTCTTTGTACTTGTTTCTTGTTATTGTTACAGTTTTGTTATTGAACACTAATGTTTTATTACATTTATATAATTCTATTTTTCATATTTGCGTATCATTTGTTCAGCTCTTCCTCAACAGATTTCCCTCAAAATACTTTGTTTCTGCCTTCCTTGCTACCACAGAAAGTACTGCTATGATTATTTTGGTATATTTGGAACTTTTCTGTCTAATTACTGTTTTTTAGAAAGATACGATGCCAGGCATTATGCCAAGTCCTGGTATACAAAGAAAGGCAAAGATAAAATCAACCCCTGCCCTTAGGAAACTTAACATTCGAAGGGAAGAAGTATTATGTTAAATTAAAGGGATATACAAGGTACATAGACAGTTGAAGGAAGGTAACTCCAGAGACAAATATTCAAGTGGTTTAGGGGAGACCAGCCTGTGCAAAGAATGTCATGTGCAGGTAACAGCACTGGGCCAGTATGGCTGGATCCCAGAGGGCATTGAGAGAAGTGATGGATAGGACCATTGGAAAGGTCCAGCAATTGGAAAGTGATGGAAAGGACAATTGGTGAAGAGGACTTGATATGTGGTCCTGGAAGGGATAGGGAGCCATTGCAATTTACTAAACAAAGGGAATGACACGACTTGATCTTCACCTTAGGAAAATTACTTTGGCAGCTGGACTGGGGGATGGATGGAGTGAGGAGAGCCTGGGCAGGTAGAGCCACCTGCAGCTACTGCAGTAGTTCAGGTGTAAGGGGGAAGGGGCCAGTAGCAGGGATTCCAGCATGAGACCCGAGAGGATGTATATGGGAGGCGTGGGAGCGGAAACAAGGTGGACAACAGTTTGGATATGGAGGTTGTGTGAGAAAGGAGAATTGGGAGCGATCAAACTAAGCAAACTTGAAAGGAACCCACTTAAATGTGGTAGTTGTGGACTCTGTTGGTAGAGACTGCTAGGAATAAACCCACAGAAGGTCAGCTACTTAACTTTTTATGGGGCATTTGCTCCCATACTCAGGGGTCCACATGGTGGCAGTAGAGAGGAAGCAATTAGCTTTTAGCAACTGCTCCCTTTTCTCTCCTAGAGATGTATGTTACTGAAGTAACTCTCGTTTCACTGTGTAACTTCTCATTCTGATCTTAAAAGAGTAATGAGCACCTTTCTGAGAATCATATTTGCAAGTCCCAAATTTCTACCTTTGCTACTTCCAAGGAATGGTCATTTTTCATTTTCTTCAAAATTTCTCATATAAATGGAAGAAATTAAATATTCTTAACTAAGAATCTTAGATAATTATTAGATTTAAAGCACAGATGTTATCCTCAAATTTTTGGTTTTCTGAAAACATTTTTAAAGAGGCAAAAATAAAAAAGATGATGGAAATAGTGTTGGAGCGGCTGCAGAAGATGGGAAGAAATGCTCATGCACTAATAGAGATAATATGAATTGGTCCAACTAGTAAGGAAATCAGTTTGGAATTTAAGTAAGGAATGCTATTTCTATTAGTGTCAGTGTTCTTATTCCTTTGAATAAATTAATTTATTCAGAAGAACTTAATTAATTATTAATTAATTAATGGGTATATACCTTAAGGTAGTTAAGAACAGAAAGCAAAGTCTCATGCCAGGGCACTTTTTGTGGTAGCAAAAAACAAGAAATAAGAGAGTGACCCTTAAACAGGACATGGTGAATAATTTGTCATGGTAAGTGAATGCAAAGTTAGCACCCTAAGAAAAGATAGTCGGGAGCTCTCTGAACAAGAACCGTGGGAAGACTTCTCTGAACTGATGCAGAGTGAAGTAAACCATTTCCAGAGAAGTTTAATAACTTCAGCAAAAAATGAAAACAATAGTTTGCGATTATAATAATCCTTGTTGGCCCAGAAGGCAAGGAAAGGCACCCCCATCCCTTTGTTGGAGAGAGAGAGAACATTGGGTACAAATGTTGCATGTACTGGTCAGGTAAAATTGCCACTTGGTTACTTGTTTTTCTGTGTTAAAGCAGGAAAGATAATTGGGTATGTTTGAGTGTATTTTGAAATAACTGTAACAAAAAACCAAAAGGCATTTTTTAAAAGGGTATTTTCCGTCTTCGGTTACTGTTTCATATTCAGATTTTGTTCTGATAATGTGGATTTTAAAAATGAGAAAAACTGGGTACCTATTCTTTGAGGGAAACTAGGTGGCACAGAAGATAGAGCACAGGACGTGTCAGAAAGCCATCTTCCTGAGTTCAAATCTGGCCTCAGACACTTCCTAGCTGTGTGACCCTGGGCAAATCACTTAACTCTCAATTTCCTCATCGGTAAAATGGAGATGGCAATGGCAAACCATTTCAGTATTTCTACCAAATGGGGTCACAAAGAGTTGGACATGACTGAGAAAATGAATTAAAAAAAATTTTTTTAATTAAAAATATAAAAAATTTTTTGCACATATTTTAATAGCAACTTAAGATTTACAAAAACACTTTGAATCAATTGAGTTCATTTGAGAGTATGTCATATATATATATCTACAACTTAGCATAATTGAACTAATATCTTTTTTTAAAAAACTTATTCTATTCTCATGTGACTTTTTATGTCTTGTTTCTTAACAGTTGGATCCATATGACTATGAAATTATTGAAATTGTCTTGAAAATTATGCAGAAAGCTGATGAAAAGGTCACCAATGTCAATATTATTCAGGTATGTCACAGAATATGTAAACAATAATTAACCCCCTAAGTTATGTTTCTATTGGATCATGATAGTTAGACTTTACTCTTCTCCTGGGTAACCTTTCCTTTGAAAAGTTCCAGAAATATTTACAGAGATATAAAGATTTTTCTTCCTGCCCTTTATCTTAATGTTGCTAAATTGGCATTTTCCATCTTTAGATTTATTTCCTTATACTGCTATAGGGTTGAAATTTTCTTAGAGGATAGAACAGTCTATTAACCAACCAATCAACAATTGCTTATCCAACAGTTTTTGTGTTCCAAGTACTCAACATATTAGGAGTGCAAAGAAAAGCAAGGACAGCCTTTGCCCTCACAAAACTCATATTTGTAATGGGAGAGAAAATGTATAAATAACTTCATAGCGTAGGGTATATTAAAAATAAATACGTAATTTCAGAAGCCAAAGTAGCAGCTGGTCAAGGGAAGGGGAGAGTGACTAGATTTTAATGAGAATCCTGAAACAATCCAGGGGAAAAGGTGGGGAGTGAGAAGGGAGAGTGGATAGGGCATGGAGGAGAGCCAGTGGAAAGACTCGGCGATGAGAGATGGAATGAATGTTGTGTATGAGGAACAGCAAGGGGGATAGTACACATACATTGAAGAGTATTAAGTATTTCTTAGGGAGAGCAAAGTATAATAAGACTAGAAAGATGGAAGGGGCCAGGAGAGGAGAAGTCTGAAATAGCAAATACAGGACTTTTTCATTTGTTCCTGGAGCTATGAAGGAGTCCTTGTAGTTTATCAAGAAGAGATGTGACATTGTCATCCAGAACCACTCGGTAATGCAGAGGATTGAGTGGAATGGCAGGTGAGGAGTTCTTAAACTAAGAAAACCACTTAGAAGGCCATTGCTCTGTTCAGGCAAGAGGAGATAAACAAGAATGGTGACTTTGTAAGGAAAAAGAATGGGACATCTAAGAGGGATGTGGTGAAGGAAGAGACTAAACACGATTTGGTAGTATCTTAGTTTTGTGGAATGAATGGAGAGAGAATTGGTAATGATAGTTGAAGTGGTGACTGGAAGATGGTCATAAGTTGGAAGAGAGATGAGTTTGGAGGGAAATGAAAATTACTTTTGTCCTGAACACGTCAAGATTTCTTTGGGATATCCACTTTAAAACTGTCCAAGAGGCAGTCGATAATAATGTATGACTCTAGTTCTTGAGACAGGCTAGGGCTGGATGTATATATCTGGCAATTATCTTCATAGAGATGATAATTGAACCAATGGGAAGTTTTGAAATCACTAAGTATGGTAACATAGAGAAAGAAAAGGTGACTCAGGGCAGAACCTTGGAGAATGCTTCTTTTTAGTCAGTATGACCTGAATGAATTTCCAGCAAAGGAAACTGCAAAGTAGAAGTCAGACAGATTGAGGAAAACAGAGGACCAAGTCCAGAACAAATGTAAGGAGGAGAAAATGCAGGAGAAGAAAGTGATCAGCAATCTCACATGCTGCAGAGAAGCTGCAAGTGAAGCCATATGAAAACATAACCTGAGATTGAAATGATTTGTTGTTGGTCAAAAGAAATGTATTTATCAGCTGAGGTTGAAGGAGTACTGAATGCACCCCCAAATACACAAAATTGTGTCTGATAAACTGAAATTTTTAGTAATTTCATTACAATTTCTCTTTTAAATATACCAACTACACATTCCACTATCAAACATACATGGCCCCATGTTAGTGGGACCATCACTGAAATTTTGCTAATTTGTTTTTCCTATCTTTCCATATTCCAAGTGTCTCATTATTTGGACAGGGGGTCCTCCCTCCAGCGATACAGTTTTCACCCTCTCCTCAATTGCAGAGATTCCTTGAGAACTGTAGGTTAAAAATTCATCATTCAGCAGTTGACCTTGTAATGAGCCTCATGACCTCCTGTCTTAAGATAAGGAAAGACATTCATTACATTAAGAGTCTTGTTACATTAAGAGCCAAAAAAGGATGGTGATGTTCAAAAGGGATTCATTAAAACAGGAGGGGTCTGAGATAGATCCATAGCCTTTGCGGGAATGTTGTTGTTTGGATCAATTGCTGATGTTTCCAAGAAACATCCTTTAGTGTTAATATGAAAGGCGGGACCTTGTGCTTGAAGGCCCTGGCCTTTGCTCTTGTCTCAGATTTAAAGTCCAGGAACCATCAAATGGAGTAAAAGGACCAGGACGTGTCATTCTCGATGAGGGCAATAATCTTCCTGGGGCCTAGATGTTTGAAAGCAAAGTTTTTCAAAGGAGGTCATGGGTATCTGTTCATCCGATAGGAAACCACTGTTCTTTCCATGTAGGGCTTGAATCTTGTGAAGCATTTGAAATCTTATAGACGAGCCTCCCCTCCTGGGAATCTGGAACACGAATACATGATGAACCACGCGCTGACCCTGTCTTCAGCTGCTCACACTCGGCTGCCTTTTCATCTGATTTTCTTTGGAAAAGTGCAGAACTTCTGGAAAATTTTATGTATGTTATTCACTACTTTGGTTCAGTGTGGTGAAAAATGCGTCCCTTGATTTCTTGGACAAACCATTTTTTCTATTTTGTCTTATAGCTGCTGAGCTCAGTGAGGAGTCCTTCCCAACATTCCTGCTGATCACCAAACTAATGAAGGTAATTGGCAGAACCCCGCCAAGTTAGTTCTTAATCCATTGGTCCTGGCTCTGACTATAAGAATTTGTGCTGCTTATGTAACTTGTGTAAATGGTTGCTAACTTGTGGCCCTTCTACTTTATCATTAAAGGTTTCCTTGGATTCTTTATATGTGTCGACAGCCAAACAAGTCTTTGAAAAAAGCTTGAAGCCAAAGTTGTTGAAGCAGGTGCAGGCTCAGGGCTCGACCCTGAATAACAAGGAAATAGCTAAAACCAGCCAGACTCTGCAGTCCTATTTGTTATCCATAGGTAATCCTGAGTGGGCTGTTGCTGTGGCCATCAACTTCGCTCAGGACGTTCCAGAAGGTAGGAATTGTGGGGCATTGTAGTTCTTTCGCCGAAACCCTTCTCCCAACTCTCTGAGGCATTGAGTCATTGACTTAATGGTAGGTCTTTGATTTATTTGCTGCATAGGTGTAGAATTAAGAACCCAGTTCTTCTTACTTGGTTATACCTGTAAGCCCTTGGCATTACTGAAAAAGATTGGGGATGAACGAAGTATTGTTGTCTCTAAAACAACTGTGGGGAATTGTGCTCCCGTGGGAAAGTGTGCTGTCTATATGCAGAATGATGAAGTGGACCTAATCATTTTTCATTATTTGTTGTAATCGCAACACGCTCACTCTGCCCCTGCTAATTATCCTATCTCCGTCTCCCAACTTTGTACATTTGTCTCCAATCCTGCACCACTTCAAGTGTCATCTGTTTGGTTCCTCCATACCATAAATCTATTGGCCATTCTCCACAACTGGAGGACAGGATTATGAGAATTGCTTGTGAGTGTATTCATGGTTCAGGGCTCTCTTTGTGGTTATATGTAATAAAAATTGCCCCGATTAAGCTAGGAAAATACAAAGAATACAAATACAAAGATATTTTGTAGGTAATTTATGCAAGATAAAAAGCAATCAATATGTAAATGACATAAACTGGAAATGCTACTTTTCTATTTTAATTAAAAAGGGGTCATTTGAGACCAGGTAAATTTCTTCCCTTTTTTAGGTTGCTACAAGATAACTACATTGAAATTTTGCCTTTATTTGGCTGAGAAATGGCTAAAGAATATTCCATCCCAGGTTGGTCCTTTGGGTGTCATTTGTGTGTGTTGTGCTCGCTTAAGGGGCCTTCTGAGAGGTAAGGGGTCGTGGTGGCCAGGCTGCCCCAGAGACTCCCTGGTAGCTCCGGGCTGCGAGGAGGCCCCTCAGCACCCCAGCCAACTCTCTAGCAGAGACAGTAATGGCCACTGTGATTCTCACAGGTTCGGACAAATAGACGATCAATAAAGAGATGGCTTCCCATTGATGGGAGACCCTGAGGTTTATTCAGGGGCTGAGCCTCTGGCCTATGAGTCAGGGGACCCGAGCTGGCCAGGAGGAGCTAGGGCCGCGGCCAGTAGATGGTGCAGAGGGGCTACTTAAGGGCCCCCTAGGCTTACCTGAGCAGGCTCTGGAGGACCTCACATGATTGGTGGAAGGAGCAGGGGCCTGGGACCAATCAGAAAGCCTAATCTCAGCCCTTGGGTCTGGGACCTGCACTCTCTTGTCCTGGATCATCTGGGGAGCTTTGGGCAACCCTCCTGGGCAGTCCGGGTGACTTCATGTGCTCCCCAGCCCAAGCTGTTCTTTGTGACTCAGGATCGCCTTTTGGTTTGTGACTTTTTTTTAGAAGGGTGAGAACCATGAGAAAGCTGAGGCCTTGTTGAAGCAACTGAGGCTGCAGTACCAGAGGTCGGGCACTGAGACTGTGCTCATCACTCACCGCCTGAGCACTCCAGAGCACCTGAAGCTGCTGGGGAAGCCAGCGCAGCTCATCGCCGGTCTGTACGAGCACAGCAGCATCCCGCTGAAGGTCCAGGGCCTAGCCGGCCAAGACTGTCCTGGTGAGGGCCCCACAGAACCAGGCTGCCTAGGTCTTCCCTCCTCTTGTGTTCAAAATGTGCTTAAAATTCCACTTTCTGTTGTGTGCCTGCAGACATTCATGCAGCTGCGAAGGAGATAGCTGAAATTAACAACTTGGATTTGGAAAAAATCTGGGATATGCTTCTTGAAAAATGGTTATGTCCAACAACACAGACCAATGAAGTGAGTCATTAATGATTACTGGGGATGTGGTGGTAGAAACGGGGCACCCTCTGCCCCAATCCACTCATGGATCTGAAGTGCTCCACTGTGTGCAGGTTCTCCAAAGGTTCTCCAAAGTGCACTGTGTGCAATCTCCAGATTGCAGCCCATCTGGGTCCAGGTTCTCACATGAATTTGTCCCAGGGGAGCCACCCCCCATCCCTAAGCTCTTCCCGGGGTCATCTTGACATCTTAAAGATGTTGAAAAAAATGTGGACAATCCATTACTCTTTTCACATGACATTCTTTGGCCAAAAATGAAAAGAGCATGAGGGGATCACAGTTTTTTAAGTTACTATGCTGTTTTCAGGTTTCACACCTAAAAGGTTTGAATAGGGTGAATTTTGTTGCCTGATAGATTTTCATGTGCTTTAATTTTAATTTTTGTTTTTCCATTAGGCAGCTTAACTTCTTAGGATTAAGAATTTCCAAAGTGTGATTTTTCTTCTTTCTTTTTTTCATAAAAGAAGAGCTGAGAAACATTTCTAATTCAGGATAATATTTGCTATTGGATTACTGAATTTTTCCCATTATTTCTTTAGGATTTTAAGGTAGAATTTAGTGAATAGCATTAAGAGGTGTTTATGCTGGTAGCAAGCAGCATATTCTTTAAAGTCTGCAGTCATATACAGATAAGATAAGAGACATTGTAGAATAATAGGGAGCCCTGAGATACAATGCTGCCTCTGCATATATTGAGCAAATTCTCTGGACTTTCACTCCCCTGGGCAGCTCCCTCAAAACTATAAATTTCAGAGAGGTCTGTCTTACTTGGGCAAGGAGGTTTCTTTGCCAGGATATCCCTACACCAATGAAATGATAGGTCTAGAAAAAAAGTCTACCTTCTCCCTCAAGGTTCAGCAAACATCCAATAAGTATCTGCGATGTGTGAACCGTGCTTGGCACTGGGGGGTACAGAAATAAAATAAGAAAACCCTTGCCTTCAGGAAACTGATATTCTGTAGAGAAAAGCGGTAAGATGAGGAGAGTAGCTTGAAGAAGGTCAGAAGACTAGCCATGGGCCAAGCCTGGCACTAACTCAGTCACTAGAGTACTCCTGAAAAGGGCATATGAGTTCTACTTTAAATCCATAAAAAGGGCATTGTAGTGCAATTAATTCTATGGTGGGGCTTACCGTAGAGAGAAAGATCTTTTCAGAAAACAAAGAGTGATTTTTTTTTTTTAAATACACTAAAGGATTTCTTGGGTATGTCATTATTGTTTGATTTTTTAAATTTGTTGTCTTTTTTTTTTTTTTAAACTTTTAAAGATACCTTCAGAATTCTTTAATATTCAAGGAGATGAAGCCCTCCAAAGGTAAACTCATTTTCTTTACTTATAGAGGACAGCTTTACAAAAATAAATGTTTTAGTTTTATCTAAACTACATCTTGTCACATGCATTCTTTCCCTTCCCCTTTCAATTCTATTTCTGCCGGGGGTGCCATCCCCCAAGTTGATCCTCAGTTCCTCACTCTCCCTCATAGCCCTGCCCATTTAATGGCCAGATTTTGTTATTTCCACCCCCACAACATCTCTCAAAACTCTCTCCTCTCTAATCTCACAGTCACTTCAGAGTTCAGTCTCTTCACCTCTAGCTGGGACTGCGATAGCCTCCTCATTAGTGCCCTTGCCTCAAGTCCCTTCCCATTCCATTCCTTTCTATGTACAACTGCCAAAGTGTAAGTAAGCACATCGTCCCTTCTCTGCTCAGCAAACTTCAGTGGCTCCCACACTCTTCTGGTATTTCCCAACCTGGCCACCTTTCCAGCCTTATTATACCTGACTTCCCTTCCTACACATTGTGGTCTAGTTTTCTTTTTACCACATTTCTGTGTGCTTTCTCACTGGCTGTCCCTCATGCCCAGAATCCTCTTCCTCTAAATCTCTGTCTCAAACATTCCTTTATTTAATTCTTTTAAGAGTTGTTTTAGGGGCAGCCAGATAGCGCAGTGGCTAGAACACCAGTTTTATAATATCTATAATAAAAGATACCTCAGTGAGTCTCTATATGTAGCCTTTTCTAATTTCCACCAGTTCCTAGTGTTCACCCTTCCTAAATTACTTGTTATTCATTGTGTGTATGTACATATGGATTGTCTTGGTGAAATGTAAACTTCTTGAGGACATGGGCTGGTTTCCTTTTTTTTTTTGCCTTTGGGTCCCAGCACCTGGTACAACGCAAAACTATAGCTTCCTGCTTTATCGTGAGTATCAGTAAGACTATACAAGGAAAACTGAAGTCATTTGGGCCCAGTAGCATCCTGTTTTGCTTTTTAAAGTTTTTCTTGACATTTTTTGACTCTTATACTTATAAGAAGAATGGGTAGGTGGGTGTGTTTCTGTATATACACATGCTTGTTATATAAAATATATAAAAATACATATAATTATACTTAATGGAAGTCATATCTTTTCCTATGGAAATTGAAGTCTCATTTGTACTATATATAATCTCATAGGATTTTATTATTTATTGTAGATGTAACTGGATTTTTTTCCTCTCTTTGTTATTTGCAGAGTTCTCTATCTCCTCCAGATATTTCCCATTGTACATACATATGCTTGTTATATAAAATATATAAAAATACATATAATTATACTTAATGGAAGTCATATCTTTTCCTATAGAAATTTAAAGTCTCATTTATACTATATATAATCTCATAGCATTTTATCATTTATGGTAAATGTAATCGGATTTTTTCCCCCCTCTTTGTTATTTGCAGAGTTCTCTATCTTCTCCAGATACGTCCCATTGATTATAGTTCAAGAATGTTATTTTTGGTTGCAACATCATCCGTATCTGTAAGTTTACATAAGCCCATTTTTGCCTTTCCCATTTGAATCTTAATATCTCAGACTGGAAAGACTTTAGAGGTTGTCCAGTGAACCCATTACCTGAAATGTATATCCCTGGGTGATGTGCCAAACAGGGGGCTCTCCAGCCTCTTATTGAAAACCCTGAGTGAGAGGGAGTCTGTTGCCTGCTGAGATAGTTCTTCTACTTTTAGACTTTTAGGATTTTTTCTCCTATGTCAAGCTAAATTTTGTCTCAGCCACTTTCAGCTGCTGCTCCTTCTATCTGCTGGAGCCCTTTTCTCTCTTCCCCAGGACAACCCTTCAGATACTCAGGAACAGCCTCTGGGCCTCCCCATTTTCCAAATAGCTCCAGTTCTTTCAACCATTCCTCGTGGCAAATTTTTCCCCATGTTTTTTAGATTTAATTTCCTTAATTGGGATGACTTAGAATGAAGTTATTGCTTACCCCTGGATTTCTGAAAAGCAAGTCAAATATTATAAGCCATATGAACAAGGCACACAATTAAAAGCACCACTGCTCAGTGTGGGCTGCTGTGTCTCCACTCCATATGCCTTTTCTACCCGCACATGTGGCACAGTCCATGTATGGTGATGCATGCCACTGCCCATCAGCAGGGCTGACAGATGGCACACAGTGAAGGGGCAGAGGAAACTCTGCTTTGTCAAAGAGCCTGGTTCCAGTGGGGCCCTAGTCTCTGAGCCTTGTTCAAGTTGTATTTGTTGTCTGAACAGGTGACAGTTCACCTGCTGTCCAGATTCCTAAAACTCTTTGGTTTTCAGCCTCGTCCTGTAGGTCAGCAGACGTTTGCCTATAGAAGACGAGCTCTTCACTGTCTCTTATGTTTGGCAGACAGAGAAACAATTGAGTCTCTCTTCAAAAAACCTTTTGAGGAAGTCAAGTAAGTGGAATTACATTTATAGCTAAGATATGTATAATTATGACTCCTTGAATAATTGGGGTGTGTGGTGATTTTTCTATTTTTATTCATTCATTTTTATGGATCCTTCCTTTTGAGAATTAATTGTTAATAAACACGAGTAATCATTGAGGATATAATGTGAAAAATAACAGAAAACAAAGCAGCTAAGTGGTGTCGTAGTGCATAGAACACCAGTCCTGGAGTCAGGAAGACTTGAGTTCAAATGTGGTCTTAAACATTCACTAACTGTGTGACTCTGGGCAAGTCACTTCACCCCTCAGTTTCCTCATCTGTAAAATGACCTGGAGAAGGACATGGCAAATCACTCCAAGAAAACCCCAAATGGGTCATAGAGAGTCAGACAGAAACAACTGAATAACAACAACAATCTCTTAAAATACACTAACAGAGTACTTTAGTCTTCTTTGCTACCATATACTTATTTATAACTTAAATGTATAAAATGTTTTTCTAGAAATAAAAGCAATTTTTAGGAATATTCCAGGAATATTTTTTGAAATGTCACAACAAATAATTTATTTAAGCTACAGTTTTCTCAAATTGTGAATGTTTTCTCTAAGACATTTGAGTATGATGGGTAGAATTCTTTATCTGAGATAATTCACTACAACTCTAACCTTATAAATACCTTCTTTATTTAATAGATGTTTTCTGAAATGCATTACTTTCCTGGCTGCATTTGAAATGTTAAACATCCCTCTCACGTATGAATCATTTCACAACAGTCCTAAAGAAGGAATGATTAAGGGCCTGTGGAAGAATCATAGCCATGAACCTCTGGTATGTTATTTGAGTCATCAGGTAAATTTAACTCTATTTCTGGTGCTAAAAGGGAGCAATGGGAAGATTCTTTTATAACTCTGAATTTATTTTTCTCTCCAATACCATGAAACCACAATATTTTCCCCTTCGTTACAGGTTATGGACTATTTGGAGGCAGTTGACATACAAAAATAAAATTGGTCAATGCACTTATATAGCCAAATTCGGTTCCTTTTTATATAAGATTCAAAATTCTCTAAGTTTTCAATGTCCAAATGAATAAAAAAGCTTTTATTAAGTGCTTACTTTTTGTCAGGCAAAAATGATACAGTCACTGACCTTCAATGAGCTTTTATTTTGAATGGGAGAAACAATCCATGGGAGCAGGAGCGAGGAGCTGAATCTTGGAGAAGTTATAAAATGGTCAACCATTCTGGAGAGCAATTTAGAACCCTGTCCAAAGGGCTATCAAATTGTGCATACCCTTTGATCCAGCAGTGTCTCAACTGGGTCTGTATCCCAAACAGACCATAAAAAAGGGGAAAGGACCCACTTGTGCAAAAATGTTTGTAGCAGTTCTTTTTGTAGTGGCAAGAAACTGGAAATTGAGTGGATGTCCATCAGGTGGAAAATGGCTGAATAAGTTAATGGTATATGAAGGTAATGGAATATTGTTGTTCTATAAGAACCAATCAGCAGGCTTATTTTAGAAAGGCCTGGAAATATTTATATGAACTGTTACTGAATGAAACAAATAGAACCAGCATTGTACAACAGCAAAATTGTTCTATGATCAACTGACAGATTTGGTTGTTCTCCGCAGGTCAGTGAGCCCAGGCAATTACAATAAACTTTAGATGGAAAATACCATCTGAATCCAGAGAGAGAACCATGGAGACAGATTAACTTAACATGTTATGTTCATTTTTTTTCTTCTTTTTTTCTCTCATGGTTTTTCTCTTTTGTTCTGATTTTTCTTTCACAACTTGAAAATGTTTAAAAAATGAATGTACATATATAACCAAAAAAAAGTTATCATTATTTGTAACAGGGGAAAATAATTTTCTTAAAAAATAAGTAAAATAGGAAAAAAAAAACCACACCCCCCAGATTTTGTATACAAACCAGCATTCATCTAAATGTGGTGGACTTATTTTCACATGCAGAATATCCTGTAAGAATGAAAATGTCAAAAAGAAAAAGAAAGTATAAAAGTGGTTCCTGAAGCCACATGGGAATAGGTGGACATATCCTTTTCAGTGGCAGTAATAGTGTTGATTCTGTAATGGTTCTAGAACACAAAGATGGAGATGATTAAGTGATGGTGATTGAGTCATTGCTGATGTGATGTAATGATAGCGTATAAGCTCACTGAGAGTGGGGGCTATTTTAGTCTTTGTCCCCGGGACTGGGCACCGAGTGTAATGAATGTCTGACTGATAATGTGATTCCTTTCTTTGGCCTCAGGCTGTGAGACTGGTGACTGAACTTTGTTTGGAATACAAGGTATATGATACCCAGCTCTGGAGTGGTCTACTACAAAAGCTGGTTGGCTTCAACATGGTAAGGTTTGTTACCCTTCAGGGAGGAAATATGACTATAGCAGAGAATTTCTTAAGGATTTTATATCAGTAGTGGTTGTAAGGCACCTACATAATGCAGATACATAAGTTTAAATGAAAAAGGAGGAAATAGGGAAGCATTTAGTAAGCACCCACTGCAGGCAAAGTTCAGGTCAAGCTTTCAGAGAGATAGAAAGAAAAAAAGATGTAGTTGAGGACAGAAAACACGGAGGCCTTAAATAACTTAGGCAAATTATCCTATTCTGCAAAAAGTCCGTTGAGCAGCCCAAGAAAAAATGGATGTGTTACAATATGCTGTTAAGTCTCAATGCAAACTTGTTTCTGAAATCTTTTCTTAAACTTGTACTTTAGTCCTTCACCAAGCTGAGACTTCATTGGTCTGGGTAGTTCCCTTGTCAATAGAGATAGCAGTCCTTCTGTGCTACAAGAACAATAATAAGCATTTATATCGTGCTCTAAGATTTGCAAAGTACTTATAAATGTCTAATTTTATCCTTGCAACATCCCTGGCAGGAATGTGCTATTTATTATATCTCCCTTTAACAGATGAAAAAACCCAGGGAAACAGATCAGGTGACGTGCCCCGAGTCACACAGCTGGGAAGTGTGTGAATCAGGATCTGAACTCGGGTCTTCCTGACTCCAGGCCTAGCCCTCACTTTTTCACAACCTAACGGACAGTAGGCTGTCTTTAGGAATTGCTGAAAACATCAGCCATCCAACGACCAAACCTCTGATGATGAGCTGGGCGCTTACTGTGGTGGGTCCTCAGAGGACCTTCACTTGAAGTCTTCAAGCCTGGCTATATCCTAGTCTTTGTTCCATTGGCAAAGCCTCAGAGAGCCCATGCTTCCTATTAGGCCCCCTGAAGGTTGTGGACATGGGAAACATAAGATGACATTTGGTGGCAGCTAAGAGGGGCAGTGTGAGAGCCAGACTGGGTCAGAAAGACTGAACTCAGGTTCTTTGTCACTTTTACTAGCTGTGTGATCCCAGGCAAGTTACTTAACTGTCTCTCAGCTTCATGGTTCCCCATCTACAAAGAGGGAGCAGGAATAACGCCTACCTGCCAAGTTGGATTAAATAGAATAACAAGTGAACTACTTTGCAAAGGTTAAAATTTTATATAAATTATACAAATAATATATAAAAATTATATATAAATATGTTATATGATTATTTAAAATGCATGAAATGTATAAAATAAATTATATAAAAGTTACAAATGTACTCTTGATAGAATATATGTTTTATCTTTAATTATATTTTTATTGTATTTATATATATAATTATATTAAATATTAATTATTCATTGAAATTTATTTTTTTTCACAGATTAACTATCTAAGGAATGTCTTATCAGCAATTTCTAATATACATTCCTTATGGCAGGTATGTACTTTTTGAAAGAAAAATTTGTGCATTGACCATTTCCTGGGTAAAGGTAGATATTTTAGTGTGACCTCCACCCTCATGAGAGACATGAGTTTTCTAATATACTACAGAATGTTCTGCCCCAGAAGAAGGCCTGTTTTTAGAGGTCCATACTTAGTGCTCTGATCAATGGAACAGTCAGTTTAGCCTGGACCTCGGGTTCCGCTGACCTTCTCGGGTGGGTGGAGTTGCCAGATCTGACCCACCCAGAGGAGGTGACTTTTTCAGACTGGGAAGGCAGTTAGGAATTTGTCACCGTGGGCCGCAATGGGCAGAACTTGTGCATGTGGGCAGAGATTTGGGAGGGACAAGGGATCTGTTTTACAGCCCAAGTCTGTGAGATATGCTTCATTCCTACAGATCCCTTACTTCGGCAGAGCTTGGCAGCGAGTCTCCCAGATACCACTGATCTCAGGTACCTTTTTTCTTCTTTGGCTTTCCAATCCCTGACTGGTATAATTCAGGGATAAGAACATTGTTATTGAGATGTCAGAGTTTTTTATTTGGGTTTTAAATTTTTCTTCTCAGCCTCTTACCCCCTGAGTCCTACTCAGTTACTGGCCTGTTGCGAGAGTCTGGTGGTTCTTCTTGAGTAAGTAAAGTTTTGTTTCTATATTTCCAAGAAAAATGACAAAACTACTTTGACATTAGAAAACCATTTGATCTTAAGAAAATCTCTAGACCATCCTCCACATTTGCTTTAAGGCTGCTGAACCTGCTACATAAGTCTTTCTTGTGGCCTCTTATTCCTTAGAGCTTTGGGGCTTTTGTGTGGCGCTGTCACAGTGTGTGGGGGTGGGGGGATGCTGAACTGGGCTCAAAGGACCTGGGTGCAAATCCCAGCTCTGCCTCCCAGTGTGCCTGTGCCTTTGGGCAAGCCGCAACCATGACCTCTGTGGTGCCTTCTGGCTTCTCCTTTCTGTGATGGAAGTAGCACATTGGGTATAAATGTTTTTAGTTATTTAGTCATTTCAGTTGTGTCCGATTTCTTGTGAATCTATTTGGGTTTTCCTGACAAAGATACTGCAGTGGCTTACCATTTCCTCCTTCAGCTCATTTTACAGATGAGGAAACTGAGGCAAACAGGGTTAAGTGACTTGCTTACAAATAGGAAGTGTCTGAGGCCAGATGTGAATTAATAAAAGGTTTCCTGACTCCAATCACCAGCTAGCTGACTCTCTGTAAATAAAATGATTATTTTTCTCCAAGGATTTGTGAAGCACCAAATATGTGTCTAGCAATTTTTAAATATCAAGGAATGTCCAAGGCGGATAAAGAAGCAATTGGAGAAGAGGAGAGTAAAGAAAGCTCTTAAGTGTTTGCTGACTAGGGCCTTCCTTCTTTAGCTCTTCCCTGTTTCCTTCTATTTCTTTTAAACCTAAGATGTCTAGATTTTTAGAGACAGATGCATTCTATCATCTTACTGAGGATTTAGCTTTCAAGCCTGATTGGAATGCTGTCAGTTAATAAATATTTATTAAATGCCTACTATGAGCATTGTGCTAAATGCTGGGAAACAGAGACAGTCCCTGCCCTTGACATGTTTACAGTCTAATAGGGGAGACAGTTTCCAAATACCAAGTGAGCTCTAGACAAAAATAGAAGGAAATAAAAAAAGAGCTAAGGAAGAAGGACTTAGTGAATAGTTACAAATTTTCTTTACTTTCCTCCTGTCTGATTACCTGGTCCAGTGCTTCTCAAAGTATGATCTAGAGAATCCTGGGGATTTCTGAAACCCTTTTAGAGGGTCTACAAATTCAAAAAGTTTTATTTCCAATATGGTAAATGTTTATAAATATAATCCAGATCAACAAAAACTCTTTGGAGTGATCCTCAATAATTTTTAATAGGCTGAAGATACTGAAAACAAAAGTTTAAGAACCACTGGGTCATTTAAAAATTGACTGTCCCATTAGAATGTCCTCCCTGAGGATCCAGGAACAATATCTGTACCTTTCTTTTTATCCCTAGTACTTAGCCCAGTGCCTGGCACATAGTAAACACTTAATACTTAGTGATTATTTGATAAATTTGTAATACATTCAAGATAAATATGTTGATGATAGGCTGATGATACATTTATTTGGAATAAATACATTTATTAGTCTTCCTTTTCATGTCAGTCCATGAGCAATGTTGTAGATTACTTTGGTTTACATTTAAGCCAATAGTTTTTTAATTGTTTTTTTAAAAAATATTTTTTAAATTTTTTAAATCATGAAAAGTTGAGGAGGTAAAAAGCAATTGTGAAAAATCACTAAAGGCGATTAGCATCTTCTATTGCCACAGAATCTTCTTTAGGAAGTCATTACCTGTTCTTTTTCAGGTGTCCTGTTTCCATGGACCTTGATATGGTCGCAGTTGCTAAGCAGTACAGCCAGCTGGAGCTTCCAGGCTTTGCCCTGGCTTGCCTCCTGCTGATGCCCCACTCGGACAAGAGAGACCAGCAGCTTCAGGTACTGAGTAGGGACCCCTGACCCAGGAACCCGACCCTCCCTGCATCCCCACCCCCCCAGCTTGCATGGCGTCTCTGTAGCCTAGGGCTCTCCCTTTTTTTCCACTAGCCTAGATGACCTCAGTGGTCAGCTCTCATTGCTGTTTCCTGAAAACTGGTAGTCAGAATGAGCTCTCAAAAGTGCTTCCTTGACCACATCAATGTTCTTCTTATGGGGAATAAACCCATTTGAAGTCTTGATTTTTCAAAATGGCAGCCTGGAAAGAGCGCCATCTCCTTCCTCCCGTCGCCCTCCCCACCCTGGCCCTGGCGTGGTTGAGTTGTTCTTGTCAGACGGGCCCGCTTCTGTATCTCCCTGCCGGCCCAGCCATGCTCAGTCCCCCTTTACCCCCTCCTTACCCCCTCACCACCTCTCCATCCTCCCGAGCGTGCTTCCAGAGGATCGGCTTGGTTTTGGCCGTTGCTGGACATGCAGGTTTGGTGGAGAAAATTAACCTTCCATATCCCTATGTACCAGTGATTCTTTTCATTTGTCCATTTCAGATTGAAAATCAGTTCTTTTTAAAGTGTTATTTTTATTGATGTATTTTGTCTTGGCTGGTGTACTGGATTGGGAACATCATCGTGAGCGTTGGGCTGAGTGAGTGTCTGGGAGGAGCCCAAGGGTAGGAAGATGGACACGGAAGTTTCCAGATGAGGCCTGATGGGCTCGGGGGGGGGGGGGGGGGGTGCAGTCAGGTCTCCCTCATTCAGGCCAAGAACCTTTCGTGGAAGAGTTTCCTTTTAGACTGTTCAGCCATTTCCCAATGCTTTGTGACCCTGTCTGGCCTTTTCTTGGCAAGTCGACTAGAATGATTGGCCATTTCCTTCTTAAGCCCATCTTATAGATGAGGAAACTGAGGCACACAGGGTGAAGTGACATAGCTGGTCAGTGTCTGCAACCAGATTTGAACTCAGGATTTGCTGACCCCAGGCCTGTCACTATCCACTGCGCTATCCAGTTATCAGGCGTTAGGGAGTTAGGGAGACCTGTGTTCAAGTCTGTCCTCATCCCCTTAATATTGTGTGATGATGGGCTTATTTTCTCATCGGTAAACAGGCAGAATCACAGCCCTCACATCTCGGGGTTGTTGTGAGGAGCAAATGAGATCACGCGAAGCTCTGGGCAGTGTCCGGCGTGCAGTAAGTGCTGTAGAAGGGGTAGCCATGGCTGGCTTTGGCTCCTAGCCCCAGCTCCGCTCCCATTTGGGCCAGTCACCCTCGCTCGGCCGTTTCCCCTTCTGTACAGCAGAGCTGGACGTGACCGGTTCTAGCGCCACCCTAACTTCAGCCCTCAATGCTGTGAACTGTGTCAAGGCAGAGGTGCTTAACCTGCTGTCCCAGCTTCTTTTTGTCATATTTTGATGACTGTTTCGATATAACTAATTTCCTTTGCAATCTACATCTTTTTGGTTGCATTTAAAAGCATGATTCGGAGCAGGGGGTCCGTGGGTTTTACCAGACACTGCCCAAGGGACCCAGGAATCCCTTTTGGGAGGGATTGTGGCTGCCTGCAAGTCAGATCACGGACAGCAGAGGGAGCATCGTTTTGTCTTCAGCTCAGACCCCAGCTGCCCATCTTTTCCTATGGCGACTGGTGTCTGAAGGACAGAAAAATCCATTTAGGCTATATTTTTTCACTTTAAAAATTAAACTCAGGGCTATGGGTCTTTGAAAGGAAAAGAAATCTCGTTTAAACAAGATTCAAAGAAACACAAGAGTTTTTGTTACAAAGACTTTTACTTGCAAGTCAGTCAGAACGACCGCCTACGCAGGTGAAAATGAAAGACCTGCAGGATTTAATGAGTAGCTCAAGACTGCAAAAGAAATGTTACTTACCTAACATTGAAGATCTTTGACAGTCTCTTTCTAACCTGTCTGTCTGCTCCTATCTCTTTAACTCTCTTCACACACTCTGCATTTCTGGGAAAGTTTGCCATTTTGTCCCAGACCGCCCCTGTCTTTGTTCACACCATCCTGCTCACCTAGAAGAAGCTCTCCCTCTTCCCCGCTTTAGCTACTGATGACTTCTATCTTTCAGGCCTCAGCTCAGATATTGCTTCCTTCATGGAGTCCTCATTGAGGTGAGGCAGCCTTTCTGTTCTCAAGCCTTTCATAGCTTTCTCTTCTTTTTCTGTTTATGTGTTTGTGTCATCAAATCAGTCAATATTATTAAGTACCTACTATTTCCCAGACACTGGGAATTTAAAAGCCAAAAAAAAAAGCAAAAATAAAACAAAATCAAAAAATAAAAATAAAAGGGGCAGCTAGTTTATATAGTGGATGGAGCACCAGCCCTGAAGTCAGGAAGACCTGAGCTCAAATCTGGCCTCAGACACTTAATACTTCCTGGCTGTGTGACCCTAGGCAAGTCACTTAACCCCAGTTACCTCAGCCAAAAAAAAAAAAAGCTAAAATATTTTCTACCCCCAAGAATTCACATTGCGATGGGAAAAACAACTTACAAACAACTTTTGTTTACATACAGGATTTAGAGGGGGTAAATGGTCAGGGTTCTCAGAAGAAAGGCACTAGCATTGAGGGGACTTGAAAAGTTTGCCACTTGCAGAATATAGGACTAGGAGGAAGCCTAGAGGAAGAGGTGAGCGTGTAGGGACAAAGAGTCTCCCAATCACAGTGGACAAGCATGGAGTGTCAGGTATGAAGAATATCAGGGAGACCCATGTTGCTGCTTACAGAAGCCTAGAAGGTCCCAGGGAGGCACCAGGTTGTGGAGGCCTTCACAGGCCAAGTGCAGGTGATGATGGGAGTTTGTGGAGTGTGATGGAGGAAGAGTTGACATCTGAGGAGGGAATTCAAGTCCTACCCCAAATACATGCTTGTGACCTTGGGCAAGCCTCATAACCACATTTATGGATAGTAGAGCAGTCTCTAAGACACATTAGTAAAAGAGGCTTCCTCAACACAAGTTCCCCATAACAATGAAATAGCCAGTGAATTATTTATTGGATTATTGATTAGTTTTTGTGGCCCAATAAAGGGAAAATCCTTTCCAAAGGGGCTTTGAGGCTCATCCATAGTTCTTTCTCTGAATGTGGATGGCTTTTGCCATCATGAGTTTTTTGGTAATTGTCTTGGATTACTGTATTGCTGAGAAGAGTTAAGTCTCTCATAGTTGACCTTGCCATGTACAATGTTCTCCTGATTCCGCTCACTTCACTTAGCATTTGTTTCGCATAAGTCTTTCCCAGTTTTTCTGAAATTCTCCTGCTTATTATTTTTTATAATATAATAGTCTTATTCCATTACATTCATACACCACAACTTGTTTAACTATTCCTCAATTGATGGGCATTCCCCCAATTTCCAATTCTTTAGGCCTCTGAATTTATGAGGAAGTTGCTGGCACACTTTATGCTCCTATAAATTTATGAGATAGTATAGTTTTCTTTTTCTTTTTTCTTTTCTTTCCTCCCTTTCCCTCCCCTCCTCTCCCCTTCCTTCTTTTCTGTAGATCAGAATTCTTTTATTTTTTAACAACTTTTTATTTTCAAAATTTTGCATAGTTTTTAAAATTCACCTCTGCAAAACCCTGCAAAAATCCAAGTTTTTCTCCCCCCCCCCCCCCCTCTCTCTTCTTTTACCCCCTCCTCCAGACAGCCGGCAATCCAATATATGTTAAACGTGTACAATTCTTCTAAATGTATTTCTACATTTATCATGTTGCACAAGAAAAAATCAGATCAAAAAGGAAAAAAAAAAAGAGAAAACAAAGAGCAAGCAGACAACAACAAAGGTGAAAATACCATGCTGTGATTTACATTCAGTTCCCGTAGTCCCTTCTCTGGGTGCAGATGGCTGTCTCCATCACAAGTCTATTGGAACTGGCCTGAATAATCTGATTGTTGAAAAGAGCCACATCCATCAGAATTGACAATCCTATAATCTTTTTGCAATGTACAATGTTCTCTGTCTTTTTTCATTTGTTCTGAGGCATTTGAGGTTGTGACTTGCCCAGGGTCACATAGCCATGAAGTGTTAAGTGTCTGAAGTCAGATTTAAACTCTGGTCCTCCTGACTTCAGGGTTGGTGCTCTATCCACTGCGCCACCCAGCTGCCCTTTATAATGTTCTCTTATTTCTATTCATTCTCTCAGCAAATGTTCATATAAATCTCTCCCAGGGCCCAATTTGGTCTTAGTTATTTGTGTTTCTGTCTTATCTCTCTTAAAAGATTATAAATCCCTTTAAAGGGATTAAAGGGTTCTACTCTTTTTTTTTTTAAGAGGGGATATTATTGATTTCTTTGGTTTTCACATCTCCTTCATTTCTGACCATATCCTTTCCACTCTCTAGCTAGGAACCATTTCTTATAACAATAAAAAACACCAAAAATCAAAACCAATCAACATATCAGTTGTATTCAGGCAGTGAGGTGGGCCGGGAGTCAGGAAGTCGTGAGCTTAAATCTAGCTTTTGATCCTTTCTGGCTCGGTGACCTTAGGCAGATCACTTTCTCTGCCTCAGTTTCCTTCTCTGTAAAAAATGGGAATGATAATAGCATCTCCTCCGAAGATGGCTGTGAAGATCAAATGGGATAATTATAAAGCACTTAGCACACTGCCTGGTACAAAGTAAGCTCGGTGCAAATGTTAGTTATGATATAGCTGTGTTTACCCCCATGTGCAGGGAGCGATGAGCGTTTTTATCCTCGTGTCCAAGGACTATTCCATTCATTCTTTGTGTCTCCATGTCCAGCATTGGATCTTGTCCAAACTGGGGGCTTATGGAGGTTTGTCAAATGAATGAACTCAGACTGAAATAGTTGGGTAAGGTTTTGTAAAACTCCTTTTGTCCAGGACCCAGACTGGTGGTTTCTAAACAACATTTTAAGAGGGAAAAGGGTTCCTAGCACATTCTAAAGATGAGACAGATCACCAAGACTAAGGCCAGCATTTGGTTTCACAGTATCACCTGTGCAAAAGCAAGAACACATGGCTATGAAGTCATTTACAAAATGGTGAAAAACACCATTTTGGTTTTAGTGAGGGCGGTTGAGGTGAAAAGGTAGTGGAGCATTCAAAAGGTAATAAGATGTGGGATCTTCTCTCTTTCATCCCTCAGTTCTCCCATCTTTCTGACATCCCGATGTCAGTTAAAGAAATCACTGTCTTTCTGGTCTCCCCAACAGGACATCTGAGTCCTCTCTCTCACCTCGGTCAGTTGTGGGCAACATCTCTCACATAAATGCCTTTTCTCTCTGCTCATATGTCCACCCACCCCGCCCAGATTGGGAGCCTGTTACTTCCCACCCAGATGGTTGTAAAGGCCTCCTAGTTAGTCTCCCTGCTTCAAGTCTGTCTCATTCAGCCTCCTTGTAGGAATGAATAAAAAAGTCATTACTATGGACTGTGCTGCCTTCTTGGGATAAAAAAGAGGTGAAATAGTCCCTGAGAGCACACATACGAGAGATGGGTAGCTACATCTGGGAACTCACAAAGGCCATGATTAGAATAAACCCTCCGTAGTTGGACCCTTTCCAGAAAGCATTGACTCTGTGTATTACAGTTCCTAAGCAAGAAGGTTGGGGATCAGGGGAGCAATACCACATGTGCTCAAGTCAGCCCCAGTTGAAGAAGAGATTGCATGATCTGCCTGGAGCCTCCAGAAACAGCTGCCAGAATATGCAGGACCAAGTCACTCCCCTGCTCAGGACACTTCCTTGGCTCCCTTTTGCTTTGAGGATAAAATTGTAGTTTCTCAACTTTACATTTTAAACTCCTCATTAATCCCTGGTTCCAGCCTATTTATCTAGGACTGTCGTACAGAACTCCCCTTCACATGCTGTAAGGACATCTGTCCTAGCTACCTTCCCTGTTCTGCTCTGGAAGTGGATTTCCCTCTGCCACCTCTATACCTCTGTACAAGCTGTCCCCAAGCCTAGAATGTTTTCCTTCCCTTCTTCTCTCACTGTCTTCCTGGGGAGATGGTAGGGACTGTATTTCCTCTTCATATTTCATCCCCCCGCCTTCCCCAATGAGAATCTTTCAATTGAACCGAGACAAATTTGCTACACTCTGTCCCTGATGAGCCTTCCCACGGATGCTCCATCATCTCTACTTCAACTTTCCTTAAGTCTTGACAACTTCCAAATGGAAAGCTTCCAGGTTTCCATGACTCGCCTTACCAAGGAGGATGCTGCTTTCTTTCTGTCCCTTCTGGATTGACTTTTTCGTTCTCTGTTTTTTTCTACCAGAATTTCCTGGGATGGTGTAACCTCGAGACTGTTTTACAACAAGTAGATGAACATATGAACACCGGCCGGCTGGCGGGATTTGCCTGTCAAGTGAGTAGATGCTCCGGTTCAGCTTTGACATAGCAGATTTTATCTTGTGGATGAGTACTGGCCTTGAAGAGGCCCTGGCACATTCTAGCTTCCATATTGCCAAGGGGAGATCTGGCACAGAGGGGGAAGTACCCAAGTTCATCTAGAAGATCTTGTGGAACATCCACCCCTATCCCCATCTCCCGCACTGACCCTTCCTAACTGGGGGACTGTAAAGGACAGAAATGCTTAACTCTGGGTAGTCACTTTATTTGCAGATGCCCTAGAGTTACTCTGCAGCTCTTTACATTGCCAGTCTCTCCTATTTCCCAGGGCTTCAGAGAATTCTCTGGCCTCTCACCTTTGCAATGTCAACCAACTTTAACTCGGCTCACCTCTTCTGAGGCCTTCAGAGATCTCTGGCTACAATTTCTTGAATTGTAGTTTAATAACTGATAGTGCACTCAAGGATAGTCACGTGCAAACTTAAAGTCTTTATTACACTTGCTCACATAATGCCCTGACCTGTTAGCTCCTAAGTGAACACCAGGTCTACGAGAGACCCACGTGTTCACTATCAAGTCCCTTAGCTCGCTTGGCTATCCATCCACTTGGTTCAGCTACCCCAAGATAAAAAGAATGACCTCCAGCTGCAGTGGGCTTAAAAAGGTCTGTGAAGTCACATGCCCAATCAATCAGAGAGGGAGACATCTCCCCTTATGAAGCTATCTCAATATGACCAGGGTCCCGCCCCTGAGGCAGTCTATAGTCAAACAAATTACTTCTGGGCTGCTCAAGTTCAACCTCCTGTTTGCACTGGGCTGACTCATTTGTAAAAAGACCCTAATGGGGGACTTCTTCATTTCCCATTTTTGGGCCCCATACCAATGCCAAAGACTGATTAAATAAGTGGAGGAAGGCTTCCTGCTCTCTACTGACAAAATCATTGCCCCTTAGAGCATCATTTTACATAGTCATGTATTCAAAATGTGCATTTTAACTGTTATAACTATTGAATCAGATTTATTTATGAAATATAAAATAGTAACTGACAGTATTGAGTTTTTGCTGTCATGTGATGTACTACAAGGACTAAGGCCCCTGGAAAAAGGGTTGACTGTGGTGTCGAGTGTATGATTATCTAAACTGCCGCCACTCGGGGTGATGGCTTGGACTCTGTGCTACGATTCCAATGGAGGGAGATTTGTCATTTCACAGGTGAAGAATTTTATTCTGAATCACATCATCAGCAAGAGGCAGTTTGGAACGCTGACGAACACAAAATACTTTCCTCTGTTGAAAGCACAAGTGATAAGTACCAAGAAGGTCAGGGAGTTGGTGAATTATCTCGTCCACGATGACAGGTACGTTAACCCGGAAAAGTGCATCCTGGGATGTTTCCTTCCATGCCTGAAGTGAGAAATGAGACACAGATAACCGGATTGGTTTGAAATTCTTTAGTTTTAGACTTATTTCGGGAAAAAGGCTAATATTTAAATAGGTAATTGCACATCAGTGAGCCAAAGGGTCATGGTACAGGAGCATTCTCTTACCAGAATAGGATTTTCCAAAATTCTGTTAGGATTCCATGGCCCAGTTTGCACCCATCCATAACTGATCGAACTGTTTTCTGTAGCTCCTCTCCAGGGTGACCAGAGTTGCTTGTAGCTCCACCTTATTTGTATTGCAACCACATAAGCTCTGAAGCATTAATGAGATCACTTTTTCTATTGCATAGTTTGGATGAAGCTTCAGTCCTGATAACAGAATACTTAAGACAGTGTGGGAACCCTGTGCCACCTGATATAGCTCCATGTGACATTGTGAAGGTAAGGAGAGCCTCTGCAACCATAGCGAGCGACCTTTGCTTCCAACATGCATGTTTTCCGTATCCTGAAGTGGATGGTTTTTCTTTATTAAGATCATGTGTATGGGGCAGCTAGGTGGTACAGTGCTTAGAGGATCGGCCCTGAAGTCAGGAGGACCTGAGTTCAAATGTGGCCACAACTTTCTAGTTTTGTGACCCTGGGCTAGTCACTTAACCCCAATTTTCTCAGCAAAAAAGAAAAAAAAGATCATGAGTATGTATGTTTACAATCTTTTTGACTGTGTCCACTTCAGAACATGCTTCTACCTTCAGTGAATCTTTGCGACACAGATTTTAGCTGCATAGTCTGTGGGGAAAAATGATTTGGTGGGTCTGGAGTGTGCATATTCTGCCTATCTCCTAGCTGTGACAGGCTCAGCCAGTCCCAAGTCTCTGTCAGCTTCATGCCTGCTCACGGAGCTACATTTTCAATAGAAGAACAGGTGTTGTATTGATAAGTAAACAGTAAAAATGATTATATCACTGGGAAATGGAAGTTTGATGACATGGAGGCACTGGAGTGTGATGGGCAGAAGCCTGGCTGGGGACTCTGACACTTAGCAGCTGCCTACATGTGGGTCAGTCTCAATCTCTCTGGTCTCCAACTGGTTCCAGCTGGTTTTGGTGGAGGATGGAAAATAGGATCTGGTCCAGTCCCCCATTTTGCAGGTGAGGAAAACAGACTCAGAGCATACGGGATTTTTCAGAGTCATATAGGCAGTAAAAGTCAACAGACAGGATTTGAACTCAGAAACTGACTCTGATGCCATAACTTCAGTCCCCAAGGTGGCAATGACTTTATTATTATTTTTTTATTATAGTTTTTTATTTACAAGATATATGTATGGGTATTTTTCAGCATTGACAATTGCAAGATCTTTTGTTCCAACTTTTCCCCTCCTTCCCTCCACCCCCTTCCCCCAGATGGCAGGTTGACCAATACATGTTAAATATGTTAAAGTATAGATTAAATACAAAATAAGTATACATGTCCAAACAGTTATTTTGCTGCACAAAAAGAATTGGACTTTGAAATAGTGTACAATTAGCCTGTGAAGAAAATCAAAAATGCAGGAGGACAAAAATAGAGGGATTGGGAATTCTATGTAGTGGTTCTTAGTCATCTCCCAGAGTTCTTTCTCTGGTTGTAGCTGATTCAGTTTATTACTGCTCTATTGGAACTGATTTGGTTCATCTCATTGCTAAAGAGGGCCACGTCCATCGGAATTGATTGTCATATAGATTGTTGTTGAAGTATATAATGATCTCCTGGCTCTGCTCCCATTACTCAGCATCAGTTCATGTAAGTCTCTCCAGGCCTTTCTGAAATCCTCCTGCTGGTCGTTTCTTACAGAACAATAATATTCCATAATATTCTATACCACAATTTATTCAGCCATTCTCCAGTTGATGGGCATCCACTTAGTTTCCAGTTTCTGGTGTGGCAATGACTTTAAATCCAGTTGTATAACTAAGCTATAAGCCAGAAGTTTTTGTTTAGGAGGCTCGCTTAACCTTCTTTGGTCTCTTTTCTAGTTTTCATTTCATATCAGACCAGACTTGTATTGATGGTGCAAGACTGCTTTTACTCAAGAAAGGGAAAGTTGATTCAATAAAGAAACTTAGAAAATAAAATTAGAAAGTAGGAACAAAATTGCATGTGGTGTCTGGAGATTGTTTCAACCTTTCCTTTGTCTTGCCTAACCTCAGATTTGTTAGATGAGCTTCTTTGGGTATGCGTTTCAGTAATCTAGTTCTTAAATGGTTCTTAAAGTTGCAAAATCTTTTTTCTTATGGAAAGAAAAATCATTAAGAAATTAGACTCCCGATTATTTACTCTCTTTTCTCTCTCTTCAGATGTTTCTAAGCGAATCAAAGTAATCGTCACAAATCTTGTACAAGAAGGGCGATGGGAGGTTTGAACCCAACGTTCTCTGCCAGTAGCTGTTCCTGTTTCAGCATTTACTGTGCAATAGAAAAAAAGGCCTCTTGTCAAGTGAGAGAGGACATCAACGTGCATCCTACACTTTCTGGCCTCTGAGTAGCCCGAAACTCAGGAGACCTCAGGCCTCTCTGATACTCCCCTATGCTTCCAGAATTGGGCCAGTGGATCAAAGCAAGAATTCTCTTCCCTTTTATTTAAAGAGGGGAGGAAAGGATAGCCTTCTGAATGTATGGTCTGCATTAATGCTCATGTATCCGTAAAAGGCTTTTGTTATCTTCAGTGTTACTTTTGTTAAAGGCTATTGGAAAGATAAGGTTTTAACAAGAGTGTAAAACTTAGATTCCCTATTTATTTTTCTGTATTTGTAGCCTGATACATTTGTGATTATTCATATGACTAACGTGATATAGACTGTAATTTATTTTTGTTCTGACCACTAAGAAAGCATCACTGACTCAATTTTACATTAAAGACCAAATCAAATCACAACCTGCTCCAACAGTCTTTCCCCCACTTATTCCAGAATTCAGTATGGAGAAGTGGGCAGCAGGCTGTTGTTGAAAAGAAACTGGCCTGAGTCCCGCATCTCCCTGCATTCTAGTCTTGCCTCTTCTCTTGGCTTCTGAGACCCGAGAGTCCGAGTGGACCTCTTTGAGTGCCCTGGTGCTTAGAGATTTGTGAATTGTTTCTACGCTTCTTCTCCCTTGATCCCTTCTCCCCTACCCCCCTCCCCCCCCCAAAAAAAAAAAAAAATCAGAGAGGAGAAGGAGCGAGCAGGTCGTCTCTGTACCAATGAGGGTGTTTTCTTTCTGCAGATTCCCTATGCCACTGAAAGCACAGATTAAAAAAAAGTGCTCACAAAGCATATTTTAAAAAATCATCTAACATAACTTCCTTTTTTTTTTTTTTTTTTTAAATAATAGTTTTTTCATTTTCAGAATACCTGCAAAGATAGTTTTCAACATTTCACCCTTGCAAAACTTTGTGTTCCAAATTTTTCTCCTTCTCACCCCACTCCCATCCCCTGGATAGCAAGTCATCCAGTATAGGTTAAACACAACATGACTTCCTTAATATTGCTCTTTATAATCAGTAACTTCTCATTGTGAAACTCTTGCTCCCACTTAGAAGAGAGGAAGAAAGAATTGAATTAAACTGAAAATGAAATTATCCTGAGCTTTACTTAATTTCCCAAAGTAAGGAAAGAAAAATGGTGAACTTAGCTTGGAGTCAGAGGGACCCAAATTTAAATGCTGCACCATTACCAGCCATGCAAGCTCCAGGCAGGGCACTTAACCTTTCTCAGCCTTAGTTACCTTGTCTGTAAAATGGGAATAATTAGAGCAGATACCTTTTAGAGTTGTGAAGATCAAATGAGATAGCATGGAAAGCCCTTTGTCAACCCACAAGCCAAATCCTAGCCACTATCACCACTCCTACTATTATTTTCTTATCTTCTATCTCTTAAAGTCAGCACTTTTAGAATAAGTGATTCTTGCTGTATTGGTGAAACTCCAAGCCCACAGTCAGGAAGGAAAACGAGTCAACCCAGAAACCAGAAGGATCGGGCGTCACCTTTGGCTCTGGTCGCACCGGAGCTGCCTGCGGCTCTGCACTTTCCTTCCCTCCTGGTGGCTGGACTGGAAAACACGGGTGGCTTGCAGATATAAAGCCAAGGAGGCGGGAGGCCCTGCAGAGACTGCGGTCCCCATTTATCCAAGAGCTGAGACCCGAAGGAAGCCCAGTGTGAGTCCACCAGGAGCCAGGGCTGCCAGGAAATCCTAATGTGCTCCTAGGCCGCCTGAAACGTTCGGAGGGAACGTGGGAGAGAAATCTGAGTTGAGGGAACGGGAGGGATGGCCACCATCCAGGGGCAAAGTAGTGAGTGGGGGCCTTGCCTGATTGAGGGAGGGCCGCTCTAAAGGAACAGGGGAGAGGGAAAGTCCACAGTGATCTGGTGGGCCATGGCCTGGGGGTCTGAGAAATAGGTTTTTTTTGTTTTTTTTTTTTTATTGACAGAAATAGGTTCTTTAAAAAATATTTGGATAACTTTCAGTATAATTGATTGCTTTATTAGCCTGTGTACTTTATTTAATGCATTTAAAAATTTTCCGAGAAGCGATCCATAATCTTCGCCAGATGGGCTGGAGGTCCAGGAAACCACAAAAGTGAAGAGCTTTAACAGCCTCGGAGCCAGGAAGATGTGCGTTCACATCCCAACAGTGACCCTGAAGGACATTTGACCTTTTAGAATTCTTGCCCACACTCTAAGATGACATGGGGAGGCGGGCTCCTGTACCTGGAAAACCATGGCCCACTCCATAGTCCCACTGGCTTTTTGATAAATTTTCTCATACATTTTAGATTTGCATATTTATAGACTCAATTATTTAATTATAATGACCAAGATTAGCCTAAGAGGAAAAAAATGAGAAAATACACAGTTGATCTGGTTAATTCATCAGAATTGCTTTTCTTCCATTTATTCTGTTACAAAGGATGACACTGGCTATTTGAAAATTTGAAAATGAAGGCAATAAGAAAATAAGATATCAATAAAAATTTTAAATTATTTTAAAAGCCTCCCCCCAGAAGTATTTTGTTCCTTCAAGGGTTCAGTCTAATTATGGGGAAAGTGAAACAGTATATGTCAAGAATGTGCTACATTTATTTGTTTCCCAAAACTTTTTTGGATCTCAATTACTCCCAAAATGAGAGTATTGAGCTAGAGAATTTCTGAGGTCTTTTCTAGGCCTTTTACTTAGAAGTATTTTGCTTATTAGATTAATACAATAACACTTTTTACCAGTAAGTGGATTGTTATTTTATATTACAAATGAACATTTGTTTTCTTAGAGTTAGTGGAAAATTAGCATTTTAGTGAGGTAAACTCATCCCCAAACCAACAAAGAAAATGAGATTTTGAGGCTGAAATTTTTTTAATTATTTTTTTATTAGCTTTTTATTTACAAAACATATGCATGGGTAATTTTCCAACATTGACCCTTGCAAAATCACCTTTCCAAATTTTCCCCTCCTTCCCCCGCCCTCCCCTAAGTGGCAAGTAGTCCAATACATATTAAATATGTTGAAATCCACGTTAGATCCAATATATATCTTGCTGCACAAGAAAAATCGGATCAAGAAGGAAGGAAAAGAAAAACAAAAAATGTAAGCAAATAGCAGACACTGAGAATGCTATGTTGTGCTCCACACTTTGTTCCCATGGTTCCCTCTCTGGGTGTAGATGGCTCTCTTCATCACTGCGCATGTGGAACTGGCCTGAATCATCTCATTGTTGAAGAGAGCCATATCCATCAGAATTGATCATTGTATAATCTTGTTGTTGCCATATATAATGATGATCTGCTTCTGCTACTTAGCATCAGCTCATGTAAGTCTCTCCAGGCCTCTCTGAAATCCTGCTGATCATTTCTTAACCGAACAATAATATTCCATAATATTCACATACCACAATTTATTCAGCCATTCTCCAACTGATGGGCATCCACTCAGTTTCCAGTTCCTTGTCACTACAAAAAGGGCTGCCACAGACATTTTTGCACATGTGGGTCCCTTTCCCTTCTTTAAAATCACTTTGGCCTATAAGCCCAGTAGTAACACAGCTGGATCAAAGGGTATGCACAGTTTGATAACTTTTTGAGTGTAGTTGCAAATTGCTCTCCAAAATGACTGGATGTATTCACAGTCCCACCAACAATGCATCAGTGTCCCAATTTTCCCACATCCCCTCCAACATTCAGTATTATCTTTTCCTTTCATTTTAGAGGCTGAACTTTCTTAAGGGATGTTATGTGATCCTCTTCTTGGGTGAAAAGGAAACGCTCATGTGGGGACACTAGAACTTAAGAAATGGAAATAAATCCCGGGGGTTTGGCCCAATGATTCCCAAGAGCTGAAAAGGAACTTAAAATTGATTTCATTGTTCAGGATCCACTCCTGATAGCTAAGCCCGCATGCATTTGTGGGCTAGAGGCCTAATGTCTTTTCAAACATAATTTATCATCAACATTTGCTTAATAAGAAGATAAATTATTAGCCGTAATGTTTATTTTAGTGTATCCTGGCAAGTTTCAGAGGGAAATGAGTATTTGAAATGCTGTGTTATTTGCTGAACAATTGATAGTACCTCCTTTACTTGAGTAGCTATAATCAAATTAAGTACATATACCATGTTTAATTTTCATGATTTTAGCTAATTTTACTCTTGTAGCTTACTGTAGCTTTGTACTAGAAGCCCCTCAAGTTCAGCCCAAGATTTTGGCAGAGTAATTGGCCTCCCACATCCCTTTTGACTCCATGATGGGCCCTCCCAACTTAGAAATGGTTAAGTCTTCTTTGAGGGTTTGATCTGCCAACTGATCGGTCAGTCAATCAACAAACATTTATCAAGTGCCTACTGAGTGCAGGACACTATGCCAAGAACTGGAGAGAGAAGGAAAAAGCAAAAACAATAATCTGATTGTTAGAAGCTTTGAGTTAGAGCAGATTCTTCCAGTAAATGGGGAAAAAGTCTTAAGCCAGAGTCCTGGTTCTGCCACTTGGACCAGTTATTTAGATGTCTCTTGACATCTCCCTTTATCTTTAAAACAAAATTTATCAACCACTTTAACCTATGATTCTGTGATTCTTTCTTGCCTAAATCCATTAAAGAACCTCTTCCACGGTCTAGGGCAACCTGATCTTTGGATCGGAAATGAAGCTAAATAATATTGGGAAGCACGGAAGCATGTCGCTGACGGCTTTGGACAAGTCGCTTAAAACTCTTTGTGGGTTGCATCATTCTTCTATAAAATGCCAGAATTGGGGTCAATGAACTCTTGAAATCTCTTTCTACTCTAAATCTATGATTCCTGATAAATGAGCATCGAGTCTTTACATGAACATCCCCTGGAAAGATGGCAGAGCCAGAATTTGAACCCAGGACCTCTAACTGCAAATCCAGCATCTTTTCCCAGTACTTTTAATGCTACAATGTTATAGAAGAAAAAGACTTTTCTGACTCAGGTCTATAGTTCTATAATAATATTATTCGGAAATATGCAAGATGAAGGGGATCCAGAGAATGATCCAGTTGGTGAGGGACCTTGAAATCATGGAGATCATCATCTTCAACCAAACAAAGATTGGTTGAAGAAATGATTTGTTTAGGGGAGAGAAACCTTTGGAGGGATGTGATAGCTATCATCAAATGAGTTATTTGTAAAGTTTTGGGGCATAGTAAAGAGTTAATAAAAGCTCATTCCCTTCTATCATCAAAGGGGATATTTGTCAAGTTATTGACACACAGAGGTGCTTAATATATGCTCATTCCCCTTTCTGTCATTAAAGGAGATATTTGTAGAGTACTTAGCACAATGCTTGGCCCATAGTAGGTAATACCACTAGATACTCTATATCAGGGGTCCTCAAACTTTTCAAATAGGGGGCGAGTTCACTGTCCCTCAGACTGTTGGAGGGCCGGACTAGAGTAAAAACAAAAACTTTGTTCTGTGGGCCTTTAAATAAAGAAACTTCATAGCCCTGGGTGAAGGGGATAACCATCCTCAGCTGCTGCATCTGGCCCGTGGGCTGTAATTTTGAGGACCCCTGCAGTCTATATACTAATATACTATAATAAAGTAAGAAGCTGCTAAATGGAAAAAAAATGAAATTCCCCAGGGTATACCATCTCTAAGAAAGTAGCATTGGGCCCAGGACACAAGAAAGGAAAAGAGAAGTAACTTGCAACAAAAGGTTTTAGAAGGGGTGACTATTGAATACTTGAAAGAACATTTCTAGATATTAATTATTGAATTTCTATGTATTTCTGTGTTATAATGAATTTTCCCCATAACAGCAAAGGATCATGGATAGGACACGCTTTGTTTGTCCTGTTTTAACGGGGAAACTAAAAAACTAAGTGATGTGCTCATGATCATACAAATAGGAAACACCTGAGGCTAGTATTCGAATCTGGATCTTCACATTATTCACTCTCTATAGCTGGGCTTCTTAAACTTTTTCCACTCAAGACCCCTTTTAGCCTGAAAATTTTTTACATGGCTCTGGATATATAAATATATAAAATAGGTATACAAATCAAATATTGATCATAAATGATAATTTTGTGACCACTTACATTCAGTTATGAGACCCCATATGGGGTCAAAACCCCCAATTTTTTTTTTTTTTTTTGCTGAGGTAATTGGGTTAAGTGACTTGCCCAGGGTCACACAGCTAGGAAGTGTTAAGTATCTGAGATCAATGACCCACAATTTAAGAAACTGCTCTATAATGTGCACACGCAATAAGTTTTTTAGCAAGACTTCTTGTGTGTCCAGCACAATTCTGAGGATACCAAGACAAAACCAAGTCTGTCCCTGCACTCCAGGATATAACATTTTAGCCCAGGGAATCATTGTTCTTTTTCTTCAAGTGACTCACAAGACAGTTTAGGAGAACATTGTGTTATAGCTAAAGAACGATGAGCGCCAACTCATTTTGTTCAACCTTCTTTTTATAAACTTGGTATTTTAAAAGGGCCTTAAAATTACTCACAACTGATACTGTTTTTCCAGTCAGTCGATTAAAGAAGTATCCCCTAGATGGTTGTAGAAATTTTATTTCTTGAAAGTTACAAGTTAACTTCACCAGTCTCTGCCCTCAAGGAGCTTCCATCCTAATAAGGGAAGGCGATACATGAAGAAGTTGGATGTGGGAAAGGGGAAGGAAATGCTGAGCTGCACTGTTTGGGGGGGTCCGGGAGCTTTCATGATCTGATTCTGGGCAAGATAAAAGGAAACTCCTCTCTGAGACTGGGCTCTCAAGAGCGTAGAGGCAGCATGGGCCATGGAGGCCATGGCAAGAATCACATGGCAGGTGGGAAATGTTCTCATCCCTGACCTGTTCCTGTAACTCCAAAGAGGGCAGAGACTGTTGTATCTAACTTGTATTTATATTCCCAGCACTTAGCATAGTGCTTAGCACATAATAAACACTTGTTATTGATAATAACAGCTACCACTTAAATGGTACTTAGAATGCACCAAGCACTATGCTAAGTACTTTTTATTTTGCCATTTAAATATTTATTTTTACAGTGTTTTTAGCAACATGATTTTCTTCTTTAAAAAGATTTTTAAGAAGTAAAATTTCATGATATAACTAGTAGTTCAAACTTAACTGTTAACATTCTTTTTTATATAATAGCTTTTTATTTTCAAAATACGTGCAAAGATGGTTTTCAACATTCACCCTTGTAAAACCTTGTCCTCCAAATTTTTCCTCCCCCCTCCCCTAGACAGCAGGCAAACCAATGTGGGTTACACATATGCAATTTTTCTAAATATACTTCCCCATTTATCATGCTGCACAAGAAAAATCAGATCAAAAGGGAAAAAATTTGCAAACAAGTAACAAGCAAGCAAAAAAAAAAAAAAAAAAAAAAGAAAGAAAAAAACAACCAAAATAGGTGAAAATACTACATTTAGGATTACCTGCCATCTAGGGGAGAGGATGGGGGGAAGGAATGGAAAAGTTGGAACAGATGTTTTTGCAAGGATCAATGTTGAAAAATTACCCATGCATATGTTTTGTCAATAAAAAACTATAATAAAAAAAAAAGAAAATACGACATTTATCTAACATATTTAGTCCCCATAATCCTCTCTGGATGCAGATGGCTCTCTCCATCACAAGTCTCCTGAGAATTGACCTGAATCACCTCATTAGCAGCAATATTCTTTATGGAATGTTAGCCTACTTTAAAATCAAATGAAAGCAAGGAATTATAACTGTCATCAGTAAAAAACAAAACAATGTGTCTTAAGTGTTAAAACTCTTTAAAATTATATCTAACATGAGCAAAATTGTTAAAGCCATTACATAAAACATTTTTGTACTGAACAGGCAAGAAAAATGACAAAATGGAAGCATTAACAAAACCCAGTGGAATAGTAAGCTAAGTACTTTTACAAATTTTATGTCGTTATGATAAATGTTGGACGAGATATGGGAAAACTGGGATACTAATGCATTGTTGGTGGAGTTCAACTATTCTGAAGAGCAATTTGGAACTATGCCCAAGGGCTTTCAAATTTTCACCCAGCAGTGTTTCTACTGGGTCTGCATCCCAAAGAGATTATAAAGGAGGGAAAGGGACCCGCATGTGCAAAAATGTTTGTGGCAGCCCTTGTTGTAGTGGCCAGAAACTGGAAACTGAGTGGATGTCCATCAGTTGGAGAATGGCTGAATAAATTATGGTATATGAATGTTATGGAATATTATTGTTCTATAAGAAAAGATCAGCAGGATGATTTCAGAGAGACCTGGAGACACTTATAGGAACTGATGCTAAGTGAAGTGAATTGAACCAGGAGAACATTGTACCTATATGGCAACAGCAAGATTATGTGATGATCAATTCTGATGTTCATGGCTCTCTTCAACAATGAGATGATTCAAGCCAGTTCCAATAGACTTGGGATGGAAAATGCCATCTGCGTCCAGAAAGAGAACTTTGGAGACTGAAAACAGATTGAAGCTTAGTATTTAAATATTTGTTGCTGTTGTTGTTTGTTAACTTGTTTTTTTCTTTCATCTTTTGATCTGATTTTTTTATGCGGCATGCTCAATATGGAAATATGTTTAGAAGAATTGCCTATGTTTAACCTATATTCGATTACTTACTGTCTAAAGGAGTGGGGAAGAGGGGAAAAATTTGGAACACAAGATTCGGATTTTTTTGCAGGGTGTCCTAAAAGTTTTAATAGTTTATTTAAATATCTCACTGAATAGCTTCTTAAACTATTAAAGCTTAAAACTACTCTAAGATTTTTGAAAATCCTATATAACAACTGGGTTCAACTCCATCTGGAAATGTGTCTATGGACACTTCCTTTTTTTTTTTTTTTTTTTTTTTTTTAAATAATAGCTTTCATTTTAGCTATGTATTTTTTCAAAATCCATGCAGATAGTTTTTCAACATTCATCCTTGCAACCTTGTGCTCCAATTTTTTCTCCCTCTCTTTGTCTCACCCCTTCTCCTAGACAGCAAGTAATCCAATATATGTTAAATGTGAAATTCTTTTTCTTTTAGTGGTTTTTTTATCATTATAGCTTTTTATTTACAAGATATATGCATGGGTAATTTTTCAGCATTGACACTTGCCAAACCTTTTGTTCCAATTTTTCCCCTCCTTCTCCCCTCCTCCCCCCAATGGCAGTTTGACCAATACATGTTAAATATGTTAAAGTATAAATTAAATACAATATAAGTATACATGTCCATACAGTTATTTTGCTGTACAGAAAGAATCAGACTCTGAAATATTGTACAATTAGCCTGTGAAGGAAATCTAAAATGCAGGCGGACAAAAATATAGGGATTGGGAATTCTATGTAATGGTTCTAGTCATCTCCCAGAGTTCTTTCACTGGGCGTGGCTGGTTCAGTTCATTACTGCTCCATTGGAACTGATTTGGTTCATCTCATTGCTGAGGATGGCCAGGTCCATCAGAACTGGTCATCATATAGTATTGTTGTTGAATTATATAATGATCTCTGAGTTCTGCTCATTTCACTTAGCATCAGTTCATGTAAGTCTCTCCAAGCCTCTCTGTATTCATCCTGTTGGTCATTTCTTACAGAACAATAATATTTCATAACATTCATATACCACAATTTATTCAGTCATTCTCCAATTGATGGGCATCCACTCAGTTTCCAGTTTCTGGCCACTACAAAGAGGGCTGCCATGAACATTCTTTAAACGGGCAATTCTTCTATACATATTTCCACCTTTACCATGTTGCACAAGAAAACTCAGATCCAAAAGGGGTAAAATAAGAAAAAAAAGCAAGTAAAAAAAAGATGAACATACTATGTTGTGGAACACAAGAGTTTTGCAGAGGTGAGTGTTGAAACTATTTTAAAATATATTTAGAAAAAAAAACGATTAAAAAGAAACCTAAAACAGATATTATCTCATCTGATCCTCACAACAACCTTGGAAGGTAGGTGTTATTATTATCTCCATTTTGTAACTGAGGAAACTGAGGCAGCCAGGGGTAAAGGAACTTGCCCAGATTCACCCAGCTAATATCTGAGAATGGATTTAAGAATTCAGGTCTTCCTGTCTCTGAGCCCAGGACTCTATCCATTGCACCACCTAGCTGCATGACCATTATTAAGTGGTTTTTTCATTCATTCATTCATTGAATCTGTTTCTGCTTTTGGGAAACCAAGAGTCCATTCCTGTAATTTCTTTCTCGTGGGTTGCAAATCACCTAGAACTTATTAGATCGTCTTGGAGAGGTATCGTAAGTGAAGGTGCGCCCTGCCCTTCTCAGGCCTTGTTTCAGGTGAGTCTCCACCAGCATTCAGCCTGTTATCTTTACTCAAAGGCTTCCATCTTGGGGTAGGAACTCTCTGTGTTTGAGAATCCAGACTCATAGTCTTTCTGAGATGAATCATCAGAATAGGACTTTGGGGCAGGAAATTTATCTTCCTTTTAAATACCTTGGTCTTTATACTTAAATATTAATAGAAAGGGGCAGCTAAGTAATACAATGGATAGAACCCCAGCCCTAAAGTCAGGAGGACCTGAGTTCAAATGCAGTCTCAGACACTTAACCCTTCCTGGCTGTGTGACCCTGGGCAAGTCATTGAACTCCAATTGCCTCAGGAAAAAAAATTTTATATATATATATATATATATATGTATGTATATATATATATATGTATTCATAGGAAAAGATAGAGGGAGTTATATTTAGAAGCAGCTAGATCATGCAGGGGATAGAGTGCAGCCAGAAAGACAAGTTCAAATGTAGCCTTAACGACTCCAATTGCGTGACTCTGAGCAAGTCACTTCAACCCTGTCTGCCTCACTTTCCCTAACTGTAAAATGGGAATGAACAATAATAGCACTCATCACCCAGAGTTGTTGAAAAGATCAACTGAGATAATATTTATGAAACACTTAGCACAGTGCCATACATTTATATTACTAGTATAAATACTCATATTTACTAGTAGATAGTATATAAATACTTATAATTATTATTCTCTATGATACTTGGGTTAGATTTGCATTGGAACAAAGTGTTTCCTTACTGAGCATGCTCTTCAGCAAAATCATTAATACAGTCTCCTGAGTATTAAAGAAGGCAATGGACTCAAAATGGAGTCATCTTGTAACTCAAGCCAGAGCAATCTCAGGTTATGTGACCAGGGAGACAAAAAGTTCTCCGAGGCCATTTCTCCTGCCTCCCGGGCTCTGGCTGGACAGTGGACAGCCCCCATCCCGGCCTTGGGCCCTGTCACCCATGCTGGGTTTTGTCATCCAGAGGCAACTAAGATACCTTGGCCCTGTGTCCGGCTCAAAATCAGCAGGATTTCGTGTTTTGATTTGGATTTTTTTCCCTCCTTTTAATCACCCTTGTTGGTTGTTTTGGAAACAATTCACATTCCAGCCAATTGAATAAGCAAACCACCTCTTTCTAGACCATACACATCAGAGAGATTGAATTCCCTGCCGGGTGTGAAAAAACACCCATCTGGAGCGGAATTTACGGGCCTGCTTCCTCTTCCCCTTGGGGTGGATTTCTCAGTGGGACCAAGTCCAAATGAGCCGAGCTGAGGCCCTTAACTCACTTCACTTTACAGCCCCTTGTTAAGCGCTTTCTCCAGGCTCCAAATGTACCTGACCCAATCATCCCCCGTAAAGAAGGCCCCTGTTTTTCCTAATTACTTGACTTGGACAGATTGAGGCTGCAGGTGACTTAGTCATTTGGTTTTATAGTTTACATTTTACACAATGACTCGGAGTAAGTGCCAGGGTTTACTGAAGTGGACAGATCTATTAAGAACAACAAACCAAAGAACACCCATGATCCTCCTCTTACAGTTGACCTCTTTATCCCATTTTACCTTGCCCAACCTCCCCCAACAAAAACTCTCAGGAATGGCTCCCCTTCCAAACACTGCTGGGAGATGAGAGAGAAAGGGACGGCAGGAGAAATGAGCAGGGGACTTCCAGACTCTGAGCTAGTAAGTGGTAAGTGTCTGAGGCTGGATTGGAACTCAGGTCCTCTTGACTACAGGGCCTGTGTTCCGTCCACTGTGCCATCATGTTTTTAAATCATGTAAAATAAAACACAGGATTATGGAGGAAACCAATCATACTGAAGTAACTGTGACCCAAAAAGTGTTATTTAAGTCATAAACTCCAGGTGAAGAATGCCTGTATTAACTAGAGCATAAGCTCTCTGAGGGCAGGTGTCCTCCTTAACACTTAGGACAGTCCCAGGCACAAAGTAGGAGCTTAATAAATGCTTGTTGTTTGAGTGATTGCTTTCTTGCTCTAGTTTTCTTCAGCCCCTTCCCCCCCTCCACGCCCCTAGTCATAGCTTGGTAAAAACAGCCAAAAGGTTGAGAGAGACTTTAGAGTATAGTGTAATGGTAATAATTATTAATGATGATAATGATGATGATGATTACACTTTATGTAGAGAGTTAAGGTTCACACAGTGCTTTACAAATATCTCATCTGATCCTCACAACAACCCTAGGAGGGAGATGTTATTATTATCCCCATTATACAGATCAGGAAACTGAAGCAGGCAGAGAAGTGACCCATCATTCACAAGACTGAATTTGAACTCAGTTCTTACATACTCCGGGTCATCCTCTCCATCCACTAGGCTGCCTGATAGAGTACTGAATTCAAATCCTAACGCTGGTCCTTGTGTGACCCCAGGCACTCCACTTATCTTTTTTGGACCTCAGTCTCCTCATCTGTAAAGTAGGGACAAAAATACCTACAGTCCCTTCCCCTCAGGGTTGTGAGATTCAAATGACATAATGTCTGTAAAGGCCTTTGCAGACATTTAGGTCTCATAGAAATGCCAACTGAGGTTTGCTCATGCAGGAAACAGAGAACTTGTTTTCCTGAATTTTCTCCAGCACTTTACCATCCCAGTTTCTCCAATTCCTCCTCCTTTCCCATTCCCACCCCTAGGAAGTCTCCCTTAACCCTCTGAGTTTTCTAATTTTGGATGTCAACACTCCACCCCTTGAGAGGGATCCTTGCTCAGAGTCCAGTTGTCCTAGAAATCTGGGAGGTCCCTTTTGGCTCTGAAATCATAGGATTTTTTCCCTCTTCCTTAGGCCTTGTTTATTGCATTATACCTCTTATGTTTTGTATCAGTTGCTTAATGTCTCCAAGCCTGAGCCTCCTCTCATAAAAAGGAAATGAGTGAGTGAGTGAATGGATGAAAAATCAATAAGCACTTATTATGTGTCAGATACTAGTGCCAGTCAGGGGGGAACAAAAGAATAAGAAGTATTAAAGAAGAAATAAAAGAGGAAGAAGAAGAAAAAGGAGGAGAAGGGAAAGAGGAGGAGAAGGAGGAGAAGAGGAGGAGAAGGAGGAGAAGAAGAGGAGAAAAAGGAGCAGGAGAAGAAGAAGAGGAGGAGGAAGAGGAAGAGGAGGAGGAAGAGGAAGAGGAGGAGGAGGAGAAGAAGAGGAAGAGGAGGAGGTTTTTCTTTATTAAGATCATGCGTATGGGGCAGCTAGGTGG
Source organism: Sarcophilus harrisii (assembly GCF_902635505.1). Lineage (NCBI taxonomy): Eukaryota > Metazoa > Chordata > Mammalia > Dasyuromorphia > Dasyuridae > Sarcophilus > Sarcophilus harrisii. The sequence continues at coordinate 685,890,225 of NC_045426.1, read as the reverse complement.
TGCAGTGGGTAGAGTACCAGCCCTGGAGTCAGGAGGACCTGAGTTCAAATCAGATCTCAGACATTTAACACTGCCTGGCTGTGTGACCCTGGGCAAGTCACTTAACCCCAATTGCTTCAGGAAAAAAAAATTTTGGTCCCTTTTTGGTTCACTTTGTGGAATGAGGAGGGAAGTTGAGAATGACTGAAAGCTCTTGAGATTTCAGGGTCCCTCATGATTCGTAAATGGATAATCTACAAAAATCCATTCTTAGAGAATCCTAGGAAGGGAGCTGAGCCATTTTTACTCAGCTCGGCTCTGCTAAGTTTTGCCTTTGCTTCGAATTTACAATGTTTTCATCGAAGGTAATTCTATAAATCCAGTGGTCCTCTGAGCTGTGGGTTGTTGGATTTCAGTTTGAGTAAGTTTGGTTGCTCGAGACATTTATGATGAAACTTCTGCAAATTTGGTGGACAAAGTTAACCACTTTCTGGTCAAGAATTTTTTCTCTGACTCTAAATAAAGAAAAGAACAGCAGCAGAACAATCAAAACTAAATGTGAGATTTAAATGACCAACCTTGCTTCCTAATGAGGGAGATGAGAAAGCTACACTTTCCTTTCTTTCCTGCAGTGTAGATTGCTGCCTCCAATGTCAGACTTTGGGGAGTCATTGGTTTATTGTGCTGGGGTTTTGTTTTATTTTGTTTTTTACTCCTTTAGTCTTTATTTGAAGGGCTAGCTCTCTGAATAGCAAAAGAGGAAGGATTGATTGGTAATGGAATGGAAAAACAAAAGAGATCAATAAAAATTCTTTAAAATTTATCTGTTGCTTAGAGACATAAATTGGGTGCTATGAAAGGAAAAGAGCTCACTCAGGTTTGGGAGTGGGAAGATATGAGTTCAGATCATTCCTCTACTTCTTGATTGGGATCATACATTTAGAGTGGGAATCAGTTGAAAGATCAGCTAGTCCTGGACTGTCAGACTCTGGTAAGCTGGCTGCACAGGGCCAGGAAAGTAACCTCGTGTACTAAAACCAGATTAAGATTCAACTGGGACATGTTTAACAGAATAAATAAAAACCCAGTGCGGCATATTATTGTTCCAACTCTTTATGATTCCATTTGGGGTTTTCTCGGCAAAGATACTGAAATGGTTTGCCATTTCCTTTTCCAGTTTATTTTACAGATGAGGGAACTGGGGCACACAGGGTTAAATGACTTAGTCAGGGTCAAGTAGTAAGTGTCTCAGTCCAGATTTAAATTCAGGCTCCTACACGACTCTTCTTTCTTTCTTTTTTAATTTATTATTTTTTATTATAGCTTTTTATTTACAAGATACATGCATAGGTAATTTTTCAGCATTGACAGTTGCAAATCCTTTTGTTCCAACTTTTTCCCTCCTTCCTCCCACCCCCTCCTCCAGATGGCAGGTTGACCAATACCTGCATGACTCTTTTCAACAATAAGATGATTCAGGCCAATTCCAATGATCTTGTGATGAAGAGAGCCATCTGAACCCAGAGAGAGGACAGTGGGAACTGAAAATGTGGATCACAACTCTTCACTCTTTTTTTTTGTCATTGTTTGCTTGCATTTTGTTTTCTTTCTCGTTTTTTCCTTTTTCATCTAATTTTTCTTGTATAATGTGATAATTGTGGAAATATGTATAGGAGAATTGTACTTGTTAAAATATATAGGATCTGGAATCTATACCTTTAAAATAAAAAATAGTTGAGCTTTTTATTAAGAATTATGATAAAGTTGGATACATTGGGGTAGAAAGGTGTTTGATATTTTTCCTGGAGCACCTGGATTATTTATAGCAGTCTTGCTTTATTTCCTTAAAAGTAGGGGGCAAATTAATAAGTATTAACCAGCCTAATGTTCAGCTACCATGGGAACCCCAGAGGATGAGCAATTTCTGTTCTTTATCATGAAAGGTGGCCAATCAGAATTGTTTCTCTAGAATCCATTAATTTGCATCTTCCATAGCTCTGTGATTAATTTCCCTCATTAAAATACAGGGCAGGCGGAAGAAAGACGGGAGCATTTGGACATTGTTTGCCTATGGAAAATTCAAGCTGTTATTAACATTAGCCTCCTACTCTTCCCCAAGCCGAATTTCTCTGCTGTTTGGTTCACCTGAGACTCCTCTCTGGTTTGTGGTTGATAAGTGGGTTTAAATAAATATATCTGGCATGTTCTGAAAACTGCCCGAGCTGCTGGGAAATCTGGGCGAGATAGGCCGGCCAAATTAAATGGAGCTTTGATTGTTCCGTGCTAGGCCAGCTCCCCTTTCCTCGGCTTAAAGAAAGTTAGCAGAGGAGGCTTTATCATGTGGTGAAGGGCAACAAAAAAGTCGGTCAACAAGCATTTATTAGACCCTTAATTGGTGCCAGGAATTGTGCTAAGTGCCAGGGAGACAGTGAGGCCCTTCTAGACTCTGAGGAGTTTGTACTGACGGATGGGGCCCAGAGCAAGGTCGCCTACATCTGCCTGGCCGGGTTTTAGAGTTTCCTGGAGGGAAGGTGGAGTGTGTTTCTGATCTCTCTCTGTCTCTCTGTCTCTCTCTGTCTCTCTCTCTCTCTCCCCCTCTCTCCTTTCTTCCTTCCTTTCCTCCCTCTCTCTCCTTCTTTCTCTCTCTCCTCTTTCTCTCCCTTCCTTCCTTTCTTTCCTTTTCTTTCTTTCCCTTTCTTTCTTCTTCTTCTTCTTCTTCTTCTTCTTCTTCTTCTTCTTCTTCTTCTTCTTCTTCTTCTTCTTCTTCTTCTTCTCTTCTTCTTCTTCTTCTTCTTCTTCTTCTTCTTCTTCTTCTTCTTCTTCTTCTTCTTCTTCTTCTTCTTCCTCTTCCTCTTCCTTCTTCTTCTTCTTCTTCTTCTTCTTCCTTCTTCTTCTTCTTTTCTTCTTCTTCTTCTTCTTCTTCTTCTTCTTCTTCTTCTTCTTCTTCTTCTTCTTCTTCTTCTTCTCCTTCTTCTTCTTCTTCTTCTTCTTCTTCTTCTTCTTCTTCTTCTTCTTCTTCTTCTTCTTCTTCTTCTTCTTCTTTCTTCTTCTTCTTCTTCTTCTTCTTCTTCTTCTTCTTCTTCTCCTTCTTCTCCTTCTTCTTCTCTCTTTCCCTCCCTCCCAATCTAGGTTTTCAGGTCTGTAAATTCCTTCACCGGGAACCTCTTGCTCCGCCAGAAGGGGAATCCTCAGAACTCCCTACCCTTGTGCCAAATCCCAATGGGGTGCAGGGGAGCCAAACCTACCCTGAACCCCGAACCTGCCACTAGACCTCATTTAACTCCTGACCATGAGAAACCCTCATTTCATTTAGGCTCCCCAAATCTAAACCTCATCAATACCACACCATACAAAATCAATCACAAGGGAATGTAATAAAATTATAAAGACCCAGCATGTCTCCAGCGAAGAGACGGGAGAGAATTCTGCCCCCCTCCCAATCATGGATGTGGGGTATATGTGTGGAGATAATGAATGTATTGATCAATTGTGCTGTTTCTTTTTTCTTTTTAAAAATACTATTTGTTATGTGAGGAGGCTCTCTAAGAGGAGAAGAAGAAATACTGGAGAAAACAATGATGTAAACAGAAGACATCAATAAAAACTTGAGAATGAAATTTAAAAATACTGTCCTTGCCATACACGTATAACCTATAGCAAATTGCTTGCCTTCTCAGTGGGAGGGAAGAATAGGAAAGAGGGAGAGAATTTGGAACTCTGAATTTTCTTTTATTTTTCTAATATAAATTTAGTGATGAGGTCTTCAGTTTTAGGTGTGGTTATCAGAAGAGTTAATAAAAACTAATCCCTTAGGCAAGCAGGAAGAAGGCTCTGATAATGGAGATCAGTTGAGTTCCATGGTCCCACCCTCTAAAGGTAATCCATTCAGAAATCCAAGTTACCACAAGACTCGGAGGCTAAAATTTCCTTATAAAACAACTTAGGGCCCATGACTCTGCTGCTCCTTCCTTGGGGTCCACCTGCCATGGCCCTCTACCTCATGGTGTCTTTCCCTCCCCACCCCCGGCCCCAATGCCACGTAGCATCTCCCCTAACTCCATCATGCTTCCCATCCCACTTCTTACAGCTAACTAACTAGTCAAGTCCCTTTCAGGATTTAGCCAGCCAGTCTCCCTTTCTACTGGGTAACTGTGAGTTCTGCTGAGGAACTTGTCTTTCATATACTCTCTCAACTCTCATATTTACCATTCCCGATATCCCTTCATTTTGTCTGTAAACTCTTCCCTAAATAAATCTCTCTATTGCCAGAGATAATGGCCATTGGGAATTCTTCCCATGACTGAACCCCAACTTTTGGTGCCTGCCATCATTTGGTGACAAACCTCCCATCACAGATCACATCAGATAGTAATTTTATTTTTTCTAATTACAAGTAAAACAATTTCCAACATTTATTTTTTAATAAGATTTTGAGTTCCAAATTTCTCTCTCTCTCCTTTCCCCTCCCCAAGATGGCAAGCAATCTGATATAAGTTATCCATGTGCAATCATGTAAAACATGTTTGCACAGAACTCAGAACTTTAAAAAAGAATATGAAAATGTTTACATGTGATTAGAAATATATTTGCAATAGTAAACATATACATATATACTTTTATACATATACATTCACACGCACACACATATACATGTATTTATATATATGCATATACAACTACATGTATAAATACATATGTATGCATTCACACACATATATGCATATACACACATACATTTTACATATATATATATATATACACACATGTGTGTCCTTGTCTTTCAGGGACTCCTATTCTCTTGGGGTTGGAGGGGAGGAGACAAAACGTAAATGACTATGAACACACGCAATATCTACGATGCTAATGAGGGGTGTTCTCAGAAGGAAGTCTGAGGTGTGAGGGAGTAGGGGTGTAGTCCTGGGAAAGCAGAAGGTAGGATTTGATCTGAATCTCGAAGGAAACCAAGGGCATTTCAGAGTTAGAGCTAAAGGGACAGACTGTTCTATGACTCTGAGGCCTGGAGTCCCCAGATCCTCACCTCCTCTTCTGGCCATAGCCATTATCCAGAGAATCAGCCCTTTTGGAGGGCAATCTCCAAGTGTCTCTCTGTGGTCCCTCTCTCAGCAGCCAGAGCTACTGAAGACCCAGAAGAGAAAGTTCTCTTCATCAAAGTCCTCAGCACTCTTGAGTAGCTCATTATCAGAAATGATGAAACATTAAAGAGAGTATTAAAGATGCATTGCTGCCTATTTCCTGATACTCCCTAAGGGTCATGGGATCTTTCCATCTGACTCCAATTTACCGTGTCTGCCGCTTCTTTATATAATCGTTGCATTTTGTCACACACACACACCCCCCCATCTTCCACCCCCTCACCTGTCCATTAGACTGTGAGCTCCCTAAAGTCATGTGAGTTTCTATCACTCCATGATGTTATTGTTCCTCTTTGAAATGAAGGATGAACAAGATCCCGAGTCCTTAGCATGGGGCCTGGTACACAACAGGTACTTAATAAATGTTTATATACTGACTTGAAGCTGTGACTTCCTTCCTGTAGGTGTTGTCTCCTGTCAGAATGGGAGCTGATTGGAAGCCGGGGGTGTATTGCTTTTCTATATTTAACCCCAATATTCAATATGGTGCTTAACACCTGGTAAGGACTTAGTAAAAAAAAAAAAAAAAAATTATTGTAGTAAATTCATTTATTTATTTTTTGCTGAGACAGTTGGATTAAGTGACTTGCCCAGGGTCATACAGCCAGAAAGTGTTAAATGTCTGAGGCCAGATTTGAACTCCTGACTTCAGGGCTGGTGCTCTAGCCACTGCACCACCTAGCTGCCCCATAGTAAGTTTGTTTTTAATATACATTGTGTTATGGATCATGTTGGGAGAGAGAAATCAGAGAGAAAGGGAAAAACCATGGTAGAGATTTTTTAAAAATCAGAAAAAAGAAGTGAACACATGTTGATTTACATTTAGTCTCCTTAGTTCTTTTTCTGGATGCAGATGGCATTTTCTGTCCAAGGTCTATTGGGATTGCTTTGGGTCACTGAACCACTGAGGAGAATAAAGTCTTTCATAGTTGATCATTACATATTCTTGCTCTTATTGCGTACAATGTATTCCTGGTTCTGCTCGTTTCAGTCAACATCAGTTCATGTGAATCTTCCCCAGCCTTTCTATAATCAACTCGTTCATCATTTTTATAGAACAATAATATTCCATTATCTTCATGTACCACAACTTGCTCAACCATTCCCCAATTGATGGGCATCTCTTAGTTAATATTTTTTAATATAATCAACACCCATTTCAAATGATAAACAGAAATTCTATGAAAAACTGAGATTCTCCAAATAAAATTAACTTACACAATACCTGGTGACTTCAATGCAAAGGTAGGAATAGGTTATTCTTTGTTCCCACTGTGATATAACTAACCACTTATCCGGTAATTGTAAAGGGACTGTTTTCAGATGTGGGTGGAAGTAGACTCTACTGAAATCCCTTTTTCTAGACTCAGTGATCCTGTGATTAGAGTCTAGGCTCTGCTTCCTACCAACCTGTAGAGTCTTGGGCACGTAATTTAGCTTTTTCAGTCCTCGATTTCCTGATCTGTGAAATGAGGAAATTGTGCTCTGGCAAGACAATCCATAAAATCTAGCTCCAAGTGATATGATCTTATCACTAGACAATCTCCCTAATCCCAAATGGTGAAGCAGAATGGATAACATTGGAACAATGGAACAAATGGAAGCATAATGGAGTTGTATCATGGATAGGTCAATGGAGTCAAGAAGACTTAGAATCAAATTCTAACTCAGGCTCATAGCAGCCATGTGAAAGGAGCCATTTCCCTTCACAGAACCTCAGTCTCCACATCTGTAAAATGTGAAAGTTGGACTCCAGGCTCTCTAGATCTAGGAACCCATGAATTCAAGTCCGTGAACTAAGTTTTCTTAACAAAAATAAGACATTCTATTTTTAATATCACATCCAAAGGACAAGTGTTCATTTTTAGCTGATATCTATTAAGTTCAGATTTTTTTTTAAATGGGTGGGAAGGAAACATCATATCCAAAGGAATGGCATTTCATAATCATCTTGAAAATAAACTCTTCTTTTAAAAAAAAAAAAACTCATTCTTTTTTTTTTTTTTTTTTTAGCAGCATATTTTCTGTGTGAGGTTATATTTTTCTACAAGTTGTTTTAGGAATATTATACCAAACACCTGCAGCTTATTAATAGTCATTAGACTATGTATTATAGGTGTGGCCAACACACCGAGTAGATCAATATTTGTTAAATTAGGATCGTGGGAACAAATGGGCCAAATCTCAATATTTGTAGTGTGCCATTTATAGCTTTTGGCTCTCCGAGAGTTAGTGTGGTGGCCTGTTGCAAAGAAATAATAATCTTTTTTTTTCTATCCTCCTGATTTTTTGGACTTTCTCTCTGAAGCCACAAAAACTTCCTTCCCGTGGAAGTTGACTCTACCTCTTGAACTTCTCACACCAGAAACTGATTCTCTCCTGTGGTCCCTTCCCTCTAACTGTTGGATTTCTCCCAAAATGTCCATTTTAAGGATAACCTCCCAACCAGCCAGGTCTTCATTTCTCTTCAGACTCCAGATCTTTATCTTTTCTACCATGGTGTTGGGTAGAAGTATACCTTTTCCTCTTCTCTTCTCTGTTCAGCATTTATATATTGCCTTCTGATTCTGGGTAAGTCACTTTACCCAGTTTGCCTCAGTTTCCCCATCTATAAAATAAGCAGAGAAGGAAATGGCAAAAGTATTCTGGTATCTCTGCCAAGGAAATCCCAAATGAGGTCCCAGAGAGTCAGACATGATTGAAAATGACTAAACAGCATCATCAACAATTCCTTCAAATTATAGATGAAACTAAAGTCCTGAGAAATTAAATGACTGTGTCCCACAGGTACCTAATAATTGACAGAACTGCTCTTGGTAACCAGACCTCTGACCTCTTCCCACTGTATCCCTCTGTTTCGTCTGTCCAGTTTTTACTCAGTGATATGTAAGAAGAGACAGCTGGTGTTGGAGACAAGAGAGAGCCTTGAGTGGGAATCCTGCCTTGACATTTATAAGTTGTGGGACCAAGAGCAAATCATTTAGAATGATCCTCACTTTTCTCATCTCTAAAATGGGAAGAGGATTCCCTGTGCATACTTATCTCTGTGGGCAAAATAAAATGAATTGTGTGAAAAGTTCTTTTCAGACCTGAAAATGCTGTATAAAAACAGCTGTCATCACAGATTTTCATAGACTTTACTTTCATCAAATGGAAATATATTAATGTGAAATTGATCTTATTTTTTTCTCAATAGTATTTTATTTTTCTAAATACATGTAAAGATAGTTTTCAATGTTCATTTTTATAAGATTTTGTGTTCCAAATTTTTCTCCCTCCTTTCTTTCCTTACCTTCCCTTTCCCCAAGAGAGCAAGCAATCTTATATGGTTAAATAAGTTTTAAACATAGGAATTAAATCTTATTTTTAAAATTACAGAATTTGAGAATTGCGGAATGAATTAATTGTTAACCATGAACCAACCATCAAGTGTAGAGGTTATGAATACAGGCCCTTTTTGGGGGCATAAGGGTTTATATTCTAATAGACCTAAAGAGGAGTAATGGTCAGGAAGAGATATTTCATTTGGAGTTACAAGAATGACAGGGAGGGCCACAAGGAAGTGGCCAGTGGACATTTTCAGAATGTCCCTGGAGGGATCAGTTGAAATAAATGATTGGAGAAAAGAAAGAAAACTTATTTTCTGTCCTGCTTGTTTCTTTTGCTCAAGGGAACCAACCCTCCTATTTGCATGAGGATGTAGACACTTGCAGATTCATGCTGTTTCAAGAATTAGAAGTTTCTGAACCTGATTCTTCCACTGAGTCATGAATTCTGAATTAGGGAAAGTACCTGGTTTTTCTCCAAGGAGCAGGCTCTTCCTCCTTGTTAAAAGAGATGATCTATTCTTTTTATTTTTTGATCGTTTGAAAAAGACAAATGCTTGATAACTGCTTTTTTAATAATAGTTTTTTTAATTTTCAGAATACATGCAAAGATAGTTTTCAGCATTCACCCATGCAAAACCTTTTGTTCCAAATCTTTCTTTCCCACTTCCCTCAAACTCTCTCCCCTAGACAGCAAGTAATCTAATATAGGTTAAACAAGTGTAATTCTTTTGTACATAATTCCACATTTATCATGATGCACAAGAAATATCAGATCAAAAAGGGGAAAAGTGAGAAAGAAAAAAAAATACAAACAACAACAAAAAAGGTGAAAATACTATGTTGTGATCCACATTCAATCCCCATAGTCCTCTTTCTGGATGAAGATTAAAGTGGATTGGAATTGACCTGAATCACCTCATTGTGGAAAAGAACCAAGTCCATCACAAAAGAAATGCTTTTATCAACCTATTAAATCATATAGTTGCAAAGTAGTGAGGGAGAAAAAATCATGAAATTTCTATGATTTTTTTTTTTTGCTATTAAAAAAAAGGGAGGGGGGGGAAGGATGAAGAATTCTTTCAATATGTAATATCTGGCACTTCATTGAAACTCTAGATAAAATTCGTTCCCCAAATAACCTCAAAGAAGTGAACGTGTTCAAAAGCAAACCAAACCACCAGATTTTGGTCTATACCTTTTAACCTGATGGTATTCTCCATGTCAGGAATGTTCTCCCCAAGCTCTTATCACTTCTTAGAATCCCAGGTTGTCTTCAAAACTTAATCAAGAAAGTGAAAATGAATATCTTCAAATCAGACAGAATAATCTTGACCCCATTTCTTTGAGACGATAGGAATAGGAGTGGTATCCTATCCCTGGATTGCTGGATTCTTGGAGATGATAGCCTCAGACCAAACCATGGATCCATTTGGTTCCAGTATAATCTCTCCCTTTCAAATAAAATATTAAAAACTCTCTAATCTCTATTAGAGATTGCATAGAATATCAGGTTTCTTCAACATATCAATTGTTTTTGCTGAATTTTTGTTCACTTCTGCCTGTCTCTGGTAATTTTGTGGTTATAATGGGGTATAGGAGGGGAAGACATAAAGGGGGAAATGTAGATAATGAAAAGACAAAAGCTATCAATAAAATATATTGGATTTTTAAAAGGACAATTCAAATGCAGGCTTCAGCAAGAGACCTCTTTCAGTCTTCCAGTCCTAATCCAGATGCTAGTGCTTTCCCCTCTAGCCAGCATAATCTTGTATCTATTTTGTAGTTATTGTTATACTTTTTAATATACATAGTATTTCTATTAGCACAGGAACCCCTTGAAAGCAAGGTATATTTAGCTTTTTCTCTTTGTTGCCCCAGAGCCTAACTTAGTGCCTTGTATACCCAGCACCGAATAAAGGCTTAAACGTTTGCTGATTGATTAATTGCAGGAAAACTAAAGCCCCCTGCCTCCTTTGCAGAAGTGGGGACTCGACAAAAGTAGATCATTTATGGATATACAACATTTCATATATTATCAGATTTTTAAAAACATGTTGATCAGTTTCATCAATTTTTTTTTTTCTCTTCCTCCTTTTCTTTCATCATTTGTTATTCAGGATGACTCTTCTGGATTGAGCAAGGGGAAGGACACAGAAAATTTAGATCATATAAAAAACATATCAATTTAAAAAATTTTTTTTCAAAGAAAAGTGACTAAAAGCAACTAAGTAGAAAGAGCCTTAGATTTGCAACTAGGAGACCTGTGTTCTAACTGTGCTGTCACTTACTACTTGCATGACCCCAGGATGAGTAATATCCTTTTTAGATCTTAGTTCCTTCACCTCTAAAATGGAGGCAGGAGGTGGAGAATTGGACTAGATGCCTTCGGAGGTCTCCTTTAGCCATGATATATTGATTTTTTTTGACTTATTTATTTTATTCAATATTTCCCCCAGTTACATTTAAAACAAAAAAAAATTTTACATTTGTTTTTAAAATGTTTGCGTGCTAGATTTTCATATTTCACAATTAAGAGACCACATGTGAAGTTATTCAGCCATAATCTTAAATCACTTCCCTGTAGGATCCAGTTCTTCATCTGTAAGTGGGGAGGTTAGATTCAAAGATCCTAGGTTTCCTAATAGGTAGCTCTATGGTCCTCAGAAGCGCTGCAAGGTGAGCACTTTCAGGATAGTCTTGAAATACAGAGTTTGCTCTCCTTATTTATTTATCTCTGATCAGGTAGATAGGGTGGGACCATCTGTAAATTTCCTATCAGGATCTAAGGAGGTCAGGAACAAGCTTCTACAAGCCAAGGAATCCAGGAGTGCCAGAAACAAACTTAGCAGAAACCCCAGTGACTAACTCCCCACAAACCAGCTCTTAGAAACTGAAACTATTAAATTATTAAGCTGGAAACTCCATTTTCCCTCAGTGAAAAATTCTATCGCTTGTCCTAATTCTGTTTTTGTTTTTGTTTCTCCATAGTACACATCTGATAACTCAGAATAACTCAGTTTAAAGAACAGAAGCCCATTTCTGTGACTCATCACCCAGACCGTACAAGCTGGGGGGGTTTTTTCTATTAAATTTTATTAGAGTAATGATATCATGGTAACTACTGGACAGTAGAAGTGGTTAAAAACACTTGTAAACCACCTTCCTTTGATCCATAGGGAGTAGCATTTTCCCTTTAAAAGACAAATGCAAACAATTAAGAGGCAGCTTTCTTCTGAGACCTGAGAGAGTGGGTTTTGTTTCTTCCAGTTATTCACCCCTCACATGTAAACAAGCTCAGGACAGATTAGTAGCCCATTAGCTGTACTGAAAATGCCATTTCAATAACACTTAGTAGCAGTGTTCAGTTCTCCCACCTTCTAATGGGATCTGCATTTCCTTGTGTTCATACTTCTCCCTTTCACCCCTGGAGAACACGGATATTATCCAATGGAGAAGTCTCTTTGATCCCAGATGAGCCGGTCCCCCCAAATCTAGGTTTGGGCCAGGAAGGACCAGCCCCCCCCCCCCACTGTCACTTAGATCCTGCTCCTGAAGTGGAAGTCCTCCCCTCCCCTCTTCTTTCACCCATGGAGGCAGGTTCCGACCAGAAGCTCCCAAGGCTGGCCAAAATGTGCGACCTCTTCTGGCCTCAGTTCCACTGTTGTTATATTTGTGATCGCAGAAGATGCTTTGAGATACATAAATTAAGCCAAACATTCCGGAAGACGAGCATCCTTTCCATCCTTTCCCCCTATAGGGTTTGTGTCAGCAGATCAGAATACAAGGTCACTGCCCTGCTTCTCCTGTTCCATCCAAGTCATCAGTTCCGAAGACAACCTGTATCTATGGACCAGTCCATGGGTATCGGTCCCTAGTACACCGAGAGCCCATTTCTAGAAATCTTAGTTCTGATGGTCTCCTTCTCCCTCGCCGCCATCACCCGGACTGCTCAAGGAGACGTCGGTGTTATATTTGTAGCGTCCCATGTCACAGCAGAGTCGGGCATTAATGTATGCGGCAGGTTCCTTTGGGTGATGGTATTCTCCCCACTGGAACTGGTCAGGCACAAGTCTCCCGTGGGCTCCCTGATGGTGCTCCGGTGGTTATTGGATTCTCCTACTGACTTTTTCCTAAGATGGCAAGGGATCAACTTGGAGAAGAAGTTGGGGAAAGATGGACTGGAGAAGTAGTAAACCAGGGGGTCCAGCATGCTGTTCATGTAGGTGAAGCTGAGAGTGATAAAAAAGGCCAGGTCTAGGGATTTGTAGGGAGAGCAGCTTTGGGTGCCCTGGAAATATAGGAGCCAGAAAATCCGTATCCTCACGGCCACACTGGGCAAAAAGCAGATCACAAATACCACGGTGACCACCAGGAGGAATCGGATGGCCCGCTTGATCTTAGCCTGCCGGTCCAGCTGCCTCCTCCGGAGGCTCCAGATGATGCTGGTGGAGCAAAATAGGATGATACCCAGGGGCAGGAAAAACTCCAGGAGGAACATGGCTTCATGCCATCCGAAGACGGGGCAGATGGTGAAGCTGCTGCAGCGCCTTGAGTTGTCTGTGTCTTTCATGAGGGCGTTCTTAAGGAGGTGTCCCGTAAGGGCGATCGTGACCCCCCACAGGAAGAGACTGATGATGGTGGCCGCACGATTGGAAAGCTTGTTCAGAGCATGATGGGGGTGAACCACCCTGAAGTACCGGTCCACAGCCACGACCGTGAGGAAGATGATGCTGCCCTGCCGGTTCATGGCCAACATGAAGAGCATCAACCTGCAAGGGATGTCGCCGAAATTCCAGTCCCATTTTCGGACATAGTTATCCGTCAGGAAGGGCAGACAGATGATCAGGAGTAAGTCAGCCACGGCCAGGTTGAAAAGGAAGATCCTGCTGGATTTCCAGGACTTCAAGGAAAAGCAGAAAGCCCACAGGGCCAGGCCATTGCCAAGGAGCCCGAACACAAACTCCAGGACCAGCAAGGGGGGCAACACCCGAGGAATGTATTCGTTACGGAAGGGACAGCAGTTATTGGAGTTCATGGCTCGGCTCTGCAGCGAGAACTGCCACCCAGGAGTTTCCTCCTTACCACTGGCAGGACTGTTTGCCTCTCCTAATGAGCACTCAAGGAAAGAGGTGTGTGTGAGGGCGAGGAGTCGAGGGCCTGCCTTTATGTTATGTCAGAAGTGTCGAAATACATGACTGAATGGTTACCAGGAAACTACAAAACAGCTTTTAAAAAAAGAGAGAGAGAGAGAGAGAGGAGCAAGCTTATGCAACCTTTTAGGAGCTGTTTGCATAAACAAATAATAAAAATCCCCGCCATCAAAAGAACCCACAATATTTGGTGAAAACGGGAAGGGCAAATGTAGACAGATTGCCGTATGATTATTATGAATATGAAGCATATTCTCTCTAGGGAAGAAGTATCTATATGGTAAGTTCAGGGGTTCTGTGGTCAAAGGCTCAAATCCCCACTCTATCTGTGAATTTGGACAAATCACTTAAACAATCTGAGACTCAGTTTCCCCATCTGTAAAATGAAGAGATGGGCTTCACATGCCCTTTATGATCCTGTGCCTTTTTGTGTATATATTTGTGTAGAGCTATTTTATTGAAATAATCAGAGTTAAATGAGTTTATTTATGCCTTTGGCAAAAAGTCATTCACTAGACTAAACAATATAATTTTTTTTGACGAAAGACTAGAAAAACAGAGAGAGACTTGGATTTATGAAGGAAGATGCTATCTCCCTTCAGAGAAACAGAAGACAAGCACAGTATGGTTGTACATAGATGTATGTAAATGTGTATATATGATCATAGATACCTATGTATATGTATCTGTATGGTATATGTGTGTATATGTTTATATGAATGTATGTTGTGTATGCAGATAATAAATATAACAGAGCTTAATTGTATTAAAGGGAGGGGGAAAGAATGGGGAAAAGAATAAAGTAAAAAGTACACAGCACAGAACAAAAGAACATCTACAAAGGAGCAAAGAAAAGATGGACAGCTCTGAACACGGTGTGTAGTATTTATCACCTAGGCTTTCTTGAAATGCAAATTGATTGCATTATATTTTGAATCCTTTCATGTTCTACTGTGCACATGACAATTTTTTTCTCTTTCTCTTTTGCATTTAAGTTTTAAATAAATAAATATATATTGGGGGTGGAGGAAAAAGAAAGCCTCTAGAACTATTAGAATTTCCCCTTTCCCTTACATTTATTTAGATCATTTTTTTTTTGGAAGCCTGAGAAAAATAGTAATAGATCCTTTGGGCAAATGTCTTGAATTTTGGCTCCCTGTTCCCTTTAATATTCCTTCCACAGATGTAAAACACAGCTCAATTTTAGGTTATTTTCCAGTTAGAAAAGTTTGCTAAAAAATAAGTTGTTTCTTTTACTAGTAATTTGCTTTATGCTCTCTTTGGCTCTCCAGTGGTGGAAGAAAATTGAATTACAGTAAACGTTTATTTATTTTTCTAACAACAAAAAGCAGCCTCTGTTATAGATCTATTATGTGCCAGGCACTGTGCGTCCTGGTGTTGCAAAGAAAGGTAAAAACAGTTTCTGAAGAATTCCCATTTTAAAGAAATTTAGCTTTTCAGAAGCATATTACTATCATTACTATTAATATTATTAGCATATAAGTAAAATTTCAAAAAGGACCTCAGTAATATAGGCGAAGTGACTAGAAAGAAGGACCAGGAGTTCAAAAGACCTGTATTCAAATCTAGGTTCAGGTACTTAGTTTCTGTGTGACACTGCGCGAGTCACTTAACCTCTGTTTACCTCTGTTTCCTCATCTCTAAAATGAATTTGAAAATTCATTGAAAATGAAAATGAAAATTATGGCACTTACCTCACAGGGTTGTTCTGAGGCTCAAATGAGGTGCTATATTATTATTATGGAGAAAAACACTATATATCTAGGATAAGTGGCTTGGGAAAGGAACTATGATATTAGTAGATATGAGAATTATAAGTAGAGGAACAGAGCAGTAAATTGTTTCATCCTTTCCAATACTGATGTATTAAATTTATTATTGTAATAAATAAATAATATTGTAATAAATTGTAAATACAATTTACTTGTATCCCTAAGTAAAGAGTGAAAAGGTAGGGGTAGGGAATAAATGACAGCATGGAAGGTGATGAGATGTTTACAGTTAATCTAAGATTGCTCCAACTAACATCAAATAACAAAATTGAGTGGGTTAACTTCCCCATCTTGGGGATACGGGAGGGAAATGAGAGATGAGCTTTTGGAGACCCCAGTCTAAAGCAGAAAGGGCCCAGAATTTGGAGCTAAAAGAGCTGAATTAACTCTAGCTTCCGTTACTCCCTATGTGATTCTGGGTGTTACCTACTCTCCCTAAACCTCAATTTTCCTATCTGTAAAATGAGGGGCAATAAATCAGATGACCTTTAAGATTCTTTCCAGCTCTACTTCTCTGATGCCCAGAGATTTACTCCATTCTTTTTAGGGAGGTTGTTGACCTAGCTCTGCTTTTTGTTAGCCATGTTTCTGGGACAACATCATCCCCTTTTGGGCGTCAGTTTCTTCATCAATAAAAAAAGAGATTGTATTAGACCACCAAGATTCTTTCCAGTTCTATGGTACTCAACAAAAATTCAAAACTCTCCTGGCAACATATAACTCCTTTTCTCCTGAGATTCTGGGGGCCAGTTCCAGAGCATTTCTTACCCTAAAGCAAAATTGGAAGCTTGTTTAATCTTGTTCAGTCTTCCTTCCATTCACCAGCACTCAGGAACTAGTCACAGTGAATCATTATAAAAGACAGAAACCAAACTGGTTGAAACCCCATGAAAAATTAAACATTTTCAGCAGATCATCCCCCCAATTTTGGTCATCCAAGCCCTAGGTCAGGAATGACTTGTTGATGTTTCTGAATCATCCTAGTTAAGAGTATATGAAAGATTCCATTTTGTTTTTGTTTACTTAAGAACCTTTTAAATTTAAATTTTCTTAATTAGTATAAAAAACTGTGGAGATTTCATTATATAGAGAAAAAGGATCCTATGTGAAATTTGGACAGCTAGGTGACGCCTACTGCATAGAGCGCTGGACCTTATGTCAAGAAGATTCCTCTTCCTGAGTTCAAATCCAACCTCAGACACTTACTAGCTGTGCGGCACTGGGTAAGTCACTTTACCATGTTTGCCTCAGTTTCCTCATCTGTCAAATGAGCTGGAGAAGGAAAAGGCAAAACACTCCAATATCTTTGCTAAGAAACCTCACAAAGAGTTGAACAATGACAAGATACAAAAGTATAAGCCTCTGTTATTTCCAATTTATTTTAGGTATTTTAAAGTATATAGTAAATGAATTCTTTTTTCCTTTTTTTTTTTTTTTTTAATTTTACTACTATTAACTTAGGAAAACCCAGCAAACATGAACATTGTTACATTCGAAAAACAGAAACAAGGTCCCATTATCCTTCATTCCCATAAAATAGTGTTAGGTTCCTTGAAGACGTTGGCCATTTTGTCTTTATGATCTCAATGCCTTGCCCATGTTTGGTTTCTAATAAATATTCATCAAATTGAATTGATTTGGGAAATGAAAGCAGAGCATGTGAAAGTGGAAGAAGGGAACTTAGTGAGCTGGGAGGAAGCTGGTTATCTTGATACAGACTGGGGCAGGAGGACTCGTGGAAGGAAAGGGGAAGAAGGAGGGCCTGGAAACCCAGCTCATTTGCTGGAAGCAGACCAAGTGCCCATTTGTGTTTTTTGGTCATCCTCCCCAGAGATAATACATTTCTCCCATCTATTCCTTATTCCCAAATCTCACCAGACCAGAGATGCTTAACCTTTGATTATTTCGTGCAAAACTTTTTCATTCTGGTGGAGCCCATAGGACCTTGTTCTCAAAAGAATGCTTTTAAATAATTAAAGCAACAGCTAAATTTCAGTTAAAAGCTAAGGAAAATTAAAATGTCATTCTTCTTTTTTACCCATCCAAGTTTACAGGCTCCTTGGAATCTCCATACCCTGAACTAGAATGTAGAATTTGGTATTACATGAGTTTTCCTTGAATTACATGAAGAGAGAGGAAAGGCATCATGCTATAGTGGATCAAGCATAGTACTTGAAATCAGGAAGATCTCAGTTCAAATCCTGCTCAGACTAACTAGTTGTGTGATCCTACATAATTCACTTAACCACTTGTGATTTAAATTCTCCATCTGCAGCTCTAAATCTAGGATCCTAAATGGATTAAATCCTAGACATGCTTTAGGGTTCTCTTTATGGTCCTCCTTTCCAAGTCTCAACCGCTCTCTAATGTTGTAAATGGAGTTCATGAGTAACTCTGTCTCCACAAAGCAGAAAGTGCCAGACATGGACCTCAGAAGGACCTGGGTTCAAATCCAGCCTTAAATTATACTAGCTGTGTGACCCTGACCAAGTCACTTAACTCTGCTCACATCAATTTTCTCAACTATAAAATGGGGATAGTAACAGCACTGTCACCGAAGGGTTGTTGTGAGTCTCAAATGAGAATTTATTTGTAAAGTACTTAGGTCAATGCCCGGCACAAAGTAGGCACTGTACTGTATAAAATGCTATTCCTTCCCCTTCTTGCCCCACCCCAAATTCAGCTCTCTGTGTCCAATTTAACGAGGCCATAGAAACCATTACCTTCCTTTTAAGCACTTAGATGTAGATAGGATATTGCCAATCAAATTGCCAAACAGTTGGCATTTGAAAAAGCTATTTGAGAAAGTGACTTGACAAAAAGTCCATCTCTTTAGCATCAGGAAGAAGGTGTGTGCTTTATCTTTGATCCCTGAGGATTAATCAAGATCAACCGGATTTCCAGTGTAGACAGAGACTCTTCAGACAGACGTCAGGAAAGAAAATGATGAAATATTTCCCAGTCATGGTCAGGGAGCTGATGTCTTAAAAAGAAAGGAGAAGAGATGTTTTCTGAGGAAATTCTTTTCTACTCTCTCTTGTCACAGTGGATTTTTGAGAAGAGGGCTTTTGTTTTTAGTTGATAATCATGAAAAAATTAAATGATATAAGAGGAAGTGAAAAAATTAACATATGAATGGCTTTGAAAGCATTTATTATGCCCCTACTGAATCCCAAGCACTGAACTGTGGAAGATAGTTCTTGCTCTCACAAAGCTTAAGGGGAGATAACATATATTAAAGAGTGGTGGCCCTTGAGGGTTGTTTTGGTCCGGGAAATCAAAGGGAATCAAAGGGAGTTTGTAGTTCTAGGGAGAACCAAAACAGATAGGGGAGTGATGACCTGGGAGAAGTCTTTTAGTGTGCAAAGTTACAGAGATGGTGAGTGAGTGGAACCACAGGAAAGTAAATTGACACAACCTATCCAGGGACAATGACAGAGTTGATTTGATTATGGTTACTGAACTGGAAAGTTGTATTGGAAGGGACAAGAGTCTATACTTGGGGAGCCTTCCTCATCTGTAAAATGAACTGAAACCACTCCAGTATATCTGCCAGAAAATCCCAAATGAGGTCATGAAAGGTGGAACACAACTTAAAAATGACCAACACCAATAAAAATGTACCAAGCTCTGTGTTAAGTACTGGAGATGGATAGCATTGTCCAAGCAAGCAGGACAGATCTACCCTCAAGGATCTTACATTTTAATCAAGAAGGACAAAATCTAATGGAGTCGTGGCCAATGTTTTGGCCAGAAAAGTCAGTGGGAATAGTGATTGAAGTAGAGGGAGGCAATAAACTCATATGATAATGATGAAGAAGGAGACTAGAAAGTTAGAGAGGAATGATAATTGGGGTCAAAGGGCAATTAATTGACAAAACCTTTCCAGAATTGGTAGTGCTGATTTGTCTCAGGTTATTGGAGACCAGAGGGTGCTTTCCAAGATGGCAGGCAAGATCTTGGTAATCAAAAGCCAAGCGAGGTACCAGAGTTTTCCATCGGAGGTGGACACTGGGGGTCAAGAAGCCATGGAGATGGATTTGGTTAATAATCTGGGTGTGTTCTGCCACTGGCACAAAACACGGTCCCCTAAGAATGGTGATTAGTAAGATTACAGTATATTTTTGCTCTGTGCTGGCAATCTAGGTCTGTACTGTAATTGATGCCTCAGATGGGCAGGATTCTTACTTGAGTCAATGGCACCCAAATAGCCTGAGGGCAGCATGGTACAATGGAAGTCTGGAAGAGTCTGAGGACTTGTTAAGTCAGGAGGTTTGAATTCAGAATCTTCCTCTGACTAATCAACATAGGAAAGCCCCACTCTGAGTCTCAGTTTCATGGATGTGCTGGTTAATGTTTAACAACCAGCTGTCCAAAAAAAATGCACATATGACACATCTTTAAGCTTAAGCTATATTTTAATACTTTCTCTATCACTTTTTTCCTCCTAAACAATCAGGTTTAAGTGACTTGCCCAGGATCACATAGCTAGTATGTGTCTGAGGTCAAATTTGAACTCCTGACTCAGGGCTCTATCCACTGCATCATATAGCTGTCCCTCCATAACTTTCTTAAATTTAGGTAATTTTTTTAAAAGAGCAACAAATCAAGACCTGACTTGTAGAGTTTGCCGATTTCTACAGGGTAAATGCTCACACAGAAAATTTAACACTCGGCTCTCCAGGGAGTTCAAGTTGGCTCCAGCTACCTTATGTCAGTTTCCTCATTTGGAAATGGCATTAAGCCATTTAATGGCCTATTGTGAAGCTTAAATAGACTAGTGTTTGTTTAAAAAAAAAAAAGACTTTGCAAACTGAAATCATCCAGATTTCAGTTATTATTCATTTCAGGAGGATTCCTTCTTTCCTGGGCAGCTAACTGGTTCATTGGATAGAGTGCCTGGTCTCAAGTCAGAAACATCTGAATTCAAATCCAGCCTCAGTCTGTCTTAGCTGTGTGACTCTGGGCAAATCACTTCATCCTGTTCATTTCAGAAATAACAGAGAATCAATGGATCCCTTTAAACGTGTAGCAACAAATGAAACTTAAGCCACTTCTGGCCCTTTTTCCTCCCAAGACCCCATGGTAATCAGCAGCTGTCTGGTTAAATATCCTGTTAACTTGTTCAGGACCAAAGAAATCGCAGATTGAGAATACTTACTAGCTGTGTGACCCTGGACAAGTGACTTGATTTCTGCCTGCCTCAGTTTCCTTATCTGTAATATCTGTTCAGAAAAACTCAGTTACTCAGAACTCTCTAAGACTGAGAGGCAAAGATGGTACCTGACCTATAGTGGCAGAGGGAGTTTCCTCGCTGGGCATTCCCTATATCAATGAAATCCCAAGGCCAGTCACTTTTACTATCCATTCTATTAAAAGTAATATAGTTCTGCCTCTAATTTTGTATTTGCAGTTCTTAACATGCATTTATTTGCAATACTGGAACCCACTAAATATAAGGTCTTACTTTATGATGCTTGTGTGGGATCCTAAGGAAGAAGCCAGGATTGTAAAATTCTTTTTTATAGAACACTACTTCCATCAGACTCATCCTTTCTGGTTTTCCAAGCTGTTTAACCAATTTGGGGTTTTTTTTTAAGTGAATAAACTCATTTCCCTGAGTGATAGCAAAAGAGAAGCCAGAATAGGTGTACATATGAGAATACACCAGATAATAAATACAGCGTGAAGGAGCTCTCCAAGTGGAAGTGAGAGAACTCAGTTCAACAAAGAGACAGACAGAAATACAGAGACAGAGAAAGAAAGAGAGAGAGAGAGAGAGAGAGAGAGAGAGAGAGAGAGAGAGAGAGAGAGAGAGAAGGAGAGAGTAAAGACAGAGAAACAGACAGACAGAAAGAAAAAGAGAGAGAGAGAGAGAGGGTGAGGACAGAGTAAAAACAGGGAGACACACAGACAGAAAAACAGAGATAGACACAGAGAAAAAGAAAAAAGGAGAGGGACAGAGAGAGGGTGAGGACAGAATAAAGACAGAGAGACACAGACAGAAAGACAGAAATAGGCACAGACAGAAAAAAGGACAGAGGGAAAGACAGAGAGACAGAGATAGAGACACACCCAACAAGGACAAAGATACAGAGCAGGGGGAGGGAGAAAGAGACAAAGAAAGACAGAGACAGAGACACACAGAAAGAGAGACAGAGACAGGGAGCTTCAGATTTCAGTCAAGGGGAAATCCCCTGAAGTCTCTAATGCAGCAAGCTGGGGAAAGGACATGGTAGCATTGTACCGCGGTACCAGTTCTCCCACATGCAGGCTTCTTCCCAGCATCTTTTTCTCCCTTGACTACTAAAATGCTTGAGCAGCTGCTGGGAGTAATTTACCTTTTCTCTCTCAACTTTTAAGTACAGCCAATAAAATCAAACACTAGGCTTCTCTACAGGATCTCCCCACATTGTTCCCAAGTCCCATGAATTCATTCTTCTTTTGGATGCAGCAAGGTAGTGAGTTGGTGTTCAGTTTCAGTTCTATCATTTCCTGAGTCCCCAGTGCCCTTTGGTTTGGGGGCAAGATGTCAAGAGTGTTTATTGGACTGATCTGAAATCTCTTGTTCTTTGATGTGGTTTTCCTTTACACTATTGTGGTCGTAATCATTGATCATTGCCTTCTCATCAGTGAGTCCCCTATTAATCAGAAGAGTTCTTTCCTTCAACAGTAAACAGTCTGAATTTTCCACTTCCCCCCTAAGTGTTTGGAAACTTGGAAAATGAACAGAAAAGTTGGCAACATCTCCTCTCTTGGCTAGTTAGCCTGATGGAGACAGAGCCGCCCAAGAATCACAAAATTGTTGTTGTTGTTCAGTTGTGTCCGACTCTTGGTGATCCCATTTGGGGTTTACTTGGCAGAGACACTGGAATTTGCCATTTCCTTCTCCAGCTCATTTTTTTTTTTACAGATGAGGAAACTGAGATAAACAGGGCTGAGTGACTTGCCCAGGGTCACGTAGATACTTATCTGAGGTTAGATTTGAACTCGTAAAGATATCTTCCTAATTTCAAGCCTAGCTGCCCCCAGAATCACAAAGACCTGATTTCAAATCCATATATTGTGACCCAAAGCAAGTCAGTTAATCTCCCAGACTCAGTTTCCTCATCTGTATTGTTATTTGTTGGTGTCTAAGTGTGTCTCCCAACTGCAAATCTATGATCTTATGATCCTAAGTCTCTTCCCCTCCCTATACCTCAGTTTCCTCATCTGTAAAATCCATGGCTTGCACTTGATAGTGTCTAAGATCTCTTCCAGCTCGTAATCTATGATCCAATGAACTCTTAGTCTTTTCCCTTTGTGGTGCATCAGTTTCCTCCTCTATAAAATGAGAGGACTGGGTTAGATGATCTGTCTGTGTTGTAAGGATCAGGTAAAATAATCCTTCATTTATAAAGTAAAGTGCATTTATATCAATGCTAGGTATTATTATTATTATTGGGTAAGAAGAGTTCGGTGATGGACCAGTTAGGTCTCTTTAGAGCAACAGCAGTTCTATCATAAATTTATCTCTCAATTGATGTAAGTGTTATATGCTGGAAACCTGAAAAAATTAATTTAATTTTGTTGGAATCCTTACAAAGTGTTAAGTCATTAGAATTGATAGAGACAATAATTATCTAATTTACCATGGTTCAGTATGATCGATCTGATCCTACAAGGAGATGTTATGGGCCAGAACTTGAAACAAGGTACTAAGTGGAATTGAGGAGACAATGGTTAAATCTAGTTTAGCATCTATTTAATCCTACAACAAATAATGGTTTCCCAGTGATATAATGAATACTCATTGTACAGCATATAAGCAAGAAGCTCTCAGGACCAGAAAGAGAAGGCCACTCTCGGAGGCGGAGACAGATTCATTCCATATTCCACCTTTGTGCTGGCCGGAGACATTTGGACGGAGCTAGGGGCTGAAGCTTAAGACTTTGAAGGACAGAGTAAAGGACTGGATTTTAACTCCTGGCTGCGTTTGAAGTGATTATTACATTGAACTGAAACTAAGGCTGCCTCCAGAAACCTCCCCAAGAAACTGCTCCCAGAGAGAACGATCATATTATACAAAAGAAGAGAACACCACATAATTTAATTTGTTTTTGTTTCTCCCTTATCAGAATCACTCAGTCCCATGAATAGAAGGAGCTTCTGGGAAATGATGGCATTTCTTACCCCGAGGGATCCTATTATAAGCCATAATGCTGAGTGAGGGGCCAGGGCTAAATGAAAGTGCTGTGCATCTCTATGGTAATTCATAGAGCATGAGGGTCTGAACCAATATCGATATTTAATAAGTTGATGCAACGGAGGAGGGTCCCAGAAAAGAACGATAACGAAAAATAGCACTAAGAGCAGAAGGGTTTTCACAGATTGGCATCTTGCAAATGCTGGATTTCTTCAGATGCCGACAAGTATTCAATGTGACTCGGGGTCAGAGGAGGAACTAGTTACTCAGGGGCAGCAGAGTCACTTCTATGCCTCAGTTTCTCTATGTGTAAAATCAGTTAGTTGTGGAAACTATGCTACATCAGACAAATGTTGCGAGGGACGAAGACGAAAACTGCAGAAGGCTTTGGGGGTGGGAAGTTAAGGAATAATAATCACATTACTCACAGGACAGTGAGAGAGTCAGAGCCCTGAAATTCAAATCCTGGCTATAATATAGACTACCTCTGTCACCATGCACAAGTCTCTTCCTCTTCTCTCCCTGGATCTCAGTTTCCTTGTCTAAAACATAAAAAGAGTTGGGTTTGAAATTTGGGGGTTTTTGGGTTTTTTATATATTTACAAAGAATTTTCTGCGGGTCAAATTCTTATCTCATTTGATCCTCACAATAACACTGGGAGGTAGGTGCTATTATTATCCCTATTTAATAAGTAAGGAAGCTGAGGTTCAGTGACTAATTCAAGATCATGAAGCTAATAAGTATCTGAAGCTGAATTTGAATCTGGGTCTTCCTGACTTCAGATCCAGTGCTTTAGCCATTGTAGCACCTAGTCATCTAGTTATACTTCATGACTTTTTAAGGTTCAGTTCCTCTCAGCTCTAAATTTATGATCCTAAGTTCTCCCCTTCCCCATGCCTCAGTTTCCTCATTTGTAAAATATACAAGTTGAACTTGATAGTCTCCAAGGTCTTTTGCAGCTCTAACCTATTGTCCTAAGTCTCTTTTCCTCCCTGTACCTCAGTTTCCTCATTTGTAAAATATACAAGTTGAACTTGATGGCCTCCAAGGTCTCTCCCAGCTCTAACCTATTATCCTAAGTCTCTTCCCCTCCCTGTGCCTCAGTTTCTTCATTTGTAAAATATACAGGTTGAACTTGATAGCCTCCAATGTCTCTCTCAGCTCTAACTTATTATCCTAAGTCTCTTCCCTCCTTCCCTGTGTCTCAGTTTCCTCATTTTTTACAAATGAAAAATGAAAGCAGCTTGAACTTGATGGCCTCTAAAATCTCTCCCAGCTCTAACCCATTATACTGTCTCTTCTCCTTGCTGTGCCTCAGTTTCCTCATCTAAAATGGAGGAGTTGGGCTAAATGACCTCTCTAAGGTCTGGGATCCTAGGATCCTCTTCTCCAGATTAGGAGAATTTCTTTTAGAACAAATCCTTTTCCCATAGTTTCGTGACTTGTGCATAAAAAAAAAAAAAGGACCTAAAATCAATTAAAAAAAAAAAAACAGAGAAATGGAGCTAAAGTTGACTTGGATGTTTCTCCTTCCTCTTGGGAAGGCAGCACATGATAGCACTGCAGAGAAACTTCTGTCCCCCCTCCCAGCAGCTCCAACAGGCTCTTGGACCCTTTGTGCACAGCTGGGGTTTCTCCAGGGAGATGCTCACCCTTTCCCACAGCTATCACATTCCCTAGGATCAATGTGGATCCTGTCCCGTAGGCAGAGATCATGCTAGTAAACCTATCCAGTAAATAGATGTGGCTGAGGCTTGGGGACAAACAGCCCAACCTCTCTGGACAACTTTAATAGTTTTTAATCTCCTTGCTATGTCTTGACCAAGCTTCCTATTAATAGCACAATGTACATAGCCTTTTAAAGTTTGCAAAACACTTTACAAATATTGTCTCACTTGAGTCTCACGGCAACCTATTATTTATGCCCAATTTATGGATGAGAAAACCGAGGGAGACAGAGATTAAGAGACTCATCCAAACTCACACGTCAGTATTTGTTTGAGACAGAATTCTAAGTCAGGTTTTTTGCTTCCACCCCTAACACAGCTTCCCAGGTCCTTGAGGACAGGGGAAGTTTCACAACTCTGTATCCCTAGGACTTAGCACAGTCCTTGGCAGGCAGTGGGCACTTCATCAATGATTGTTGATGGTTGGGATTTCATCCATCAATTCACAAAATCTCAGGGTTGGAAAGGACACGGGAGAGCAATTCATCCAACCCGGGCCTAGCCGTCCCTAAAAACTGATTTTCCAATCTTGGCTTGAAGAAACCCTGCAAAGAGATGCCTTTTAACACCCCAAGGTGTTTCGGCCCCCTTTTGGATAGCTCTCATTCAGATCATTAAAGATTTCAAGATGGAAGGGACCTTTGAAGCCATTCAGTTGTAGGAAAATTGTTTTAGAACAAATCGCCTTTCCAAAAAAAGAAAAATACAGCCAGGGATCATGGTAGATAGGAGAACAAACTTGGAATCAGGAAGACCTGTGCTCAAAAATCCTTCCTGAGACATCCACCAGCTGTAAGATCCTGGAAAAAGCTATTTAAATCTCCCTCAGCCTCTATTTCCTTCTCTGTAAAAGGAAGTGGTTAGAATTGACACTTTCTAATCCTAGAATAATAGTTCTACAAATACAACCCCTTCACTTATAGGTGGGGAAACTGAGGCAGACAGTAGTTTTGTGACTTGCCCAAGGTCACAGAGCTAGGAAGGATCTAAAGAGAGATACGAACCCATATCTTGGCTTCAAGTCCAGAGTTCAATCCATTACATCATGCTAGCTTTCCAAACCATCTTGTTTTATAGATAAGGAAGCTAAGTCTCACTCAGCTCTAACTTATTATCTTAAGTCTCTTCCTTTCCCTGTGCCTTAGTTTCTTTATCTAAAATAAAGGAATTGGGCTAAATGACTTGTAAGATCCTTTTCAGCTCTGGTTCTAGGATCCTAGGATCCTCTTCTTCAGATTAGGAGACTTTGTCTCAGAGGAAAAATTATTTATCATGTAGAGGATATGACAGAGCTAGAATTTGAACTCGGTTTCCCCTGACTCCAAATAGGTTATCTTTTTACTATGAATAGCAATTGTGAAGTTTTTCCTTCCACCAATCTGAACTCTACTTCTTTGTGCACACAAGTAATACATACTTGGAGTATATTTTACTTATTGGAAAGGTGCTCAAATACTAAGAGGAGCTACCACTCCTTTGAAATTTTAGATTGAGGGGCTACCACATGGCACAGTGAATAGAGCAACAGCTCTGGAGTCAGGAGGACCAGAGTTCAAATTCAGACTCAAATACTTAACACTTCCTAGCTACAACAACCCCAATTGCTTCACACACACACACACACACACACACACACACACAAAGAATAAATAAACAAACAAAAAAGAAAGTCTAGATTGAAGTGGGTAGGTGGTTCAATGGATAGAGCACTGGGCTTGGAGTCAAGAAGACAAGTTCAAATCCAGCCTCAGATACTTCTTAATTGTGTGACCCTGGACAAGATACTTAAAGTGCCTCTGTCTGCTTCAGTGTCTTCCTCTATGTAATAAAGATGGTAACAATACCTACCTCTCAGGATTATTATGAAGACCAAATGAGATAATATATACAAAGTGCCTTGCCAACCTTCAAGTGCAATGTGAATTTTGGTACTTATTATTATTTCCATAAGCTTCAGACTTAGAATCAGAAAGATTTGAGTTCAAATTTGGTGTGTGACCCTGGGCAAGTCCCTGAACTCTCAGCCTCAGTTTCTTCTTCAATAAGATGAGGATAATAAGAGTATCTACTGGGGTAATTAGATGGTGCTGGAGTCAGGAGGACCTGAGTTCAAATATAGCCTCAGACACTTAATACATCTTAACTTCATGACCCTGGGCAAGTCACTTAACCCTAACTGCCTCACAAAAAGAAAGAACAGAAGGAAGGAAGGAAGGAGGGAGAGAAGGAAAGAAGGAAGGAAAGAAGGAAGGAAGGAAGGAAGGAAGGAAGGAAGGAAGGAAAGAGAGAGACAGATAAAAAGAAAGAGAGAAAGTGAGAAAAAGAGAAAAAAGACAAAAGGAAAGAAAGAGAGGAAGGAAAGAATGAAGGAAGAAAGAAAGGAAGGAAGGAAGGAAGGAAGAAAGAGAAAGAAAAGAAGGAAGGAAGGAAGGAAGGAAGGAAGGAAGGAAGGAAGGAAGGAAGAAAAGAAGGAAAAAAAGAAAGAAAGAAAGAAAGAAAACTACCTAACCTCACAGGAGTGTTGTGAAGCTCAAATGAGATAATAGATATAAAACACTTTGCAAAACCTAAGGGGCCATAGAAATATAGTTGATTTTTATTGCTACTATTGTTATTATTTCCTCCTCTTGGTATGTTTTTCCTCGCTCATCACCCCTTTGAAGTCCTCCCCATCCTGAAGTCAGTTCAAATGCCAAATGCCTGACTGACTAATGAGCTCTGATTAGTCATAACCGACACCATTATACAACATCCCTTCTGGACTTCTCAGTAAAACGAAGGGATTGAACAAAGTGGCCCAGGGGATGCTCCCAGCTCTCCAACTCTGACCCTTTGACCTCAGAAAATTCACTTCAATTCCCCGGGCCCCTGTTTTCTCATCTGTAAAATGAGAGGGAAGAACTTGATGATGCTGAGAACCTTGCCAACTCAAGCTTCACGAGCCTGAGCCAGTTCTTGTTCTCCTTTCCCAGGATCAAGCCTTTGCTTGCTGTCCCCAGGTAGGCTTGGAGAATACGGGCTGAGGGGCCCCGGGGAAGCACATCTGCCAGTTCCCGATCTGAGATGCAAACCATGCAGCTGGTATTGACTCGGGACAGATTGTTTTACTCTTGTTCTAACCCCGGCACCAAGCCTCAGGAAGCTCGAACCAGGAAGAGTTGCTGCAACCCTACTCCATCGGGCTCCCTCCCCTTGAAGGGAAAGTGTAAATCCAACCCAACCATGACAGCAGTCGCTCACCTCCTCTCCAAGGGCAAATTATGTAAAGCAAATTGATGACGACAGTAAGCATCATAAATAATAACTGACTGAATAGAGCTTAGAGGTTTACAAAGCTTTGTCCCCTATTCTCTCTCTTGATCTTTATACAACAGCCCTCTGAGGTCAGTGGTACCAAGAGCTTATCCCCATTTCATAGATGAGCAACCTGAGGCCTACAGAGGTAACTCTGTGACTTGGCCATGCTTCCATATCTAATAAGTATCACAGGTAGTATTCAAACATGGCTCTCTGCTAATTCCAAATACCATGTTCTTTTCGATCTATGTAACTCATATTTGTGTGTGGGTGTGCTCAGCCATTTAATTATTTCATTAACTCCTTATCTAATCATGCTACTCCCCCTGATCCCATTACTGCCATCTTCCCCCACCCCCACGCCCATGAACATTTATATCTGCTCTCACCCTTATTTATATTAAACAGACTCACTTCAGGCATCTGGAACATGGCAAAGAGGTTTTAATAGTGGGGTTCCATCCATTCCTGAGAATATACCTAGAGAAGGCAGTATTTTCAAAAACAGCCTCTTCTCCTTCCTCCACTCCCACCCACCCTTCCCACAAATCACTTCCATCACACGTGTCCCTTTGGCACCCCGATCCGTTCAATCAGGGCACGTCAGTCAGAGTGTCTGGAGGTCCCACTGAACATCTGTATGGCTTCTGGAGCAATTCTCTGTACCCATGCAACTCTTTGAGCAGGTTTTTGATGTTGGTATTCCTTCTGGGTTCTGTGTCTTTGATTCTCTGGGGCGCTTGGGTCTGAGGCCCCAGATCTTGAACTTGGTATAGACTTTGGGGAAGGACGGGCTGGAAAAATAGTACACCAGTGGGTCCAGCATGCTATTCATATAGGTGAAGCTGAGGGTGACGTGAAGGGCCACATGCACAGACCCATCACAGGCACTCGATGAGACTGTCCAGAGGAAGTAGAGTCTGGCCGACACACTGGGCAGGTAACATATGACAAACACGGCGGCTACCACGATGATGAACCGAGTGGCCTTTTTCATGCGCGTCTGCCTGGTTAGCTGCCGCCTCTGTCTCAGGCTCCCGATGATGTTAAAGGAGCAGAAGCAGATGATGCCCAACGGCAGGAAGAACTCCAACTGGAACATGATGTCGTGCCAGCCGTTGGCAGACTCCATGATGAAGCTCTCACAAGACACCGTGCTGCCCTGCACGCATAGGTGGTTCTCGGTCAGCAGATACAGAGTTCCCACGATGACCGTGGCCCAGAGGGCACAGGCGATGCAGGCCGCAGTCCGGTTGGAAATGGTGTTCAAGGTGTGATGGGGGCGGACCACCTTGAAATAACGATCCACGGCCACCACCGTGAGAAACACGATGCTCCCGGCTCGATTGGTGGCCAACATGAACAGTACCACCCGGCAGGGGACGTCTTCAAAAACCCATTTCCGATTCTTCCAGTAGTAATCAGTCCGAAAAGGGAGGCAGACCATCAGAAGGAAGTCAGCCACGGCCAAGTTGAAAAGGTAGATGGTGCTTGGTTTCCACGACTTCATGTGAAAGCAGAAGCCACACAGAGCGAGGCCGTTTCCCAGGGCTCCCAGCACAAAGGCCAGGCCCAGCAAGGGGGGCATCACCTGGGAGATGACGTTGCCTTTGATGAGACAGCAGGTTCCGTTCATGGTCAGGAGAGATCCGGGGAGCTGGGTTGCCAGTCTGCCAGCTGAGCCGAAAGCTGTGTGAACCTCCCTCTGCCACACGCTGGCATGGGCCGGCCAGCTGCTTCTCTGACTTTCTCACTGTGGGATGCAGGTTTCTCACATCACACCCATCTCCTCTCTACCACCACAAGAACAATCAGTCAGGAAATGACAGAGTCACAGAAGCCTCCCTTGACCCAGCTCACAAGCTGGGGGCCTCCCTTGGAGAAAACTGGTCTCGGGGTGGCAGGATTGGCAGCCCAACGAGCTCGCCCTCTGAGCTCTCCTTTCCCAGCAAGCAGCCAGCGGATCCCCTGCGTCCCTTGTTGCCGATCCCGATCTGCTGCCGATCTTTTTTCTTCCTCGTCCAACAAGTGGTTGGGATAATTTTCATTTTCAGCCAGGCTGTTTCTCCCTGGAATCACTCTGGACGGGCTAGTACAGACTGCCTGTATGGCACCAAAGGCTTGTTTGCCATCCCTCCTGGCGGGGAAAGGCAAACATTGCCTGAAGCTGTTCCCTGCCCCTTTGCTTGTGTTCCTCCCCCTGACCTTTGACTGACTGCCCAGTCCTCTCCTCCAAGCCCATGGGGAGCCGCATGGGGCAACAGAAGGAGAGGAGGGTCAGCTGTCTGCAATACCATGGATTCATTCCCATGTTCGCATCTAGACACGTGGGGTGGGGACAGAGGAGAGGAGTTTAAAGGGTAATTCTAAGAAGTCATTCTTAAGATTTCAAACTGGTTTCAATGCTGGGAAAAGCCACCGTGGCTGCCATGACCTACTTAACCTCTCTACTGATACTATACATGCTCCTTCTATATCTCCTTCCTCTGCTCCTCATTAATTGTGGGATTGCTTTTAAGGCTGTAAAATGGAAACAGGGGAGTTTTTTCCCATAGGTCTACCTGTTCCTCTTTGGGAGTCAAATTCCCACATTCCTAGGAAGGGGAGCCTGGGAGCTTGCAAGAGAGGATTGGGCCACGGGTGATTCAGACACTCAGAAGCTGAGAAATATGCTGCTCATGGGTTCCAATCAGTTGCCAGGGGCCAGTAAAGGAAAGTAGAGTTGGAACTGAGAGATGTGGTCAGAGTGTCCATGTGCTCAAATGACCAGACCCAAGGGTGGCTACAACGTAACCCAGACAGACCCTTCCTCTCAAAGACTCTGGGATCATCTCCACCAAGTCTTTTATTATTATTATTATTAAAATTTTTTATTTTCAAAACATGTGCACGGATAATTTTTCAACAGTGACCCTTGCATAGCCTTGTGTTTCAAATTTTTCCCTCCTTCCCCCCACTACCTCCCCTAGATGACAAGCAACCCAATTCATGTTAAAATATATGTTAGTTCCAATATATGTAAAAAATGTAAAAAAAAAAAATTGTACAATTCTCTTGCTGCACAAGAAAGATCAGATCAAAAAGAAAAGAAAACTAGTAAGAAAACAAAATGCAAGCGACAACAAAAAGAGTGAAAGTGCTTATGTTGTGATTCACACTCAGTCCCCACAGCCTCTCTCTGAGTGTAGATGTCTCTCTTCATCATTGGAACTGACCTGAATCATCTCATTGTTGGAAAGAGTCACTGTCTTATCCTGGGGTCTGACCCAAGAGGATGAATCTTTGCAGCTCAATGTCCCCACATTGAGTCGTTCCAAGAAAATCTAATGTTGTCCAAGTCTAAGTTTCTCCAAACGTGGGTAACAGTATCACCTACCAAGGAAAAAAGTTTCTTTAAGTGTGGGTAACTGTTTCATACAAACAAGAAGGATAGTAAATGTATAGTAAATGGATATTTGGCGTAGGGAAACTTTGTTTTTATCCCATATAAACAAAGAACTCATAGGAAGTTACAAATAGATACACAGATACATAAAGCATGCATGTGCACACAGACACGGACACACAAATCAAACAGAACCAACTTAGGGTTTCTCTTCCAAGTAATCCTTTGACTTTCCAGTGAAATCCTCTCCCACAGCTTGTCCAGTTCCCTCAGCTCCATTGTGCTATTCTGTGGTATTAAAATTCTATCTTTTACAGGAAGTCTTTCCCAATCCTTCTTAATCCCTTACCTTCTTTGCCAATTATTTCCTATTTATCCTTTATCTAACTTGGTCTCTGTGTGTGTGTGTTTATTGTATTGTTTCAATGTTGTCTCTCCCACTATATTATGAGCTCCGGGAGGGTCTCTTTTTTATAGAACAATGCTTGGCACGGAGTAAGTGCTTAATAAATGTTTATTGATTGATTTATTTAGATTCCCCCAGGAAATGGAGCACAATGAATTCTGAACGCTCTCCTTTCCATTTGACCTTTACTATTTGAGTAACTCATTGGCTTTACTCTCCAAATAGTCCGTTGTGCAGGCGTTGTGAGCAATACTCAGGGAGGAACGCTTGCTTGTGTTATTGGAAGATCCAGTCCCCAAACTCATGAATTTGAAAACTCACAAAGTTGGTCTTGCTAGGAGACAGTTCTGAAAGCCAGCTCTGCGCAGGAAATCTCCCTTAGCTGGCTAGAGGTTTCCATTTCACGATCCTGCTTCTTAGGGAATTAAGAATCCTTCCTCCTCCAGCATTTGGCATTTTTGAACATCATCCACAAAACTATCCATCCACAGACCAGATGGGCCCGTGCATATCTGCCCCTGCCATGGTCGCGTAGGAAGTCTCTTAGTCTTAGGGGCCGCTGCCATTTTTTTAAACTTTCGGGCCATGTCTATAGATGCCATTTGTTCCTGCTCTAAGGTGCCACAAACTCAAGGGAGAAAACTATGTTTGAGCACAGTGTCCCTCACCCCCACCCCAGAAAACAGATCTAGTCTCTGAGTGATGGTCTGTCTTTTGAAAGAGAAAGAACTCTTAACTTGATTTTATAAATATGGAGGGCAATGATTGTTTTGAAAAGGCAGATGTCTGACTCTTCAGTCAGCCAATCACCAAATGGCCATGTGCAGATTTCATGAGAAAATGCCTCACAAATCCCTTTCATAAAGTTGACTGGGGAACTCATCAGATTGACCCAGAACTCTCTCTCTCTCCCTTTTTCTTCCCCCTGAGGCAATTAGGGTTAAGTGACTTGCCCAGGGTCACACAGATAGGAACTGTTAAGTGTCTGAGGTCAAATTTGAACTCGGGTCCTTCTGACTTCAGGGTTGGTGCTCTATCCACTGAGCTACCTTAGCTGCCCCAGAACTCTCTCAATCAAATCACAGATTTAGAGCTAGGATCAATCTTGGAGCACATCCAGTCCAACTCCTTCATTTTCACATTTACGCCAAAAAAGGTAAATGTCTTGCCTAAAGTCATACAGCTAGGAAGTAACAGAATCAGGGTTGAACCCAGAGTTTCTGACCTCCCACCTAGAATTTTTTCCACTATACTACATTGCTTTTCACAGTCACAGTGGAGACCCTGAAGCATGTGCTTCCCTTGCCTGGAAGCCTTTCCTCTTCATCTCCTCCTCCTGGCTTCATGGCTTTCTTCAAGTCTCACCTCTTACAGAAAGCCTTTCTGGATTTCCTTTGATGCTAACTCCTTCCCTCTGTCGATCGTCTCCAATTTATCCTATCCAGAGCTTGCTTGTCAAAGTTATTAGCATGTTACTTTCTTCCTTAGATTGTGAATTCCTTGAGACTGTCTTTTACCTTGATTTTCTCCAGCACTAAGCAAAATGCCTGGCACATAGTAGGAGTTTAATAATATTTATTGACTGACAAACAGAATCTAGAGACAATTCAAATCTGATCTTAGATACTAGGTGAAAAGTGGCCTTGAGCTAGTCATTTAATCTCTTTGTGTTTCACTGTCCTCATTAAGAAAAAAAGGGAATTAGAGTCAAATATTTCTTCTGTGATCTTATGAAATACCACCCTCATTTCAGATTTAGAATGGGACATTTCCAAATGGAACTTGCCGATTGGCCAATCATATTCTCTAAGCAGCAAGCTTTGCTCATGGAGGGAGGAATGAGTCAAGCTGTAATTTTGTGGAAATGACTTCTAATGGCCCACCACCTGGAGAATCTGCCAACTCTCTTGTTTTTTTTTTTTTTTTTTTTTTTTTGCCAACTCTCTTGTATGATGGATATTCAGCGCTGAATAAAGCCTCTTTAGGCAGCAAGGTGCCATGGAAAGCAATCTGAATTTGCAGTCAGAGAAACTGGATTCAGATGTTGGCTGGTTTTAGACAATAATATTCCCTGCTCTGCTACTAGGTTTCCTCATCTGTAAAATGAGAGTTGGACAAGATGACCTAAGATCATTTCCAGGCCATCTATGATCTCGAAGGTCCTGTTTTGCAATTGGCCGGCCAGGCTCTTTCTCATACTTTTTTATTGCATTTTTCCAACAGCAACCACCACCACATTTAAGCATCTCTTTGATTGGTTCCTGAGGTTTTTAACCAAATGTAAAAAAATAGAAAGGATATTAAAAAGGTTAGAGGTTTGTGCAGTTTCTTATATGAGATCCAGATTTGTTTTTCAGTGAATGTTAATTTCTTTTTCCAGTTGCTGCTTACCCTGTGAATTTGCTATTTCTATTCATTAAGGTCTTTCTCCATTGGTCTGTAAAATGTCATAAATAGTCATAGAATCATAATAGAAGAGTATATGTGTCTACCCCAACCCCAATTCATGTAATCACAGAAGGCCCAGACTTCTTGGTTAAATCCATCAATCAAAAGTGTAAAATTCTTAATTTGGGAAGAGTGAAATATTTTGATCATTGGACAAAGAGAGATAACAGCCACATTGGAAATGTCTTGTGATTGGCTGAAATAATCAGACAGCCTTCCAGGTATAGGCAAGATATGGTGAGACAATTAAAAACCTCAAATGCCAGACCTGTAGTGTTCAAAAGTGGTGGGGGCAGCTAGGTGATTAGAGCACTTCCTGAAGTCAGGAAGATCTGAGTTCAAATGTGACCTCAGACTCTTAACACTTCTTAGTTGTGTGATCCTGGGCAAGTCTCTTAATCCCAATTGCCTTAGGGGGGAAAGCAGTGGTGATTAAATCTTAAATTGAGGAAGAAGGAGTCTCTCTTACCTTTGTCCCATACTGAATAAGTAATGATCTTATGATAACCTTATGAACTTTAAAAGATTAGAAAATCTGGAATTCTTATCACAACTGAGAGTAAAACAGCAGTCACTGACAGCCACATCTGCAATTAGAAGCTGTAAGTCACACCGTGGACAAGCTAGATACAGCAAGGAAAGGTAGCTTTAGGACTCTACATGATCTTTGGAGCCCAGAAGAGAGATTTAACTAAGAGGAGTTTCATAAAGACTCTATGAAAGGAAAAAAAATCCTTCCACTAAGCAGAAATTCTAAGATTACCCTTTGACTACATGTCAAACATTCTGTTTGAGTACATTTTCCCCAGGGATCTTGTGAGTGTAATATGAGAGTTCACCTATATTTTGTAAGGAATGTTTCTGTAAGAACTGTCCTTGAGAAATAAAAATCAGACACATGCTAAATAATCAAATGCTGTAAGAAAAGTCAGGAAATGAATAGGAATTGTGGGGGTCATTGGGGTTCCAATGGGTATAATGTCATGACATCTTCCAAGATAAAAATGATTTGTATACTATTAATTATAATTTTGATAATTTAATAAAAATTTTAACCATTCAAAAAAAACAAAACAAGACAAAACAAACAAACAAAAAAGAACTGTCCTTGATATACACATGGAGGGAGGAATGAGCAGAAATGTCATATGTATGTATATGTGTGTATCTACATGCACTTAATAAATACCCTTTCTAAAAAGTCATTTTGGTTCATAATCAGTAGGGAAAATATTAATTGGGGCTCATGAACAACAAAACTAGAAAATTCCCACCCCCCCTCAGAGTTTTTCTAGCATCCTAGAGATAATAAGCAGTCAGTCAACTGCCCTCTGGGAGCTCTGGCTAGTCAATACAAGTGCAGATTGAGGGAGTCAACCCAGAGGAGGTGTTACAATAAAACAGAACAAACTTGGAAATTATATAATCGAGTCCCTTCCTTTATTTATTTATTTAAATTTATTTTATTTAATATTGAAATAGATATTTAAATATTTAAATAGATGCATATAATGTAGACACTCTCTTGCCTTCTTTTTGTGAAAAAGTCTTGTCCTTGGCACTTGAATAAATGCCTTCTAGAGGATCTACTGAGTATACCAAAATCATTCCTATAGTTCTTTTGATAACTTTTTGATATTTTTGAAAAACTCTGCCTTTTCAGCCTGTTAATCTTTGCTCTCGCTATGTCTATCCCATCTCCTTTTTTAGTCATACATGTCACACATGATAGCTTTTCAGCTACTTCTCATACTCAAGTCATTGTTGGTATGTAGAGGGAGGATAGCAACCTCATTGCTGGCAGGAAAGTAGGGAAAGGTCATCAGACCCATTTGGAGATTTTCAGTCTTGCTAAATGAGGCTCTCAGGATGATCTGCAGGGACCATGAGGGTCATGATGAAGGTTGAAAGGAATTTTCTCATTCCAAACTATTCAAAATTGGTTCCAAGGGGAGGGCACAAATCTAATAGAAAGGGCAATTTGTTCATCAAAGAAAAAGGTCTAGGTAGTCCATGCCTCTGAATCATAGGTATTTTGAATGGAACCAATAGGAAATAGATTGTTATACCCTTTGTGGGAGCAATGTCAACTTGGTTGTCGAATCTCTGAGCAAGAAGTGGAAGACCAAGGTGGGGAAGGGGAAGATAATATACTTGAACAACACCTGGCCAGCCTCTGGTTCTACTCAAGGCAGTGGTTGGTGGAATCCAGAGTCCTGCTTCCAAAGGTCTATGGAAAACAAGCAAATAAATAAAGGGGCCGGTCACTGATAGGGGGTAGTGATTGAAAGATAAAAATGAAAAAAAACTCTATCCTTAAAGAGTTTTCTTGCCAGAGATGGGGCATGGGGAAAGGGAAAGAGTATATGAACAGAAGAAAAAATAAAAAAAGATCTGAAATAGGGAATGAAAAGCACATATTTAGTAACCTTAGCAGAGAATGTCTTTTTCTTTTATTGAAGGGACTTGTGCAAATTTAAGTTAAGAAGCATTTGTGTAGAAATACGTGTTTGCCCTCTGTTTAAGGTGTAGTTATTACTAGTGCTAGTGAAAAGACAAAAAACAAAACAACTCTCAGACTTAAGTTGATGTAAGAATAATGTGATGATGTCCAACTAGCAAGTCTTAATATGGTCTATACACCTAATCATACCTATAAATCATACTTGTATTCTCCAACTGGTTGTAGGGCGTTTTAGGATTTGTATTAAAAGTGGTAGAAATAGTGGCTGTTATTTTTCTAGCATTATTAATATATGTTCTAAAAATAAATTTTTTTTTAAAGAGAGAGAATGCAAATCACAAGCAATGGCTCTTTTCCAGAATATCATCAACCCATTGCTGCAGTGCTCCAGAATGATTCTTATAACCACAAAGGCTTCCCTTTTCCCACACAAATAGCACCTGCACTTCTTCCCCAAACCACTTCTCTGTTTTACTAAGGTCTGGTCAGATACTTCCTCCAGTCTCCTCTGCTGCCATTCTGGCCAGGATCCAAAAGATTAGGGGAAGGAAGACAGACTTTCCATTCTCTAAAGGTTGTGATGTCACTCATCAAAAGATGGTGCCCTGCCCAAAGTTATCAAACTGTGTATATCCTTTGGTCCAGCAGTGTTACTACTGGGCTTATATCCCAAAGAGATCTTAAAGGAGGGAAAGGGACCTGTATGTGCCAAAATGTTTGTGGCAGCTCTTTATGTAGTGGCAAGGAACTGGAAACTGAATGGATGCCCATCAATTGGGGAATGGCAGAAAGAGTTATGGTCTATGTATGCTATGGAAATATTATTGTTTTATAAGAAATGACCATCAGGATGATTTCAGAGAAGCCTGGAAAGACTTACATGGACTGATGCTGAGTGAAATGAGCAGAACCAGATCATTATACTCGGCAACAACAATTCTATATGGTGATCAATTCTGATGGAAGTAGATATCTTCGACAATGAGAAGATCCAATTCAGTTCCAATTGTCGAGCAAAGAAGGGAGCCATCTACACCCAGAGAAAGGACTGTGGGAACTGAGTGTGGTTCACAACATAGATTTTTCACTCTTTTTGTTGTTTACTTGCATTTTATTTTCTTTCTCATTTTTTTCCTGTTTGATTTGATTTTTCTTGTGCAGCACAATAATTGTATAAATATTTATACCTATATTGGATTCAACATATATTTTTATCATGTTTAACACATATTGGATTACTTGCCATCTAGGGGAGAGGGTGGAGGAAAGGGGGAGAAAATTGGAACACAAGGTTTTGCAAGGGTTAATGCTGAAAAATTATCTATGCATATGTTTTGAAAAATAAAAGCTTTAAAAAAAGATGGTGCCCTAAAGGCCATAGACAGGGACCTTGATGATCAACTAGTTCAAGCTCATCGCTTTACAGATGAAGAAACCAAGACCCAGCAAGAAGCCTAAGGTCAGTCTTTGTAACCAACCAAGGTCACAAAAGGAATCAATGGTATTGCTGAGATGTGAGTCCATGTCCTTAAATTCCAAATCCAGTAGTTTTTCCACTACCTCCCACAGCTTTGATCTGAGAGGAACAATTTAATAGCAGAAGGGATACAATAATATAACATATGTAATATGTATAATATATACATATATAATATAACAGTGAGTATTTAGCTGACACTTTGAGATTGACAAAACATTTTACAAATATTATCTTATTTGATCCTTATGATAACCCTGGGGAATTATTGTTATTCCCATTTTACAGATGAGGAAGACCAAGGTAGATAGTGGTTAAACCACTTGCCCATGTTCACCCAGCTAGTGTCTGAGGTCAGGCCCAGTGCTCTGTGAACTATGACACCTCCTAGCCATCTTCACAAATCATTTATCTTCTCTGCCTCAGATTTTCCAACTACATAATTTTTTAAATTAAAATTTTTAATTATTTTCAAAATACATTCAAAGATAGTTTTCAACACACACCTTGCAAAACTTTGTATTCCAAATTTTTCTCCCTCTCTTCCTCCACCCCCTTCTCTAGACAGTAAATAATCCAATATATGTTAAACATGTGCAATTCTTGTGTGCATATTTCCACATTTATCATGCTGCACAAGAAAAATCAGATCAAAAAGGGAAAAAATTAGAAATATTTTAAAAAGCAATCAAACAACAACAACAACAAAGGTGAAAATACTATGTTGTGAACCATATTCAGTCTCCACAGTCTCCTTCTGGGTGCAGATGTCTTTCTTCTTCACAAGTTCATTGAAATTGGCCTGAATCATTTCATTGTTGAAAAGAGCCACGTCCATCAGAACTGATCTTTGTAAAATCTTGTTGCTGTGTACAGTGATCTGCTTCTGCTCATTTCACTTAGTATCAGTTTATGTAAGTCTTTCCAGGCTTTTCTGAAATCATACTGCTGATCATTTCTTTCTTTCTTTCTTTTCATTATTTTTTATTATAGTTTTTTATTTTCAAAACATATGAATAATTTTTCAACATTGACCCTTGAAAAACGTTATGTTCCAAATTCACTCCCCCACTCCCACCCCCGTCCCCATCCCCTCCCTAGATGGCAAGCAATATGTTAAATATGTGCATTTCTTCTATACATATTGCCACAATTATCTTGCTGCATAAGAACAATCAGATCAAAAAGGGAAAAAATTAGAAAGAAAACAAAATGCAAACAAACAAGAACGAAAAGAGAGAAAATGCTATGTTGTGATCCACACTCAGTTCCCTCCATCCTCTCTCTGGATGCAGATGGTTGCCTTCATCACAAGACCTTTGGAACTGGAATCATCTCATTGTTGAAGAGAGCCACGTTCATCAGAGTTGATCATCACATAATCTTGTTACTGTGTACAATGATCTCCTGCTTCTGCTCACTTTACTCAGCATCAGTTCCTATAAGTCTCTCTTCTCTGAAATCATTCTGCTGGACGTTTCTTATAGAACAATAATATTCCATAATATTCATATACTATAATTTATTTAGCAATTGCCCAAACTGTATAACTGTTATAAAAACGTGTTGCCTACTTCTAGGAAAATGAATTGCAAGCTTCAGAGTTCCATGGCAGCATGAAATTGTTCTGGGCCTGTGACTTCCTCAGTTTACCGAGGTCTCTATGAGGAAATTGTCTGTCTCATTGTAGATCAGCAACTGCTCCCATTTTCCTGGAGATACACAGACAGTGTTTGTGTATTTCAAAGGAATGATTTGCAACCAGATTCTAAGGCTGATGGATCATTCTTGCTGCTTTACACTGTGTAAGAGACAGTTTGCTATAATGATTAGGACCCTGGGCTGAGGAGCAAGAAATACTGAGTTCAAATGTCCAATTTAATATTGGACAAATCATTTCACTTTCATTCCTCATCTGTAAAATAAGATTTGGACTCACTTTTCTCTACTGTACTTGGCAGTACATTACATTACAGTACATGGAATCTGTGATTCCATGGAATGACTATTGTCTTTCCCATATTTAGTCAGTCTTGAAGACAAAATTATTCTCTGGCTCACTCTTGCTTTCTGTCCCAAACTAAAAATAACTTATCAAAATGTTTCATCTGTATATTCTTTGTCTAATCATTTCCTTTTTCACATTTTGCACTATTTCATTTTTCCATATCATTTTCATCACTTAAAATATTTTCTTATCTCAAATTTAATAAGCACTTCCTTCCTCCTGCACCCCTTTTTGGGAGGCCTACAATTTCCACTATGATGAATTCTGTTAACACACATACATACACACACATACACACAATGAACATTCAAATGCATTTCCAAAGATACTAAGCCATAGAACAAGCTGGTGTGCCCATCAAAAGGAGTGAATGGCAGGTGCATGAGAAGAAGATTGCCACTTGCAGGAAAACATCCCGCCACCATGACAGATCCTGATGAGGTCAAAGAAAAACTTTAGAAAGACCTGGAGACTCTTATCATCAAGGTGACAAAAATAGAAAAGCTTATAATTCCAGGTGACTTTAATGCTAGAGTAGACATGATAGGGAGATCTTGGGAGAAATGGAGTTGGAAACAGCAGCAGCGATGATCACTTACTATTGACGATTTGTGCATCTCATGACCTTCTCATCACCA
The DNA here is from genome assembly GCF_902635505.1 of Sarcophilus harrisii. NCBI lineage: Eukaryota > Metazoa > Chordata > Mammalia > Dasyuromorphia > Dasyuridae > Sarcophilus > Sarcophilus harrisii. The sequence continues at coordinate 685,848,785 of NC_045426.1, read as the reverse complement.
GCACCAGAAGCATTTACCTAAACACAATAAAACTTTATGGATGCACCCTCACAGTAAATATGGCTTTTTAGTGTGATGTTTTTAAGCCCTGTTGTCATATGCCTTCAGCGAGGATGAACATGGCATCCAGATTAGCTGTCACACTGATAGTGTGTGCTTACACAAATGCTCCCTGCCCTTGTCCTGACTTTATCCTATTCCTATAACACTATCCCCCCACCCCCACCCTTTGAAATCCCTCATTTCCTTCGAGACTCAATTTGGGGGTGGGGGATAGAAGGGGAGGGCATCTAGATGGTACCATGGATAGAGCATCTGCAAGTCAGGAGGGCCTAAATTTAAATTTGACCTCAGACACTTGTGCAAGTCCACTTGGCTCCCCCCACTCCAAAAAAATTAAAAAGACTCAGTTTCAATATGTGTAGAAAAATTGCACATATTTAGCATATATTGAATTACTTGTTGTCTAAGGAGAGAGTGGGGGAAGGAAGGGAGAAAAATTTGGAACACAAGGATTTGCAAGGATGAAGGTTGAAAACTATCTTTGCGTGTATTTTGGAAATAAAAAGCTACCAAAAAAAAAAAGAAAATAAAAGACTATTTTTTTAAAAGACTCAATTCTAGGGATGCGGGAAAACTGGGACATTGATGCATTGTTGGTGGAGTTGTGAACGAATCCAACCATTTTGGAGAGTAGTTTGGAACTATGCTCAAAAAGTTATCAAACTGTGCATACCCTTTGATCCAGCAGTGTTACTACTGGGATTATATCCCAAAGAGATTATAAAGAAGGGAAAGGGACCTGTATGTGCACGAATGTTTGTGGCAGCCCTTTTTGTAGTGGCTAAAAACTGGAAACTGAATGGATGTCCATCAGTTGGAGAATGGCTGAATAAATTGTGGTATATGAATATTATGGAATATTACTGTTCTGTAAGAAATGACCAACAGGATGATTTCAGAAAGGCCTGGAGAGACTTACACGAACTGATGCTGAGTGAAATGAGCAGGGCCAGGAGATCATTATATACTTCAGCAACAATACTATATGATGACCAGTTCTGATGGACCAGGCCATCCTCAGCAACGAGATCAACCAAATCATTTCCAATGGAACAGTAATGAACTGAACCAGCTACGCCCAGAAAAAGAACTCTGGGAGATGACTAAAAACCATTACATTGAATTCCCAATCCCTATATTTATGCCCACCTGCATTTTTGATTTCCTTCAGAAGCTAATTGTACAATAATTCAGAGTCTGATTCTTTTTGTACAGCAAAATAATGTTTTGGTCATGTATACTTATTGTGTATCTAATTTATATTTTAATATATTTAATATCTACTGATCATCCTGCCATCTAGGGGAGAGGGTGGGGGGGTAAGAGGTAAAAAATTGGAACAAGAGGTTTGGCAATTGTTAATGCTGTAAAGTTACCCATGCATATATCCTGTAAATAAAAGGCTATTAAATAAAAAAAAAAAAAGACTCAATTCTAGGGCTACTTTCTATATCAGGAGTGCTTTACTTGGGGTCCATGCACTCCAAACCTACAAGATGGTGTGTGGATGGATTTCAGGGCATCCACAAACTTGAGTGGGGAAAAATGGCATCTTTATTTTCACTCCCCTCTAAACAAAAATAGCATTTCTTTCACTTGTGAATGTAGACAACAAACTGTCAGTCTGAGATAGAGGTCACAGACCTTGCCAGCCTGATGAAGGAGCCCATGATATAAGAATCCCTGATCTAGGTGAACTTTGCCTGATCTCCCCAGTCCATCTACTGCCTTGTATTCATTTTGTCTACATTCTGTATGTTGTGTTGACCTACTTTGGTGTTTCCTTGGAAAAGATACTGGATGAGTTTGCCATCCTTGTCCAGCTCATTTTTCAGATGATTAAACAAGATTAAATGACTAGCTCAGAGTCACACAGCTACTCAGTGTGTGAAGCCAGATTTTAATTGAAATCCTTCTGACTTAAGGGCTCACACTCTATTTCTTGCCGAGATGCCCCCATATTCTATGTGTACGTGTACATAAAACCATAGTATAATCAAGGCTAGGCATTAGAGGCATTTGACCATTGGTGGAACTAGTTCCTCTTCTGCGGGCCCCATTCTCACACTTTTCCCCACATCCTCACCTCAGAGATGACTTCCTCTCTAATAGCCAACCTAAACTCCAAGAAAAAGTTTCTCCTAACTAAACCTCAGTCAGTCTAATACTGCTGATGACACATGTGGACCCAGGGAAGTCCCAGTCCAGATTCACATGGCTTAATCTTTTCCTTTTTGGGGGGGAATTAAATTAATATTTATATATAAACCTCTGGTTTGTTTTGAGCCCCCAACTGGGCAGGCCCCAGCAATTTAGAAAGTTTTTTTCTCTCATTATATATTGTGAGCCATAACTTCCTTCTCAATAGTCAATATATATATATATATATATATATATATATATATAAAATTTGCTCAAGGACTATATAGTCCCCCACCCTCTGCCCTAGATGGCAGTAATCCAATATATGTTACACATGTTAAAATATATGTTAAATCCAATATATGTACACAATTATCTTGCTTCACAAGAAAAATCAGATCAAAGGGGAAAAGCATAAGAAAGAAAACTAAATGCTAGCAAACCACAATAAAAAGAGTGAAAATATTATGTTGTGATCCATATTCAGTTCCCACAGTCCTCTCTCTGGGTGTAGCTGGCTCTCTTCATCACAAGATCATTGGAACTGACCTCAATCATTTCATTGTTGGAAAGAGCCACATCCATCAGAATTGATCATCATATAGTCTTGTTGTTGCCATGTAGAATGATCTCCTGGTCCTGCTCATTTCACTCAGCATCAGTTCATGTAAGTGTCTCCAGGCCTTGCTGAAATCATCCTGCTGGTCATTTTTTATAGAACAATAATATTCCATCACATTCATATACCATATTTTTCAGCCATTCTCCAATTGATGGGCATCCACTCAGTTTCCAGTTCTTTGCCACTACAAAAAAGACTGCCACAAACATTTTTGCACATGTAGGTCCCTTTTTCCAGAAGGGCTCTTTGAGACATATTGTTTCCCCTGTAAGGATGTGAACTTTTCTTAGAGAGAAATTTAAGAAGTCTTATGTGAACAGATGCAAAGAGAACTTTGTAGAATCAGGAAAATGATATATGTAATGACTACAACAATGAAAATGTAAAGAACAACCACAACAGAATTAAATGCTATAAAATTAAAATGACCAAGTTTGCCTCCCTGCAAAAGATATGAAAAGAAATCTTGCCCTGTTTCTTTACAGAGATGGGGAGCTATGGGTACAGAGCACTGTAAAAGATGTGATCCTTTTTAATATCTTGATTGGTTTCATTGAATTATTTATTTGTTTGTTTTAAATTTTGTTTCTTTTAATCTTTTGTTACTAGAATTGATTCTTTGAGAAGAGAAGGAGGAAGAAGATGAGGAGGGATGGATATGATGAGAAATATGAATGTTATAAAAACAAAAGATATCAATAAAATATATTTTTAAGAAAAGAAATGGAAACTCCTTGAAGACAAAGACAATTTTCATAACACTATTACATATGTTATCTCATCAGCATACTAAAATAGATCTTTAAAAGAAAATTTGAGAAGAGGCACTACAGTTAATGCAATCTTTCTCTTTACCATAGAGATCAGGGATTGATTCTTTTGTAAGGGGGTTTTGGCCCTTAACTCAGGCATGTTTTTAAAAAGATTAAAAAGTTTCTGTAGGAAATAAGACTGAAAGGAAGTAATGATGCTGTAAAAATTAGATTTATACCAATTTCCTTCAGGCTCCCCAAAATTACAACCACTATGCATCTGAATGGTGAGATGCAGTTTGGGATGAAAGGGATACTTGAAAGATTTTTTTAAACACATTTGCAAGGTTGATTTAACTCTCAATAGTTGAACACAAAGTATTTTTAGTCTGGGAGACAGTTTTTGATTTCTCTTTGGAAGTTATGCATGACAGGAGCAGGAAGTCTGAGCTCTGGGTTCCTCTTATGGGTAGTCAGGCTAGACCCTTAACTATAGTTGTGGTTAGGGAAACACTAAGAGAGGTGATAGTTCCTCTATATTCTGCCTAGTCAGACCACAATTTAAGAATTTTGTTCATTCCTGGGAACTACATTTGAGAAAGGAGGTTGATATTCTAGAGAGCATTGTGGAAGCTTCTTTGAAATGTACCAACTTTTTTTTTGTAGTGCTAAGGAATTGGAAATTGAGCAGATGCCATCTGTTGAAATGGCTGAATAAGTTATGGGATATGAATGTAATGAAATAGTATTGTTTTATAAGAAATCATGAAGAGGCTGATTTCAGAAAAGCCTGGAAAGACTTACATAAACTGATGCTAAGTGAAGTGAGCAGAACCAAGAGAACATTATATATAGTAACAACAATGTGATGATTCAAGGCAATTCCAGTAGATTTGGGATGGAAAATGCCATTTGCATCCAGAGAGAGAACCATGGAAACTGAATATGGGTTGAAGCATTTGTTTATTTGTTTGGTTTTTTTTCTTTCTCACTTTTTCCCCTCTTTTAGTCTGATTTTTCTTGAACAACATAACAAATGTGGAAATGTTCAAATGTATTGTACATATTTAACTTATATCAGATGGTTTGCTCTTTGGAGGAGGGAGGAGGGAGGGAAATGGAGAGAAAAATTTGGAACACAAAGCTTACCAAAATGAAAGTTGAAAACTATCTTTACATGTATTGGAAAAATAAAATACTATTGAAAAAATTTTTAATAAAAGAAATGTAATAAAAGTAGTAGTATAGCAGTATCCTAATGCGAAGCTTGTATTGAATGAAGGTTTTGCCGAAAACCCCATCAGTCTTCCTTGAATAGAATATTCAATAAATTCCAAGTATAACATCACCCCTGCTTACATCAAATTGTACTGACAGATTGGCTCGTGGGTTGGGATGGAGTGGGTGGTACTCTTCTATGGATTATCTTATGGATGGTTATCTTAATGAATTTCACAGTTCCACCAACAGCATCCTGTTTTTTTTACCACACCTCCAGTGTTGACTCATCTCATCTTTTTGCATCTTTGTCAATTTGCTGGGTATGAACTGGTACCTCAGAGTTCTCAAATTTTCATATCTCTTATTATTAATGATTTAGAACAATCTTTCTCATGATTA